>NC_059433.1:33270075-33891950 GCF_021028975.2 Sphaerodactylus townsendi | reverse complement strand
CAAAATTTTCTTTGCTTTCACATTACACTGTTGCAGCAAGGAGATAAGATGCTACTTCTGCCTAATACTAAAGCCCAGCAGGAAGGGAGGCAAACCGTTTCCCACTCTTTTGCAGGGAGATATATGCAGAAGTACTGTTTTTATTTTTCTTTCCCTATATGTATGCATGGGTACAAACACAAATTGAATCTTGCCAAAGAATCTTGTATTCTCTAAACATTTATTTATTCTTTTAATTTTAGTGACCTTTGTGTGTGTGAGAGTTTAGAGCCTACCTTTCTCATAGAAACTCAAGCTGGATTACAGTGTAGATCGATGCAATAAATAAAATGAAACATCTACTCTTACTATATAATTGAGCAACATGTTCCTGACAAAGCAAGGACTGCTGGGAAGTGTAGTCCTCAGCCATGCAGAGGGCTCAGATTCCAGCTTCTCCCAGAGGGGCAAGACCCTTGCTGTAGGAAGTCATGTTCCCCTACTTCCACCCCACCCCCACCCCATGGTGTGCTTCTCCCAAGTGATGGCAAGCCTTGAAAAGGGGGGAAAGTGCAGGAGGAAACCATACTCCCCCTTCCCCCATTGTGTGTTTCTCTCTCCCCAGACTAGGTCCCTGTGGTGAACTTTAAAGAACTTCCTGTCTGTGGACATGAGACAAACTCTGTCAATTTGTAGCTGAGCCAGAAGATCCCATTTGCAAAGTTAGGGGAGCCTGTGTGTGAGAGAGACAGAGGGGGACAAATCTGAGAAAGGAGAACCTGTTTGCAAAGTTAGGGGAACCCATATTTGAGGGGGGGGGTAGAAAATCTGAAAAGGGAGAATTTTTTGCAAAATTTTGAAAAATTAGGGAAGCCTGTCTGTGTGTGTGTGTGCTTGGGAGGGGGGGTCTGAGAAAGGTGAGCACATTTGCAACATTAGTAAAGCCAGTCTATGTGTGTGGAGAGAGAATCTGTAAGTAAGCTTTTTTCCCCAATGAATAATTAGGATTTGTTTTTGTCATCTGTGGTAAATTATGGGGTCAATCGGGGAGGAAAGGCAGGAGGGGTTGGCCCTCTTGGTGGGCACCATTAATCAATCAACATTTTTCTAGAGCCCATTGTATTATTTCGTACTATGGCCTTTACTGTCAGTAAGCAATATGCTAGCCCAAGGATTTCAGCTATTAGGCCCTTTCCGCATGGGCCAATAAAAGCAGGAGAAAGGCAAGTTCATGTCCTGTGGACAGCTTTCAGTGCTGGCGCATGATATAGCGCATGCCTTTCAGCACAAAGGGAGAGCATATATTTTTCTTCCCTACCTCGTCTTGCAAAGCTACAGCCTTTCAAAGCCAGGCAGGACCACCACCACCACCCCTGGCCATGATACAGCCTGTTTCCCCTGTGTGGCTCTGCAGATGGGAGCCAGGGAAGGGTTTTTCAGGAAATAAGATGCACCTGAATAACCAGGGGAGTGTTTTCATTAAGCCTGCCGCGTGAGTATGCAACGCGGCAAGATAAGGCATGCATGGCCTGGTGGCAAGCTGCAGAACCGGGTACCGATTGGCTCTCCTAAAGCGCTGGAGTGAGCCTGGGTATATTTAGATCGCCTTCCTCTGTCTCAAGGCTTCGTTCATCCGGCGGCGAAAATCCGTAGCAAGGCGTGGTCGCTGTTGGCTGTCTTCGCATAAGGTCTGGAAGAGAGACTGGCCTTTTCTTTTCCTTTCCTTTTTTAGCTGATTTCTCCTTCTTCCTCTGGGCCCTCCTTGCTTCTCTCGCTTCAACCTTTTTTTCTTCCTTTTCACTCTTCTGGGCTTCGGTCTTCGCACGCCATGGGGCTCGGGTAAAAGGGACAAGAGCAGGCAGCTCTGCTGCAGAGGCGGCGGTGCCATCGTGGGCAGGGCGCTGCGGTTTCGTTGCTGGAACATGGGTCCGCTGGCTCAGATCTCTGGCCCGGGGACGCCGGACGCACGGCTTCCAGTTGTTGGGGCGATCGTGAGCAGCGGCGAGGCGGCCAGGCGGCTCGGGCTTATCTCCCATCAGCAGGGGCGCCGGGTCGGCATGCGCGACAGTCTCCATTAGGAGGGGCCCTCCCCGCTGTCCCGGGTGCCGGCCCGCATCTTCCGCGCCTTTAACATCGTCGGCCATATGGCGGCACCGGGATCCTGCCTTGGTCCGGCAAATTCCATGGCGGACACCTCTGTTGCATCTTTCTCAAGTCCTTTCGGCGTGATGCCGCCGGCGAGTCGGGCCCCACCTCGGGGTCAGGCTCTGAGCCCACCTGCGCTACGGGCGGAAGGCCGGTGCGGCGCCGGAGGGCCTCGAGCGTGAGAGCAACGGATGTGCTGCGACCTTTCGCCACCGGATGTTAGCTGGTCCACATCGGTGGATGCTGATCCGGCGGCCCTCAAGCGCGCGAGGGGGCAGTGAGTGGAGTGAAGCGGTCAGCTTGCATGCCTCCCGCCTCCTCCAGGCGATCCCCCAGCTCATTCGCCGTCGGGTGAGTCTACTGGAGGATGATGAATTTCGCCGCAGGCTACCGGGGTAAAATTTTTTGGGTGCAAAAGGGGGAGAGGGTGCCTGCTCTCCCACCTGGGTGGTTTGCAAAAGCCGCCATGCGCTTTCAGTGGCGGCAGCGGCTTTTCATCCCTCGCCCGGCTCAGGATTTACCGCCGCGAACTCAGCTTCCTGTGTCCCACTCTCCCCAGGAAGCTTCCAGAGCGGGCGCTGGATGGGTATTAAAGGCCGTGGATATTCCTTTAAGTTCCCGCGGCGGGAGGAGGGGAGCAATGGGTTTGTCGGGCGGGAAGGGCCGACTAAAAAAACGGAAGGACCAGGCTGCGCCGAAATGAAATTTCAACAACCGCTGCAGGCTTCCACCGGAGGGGTTCTGGCTCCTCATCGGGCAGCGATCCCTTTGGCGAGCCTCGGCATCTGGCAAGCTCACTGGCCCTTAAAGTGCCGCGTGGCTCGTAATTGGCGCTGGCTGGGGAAACTGCGCCATCGCTATTTACGCACAGGCTATATCCCAGCAAGAACGCTTCGCGAGCAAGTGCCTTTTCATAAAGGACCTCATCCACGCAATTCTCAAACTCCTGGATGGTCGTGGGTCCAGCCCGCCATGGGGAGGGGCGGCGGATCCTCCTTGTTCCCTACAACAAAACCCGGCAGAGCTCTTAGCCCCGGGCGGTGGGGCTAAGGGGTTGTGTTGGGAATTCAACAAAGGTGCGCTTTGCCAGCTGCAAAATTCTCCTGTAGATATGGGAGACACTCTGCTCCCTTTGTTCCGCAGCCACAGGCAGGATCAGCTGTCCTAAGCTGCGCGGGATTCGCCTTCTCGGCAGGTCTCCAGTCAGCCTCAAGGCCGGGCCCTCCCAACAAAGATGCCGGGTGGCCAGGCAGTGCTCCTGCCCCCGCGAAAACACTGGAGATGCTCGCCAGCTGCAGTCTCTGGCCCCTTCCCCCCGGCCCAAAGGTGGGGGTGCTGAAGTTGGAGTGGAGCTGGCAGCCTCTACTCCAGACAAGGGGCTGCTACCAAGCTGGGGAGGGTTTCTCTTCTGGCTTCCTGCAGATTCCTATACTCAAGGCCCACCGGAGGGCTTTACCATGCCAGGGCAATCTAAAAAAATCTGTCCGGCCATCTAACCGGGAGCTGTAGCTGATAAGCCTTCAACAAGGAAAATCCAGGCCGCCGCATTTTCGCTGGCCCTTTCTGTCACTCCTCTCCCCTCCCCAACCTCAGGAGTCTCCTCTCACCATGGCAGTGGGGCACCAAGACAGCCCCGTGAGTTTCGCTTTAATTCAACACCTCTCCACTCCGCCGGCTACTGCGCGAATTTTTCAATCATTGGACCCATGAGGTTTGTCATCGTCCGCTACGCCACCTCCTCGGATCGCAAGCCATCCCTCCGCGATCAGGCAGCGCGGGTCCGGGGCATCCCTTTGCGTAAAGTGTGACATCTCAGTCCGGGCTTCTTCCCGCTCCTCAGCCCATTTCCCCCTTGGACTTCGGGAGCTGCTGGCATCCACTTCCTGTAAGGCAATTGGTATGTGATGTAAGCAAGGCCATGCCCATTGGCTGCTCCTTTGCCTGTCCGCGCCGCCTTTGTAGACTTCTCAGCACTTCTCCTTGAGCCATGGGCTTTCAGGCAGCGGGTGCCTCTCCGGTTCTGGTGACCCATTACCTTTGATTGATTTCTTGTTTACCGATCGGCAGGCAGGGCACCCGGAGTGTGAGCTGGCCCTTCAGGCATTTCAGGTCCCACGCCGAAGCTAGGGGTCCTCTTGGCTCCTGCTAATAACAAGCACGGAGGTGCCCGCCACTGCTCCCTCGAAGCTACCTGGGCAGTATCTACCTGGACACGGCTTCTAGGCATTTCGCCCTCACTCGCCGGCCACAAGCTTATACAGCCCTTTCAGCCCTTGCTCCAGTCCGCTGCTCTTCCTCCTAAAATGCAGTGGTGCGCCTGGTCCAGTCCTTACTCTGCCACCTGGGGGCTAATTCTTGCTTCTGCCTAGGGTGGTGTAGTGTCTCCTGTGCAGGGCTTTCTGCTCCCCGGCCATGGCGAGAGTCCTTTTGGTCGGGCTGCAAGTCCCCCATGGACCATCACACTCAGTGGGTCTCCCGGGGCATGAAAGAAGACCGCCTTACTGGTCTGGCTTGTCCTTCATCCTAAAACTTCAACGGCATCTCTCTTCGTGGGTGCAATCAGCTTTGGAACTCTTGGCCTGGAGCTGCAGGGTGGCACCTCTGATGCCTCTGGGGCTTTTGGTTTTGGTGTGTTCTTCCGGGCTTCGGTGGGCTTAGGGTCCTTTGGTCCCCCAGGAGTGGCACGCCAGCAGGCGCATCACTAGATGGGATCTCACTCTTTCTGGAGCTGTTCCCCATCCTGGTGCAGCGGTGCACATTTGGCACTCCACCTCTGGCAAAACAAACGGGTGCTTTTCTCTGGTGCGCACAACCAGGCAGTGGTGCAAAGGTGGTAAACAGGATACAGTCGCAGCAAATTGGCTCTCGGTCATGCGCCTGGTAATCAGGCAATTTGGTTCTTTACTCTGCCTCATCTCATAACATCTCTTTCAGCCAAGCTGCTTTCATCTCCAGGTTTGCAGAATGAGATTGCTGATACAGCTTCTATCTTGCCAGCAGGTGGATCGCTTTCCGGGCGCTCTGGCCCTCGGGCGGAGCCGCTCCTCGGTGCCACAGTGCTGGCGCCCCTCTGGAGCCTTCTCCTGGCAACGAGACGCCATCACAGGTGTTTTGAACCTCGCGGCACCGCCAGCCTGCAGGCAATAATGACGGAGCTGCGCGCGCGATTTCCTGAGCTTCATTGCGTCCTCCGCTGCCCGGTAATTGCGGTCGGGGTGGACACTGGCCTCCTCCCCGAGTATTTGGTCCTGTGGCTCCATGGGCAGGGGATGCAAACCCTACATTCATGGGGTGCAATTCCATGGCGGGCATCGCTTTTCTACTGGGCAAGGTTTCCGGTTTTCCGATTACTAAGGCGCTTGTAGTCCGCCCCAGTGGCTGGGTGGCGTGGTGGGCACCAGACAGGGGGACCTCTCAGGCTCAGCCCGGTCACCAAGGCAAGTGCGCGTTGAGGGCGGGTCACTGGGGGGGTTCTAGGGCAGGTAAAGCGCTTCGCTAGCTATGAGCACTTGCTTTTCGCCGCCGCCTTCCACCTTGTTCTCTACCACGGGCTTGTGGCCTGGGTAACTGGTCAGTCACCTTACCAGGGCTCGACCTTCCAGCACCACGCTTCGCAATGGGAACACCTCGACCCGTCGGGGACATGGTTCACGCTATGGCTGGCCCATTCAAAACTGACCAAGTTATGGGCCAGGGCTCTGGGGTCACTATGCCGCCCTATCGGGCGATGCCACTCTGCCCCCTCCCCCCCCCTTTATTGAGTGGCTACCGCACAGGCCTCGGTGTGGGTGGCATGCTCTTGGTGCACGCAGGATGGGTCCCCCCCTCACCAGGTTCCAAAATGCTGGCGGTTTTCAGGGAATGCTTGGCTCAAGCCGTGGCTACCGGGTCGCGTGGAGTTCGGCCTGTACCTCGTTCAGAATAGGCCACGGCCACGGCAGCAGGTAAGGCAGGGCCCCTCGAGGATATCCCGTGCGCAGAGTTTGGGCAGGTGGAAGTGGTCGGGGCCTTTCGGCGTATATCTCAGCCTTCCACACCTGGGACTTTGTTGATTTCCCTCCTCAGTGCCTCCAGGGACGCCGCAGACCGTCTATCGGCAGGTAGTGGGTCATGGGCACAGCCTCGGCTGACAGAGTCGGGGACTACGCCTCTGCAAGTCCTAATAATGGGGCCGGCATCCGGACTCCTCGGGCGCACGGTAAGAATTTCCTGGTTGTGGGCAGGGGCACCATGCTTTGGCATGAGCTGGTTTTCGGCCAAGGTCGCTTGAATACATTTTTTTCAGCTGGCTACACCGACCTTCCTTGGTCATCCACCTTGGGGAGGAAGATCTTCCTGCCAGGTCGGGCCTTGACCTGCATTTCTGCGGTAATGTGGCTGCCACGCCAGTGAGCTTCGGCGAGGCAACCCGCCTAATAATGACCTTGGTTTGGCTCTAACCGAGATGGTGCAGCTGGCTCATTGGAGCCGGATGCGGTGGATCCCTCGCTGATGGACAGGGCCTCCGCAGAAAGCGAACAAGGGCGGCCGCCAAGGTGGTGCTTTCCCTCGGGAGCTGTGGCAGAACACTCCGAAATCACCCGGGACGTGAATGGACCTTTTTTCAGTCCGGATGGCGTCCGCCTTTCGTCCCAATGGGGCATGGACTCCAGTGGGCTCTAAAGCAGTCAGTCTAGCTTTACCCTTCGCCGGGTGGTTAGATTTGAGACAGGCTCAGGCTTGAGGGAGCTTGGGCTGTGAGCTGCAAGGGTGGGCAGAAGCTCGCGGGCGGGTTTGCAAATCTGGGTGTCGCACATCTGGGAGAGAACAAGCTCTTCTCCGGGCTGGGGCTCCCAGGCTTGCCTCTCTATGAGGGCCGGGTGGGGCTGGCATGGCCGCAGGCTGTGGGCCGCTGCCCGACACCCCAGGGAGTGGGGTTGGTTGGGCCGCAGGGCTGCCATGGGCTTAATGCCGGGTGCCCGGACACCCCAGCAGTAGCACGGGAGGAAGATCGGGCTGGGGCTGCCTTGGGGCCTCCAGCCGGGTGCCCGCCTCCTCACAGCAGGGCGGGAAGTGTGGAAGCATCTCAGGAGTATGATCTCTGGGCTTCCCTTCCCGCCAGTTTCCCATTCATTGGCTGGGATGTGATGTGCACCCGCTTGCCGGCTTCCAGCTCTGATGTATATAGTTCTTGTTTGAGTATGTTTGTTGTTTAATAAACGGGCTGCGGCCCATTCCTTTCCAGCCTGTCACCGTTGTGGTGTACTTATTGAGCGCGGGAGTCTCACGCTCTACAGCAAATAAGATGCACCTGAATAACCAGGGGCAGCCATTGCTGCCTTGGTGAGCAACGAAAGCAAGATAAGGGGCTATAGCATGGCGTATTCCTGGTGGGCAAGCTGCAGAACCGGGTGCGGTAATGATTGGCTCCCCCCCCCCCCAAAAGGCGGAGAGGAGCTCTGGGTATATTTAGACGCCTTCCCCGGGTCCGGCGCTCTTCCTACGGGCGTAGAACCAGGGCAAGGCGTGAAAGCTCCACCCACCCTCCCCTTGTAATTTATAGGGTTGGCGGGATTTTTGGGTCCTTACTGTCGTGCGAGTCCTGGGTGGGTTTGCAACGGTGGTCGCACATCTGGGGAGAGAACAAGCCTTCCGACTGGAGCTCCCAGGCTTAGCGCCCTATGAGGGCGAGGGTGGTGGCGGCAGGCTGGCGGGGGCAGGCCGGGCCGCAAGGCCCGACACTACCCCAGGGAAGTGGGGTTGGGTAAATGGGCCATTAGCGCTGCCATGGGCTTAGCCGGTGCCCATTAACACCCCAGCAAGCACGGGAGGAAGATCGGGCTGGGGGGCGGCCTTGGGGTCTCAGCCGGTGCTCCGTCTCCCTCAGCAGGGGCGGGAAGTGTGGAAGCATTCAGGAAGCATGGATCTCTGGGCTTCCCCTTTCCCACCCAGTTTCCTTGGCATTCATTTGGGATGTGATGTGCGACCCGTTTGCCGCCCAGCTCTGATGTATATAGTTCTTGTTTATATGTTTGTTGTTTAATAAACGGGCTGCGGCCCATTCCTTTCCAGCCTGTCGTTGTGGTGTACTTATTGAGCGAGGGAGTCTCACCATCTACAGCAATTGTGATTTTCATGATTCTCTTATTGGAAAGCACCTCACAGCTACGGCCATTTGCTCAGCTGTAGCTGTGAGGCATGTTAAAACAAAAGACTCACACATAACACGATTCTTGAAAAAACCCCGGGTTGGGGGGAAAATGTGCAGATGTTAGGATCAGGATCTGTACCAAGCCCCCCCAGGGTTTTTTTACCAGTGTTATCCCGGTTTAATTGGCTGGTGCGGAAAGGGCCCTAGACATGTCATTATACATTAAACAATGAAGAAAATGTTGTTATATAAGTATAAACACAATTAAGTGAAAGCAGGATAGTGCATACAACAAACAGATAATCCATACTGTACACAATATAATAATTCAGAGTCTGATTTGATTTTACAAAGCACTGTCCTGGGCTATTATATGACAATATAGTCCTGTTTCCTTAAAAAAATTATCCTCCAGAACAATTCCATTTAACATAGTTTGTGGAATGACAAAAGTGTGAGAGCCGTCCTTAACACCTCAGGCTGGCAGCCACAGCAGAGAATATTTAGGCAGTTTTTGGATGTTGTTGGTGCCCACCCAGCGTAGTGTAGTGATAAAGCGTCAAACTCTAATCTGGCGAACTGGGTTTGTTTCCCCACTCCTACACATGCTGGGTGACCTTGGGCTATTCACAGAACTTTCTCAGCCTCACCTACCTCACAAGGGGAGAAAAGGTGATTGTAAGCCACTTTAAGACTCTTTACAGTAGGGAAAAGTGGGGTATAAAAACAAACTCTTCTCCATTTAGGGGGTTGTACCCACAAAAGGCCCTGTTCACATGATC
The DNA here is from genome assembly GCF_021028975.2 of Sphaerodactylus townsendi. Lineage (NCBI taxonomy): Eukaryota > Metazoa > Chordata > Lepidosauria > Squamata > Sphaerodactylidae > Sphaerodactylus > Sphaerodactylus townsendi. The sequence goes on along the minus strand of NC_059433.1, from coordinate 33,882,914 downwards.
AAAGCTATTCTGGCAGAATATTGTGGGGAAATGCAGTCCTACACAAGAACATAAGAACAAGCCAGCTGGATCAGACCAAAGTCCATCTAGTCCAGTTCTCTGCTACTCGCAGTGGCCCACCAGGTGCCTTTGGGAGCTCACATGTAGGATGTGAACGCAATGGCCTTCTGCGGCTGTTGCTCCCGATCACCTGGTCTGTTAAGGCATTTGCAATCTCAGATCAAAGAGGATCAAGATTGGTAGCCATAAATCAACTTCTCCTCCATAAAATCTGTCCAAGCCCCTTTTAAAGCTACACAGGTTAGTGGCCATCACCACCTCCTGTGGCAGCATATTCCAAACACCTAAATCATGCCACGTTAGCGTGAAGAAGAAGTGTTTCCTTTTATTAGTCCTAATTCTTCCCCCCAGCATTTTCAATGAATGTCCCCTGGTTCTAGTATTGTGAGAAAGAGAGAAAAATTTCTCTCTGTCAACATTTTCTACCCCATGCATAATTTTGTAGACTTCAATCATATCCCCCCCAGCTTCCTCCTCTCCAAACTAAAGGAGTCCTAAACGCAGCAGCCCTCCTCCTCCTCATAGGGAAGGTGCTCCAGTCCCTCAATCATCCCTTGTTGTTCTTCTCCCACTCTGCACTTTTTCTATCTCCTCAATTATCCTTTTTTTTGAGATGGCCACCAGAACTGGACATAACAGTACTCCAAGTGCGGCTGTCGCATCTCACTGCTTTATATATAAGGGCATGACAATCTTGCAGTTTTATTTATCAATTCCTTTCAGCTAATGATCCCCTAGCATAGAGTTTACTCTTTTTCATTAAAGCAAGGGTACTGAGTTGACATTCCCATGGAACTACTTCAACTAAGACGCATTAAATCCCTTTCCTGGTCTGTTGTGACTGATAGCACTGACCCCCAGAAGCGCAGTATGTGAAGTTTCTGGATTTTTTTGCCCTGGGTGTGCACTTTCAATTTTACATTTTCATGCATTGAACTGCATTTTAAGTAGCCATTTCCTGGAGCCCACTCCATTCCACCTACTTATCAAGGTCCGCTTTGAGCTCTTCTAACTTTGTGGTTCTCACCACCTCTACATAATTTGGTATCATCTGCAAATTTGGCTACCACGCTACTCCACCCCTACTCTGTGTCATTTATGAATAGGTTAAAGAGCACTGGTCCCAAAACGGATCCTTGGGGACACCACTCCTGGACATCTCTCCATTGTGAGTAGAATCTCCCATTTCTACAACCCACTCTTTGTTTCCTTTGTTTCTCAAACCAAGTTTTTTAATCCATAGGAGGATCTCCCCCCCTCTTATTCCTTTCCATTGCTGAGTTTTCTCAAACAGTCTCTGGTGAGGAATCTTTAGCTGTCAAAAGCCTTTGAAATCCAAGTAGACAATGTCCACCTGTTCACCTCTGTCCACATGCCTGTTTTACACCCCTCTAAAGAACTCTAGTAAGCTTGTAAGACAGGATTTGCCTTCAAGTAAAAGCTTCATGCTGACTCTTTTCTCAGCAGGTGGTCTTGCTTTCTACGCATATGTTTTTTATAATTTTATCTTTAATGATAGATTCTACTTAATTTACTCAGGAACAGATGCTTCAAACTGACTGGCTCAGTAATTTCTAAATCCCCTTGATCCTTCTTTAAAGATTGGTGTGATACGGCCATCTTCCAGTCTTCAGGGATGGGAGCCTGATTTCAGGGATAAGGTGCTGTATTAAAGTGAGAAGATCAGTACTCCCATGCTTTGAGCTCTTTAAGAACTCTGGGTGAATGCAATCTGGGCCAGGGATTTGGTAACGCTTTAGTTTATCAATGGCTGCCAGAACTTCTTTCCTTGTCTCACCACTATCATCTCTTTCTTACCAGTTCCTCAGATTCACTTCCTACAGGGCTTCTGGGGTTCAGGTGCAGGAATGCTCCTCACCTTCTCTTGGGTAGAAGACAGATGCAAAGAATTCATTCAGCTTCTCTGCAATCTCCCTCTGCCATCTTTTAGCACACCCTTTGTTCCTCCTTTGTCATCTAACGGGCCTACCGCTTCCCTTTGCTGGGCTTTCCTGCTTTTGATGTACTTCTTGAAGAACTGTTTGTTGCTGGTCTTGATGTTCATAGCCATGCTTCCTCTCATAATCCTTTTTTTTGCCTCCCTTAGCAGCTAACTTGTTTCTCTTTGCCACCATTTGTGTCTCCCTCTCCATATTCTTCTATCAGCCAAACTGGACTCTCCATTTTCTAAAGAGAGCATTTCTTTCTTTCTGATAATTCCCTCTAACCTCTTGTTGAATCCAAGTGGTGGCCTTCTTTGGACTCAAGTGCTGCCTTTTTTCTAACCTCTAAGTGAAAAAACATTCCAGCTGAGCTTTTTAAGACTGTGTTTTTAAATAACCTCCAAGCATCCTGGACAGTTTTGCGACTCTCTTTGGATTTTCCCTTTCAGCTTCCTTTGCAAGCACTCATCCCCCTCATCTTTGAGAAATTTCCTTTCTGAAGGCTAATGTAACTACATTAGTAGTTAAGCTACTTCTGTTTGCATGCTGAGATACTCTGAATCTGACAGCATGTTTCAGGTCGCTGTTCTCTATCGGCTCAACAACACTGGACTTCCTGCACCAGGTCCTGGGTCCACATATAGAATTAGATCTAGGATCTACCTCTCCCCTGGTTGGTTCCCACAACCATCTGCCTCCTTAAGCCACAGTCATTTAGCATATCCAGGGAATGCTCTCTCCCTTACTGTATGACCTTGAACATGCATTTTTCCAGTTTATATGGGGATAGTTAAAATCACCCAATACTACTACATTTTTTTTGCTTTTGTTGGCTCTCCTCTCTTTAATTTCTTTTTTCCATCTCAGAATCCTCTTGTGCACTTCTTTGGCTTCAGGGGACGCATAATATATATCCTAATATTAAACTGTCCTTCTGCCACCTGAGTATTGTCCAGTATCCATTAAAGTGATTCTCCTGTAGGGGGAACCAGCTCCCTTGCATTGTCTATTTTATGTGATACTGCCATGCTCTCTTTAGATGTAAAGGGGCAACTCCACCCCCAAATGCGCCCTGTCCTATCCTTCCTATATGAGCCTGTAGCCTGGTACATAACAGCATCCCACTGGTTTCTCCCTCATTCCACCATGTCTCTGTAATGCCCACTATATCAAAGTCCCTCCTTCAAAACTCCTGTACTCTAGCTCCCCCATTTTAGGCTCGAATCGCTTTCCTACTTTATTAAAGCATAGAGACACCTGGCTACCCTGGTTCTGGGTCCTTAACTCCTGGGATTTATGTGTTTTGCCCTCTAGCCTTTTGTAGACACTCATCCCTTTGGTCACATGCACATTGCTATGTTGCACCATGTTCCTGCAGCTTGTATGTGGTTGATTTTAGAAAAACTCCTCCCTCTCTGTCTGCATCCCCATAGATACTGTATTCGAACCTGGGCTTCTACCTCAGCTCCCTGGTCGGCTTTCCCCAGTGACTGCAGTCTTAAAAGCTGTCTCTGGCCACCTTTTTACTGCTGGCTGGAGCCAGCAGCCTTGGTTCCTCTTTTGGTTAAGATGGAAGCTCCATCCCCAGATTTGAAGTACAGCCTACCTTGTCCCAAAAGGTTCCCCTAGTCTCGTCGGGACAAATCTGGAAACCCTTCTGGCCTTACACCATTCCTTCTCCTATCCACGCATTGGACCAGACCTTGTATCTCCGGCTTGCCTAGCCTCGCCTTCCCGCGCTGCGGAACGTGGGTAGCATTTCTGAGAATGCCACCTTTGGCGTCCTCGGACTTCAACTGCCAGTTGCTCTCTAGCAGCCTATAAATTTTAGCTCTCCAGAACCCTCCCTGCTACATTTCCCACACAATGTCGTTGTGGTGCCTGCCAATGCTGGACCACAACTGCTGACTCCACCCCAGCACTGTCTAAAAAAAGTTTCATTCCAGATTTTAAGCAGTGACATCACGCTAACCTTCTCTCTGCACCAGGCAGGCAAGTCACCATGCCGGTCATCAATGCCTCACAAACCCAACTCTCTACAGCATTTTTAATGATCGAATCACCCACTACAAGGAGCTTCCCCACCTCCTCGAGGGGTATCCCTCAGTGCTAGAGGATAGCTGATCACCAGTTAAGGGAAGGGATCCCATCTAAGGGAGCATCTTCCCCCCACCTCAGACTGGCACCCTCCATCCCTCAAGTACCTCGCTGAAATTCTCCACATGACATCACTGAAGAGAGATGCTCACCTTGGGGAGTGGGACCCGCCAAGTAGTAGGTCCCCTGGAAAGCCTTGTCCTGTCACCCTCTCTCCCTCCTTTCCAGCTTCTCCAGGTTTGCCCACCTTGGCTTCAAGAGAAGCGACACATGCCTCCTTGAGTGCCAGGAGCTCCATTGCAGCTGCAGGGCACATCTTACTCTAATCTCTGGTCCTAGTGGCAGATAACTTCATAAGCATGTGAGCACTCAGCAAAAGAAAAACACTGGAAAGCCTCCCCATCCCCCCTGCTGGCTTCTCTGCCTTCTCATATCTGGATTTGCTTTAGATATTTAGATATTAAGCTTTTAGTCACTGCCCCTGAGCTATCTGCACGCATTCTATCTGTCAATATGTCCTTATTAATTTAAAAAACAAAAAAAATTAAATTAAAATTGCCCCACTGGTTCCAGAGACTGAACTAAAGCCCCACCTCTCAGGACAAAAGCCCCACCTCTCAGGACAAAGAGGAACAAGAGATGAACTCTGTTAACCCCTGTTAAGCCCCACCTTCCAGATTCAGCAGCCTTACAAGGAGAAAAAAGAGATAACCCCTGTTAAAATACATACACTGTTTTGTGCTGTGGCTTTGAGAAAAACCCTCCAAAATGAACACCAGCAGGTCACTCTGCTCTTCCTGGCCAGGTCTTCTGCTGCTACTCCTCTCTGCTGGTTCCAGAGACTATCCTAGTTATGAGGATCTGAGGCAGCGGTGGGATTCTGCAGGTTCGCACCACTTCGGCAGAACCAGTTGTTAAAATGGGGCTTGTAAACAACCAGTTGTTAAATTATTTGAATCCCACCACTGATCTGAGGCCATGAAGGGTTTTTTTAATGTGATAGCCAATACCTTAAAGTGAACCAAGAGGCAGCCAGTGAACTAACTGCAAATGTCTATAATATGCATGCTTTTGCTAGCTCCACACGATAACCAAGCTGAGTCGTTCTGTACCAACATGAAGCCTCCATGCTGACTTCAAGGACAATCCCATATAGAGTGTATTCACCTGCATTAAATTGCTTCTTTGGCAGTAACGCTTGATCAAGCAAACCTCTAGGCTCTTAACCAAGTCAGCAAGAATCAGCTGGACCACACTGAATGTGGAAAAAACAATGTCCCTCAAATTTCAGTCCTTCCAATCATCCTTATGTATGTCTTGCTGGGGTTCAGTTTCAATCTATTGACTCTTATTTAATCACAGCATCATCAGGAAATTAGAATAGAGAGATACAGAGGTGGTTGTCATTAGCATATTGGTGACACTCAGTTCCAAATTATGAATGATTTCTTGTAAGGGCTTTATATAGAGATTGTATAGCATGGGAGATAGAATTGAGGAACCCTGCAGTACATATCCCACACTGAAGACTGATCACAAATAGAAACCCTTTGACCTCTATATCTGCTGGCGATCTAACGCCCTAAGGAAGAATCAGCCTGGGGCACCATTGTGGCAGGGGAGGAATGAGTGGTTGCCCTCCTCCCTGCTGCTGATTTGGATGAGTCATGTGCTGGGGACCAAACATGTCTGTAAAAGGCAGTGCCTGGGAGGCTTGGCCTCTTTTTGAGGCTGGCAAGCAAGAGGCTTTTGGTTGAAATGTTATGGTGCTTTGTTAAGTCTTTGTCACAGCTTGGATGGTTTTTGGGGCATAGGAGCACATCCTTATTAGGAAGGCAGAGGTTGCATACCAGACCTTCCCATGTTGGGGGCCTCAATAAGAGGTCTGGGGTAGTGGAGGGCTCGATTTTGCATGCCTTGGGGCCATGTGGGAGAGCTCGCCACCCGGCAGGAAGGTGTGTCACTAAATGGGTACACGCTCAAGTGGCACCTAGTAACATTCTGTTCCAATCCCCTTGGGGGGATGTTGCCGGGGGCTAAAAAAATTGTTGTACACAAAATTCAAACGGACCCGAATTTTTTGGATATACCTGAATATTGGGGTATATCTGAATATGTTATTTGTCTTATTTGGGCGTACAGATAATTTTATGCCCAAATAAATCTGAATCCGAGTTTTTCCTAATTTTTAAGGTATTTACCAAGTCTAATTATATTACCCAGGTGGAACCAAGTACTAATATCAATAAATCAGTATTATAACACTGCACTGACATTTTCTATGCAACCTGATCTTCTGTTCTCTGTGAGGTTTATAGGTTGCTGTTGACTTTTGGGTATTTCTTTTTAAAAAATATTTCTGCAAATCTATGTGTTACCCTTAGCCCTTGGCAGCCTTCCCCCAAAAGATTCTTCATGCATATGGTGAGATCATCCACAACTAGTAGATGTATGTTTAGCAGTGTAAATGGCATACTATATAAACTGTATGTGAGAATAGTACATGTGAGTTTAATACAAATGAGTCTATAAAATGTAAAAAAAAGGCATAACATGAAAATGACTGAGAATATGAATGTCAAAAGAAACAACCTTGAGAACATTCACCCATCCCGAGGCACCAATAACAACACTTTGGCTAGTCACAGCAACAGTTCAGCACAGTAAACTGGGATGAGCGGAGAAGAATGAAAACAATTAAAATCCGGTGATGAACGAAATGAAAATAGATTACATTTTTCAACAACAAAAATTTAAATGATCATTAGAAAATTACACAGCTCTCTGTTCAATATTTTGATTAGTAAATCTGACAAAACTGAACATCCTTCTATTATACACACACATCCTGAAATGTCTGTCTTTCACAGAGACATAAAACACTTTTTTATCTATTTTAATAGTCATGAAATTAAGCATGAAGTCATATACAAGTCTTATAATTGAAGGACCTTTTCCTCAGAGTGGCAGAAGGGAACAAATCAATGGGCTTCTTGTGTAATAAGTTTTTGCACAATAACTGTTCGTTATATTCAGTATTTGAAGGTATACTGTTTCATCCCAGTACTATGTGTCTGAGAAAATGCAACACCCAACAGCACATCACCCCTCTTGAGATGGCAGTGTAGAATGTGTACCTAAAGGATTTTTGAACATAAACATATTAGACAGTGTAAGTACTCCTCCCTTCTCCTGTGCCAGAGCTCAGAGCATGTTATACATAAACTATCAATTTCGTCGGAACAGGATATTGTGCCCTAGATTGAGGTTCATGGAAATATAATGCTAAAACAAAATGCAGCTTGGATCTACTTTATTTAAACAAATGGACTAACCATATGTATAACATGCTGAGTTTTGTGAGGAACAGAAGTACCCATATTCTTCATCCACTGCAGTGATATTTCTCAGTATGGTGAGCATGTATGTGTGTGCACGCATGCACACTCATAGATAGATATGTGTGTCTTTGTGTATAAACAAAAATGACTTCAGAGACAATCTTTCTGCTACTCTATATTTCCCTGCAGATGTGTCATTTATATGGTGTGAAGTATTGGAATGCCGGAATTTATCGAGTTCCAGCTGGATAAATCATCAGCCAAACAACATGAACATTCACTGTTTAGTGCCATAGGTAAATAGGTAGGTAGGGCAGAGTTTGCAAACGACTTTCTGTTTGCTGTCATGATGATGTCCAATCAAAGTGGTGAACCAGATTACTGCAGTGTCTCAGATGTGCAGCACACTTAACCAAATTGTTGCTAAGCTACCTGACATCTCTTTTTTGCTCATTCCACCTGCCAAGATGGTATACACAGGTCTCAGTGGAAGCAGCAATGTCAGCTATTCATTATGCCACAGAGATTTTTGTTGTGCTGAATAAACTGCTCAGCAGCCAGCATTTGTTTAGATAGTAGCTTTGATGGGAACTTTTCAGAAAGGACAAATTCTGCAAGGATTTTTCTCATCACTTATAAAACATCTTTTTCATTTCTGATTACTAAAGTGGCAGCCTGCAAAGGTATCTTCTGGCATTGCTGTGAGGCACTTGAAAGCTTAATGGTCTGAACGCTCTATAAAATGGATACCTACTAAATGAGGTAAATAAACCTTTAGCGTTCCTATCCAATATTTTCCTGCATTCCAAAAGTAAAATATTTGATTTTTTTTTCATTAAAGTGATTTAAATAACTATCTAAATCTATGTCAGCTTTTGCCCAGATGCAATCTCAATGAGAGGCATTTCTTTTTTTTATTTGCTTATTATTTCATGAACTATTTAGTTTCTCATACTTTTGCAATAGGAGAATTCAACTTTGTATCCAACTTATCTGCATACATTCTCTAACAGACAGTCCAATTTGAATTTCAGGGGATACCTCCAGTTGTACTTCATACAATTTGGGAAAGGAAAACTAAATAATACTTTACTGAAAATTAAAATAAAGATTTAAAATTCACACTCAAGCTCCAGATAATTTTGTATGTCAAATAGGTTACATAACATCATCTGTTTTGAGAAACTTGACTATGTTCTGCCTCTTTTTCCTCAAAATACATTATCTGTGGCATTCTGGTTATGATTACTGGGACAGTCTCTTTATTACAGGGAAGTGTAATATAAACTTTAGAGTGTTGGACTAAGACCTGGGAAAGGTTTGAACTCTAATTCTGCCATGGGGCCTGTCACTCTCTTTCTCAGCCTTACTTTGCTTCACTGGATGTTGTGAGGATAAAATGCAAAAAGATAAATATCTAAATAAAATTACCCAGCTGGACTGTCCTTTGTAGCTCTGGAGATGATACACTTAGCACCATTTCAATACATGTTGCTGCCTGATATACCCAAACAATTCAACACATTATCTCATGGTACAACCACTATGGCCTTTCCTTCTTTCTTACAAAATGACCTTCATGTTTCCAGAAGTTGCAATTCCATAAATACATGATTAACTTTACCCAATGATAATGGCAGGACAAAAATACATTTTTTGTTCTTTAGAGATGCTCCTTCTCAGATAAGTAAAAGTAGCAATTTATCATTGAAAGCTATTAGCCCAAACTGCTTCAAAATGGAAAACAATGTAAATTATTTGAAACCATCTCATGGAGTCCTCTAATGTGACTCCAAAGCCAAGCTCATACAAGGTCAAGGGGGTTGAAGGTATTTCTACTTAATGTGTATTTATGCTTCTTACAGACTGAGTTGAGTGGTTAAGCCTTGTATTCTCTTTCCAAAGGAAATAAATCAATAAAAATGGGGATAACACAGATAAGATACATGGTTGGATGCAGCTTAATAGAACTGGAATCACTAGGAATTTAAAACTGAAAACATTTATCAACACCTTATAAACTTCCTCTCTGTCCCTGAGCAGCTCCTTCCTACCTTTACTCACATGAGACAAACTGTACATGAATGGAAATCAGTTCACCCACCCTTTCACCCACCTGCTTCATTGAACTGTCATTCCCTGGATCAGAATAACAAACCTCCCTATCACTCAGATAAACATTCCAACAATGTATCAGGCATTTCAGATTGCATCAATCTCTCAAGCAAGAACACTTGTCACTTATGAATTCTGAAGGACTCTCTATCATTTTAATCCTAGTCAGTTGCTTGTGAATGTCTTCCAGAAAGATAACCATGGTGCCAACATTTATAATGGATCAAAAAGTAAAAGCGAAACTGCTCTTTGAATATTTTAAGGTAGGGATGAATCCTTGTTTTTGTTGTTTTTCTTTAATGTTGTGAAAGGGTCGTTTTAGAGTTATGCACAAAAATGCGGGGAAAAGAAATAATTTGGAGAATAGTTGAAAAATAAGCTGAGAAAATTACAGGCCATATGCTTGAATTGTCTGTTTGTGATTAAGTGATCTTTACAATCAAATATTAAAATATTAAAAAATGGTTATAAACTTGATAATTGCAGCAAAAATGCAGGGTTGGAAACGACACAGGGATGAAAACAGTAGGCTGTTCCAGACACAAGGAGTTGCGGAGAATTTAGTAAAAGCTCATAACATATGGGAATATGTAGGAAAGGAAAGATTGGTCCCAAGACAAATTTAGCCAGATTTGCTGTCCTTTTATTAAATACTGTGATTTGTATAATTTACTTGATAGAAGTAAGGAAAAGGTGTTGAAATGTGTATGACTATGAGTGGGTGGTTAAAATAACAGGCATGTAAGCGTGAATATGTTTCGTATAATTTGTATTGTGTACTTTGGGATAATAAAAAATAAAAAGCAAGTTTTAATTTTGAACAGGTTTCTCTTGAAGGTACATTCTCACATACTCCACTAGCAAAAGCTATTGATGTATCTCTGTGCGTGTGTGTGTGTGTGTGTGTGTGTGTGTTTTAATTGCTATGAAGTACTGTCGAGATCACAGCGAAATATAACAAAGGAAATATTTAATGGCAAGGCTAATATACCCATTGCTTTGATTCGAGGGCTGCTTGTCAAAGCACATAGATCTTTCAACTCATAATGGTTTCAACTCATAATTCTCTCTTATAGGAGAGATACTCATAGATTCAAAATTAAATGAATGAGGAAGTCTGGACTTGAACTGCCCCAACAATCTCTTAGGCCCCTTCCGCACACGCAAAATAATGCGTTTTCAAACCATTTTCACAACAGGCTGGGTGCTAAGTTTCGAGGCTGTATAGCCGTGTTCTAGCAGCATTCTCTCCCTGAGCGTTTAGCCTACCGAAAGCTGTTACAGATGCGTGGCTAGACGTCAGGAGAGAATGCTACAGAATGTATCGGCCATACAGCCCGAAACCACAGCTCTGGGTGATATCCGGCCTTGCGATGAAAAGTTTCGACCAATACATTTTTTTTTTTTTTTTTTTTTTTCTACAACTGTTTGCAAGTGGATTTTGCCATTCCGCACAGCTTCAAGGAGCACTGAAAGCAGTTTGAAAGTGCATTATTCTGCATGTGCGGAATGAGCCTTAGAAAGGAAATATTTTCACAGGAACCAACAGAAAAATTTACAGTCTTTCACTTCTGCCCCAATATTTTGTATAACATTGCAAGGGATCCAGGGTGCCCCTCACACATCATACAATGTAAGCATGTATGTCAGCAAGATACCTATCCCCATCACTGGGACCACCCAAGTATATTAAGTGCACCTGATAAAATATCATCAGGCAGATTCAAGAATGAACTTTATAATCATGGGGACTAGTGTTATTCTAAAATTCAGACTTGGATTCTATAAACCTTTAGCACATTGGATCAGAACAAACCATTTCCAAGAGAAATGCCACTTTCAAGATGAAATTCTCCCTTCTTGAAATAGACCTCTAAGCCCTGCAAATCTTCTCCAGGGTTCAGGGATACCCCCCCCACACACACACACACACACACACACACACAGAGAGAGAGAGAGAGAGAGAGAGAGAGAGAGAGAGAGAGAGAGCAGCTTGGGGTCTGATGTATTAATCGATACAGGGATTGGAAAGCAGCAATAGTTACAGCTCTCCTGCTGGAAGTGCTCCCATGTTAGCTTGTCAAGCCATAACTGAGGAAGAGAGTGAAATACCAGCTTTGCAGCAACATAGCAAGTTAAATGTTCAAGAACTAACCTATGCCAGTTTACCTCAGCTCCTGATTAGAACGTAAAATATAATTATCATTATCAAGTGATAGATTCTGGTCAGGAGAAAAGGCACAGATTAAATATTAAAATGGCTCCCAAAAGCTATACCTCCTTCAGAAAATACAGCCAGATTTCAGAAGGCACGAAGATATAAACCTGGAGATATGTAAGAAGAACTGATGGTATTGCTTAACTCTGCTCTGGTTAAACTTCAGCTAGAGTACTGTATTCAGTTTTGGACACCACAATTTAAGACAGATGTGGGCAAGCTGGATGTGTCCAGAGAAGGTCAATGAAGCTGTGAAAGGTCTGGAGATCAAGTCATGTGAGAAAACGTTGAAGGAGCTTGGTATGTTTAGCCTGGAGAGGAGATGGTTGAGAGATGGTATGATAACAGATGTGGGCAAGCTGGATGTGTCCAGAGAAGGTCAATGAAGCTGTGAAAGGTCAGGAGATCAAGTCATGTGAGAAAACATTGAAGGAGCTTGGTATGTTTAGCCTGGAGAGGAGATGGTTGAGAGGTGGTATGATAACCATCTTTAAGTACTTGAAGGGCTGTCATATGGAGGATGGTGCAGAGTTGTTTTCTGTTGCTCCAGAAAGTTGAGTCAGAACCAAAAAGAGTTTTCTGCTAAACATAAAAAAATCTTCCTGACAGTTAAACCAGTTTCTCAGTGGAACAAGCTTCCTCAGGAGGTGGTGGGCTCTCCTTTTGTTTTTGTTTTTAACAGAAAGATGGCCATCTGAGAACAGTGCTGATTATGTGAACTTAGGCAGGGCAGGAAAGGCTGAATCAGTGCCTGGCTCTCATGGCCCTTTCTTACATGCCCATGGAAATGTCGATCTCCACTTTAGAGTCAGGAAGCCATTTTTTTCCAGGCCAGATTGAGGTGTGTGTTTTTTGCCATCTTGCAAACATGGAGCAAGGGTTACTGAGGTGTGAGGGATGGAGGTAGTTGTGAATTCCCGGAATTGTGCAGGTAGTTGGACTAGATGACTCTGGAGGTCCTTTGCAACAAAGGATGATTTTGCACGTTGAAATTTACCCCTCTGTTGGCACAGGGGGTGCCATGATGCAGTTGGGAGTTTTGCACAGCTCCTGGTGCTACAGCGTGGCTGCCATGTTTCTGTCCTGGAGCTGCCCCGCAACAATGGCATTGCTCCATGAATTTCCTGAACCGCAAAGGTTGAGGTCCTTTTGAAATGCCCCTTTGTTGCTCTGGAGGCTTACGCCGCCAAGCAAAACTTATCCGTAGCAGAAACGGGGCCATGTCTCACCGCTCTGGCCCTCCCCACCACGCCCATGGTGCCCTCCCTTGCAGTGAAAAAAAATGGAGAAAGAAACAGTTTTTTATAAAGGAGGGAGAAATCTTGGGCAGAAAAGCAGCATGTGCAGTGCTGTGAACAGGAGGGCAGCAATTCTCTCACACGCGCAAGGATTTTAGATTTATATTTTAGATGGAGGGGGTGGATGACAGCAATCCCATCACACACACACGGATTGTAGACCGGGGGGTGGGGTGAGGGCACCAATTCTCAGTGCCTGATTTCTGTTCAGAGTCATGTAAAATTGAAAGTAAGTGGGGGGGATGGGGTGCAATTCAGCCAATCCAAACGCAGGAAACGGAGGCTTTCCGTGCATGCATGAAGGAGACTATGGAAGAACTCGTAGGGCTTAAGCGGGGGTTATGGGAAAGCCCTGGGCTTGTGAGGAACCATTCGGGGCTTCCCTCACTGGCCCTGACTCAAGCGAAGGAAAGAGCCGGCAGCAGCGGGGAACTACAAGCAGAGTGAGAAGCCCCATGGCAAGTACGCTCCCTGGCTAAGCCAAGGAGCATTTAGAAAGTGCAAAATTAGCATATGATTATAAGAAAGGAAAAAGAGAACTTTAATTCTTGTGGTGGCTCACCTTAGGATAGATTTTTTTTTCAAGCAAATTATTCTAACTACCAAAGCAGACAGTCCCAAGAACAAACTGCTGGTTAAACTGTGGAATTCTGCTTTTATGTTATTGGGCATAACATTGCCTAGTCCCTCTAGAGAAATTAGGCTGCTATTAATTGCTATTGAAGTGGGCATCAGAAGTGTTTTCTAAAAAAAAAAAAAGCTCATTGTTAACATAAAGGGGGCGGGGTGGGGGAGATGTTAGTGAACTGAAAGCTGCAACACCTGCTCCAATGCTGGGTATAATTTTAGAAATTCTAGTTAAAATAAAATTAAAGAAGAGTGGAATATAGCAAAGAATGAAAGTCTAAAGCAAGACAGGAAACCAGAGAACCACTGTGCATAGACTCACCACTGCCCCATCAGCATTTTTAATTTATTTTAATTGATCAGAATCATTTTAGAAGCCTATTTAGTGCTAAAAAGGGGATAAAAATAAATAAGTGAATTGTAATAAACTTGTATCTGCAGAACTGTCAAATATGCCTTTCCAAAATTCTCATTATAAAAATGATGTAGTACACAAATACTTCTTTTAAAGGAAAGCACATCTTGACATGAGATCCCTTTCTTCACTGAGTCAGAATATTTTTTGTCAAAGTGCTAAAACATCAGATACGAATTTGTGTTTTGCTCTTGGTGCTGTTCTTGAATTTGTCAAGTGTAATATACCTTTCCAACAGTGTCTCATTTGTCTTGGAATTCATGGATATTTTCAAGTGCAGTGATCTCCCCTGTGCTTCAAGAACTGTTTTAGCAACACCATCAGTTAAAACCAAAATGTACTCTATATTGACTGAAGAAAATTGTCTCTCCAGATTACAGTACTTGGAAGAACTTCTTACCATGTGAGGGATATACTGCTTACACTGCTGAGAGATAACTAGCATGCGGGCAATATGATCATCCATACCTGAAGTAAAGCAGTTCAGGTATAACTTAAAGTCATACAATGAGGGAGGACAGACCCAAGATATACAATATAAGAATGGTGTGGGAAGGGATTTAAATCTAATCTTGACTAGAAGATATGTCTCAGTTCTGCCAGAGAGACTCAGGGACCAACCTAACTGAAGGTATATCTGCCTGAGAGACCTTGTACTTTTTCATGGACCTCCTGAACTACATAATAGAGCAATGTAACTCCAACAAGTAGCAAGCATCCCTGTCTCCTCAAATACTTCTTGCTACACCTTCAGCTTTCCTCAAGGCAGATTCAAGTAGGGGTGTGCAAAATTGAACCCCTCAGCTAAAAAATATCATGAATATTACTGTTTTGAGTTGTTATAGCAGTTTACCAGAATGGTATTAGGAATTCAGGATTCTTAAGTGAAATTACCCACCTCAAAAAATCCATGTTGTTTTTGAGTTCAGGGGCTTGTCAAGACAGCAGCAGAACTTGTACTTACCATGTTGTTCTTTGATTCCACTTGTGTTCTGGGGCAATTGTATACAGTAGCATAGTGCCAAGGGGGTGGGGGGAGCGCAACACACCAGCTGCGCGCCCCTGCTTGGCGGGGGCATTCCAGGAACGTGGAGTGGGTGTTCTGAGGCATTCCAGGGAACAGGGGCAGGGGTGGCAGGGGTGCAGGGTGCACACATGCCCTGGGCGCAGTTCCCCCTCACTCCGTCCCTGATTGCATCTTTCCTTCCGATTGGATTCTGGCAAGGGAGGAACAAAGAGTGTTTTCATGGCAATCTATAGATAGGTGCACATGTGCAGAAACTCATTTCAGGGTCCAGTAAAATGGAGCTCCTTTGCTGCACATGCATTCAATTGAAGTGATCTTAGGAGGAGAGGGAGGCGTGCATTTTGTGCAATATTGGTGAGATCTATAGAGAGTGCTGCCCCAGATCTTCCAATTGACTGTCCACTGAGATGAAGAAGAGGAGTTTCTCTTTCTCTCCTGTAAGGAGACTCAAAGAGGCTTACAAACTCCTTTCCCTTGCCCCTCACAACAAACACCCTGTGAGGTAGGTGGGGCTGAGAGAGCTCAGAAGAACTGTGACTAGCTCAAGTGGCGCATGTTTGAGTGCACAGGCTAATCTGAATTCCCCAGATAAGCCTCCACAGCTTAAACGGCAGAGCAGCGAATCAAACCTGGTTCCTGCAGATTAGAGTACACCTGCTCTTAACCACTATGCCACTGTCTGCAGAACACATGTGAGAAAATGAGCTATTTGGGGAGTTGTCCAGTAAAACAGTGCCCCTTTGTTGCATGTATTTGCAATTTGGGGTGTCTTGAGAGAGAGAAAAGGACAGTGTTCCATGCAGTTTTGGGGTTGTTTACTGATTGCTGCCCTTGAATTGACTGTCCATTGAAAAGAGTGCAGGGAGTATATGCAGAAAATGACCATTTTAATCCAGAGACCGAAAACACTATACAGATGTCTAACCCAACCCTTCCTGAAATGAAGAAAACATTGGTTAAAAAAAATATCCCCCAAGCCCAGATATTAAACTGTAACTAATGTTTTTCTTGGTTCACACTAGATTCAAGTCCTATAGCATATTTTATTCATTTTCATACTATATTCTACTTTTAATGTGTCTAGGAAAACCCTTGTGACCACTTGGCTTTTTCAAATTAGTTTTTCTAGAGTAACCCATTATTTCACTGAGTCATCCTAAGAAAAACTCCATAGTCCATTCAGAAAAGCTGATGAAACTATTCCATGTATTTATTTTCTTTTTCCTGGTTGGATTACTTGCCATGAGAGACCAACCAATGTCTGATTGGCAGGAGGGAGGTAGTATCTTCTTGGCACTACTGCTACTAGTATCTTAAATACTTTATTCAGTGATAATAATGAAAAATAATTTATTCAATCTATGGTCCAAGGATAATTAGCTATGTTCAACTCCCACAGAAATTAGTGAAGGTGTGTTCTGCCCCCCCCCTTCCCCAAGTGAATCTGTTTTTGGTGCCCTGTACTTGCTAGGACAGAGTGGGGGGGACCCAAGCCAGGTTCAACAATTCAAACAATAGGTTTATTACTTAGGAGAATTAAGACCCTAACTCCTCCCTTGGGTCTGTCTAAATCAAAGTACTTGCTTGTCTTGAACAGAAGCTGTAGACTGTGTCTTCTCTTGGTTGCTTTCAAGAAAGTCCACTGTGCCTTGCTTCCTTTTAATTCTTTCAATCTTTGTCTGGTTCTAATTGAGGTTAACTTTAACTTGTGCTCTATATATCACCATAGGGCCTTTCCCCACTCACCGTTTGCTGCGCGCTACTCTTGCCAAGTAGCACGGGGTCCAGCAGCACTACAGGGGCAGCGACAACGCAGCCGCCCCGACTCTGCCGCTCTCGCGCCCCCTCAGCGTGCATGATTTCTGGTGCTGCTGAAAACGGTGCCTTTCGATGACCCCTCGCAGAGCACAGGGCAGTAAGGAAGCCAGGGAACACAATCCCCACGCTGAAAAGGTCCAGCCCGGATGAAACCGACGTCATTTTTAAAAGTGGGGAAACGGCCATAGACTACTATGGACCACCATATACTACTATGGCCCACCATATACATCACGAATATTACAGTCTCCAGCTACCCTTGGCACCTCGCTCTGACTGACTGGCTAGAGCTAAAATAGGGGATCGCTGGGTAAAGAAGGAAGACTGCTTCTTGGGAAATGTCTTAAATGGATAGGGGCCATTCCCTCCCTTAGAAGACATTACAATGAATTAAACCCCTACTAACTTTGGGGAAACTGAAGCTTAATGAAGAAATAACAAAAGCCTCTGTGGGGGCATGACAAAGTGAGTTATAACTAACTTATCCTGTCTTCATATTCTTAGGGTTGGGGTCTGTACATTTGGTTAGGATGGTAATCTGATTCAGTAGTAGAAGATATGTCAGAAATTATTTGAAATAATTTAGCTCATGGAAAGTAGTTTTCAGAGATCTCCAGATTTAATCAAAATAGTTGAGAACCCAATTTAGGTGGAGAGGTGGTACAAAAATGTTTTAAAATAAATAACTGTTAAATAAATATAGTACTATTGCATTTTTAGTACCCAGCTCTTAGAATTAGGACAGAATGCTCTGGCTCCTATTTCTGTGGAAATATGGATGCAAACAAAGAATTTTGAAATTGGCCATTTGTCTTTTGCAGGAAGAATCTCACAAACAGGATTCTATGTTCTTGCCATCTTCTCTGTTGGATTAATCACGTATCTATCTGAGTAGATAAACAATTCCAATTTGTCATGCACAAACAATCACCTGCTTGCTGAAAAGGAGGCAGCTTGGTTCAAATTCATTTCTGATGACAGCTGGGGCCATATAAATCCAGGTCAGGGCAACCTAAAATTGTTATTGGCCTTTGATCAAGAATTTAGTTTTAATCTACAGTTATGATCAAGATACAATAGCCATTAACACAAAGCAGCTAGTTATGTGGGGCCAGCTAATATTTGTTAAGAGCTGTCATGATTAACAGTATCAACTGTATGAATTTAGAATATGATTATTAATAACCCTCATTCCAGAGGCTATCCAAATGTGATCTAAATAATGAAAAGGAAATAAACTTATCTCTGCATGGCTGCTTACTTAAATCCAGATTCTGAGTTGAGTCTGGTTGCTTCAAGCATTTTGTCTCCACAGGGTTAGAATATTATTCTGGAGAAGTCCTCAAACATACATACCACAAAAGAATACACTAAATATTTCTGACACATACCACGAAGTGTGAAAAATAGCAAATATAATACATGAACTTGATCTTAGCCAAAAGGCCAAGAAGCAAGAAGCTGATACTGCAATTGTAAATCTATAATCCCAGCTGCTGCGGAGGTTCAGGTCAGCAGATCACTTGAGCTCAGGAGTTTTGGGCTTTGCCAATTGGGTGTCCACACTAATTTGACATCAATAACAAATTGAACTAATTCACAATTTTGTGGATTAATGTCCCAATATCCTTTGGTGAACTAATCCCCAATACTCTTTGGCCATTTTGACATACAATCCACATCAAATATGCAAGTAGTAAAATGTTATCCCTAGAGCTCACATTATACATGTTTTCTCTGTTGTGACTTTGCTTATCCTCAGTAACTTTTAAGGATTTTATTTGAATTTCAGTGGCAAGCATTCCCACCAGCTCATTATTAACTATTCTTAGTTTCAGTTTCAGACTAGTAAATACAAATCCTTCTTTTGAGTGGTAAATAATTAAAATGCAAGACATTACAATGCTCCGAGGGCCAATTTGAGAGCTGAAGCTATTTTACTTAAAGAGCAAAGCTTCAGTGTTACAGACACCAGCTCGAGTTTTCTTTATTAGTTTAGAATGCTACTATTATCTTTCTTTCCATTGTAAATGCCTCTTAAAACTGATGCTGATGATGTAGTAATAGGGAGCAGTAAATAACTGCATCCATCGGGGAAAATAAATGCTAAGCTATAGTTAACTGACATAATACCTTGTTCTGTTCGGTTGAACTCTCCTGATATCTGTGTATTTAATAAATGTACACTGCAAATTAGCTAAATCAGGACTAAATGCAGGGAAAACTGGTTCTCTAACAAGATCTGTGGAAATAGTTTCAATGCGTTTTAAGGTAACATGAAGCCTCCATAGAAGCATCATTAACTTCCCCAGAATGTTTCAATATATACATTAAGTATTACTATTAAATTCTAGTTTTGCATCATTTGTTACTGCTCTATTGTAATAATTTACCTCCTGTATTTTCTTGTCTAGATGGGAAATCTGAGTTGTGATGGAGTACAATATAATGCCATGTCCATCAGTGTGTGAATTTCCTGCTAAACACATTATCTTGGAAACCAACTGTTTTCAGTGGGGTTTTGTTCCAGCCAAAATCATCCTAATCCTCATCATCAATTTCTGTTATGATTACTATGACTTCCCTGGCCACTCCAATAGCACTCTAAGGGCCAAATAATATATTACAATCTTTAAAGAATTGGGTCTGGGTTCTTTTTTTAAAAAAGGAAAGCCCAAACATACTTGGAATGGCATCTTTGGGGGGAGTAAAAGCCTCCTGCCTCCCCCAAACCATTTCCCCATGTGAAAACTAGGGTGAGGAGAGTTGCGTGCGGATGTGTGGAGACTCGTTCCATTAATGAAACAACAACATGTATTTGTTGGAAAAGAAGTCGGCTGCAGCCCAATTTATTTAACCATATAACAATAACCTTGAAGCTGGGCAAGCATAACAGAACACATCCTGGCCCCCAGGCAGCGAACCACTGAACCTGGTTATAGGGCAGCCCCAGCTGACCCCTTAGGCCCTTTGGACAGAACCCCTGTCCGGCACATCCCCCAAGGGAACTGGAAGTTACTAGATGCCACATGGATACAAACCCAGCTCTATCACCACCTCGGACCTCATATGGAGGCCCCTCCAGTGCAGTTTTTGCATGGCAAGAGGACTTGAAGAAGGCAAGGACCCTTCCTTCCCCTGCAGCGCGTGCACTCTCTCTCTCTCTCTCTCTCTCTCTCTCTCTCTCTCTCTCTCTCTCTCTCTCTCTCCCGCCCCTTCCAAAATTCAGAATAATGCATTTTCTTTTTTAAAAAAATAATATATTTATTAAATATACGGTTTAATACAATACAGAAACATAAGACATAAGACACATATACACACAGTCACATCCACATACAAACAAAAAAAAGAAAAACATTCAACTTTACTTGTAAGCAGTAATAATGCATATCATGCATTTTCAACCCAGTTTCACAACAGTTTGCAAGTGGATTTTGCTATTCCGCACAGCTTCAAAGAGCATTGAAACACGGATTATTCTGCATGTGCGGAAGGGGCCTCTCTCTCTCTCAGCTGCTCTACACAACTTCTGAGTGGCTGGGAGGAACATGAGTTGGGTCCCAGGAACCCAAACTGTATATAACATATAGTTTGGTGCTAATTGTAGAGCACAAAAAGATTAGGCTGAAGGACTTAAAAAGCTCTGTGGGGAAGCATATAAGAATCCCAGAGTTAGCATCCCACTTGGGTGCCTCAAAGTATTTCAAGACATGGACTCAGTTTCTAAGGAAGAAAATGCCATTGCTAGCCAGTTCACTCTGAAAGACGTGTGCATGTAGAAGCACATAAATATTATGCTGATCCATCTGCTCATAGTCTGCTTTGCCTGAAACATATGTACATGTACACTGATTGGATCCTTTCTTTCCAGCTTCCAGCTGGCATTGTTGCAGCCGTAACAAGGAGAAACAGCAGTTGCTGTGCATTTCTTTCATCTGCTTGGAGCCTGTTCTTGCAGGGGGCCGCCATTCTGCCAATTTCTAACTATCATAATGGAGGACATCAAGGGGAGTAGAGGCAGGAACCTTGCATTCCTTGTTGCGTTTGATGGCAGTTTTAGCTGAAGTCTACTCTGTTCAGTTTTAATACCTGTAATATTGATCTTTGAAAAGAAAAAAGATAAACTACTGTGAGGACATTTGTATTGAAAAAAGGTGTTAAAATGGGTTGGGTTCAACCAGCATTTCTGCTGGTGAAAGAGAGAATAGAATTCCCTTTACCTACCGGAAGGATATGCTGTGAATCAGGGGACCCACAAGGATAAAATCCCTGTGGAGTGAGGGTTATAGTAAGAATAGAAATTAGGTAAAATTGAATGGAAAAGTTAAATGGATTCTTCCCTATAAACAGAAAGTTGTTATGTTGATTACACCATGCCATCAATGGTTGCATGTTTATTAGGGCAGTTCTGAATTCGAGAAGTCCAATGTGAAAACACAGTTATCAGAAATGTTACCCAGTGTGTGCAGATTTTCAAGATTCATACATTCTTCATTGAAGAGAGGGGAGGGATGTTGACAAAGATTGCCAGAAATATTTTTGAATATGGTATATACTCACGTTTAAGCCAACCTGCATATAAGCGGAGGCACCCAATTCTACCTCAAAAAACTGGGAAATTTTATTGACTCGCATATAAGCCGAGGGTGGGAAAGATCCATCAGGAGGCAGGGTGCTGAGGTGGCAAAGGAGCCACAGCTGGAGTAAAGGAGCGCCCCAGAAGCTTTTGGGAGGCTTTTTAAGGAGGGGCGAGGCGGCACACACAGGTCTGGGAAGGGGGAAAGTGGCTGAAAGCAGGAGAAAGCGAAGCAGAGAATGCCTTGTCCCCCTCACTAACTCACGCTTTCTTTCTTGCAGGCTCAAAGTTTAAGGCGCTGCAGCATTGCCCTTTTAAGAAAACCATAGACAGGCTGCCTCGAGAGGCAGCTTCCCTGTAGACTTAGAGCTTGCAAGAAAGAAAGCCGGCAGCTTTCCTGAAACAACACCTTAAACTTTGATCCTGCAAGAAAGAAAGCATGAGTTAGTGAGGGGGACGAGGCTTTGTCACTCATAAGTAAGCGCTGTGGCTCCACGCGGGGGGAGGGGGTGACCCACGTACAAGCCGAGGGGGGCATTTTTCAGCCTAAAAAAAGGCTGAAAAATTCAGCTTATACGTGAGTTTATACGGTACTACTCTTCTCCCTCTGGCAGCTTCAGCTGGATTCATCAGGTTGCACCTGTAAAATAAAACAGAAGTCCAGTACTGGACAAATTCAAAAGACTCCCTAAGTTTGTTCACTTATTTGTTCTTCATAGATCATTGTATTTATTCTTTTACTAAACATGTTTACATTTGTTGCAGTTGGCTCAAAAATATTCAAAAGTGAAAATAAATGCTTCCCAGTTAATTGTGGTGATTATATTTTAATAATACACTTCCAGTTCTAGATTTCCCAACATTGCTAAGTAAACAAGTAAGCAAGAGCCAGAAATTATAGAATATTGCACTCACACTAATTATGCAATTTAACTCATTTAATGTTGAGGTGTTCTGGGTAGCACAAACACTTTCACTTCCGCTATAAAAACCACTGACGGTTTTCATGCCCAAATGCCTGGCACATTGGGCATGAATCATACAAAAATGAAAATTATATTTACAAGATGTGATGGGAAGAACGTACTTCCTGGCAAACACTATGTTTCTGTGAATGAACCCAAATTCCCTGAGTCAATCACACTGTTTTTCAAAAAAAAAGAAAAGGAAAGAAGAAGAAAAACATATATTTATAGCCACTTACATCACTGTGATCTAGTGCAGTTCCAGTGTTTTAATAGACTATACTCATTTAAGTACTCTGTGAATCACAGCCTAAGGAATATGTACATCAAAGAAAAGCAGTTTCCAAGAACATCCCCACTTGTGTGGGCTGACTCATGCTCAAAAACATTTGTCCACACAAACACTGTATCTATATATCTAATTTCCATATGTGCCCCCTGCCTATGGATACTTAAACCAACAGATGGGGAGGCATAGTGAACCCCAACATATGTCTCTACAGACTTGGAAGATCCCCTAGGTCTACAGAAAAATCTGAACAGAACAAATGGGGGTTTCAATTCCCTCCACAAATACAAATGCATTCTCTGTGCAACTGCAGAAAATACACTTAACTCAGGTAGTTGGAGGCAATTACGCACCTGAGGAGCCATGCAAGGGCCTCAGTGTTCTCCCTGAGGGGGAGGGGGACACCTTTGCCCACCCATTTCCACAGTAAAAGCTGTGCTGTAGTTGAAGACAGGAAAGGAAGAAGAGGGCTGATCCATGAGTGCACTTTCATAGGGCAGGAAAGGAGTGAGAACTACTGCCTTCTCCCTTTCCCTTGGAGCTAGTGGGAATCAGCAAGTGCATGACTGGGGGTGAGGAGAAAGAAGGTAACAAGTGAATGTGTGTGAGATGAGAAGGCCTCGAGAAAAATTAAAGAGTGTGTGTGTGTGTGTGAATAATGCACGTTCAATCCACTTTCAATGCACTCTGCAGTTGAATTTTACTTACAGAATAGCAAAACCCACTTAAGAACATAAGAACATAAGAACAAGCCAGCTGGATCAGACCAAAGTCCATCTAGTCCAGCTCTCTGCTACTCGCAGTGGCCCACCAGGTGCCTTTGGGAGCTCACATGTAGGATGTGAACGCAATGGCCTTCTGTGGCTGTTGCTCCCGATCACCTGGTCTGTTAAGGCATTTGCAATCTCAGATCAAGGAGGATCAAGATTGGTAGCCATAAATCGACTTCTCCTCCATAAATCTGTCCAAGCCCCTTTTCAAGCTATCCAGGTTAGTGGCCATCACCACCTCCTGTGGCAGCATATTCCAAACACCAATCACACGTTGCGTGAAGAAGTGTTTCCTTTTATTAGTCCTAATTCTTCCCCCCAGCATTTTCAATGAATGCCCCCTGGTTCTAGTATTGTGAGAAAGAGAGAAAAGCCTTCGACAATACAAAGAGAGAAAAATTTCTCTCTGTCAACATTTTCTACCCCATGCATAATTTTGTAGACTTCAATCATATCCACCCTCAGCCGCCTCCTCTCCAAACTAAAGAGTCCCAAACGCTGCAGCCTCTCCTCATAGGGAAGGTGCTCCAGTCCCTCAATCATCCCTTGTTGCCCTTCTCTGCACTTTTTTCTATCTCCTCAATATCCTTTTTGAGAGATGCGGCGACCAAAGAACTGGACACAGTACTCCAAGTGCGAAGTCGCACCCACTGCCACTTTATATAAGGGCATGACAATCTTTGCAGTTTGTATTATCAATTCCTTTTCTAACGATCCCCAGCATAGAGTTTGCCTTTTTTACAGCTGCCATGCATTGAGTTAACATTCCCATGGAACTATCAACTAAGACGCCTAAATCCCTTTCCTGGTCTGTGACTGATAGCACTGACCGGCTAGCCAGCTGTAAGCGTGTAATGTGAAGTTTTGGATTTTTTTGCCCCTATGTGCATCACTTTACATTTTGCTACATTGAACTGCATTTGCCATTTCTGAGCCCACTCACCTAATTTATCAAGGTCCGCTTGGAACTCTTCACAATCCTTTGTGGTTCTCACCACCCTACATAATTTGGTATCATCTGCAAACTTGGCCACCACGCTACCCACCCCTACTTCCAGGTCATTTATGAATAGGTTAAAGAGCACTGGTCCCAAAATGGATCCTTGGGGGACACCACTCCCTACATCTCTCCATTGTGAGAACTTCCCATTTACACCCACTCTTTGTTTCCTGTTTCTCAACCAGTGTTTAATCCATAGGAGGACTTCCCCTCTTATTCCTTCATTGCTGAGTTTTCTCAACAGTCTCTGGTGAGGAACTTTGTCAAAAGCCTTTTGGAAATCCAAGTAGACAATGTCCACAAACAATTGTGTATGTGGATTGAAAGTGCATTATTCTACATGTGCGGAAGGGGCCAGAGAGAGATAGAAAGAGAGCAGAGTGAGAAAGAGAGATGGAGGACAGTTTTTGTATGTTTTGAGCAAGAGACCAGATGGACTGAGAGAAATTAAAAATTGAGGGGTGTGTGCGATATGAGAGGACACTAGGGACAAGAAAGGGAATATGTGTATTTCTGGAAGCATTGGAGATGCAGTGAGAAAAAGTGACAGCAAGGGTTAGGGGTACAGTTTACAAAAGAAAAGTAGGTTTTGGGAAAAGAAGGACCAGAGAGAGATGAGAAAAGGAGTTGAGGAGATGAAAAGGGAGAAAAAGTGAAGAGAATGTGTTGGCCACCACCACTATTTCCTTGCAGGTTCCCACTTGTAACCACTAAAAAACAATTGTGCATTAACACTAACATTTTGTTTGCACAAAAATAAAAAAAATCATAGCTGATGTTCAGACTTTCTTTGATGTGATGCTATTACGTCATGCTTCAAGTGACATATCAATACTCAAGATTCCAGACTTTACCAAGGCACAAACGAGAAACCCTAGGGTTTACTGCTTCTCTAATGAGAGACTTCAGATAAAGGGCCATTCTAACATCTTCACAATTGATAGTTTGAACTGGACAGAAAAGAATGGTAGCTTGTGCTCTTTGATATTTTAAAGATTGCACATGGACAGGACAGCA
This sequence comes from Sphaerodactylus townsendi, assembly GCF_021028975.2. Lineage (NCBI taxonomy): Eukaryota > Metazoa > Chordata > Lepidosauria > Squamata > Sphaerodactylidae > Sphaerodactylus > Sphaerodactylus townsendi. Next base: position 33,857,335 of record NC_059433.1, on the reverse strand, counting down.
AGGGCAACCTGGGTGCAGAGAAAATGTGATGAGTGAATTCACTATTCTCACAGCTATCAGGAATGCCATGAACAGGAGTAAATGGAAGCAGGTTCACTCCCACTGTCTCTGACCTTCATGTATTCAGACTAAATGAATCAATCCTAAACGTGCAAATACATGAACACTGCTCCAATGTACACAGCTGAATCCCTACATTTTGCAGTATTGCCATTCAACTGGGCTTTTTCTGGCCTTCAATAAGCATGTGGAGGCTAGGAACAAGGGTCTGTTCTGCATAGTCTAAATAAGATTTTCCAGGGATGCTAAAAAAGGCATCTTGGGAAGGCACTCTGCCCAGCTTTCTTTCCAAGCAAGCACGTAGGTAAGGGGGGGTTCTCGGGTTTGAACCCCCCCATTCATGTTCAAAGCTCCGCCCACCCGTTTGTGGGTTTTTAAAACATTTTTAGTGTTTTCCGTTTTTGGCCTGCAGGGGGCGCATTGTTTGGGCTAGCAGCACCAAACTTTCAGGGATTGTTTGGGGGACTCTCCTGATGATACTACCCAGGTTTGGTGAGGTTTGGTTCAGGGGGTCCAAAGTTATGGACTCCCAAAGAGGGTGCCCCATCCCATTGTTTTCAATGGGAGCTAATAGAAGATGGGGGCTACACCTTTGAGGGTCCATAACTTTGGACCCCCTGAACCACACTTCACCAAACCTGGGTGTTATGATTAGGAGAGTCTCTTACTGATACCACCCAGGTTTTGTGAAGTGTTGGTCCAGGGTCCAAAGCTACCTATGAGGTCTTCCAAAGGGGGGTGCCTCATCCCCATTGTTTCCAATGGGAGGGTAATAGAAGATGGGAGCTACACATTTGAGGGGTCCATAACTTTTGGACCCCTAGACAAACTTCACCAAAACTGGGTGAGAGGAAATTTATCATTAGGAGAGTCTCCTAAAAGATACCCTAAAAAAAGTTTGGTGCTGCTGGCTTAACAATTGCACCCCTCACAGCTGAGCACCCCCAAATTTCCTTTTAAATCCCACCTTGGCATGGTTTAAAGGGAGAATCTGAGGTCCCTCAGTTTAGAAAGAAGAAGAGAAGAAGAGTTTGGATTTATATCCTCCCTTTCTCTCCCTGTAGGAGACTCAAAGGAGTTTACAATCTCCCTTGCCCTTCCCCCTCACAACAAACACCCTGTGAGGTGGGTGGGGCTGAGAGAGCGCAAAAAAGCGGTGACTAGCTCAAGGTCACCCAACTGGCATGTGTGGGAGTGGAGAGGCGAATCTGAATTCCCCAGAGAAGCCTCCACAGCTCAGTGGCAGAGCAGGGGAATCAAACCCTAGTTCCTCCAGATTAGAAAGCACCTGCTCTTAACCACTTCACAGCCACATTCAGAAAGTGATGCTGTTTTCACAGTGAGGGGATAATCCACCACAAAACAGCATCACTTTCAATGTTATTTAACTGGGGACCCCAGATTCTCCCTTTAAAGTGGATTTAAAAGGAGAATTTGGGCTCTCTAGTTTAAACACCATTGAAAAAGTGATGCTGTTTGGGGGTGGATTCTAGCATCACAGCGGCTGCCCGGGGGGCAGGGTGGGGGGGAACTCAGATTTTGCACCGGGCTCCATTTTCCCTCTACGCCTCTTCCCAGAGGGGAGGGCAGAAGGAACTGCCAGCTGCCGGCTGGGAGCCCAGCTGGTGGGGGGCAGGGGAGGGCAGGGCGGGGGAGTCTGCCGTCCCTGGCCTTGGAGAGCTGCTTGATAAGCACTAGGCCAGGGGCAGGGCTTGGAGAGGCGTGGCCACACCCTAGGGGCAGGTGGGGGTGTGGCCCCACCCCGAACCCCCCCATAAAAAATCTATACCTACGTCCCTGTTTCCAAGACATCCCCATGACTCCTAATTTTAGCTAAAGGCATCTGTTTTGGAGAACACTTCAAAGTACACCTTTCCCTCCTAAGCCAGCTGCAAGATGTCTCCTGCTGGGCTGTGCTGAATGCAGAGCTCAGGAGGCATCTTATTTTTCATGCGTGACCATTTTGCTCTCAGGTCAGTTTCACCCTCAGCTTGCCCCTGACATTTTGAATGCAGCTGAAGGGATTCTCCCTGCCACCTTTTGCTGAAAGTTACACCAAGATATTTGTTCTGAGGGCTCTGATCCTGGGTGCCTTTTCAGCATGAAAAGTACATAGTTGTTCTCAGCTGGTCCTGTCAATTCAGTATATAGTTCTCCTTTTAAAAAATTTGGAGTAGCTATCTTTGAATAGACAGGCATATGTAAATCTTTGTCACTCCAAGGACTCCCATAGAAAAGCATGGAGACTGCAAAGTCAGGTCTATTGCCCATTGAGAAGCATTGCTCCTCCAAAATAAAAAAAATAGGAAATCACCCTGTACCCCTGCCACATTCCCATCCACCCCCACCATGCCCCGGAATGCCCCTGCGTGCCTGGTGCATCCTGCACACCCCCGCCCCCATAGCACTATGTCACTGGTCCCACAGACCTCTTTTTGGGGCTGTGCAGAATAGATCAAGGACAGCAAAACCGCCCTAAGTCCCGGGCTTCCTCATGCATTATCTGACATGTGAATGGAACTTAAAAAACAACCCAATTAGAAGAAAAGTTCATCTAGTCCAAGATGTAGAATTTCACAATAAAGCTGTTTTGGTACAGAACTATTGATTGTGTCCTGGACATAACTTTAAAGCAGTCTACCAGTATTCTGGTGCTTGGGATCAAAGTATTAGTAAAATATTGATGCATCACACATTATATGCCAGGGCTCACTAATGTACAGTTACACAGTTCTGCTTGCTTTCCACTATAGGAGTTACGATATAAAAAGAGAACTTCCTCAATATCTCCATAGGGACATGAGAGACTTCTGCCCACATTTGCAGAAAAAAAAACACGCACACATACACAAATTCCATTTTCAATCTATTTGATTCTGCAAGTTGCACCATGCAAAGTGTTCCTTATAGTAGTTGCACTAGAATGCATAAAACACAGTGTATGCACAGTTATTGCAAATAAAACACTGGAAAGAAAACACTGGTTTCAGAGGAACAAGCCCAAACATAAGAATCCCACTAAATATTGTAGAACAGCTTATCAAATTGTCTGGAAACATGTGGTTCCATATTCCTGTCAATAATAATTCAATATCCAAGACTTGTGTGGTTAAGATCCAAATGACATTCATCTTGCTGGAGATGAAAATGTTAAATATCTCATCTCATATCCATTGCAAACATTCATCTTACATGACATTCATCTTGCTGGAGGTGAAAATGTTAAATATCTCATCGCATATCCATTGCAAACATCTGTTTGTCCCAGTTAGCATATTCACAATGAATGCAACAAATCTTCAAATTGGGACAAAGGGACTTATGCACAGAAATGGGAGTGATGCTATTGTGTTTTTCTTTTAGGTAAAAGCAGTTCATTTCATCTATTCTCAGATGTTTAGAGTTAAAATTACAGTTCACGTAATATTGAGTCGGATATTGAAAAGCCACAGCAATTTGCAAAAGAAAATTAAAAAATAAATCTAAAGCAATTTTAGAGGCTTTGAGTTCCAAGATTAGAAGTAAGCTCCGATATATATGGGGAACAAACAGAAGGATTATTTCTCAATAAAAATCAATCCTGGGCTAATCTTAGGACAGCATTTCTTTTGGCATCTCCCCTCCCCACCAGCCAAAATATTTAACGTTTTCAAGACCCCCCCCCCCCCGCCCAGCCATTCTCCTGCTTCAAAATTCAGCACTCTCTCAAAAAGCAAAAAGAAATGTATGAATAACAGCTTAATCTATGGCATGTTTACATGGAAGTAAGTGCTGTTGCGTTAATGGGGGTAGTTCTCAAGAAGGTGCTCTATAAAAGTTCTTCTTGCCACTCATATGTGCTGAATAATAATAACAATAATGATAGGTAACTGGAACTGTCTTGCTTTCAAAATTGGAGTGGGAAGAATGTGAGCTTTTGATTTCACACACTAGCAGATCTTGCTTTCAGGTTGTGGGGGAAGGGGTCATGCTACCTAGGATTCAACCTTGTCAGACTAGGGGCAGGCCAGCAATTGTATGTTCAAACAGTCCACTTAAATTTATAAGGTCACTGGAAGGCTGAATTCTTATGGCCTTTCTAGATGAATGAGATTTTTCTTCAGTGCAATGCTACCTTTACAAGTTTGGTGAGAAGTATCTCCCTGACTGAGTGGACCACAAAGTAACAGCACACAGGACTGCAGTCTTAAAGTTACATGTATATTAATTTAGCACTTGCCTATCATTGTGTATGGGGAGGCAGTTAAGTCAGGAGAGACGTGTGCAATTTTTCTGGCAGTGATGAGGAAACAGCCTTCATAAAACAAAAGGAAAGCAAGAAATTCATATAATGAGACAGTTATATCAGTATAGTTCCTTTCTTCCCTTAAAAGGCTACATGAACAGTCCCATCGTTTCAAGTTCCAGCAGAGTAGAGCTAGGCCTCCAATTAATATATAAGTCCATAAAATGTTTTCAAGGTAAAAAAGTGCTGCAGACATCCAAGACAGCATGTGCCTTTATTTTCTAATGACAATGCATGCACTATCCAATAGACGTTCATGGCACTAAAAAGAAAAAAAAAACGTTCTGCCCAACTCTCAGGATAGCAATTGACAAAACAGTTCAGAGGAAGAAACATATTTTTCCAGGCAAAATGAACTACCTCAAGGCAAGGCAGCTGAATACCTTTCAGCAAATACGTAACCCCCACCAAGAACCCTCATCCTAGCTTGTGAAGAGGTTCATTTTGTTGCAGAAGTGACAGCGTGGAAAATTGGCTCCTCGGGGTGCATCTTGATTAGCGTAACAATGGCGCTATTCCTGCCATAGTCAGTGCATAACCAGTTCCTAAGGACTGGACCTATTATCAGTACTTCCAACCATATCAGACAGTGCAAATTGAGTAGAAAAAGTCCCACTGACAAGCCAATCTAATGGAAGCCCCAAACTTTCCTCTTCAGCCCCAGTGGTGATTCTTTCCCTGCTCGTTGTTTAGGCAAGGGGAGGTGAGATACTTTCATGGTGAGAAGTTTGCAGCCTGGTGGTGAACTCAGATAAAATAGCTGCTCTCTGCCATCTTCCACCATGGTTCACAGAGGCACCAGCACAGTCCAGTCTGTAAATGGGATACTAAACTCAACAAAAAATAGGGCATGGGAGCAAGATAACTCATATGTTGCCTGTTACCCACATATATGTTATAAGTTACCCAAGGTAACTGAGCGAGGTAACTTATAACATATATGTGGGTAACAGGCAACATATAAGTTACCTTGCTCCCATGCCCTATTTTTGTTGAGTTTAGTATATATTATATACTATATATATAGTATAGTATATATTATATACTATATATATACTCTCTCTCTCTCATATGTGTGTGTGTGTGTGTGTATATATATATACATACATACATACATACATACATACATACATACATACATACATACATACATACATACATACATACATACATACATACATACACATACACATACACATACACATACACATACACATACACATACACACACATATATATATATACACACATATACATATACATATACACACACACATATATATACATATATGTATATGTGTGTGTATATACATACATACATATATACATACATATATATACATACATATATATATATACATACATACATACATACATACATACATACATACATACATACATACATACATACATACATACACACACACACATACACACACATATACATATACATATACATACACATATATATACACACACATACATATACATATACATATACACACATATATATATATACACACATATACATATACATATACATACATATATATTCACATACACACACATCTACATATAATAACTTATATATTATATATTTTAAAAAGCATGCGATTTTCTCTTCATCCATTTTATCCTCATAATAACTCTGTGAGGCAGACTAGATTGACTGTGACCAGCCCAAGGAAATGAATATGTTATATGTTATCCACATACATGTTATATGTTACCCAAAATCACCCACTGAGCAAGGTAACATATACATTACATGTTCAAAAAACACCCCACTATTCTCTCTTCACTCATTTGATCTTCCCAACAACTCTGTGAAGTAAATTAGATTGAGAAAGAGTGACTGGTCCATGGTTACCCACTGAGTTTTCCAGGCAGAGAGGTAATTCAAATTTCCTAGATCCTAGTCCAGTGCTTTAACCACCACACCACTATTCATTTATATCCATTGTCTTTGGTGATGTGCACCGTCTTGGCAAAATGTGCAGTATCTTGGCAAAATGATGTGTAATGTTCAGCAAGCAATTATCTGGGTATTTGAAACAACTTTCATGCTGACCGGATGTCAAACTTCAACTCTGGGTTTGTTGCTGCGCCATACATTATCCTCACAATCACTCTTTTAAATCCCCAATTCATATTTACAGGAATGTAATAATGGACAGACTACTCTTGTGGTACTCATTTATCCCTCAAGTGCCTGTCGATCCAAGCATAGGAGGACTGTGGTTCAGCCAAGCAGAATATGTGCCAATGGGATTTAACTGCAGGGTGTTTTCTGGAGCAAGCAATGCAACTTTGGCTCACCCGAATTCCTGGCTCAAAGTGGGACTGCAGCAAAAATGGTTACTGATCAGAGCACTACACATTCTATTAACCCTTTGTGCTATTCAATTAAAATTAAATGTCACTAAGAACTACTTATTGTGTAGGATACCACACATGAAATGGTACATTTAATATTTCAGCAGAGTCTAGGCTCCTTCTGCATGAGCCAATAAAAGTGGCTTGGGGGCAGGATAAAACCCGTGTTGAATGGGAACTTTGCACGATTTCCACCCTAAACATAGGTCCAACCCACCCCTAACCTACTCTGTTATTCGGTAATCTCATTATCTGCAATTTTTCTGTATTAATGCGCCTCACAGCCACAGCCCAAGCAAACAGCTGTGGCGGTGAGGCGCATTTACACAAACGAATCACAAATCACAATTCTCTTCCCCTCTCCATCCCGGTTCCCTTCTGTGGAGCTGGGGAGGGGAAATGGGCTGTTCCATGGCCCTGTGGGGGGGGTGTGTGTCTCCTGCCTGTCTGCGCAGCTGCACTTCGCGAGCAGACAGGAGAGGAATGGAAAGGCAGCCGGGGAGACAGAAAAAGACGTGCCACCGTGTGAACAGCACACGTCTCATTCACATGGCTGGCTGTCTGCAGTTCGGCCAGCTATGCAAATGGTTTGGGAGTGGGGATGGGTTCATGTAACCCACCTCTAACCAGGTTTTTGGCCCATGTGGAAGGGGCCCTTGGGATGCAAAAGGGGATTTCTTAAAAATTCTTTGGATGTTTGTTCTTTGTAAAGTTGTCATTTAAATAATCAGTTGATCTTTCAACTCTTTCATTGGCTGAATTCATTTTTAGTTATAATCCTCTTTTTCAAAAGGACCTGCCTATCCTGTTTCTACAAACTAGACAACATAATGTGATTTTCAACAAATGAGAATCTTTTTAAAAAGAAAATAAACTCCTTTGCCTGTAAGCTACTAGCATGTGCTTCCTTTATCATATTGCTTTCCTGTAAAATGGATTTTTAAAAAATCCATTCAGGCTGCCTCAAAAGCAAATTTGCATTTTATTAATTATGGTTAAACACAACAGCCTTGCTGCAGCATCTGAGCAAATATGACAGAAGAGCATGTTTCTGGGTATGTATAAAGAGGAGGTGTGAACTGTTATAAACAATGAGCAAATTTAATTAAGGAAAGGAAGTTGTGAGACACAGCAGAATAAGAATTAGTTTCAAACACTTGAGTAAGGGTTTAATTTTTGAAAGGGAGAAGACATAGTTTTGTAACAATATAATTGTCACTACATCCAGAAAAAACTATTTGTGTATAGATTCAAATCTGGGAAAGTCGTTTCAAACATGATGAAATGCTTTCAGAATCTCAGGCAAGGTATATGTGACAACCACAATATCTGATGGGATATATCAAAAATATGATGGTCAGGTCCTACTCTCCTATGCTGGGATTATGAATGTACCTGAAGATAAAAGCCAAATCTGTCCCTTTCTATCTGCACTTGAATCTCTGATTCTAACCCTAGAAGCTGTTGGCAGCCAGGCAGATTCAGGAAATTTGTTGCTTCCTGTCACAGTGAAATGACCATTTAGCAGTACATTTTGGTTGAGTAATACCTGAGGAGTTGGAGGTGGCCATCATACTGAGCTAAAATTATATGTAGTTTCACCTTGTATAACTACAAGCCTTTGAAAAATTTGCATAGAAGATAGCTCAGTCATTGTACATCTCCAGGGTCAAATAATAACTCGCCTGAGAACTCTGATCTCAGATATGAAGGTAAATGATATGGCTGTAGATATTAGAGCATACGTAAGATCTTAGATCCCTTCTGCACATGCAGGATAATGCACATTCAATCCATTTTCACAATTGTTTGAAAGTGGATTTTGCTATTCCGTAAAATCCAGGATATTTGCTATTGCTATTCTGTAAAATCCAGCTTCAAATTACATTGAAAGTGGATTGAAGTGCCTTATTCTGCATGTGCAGAATGGGCCTTAGAGATGTGTACACACTCCTTTTAAACCTCCAATAATATATATATATATTTAAAAAATAGATGTGTACAATGCTAAAAAGATATTCCCGGGCAAGTAGCCAAGGTACATAGGATGGGCAAGAGAGATCCAGTTGCTCCTAAGCATTTTCTAGCAGAGCATGAAATAAGAGTCTCAGCACCTCCTCTCATCCAGGCTACAGGAGAAGGAACAGATCCATTGTAAGTATAATGAGTTATCTACTAACATGTGTGTGTGGACCACCTGTGGCTATAGAAATTATTCAGTCAAACTAATAGTCATTCAAGATGCATGACTGTACTCTGCAATCATCTCATTTATTCCAATAATCAATTGAAAACATTGCACAGAACTGTTTCTTATGCTGCATACTTTATTTTAAATACATATGATACTTTGCCAGATCCATGAAACCCCAGGTTCTTCCATTCAACTAACTGCATATGGATTGAGGTGGGTTTCTTTGCTTCCCAATCCCAGTGCATCCCACAGAGCCTTTCAAAATTGTTCTTTGGGAGTCAAGTGACCATCATTAAAAGCTTGAGGGGAGAAGTGGAGGATTTGCCGTGAGACGGAGAAAATCAACAGAAATTGCCACCAATGGAAACACTGCTCTGTAACTTTTACTTCTATCAAAAGGCCTACTTTCTGCCAAGGCTTTTGAGGGATTTACTGGCAGGCATCTCTTAAGAGGGAGGAGAGGGGAATGGACTTGGGACTTGCTATTTTATCTTTGGTTTCTAGTTGGGGATGTTTTAATTATTATTGTAAGCTATGTTGAACCAAGAAGAAACATCAGATATAAATGCTTAAATAAATACATAAATAACCAGCCATCAAATACCCTAGATGACACAGGAATTATCAGGGTCTGTCTCCTATCACATTGCTCAACAAATGTTGAAGCTTTCTTGTAGTGCAAGTGGCCTTTGTCCAACCTGAGGCGCTCTTCCTCCAGTAAAGATGTTTACGTTGCTGGAAATCTGGTTCAGCTGGAGGAAGACTTTAGAGTGTTGTGTCCCATGGGTCTCCCAAATAAACAGACTCATTGGTACAAAATCAATGTATTAATCAGAGTTCAGACAGGATACCCTTCAAGAATCTTTGCCAAAACTAAATGTTTTCAAACTTGGCTCTGCCATTATTCCTCACTTCGCATCCTCTCCCTTCACTCTGTTGCTAGGCAATCCCCTCCTTTCTTCTTCCCACCATCCATTCCCAAGCACATAGCTCTCCAAGGCTGTGCTCTGGAAGAAGGATTTAGGTGCAAACTCCCCTGACTGGCCAGTACAATTAGCTCATGCATTTCTACATAACATAGCTCTAAATAATACTACAAGCAGCAACAGCCAAGATGCCACCTCCTCCTGTCCTCTGCAGAGACATGGCAAGACCAAGGCAGGTCTTGACATAGAGTTTGCAAGCAGAATAGTAGACTTAAAGCCAAAGTGTTTGATCTGGAAAAAGAGAAAGAGAAACTATTTCCCAGTTCCTATGTTTCATTGTTGCTTTTAAAAGTCCATTGATGACACAATTCCACCCCCATCCCTGGCTGGAAAACTGAAGAAAAATATTTATGGTGACAAGTTGTAAAGGAGTGTAATTAATAACTCAGTGCACTGCATACCCAAGAGGCTAACAGTGACATGCACTCTAGCATATCTGTAATTGACAGTAAACTAAATTGTGTCTCCTCTTCATTTCAGAAGGATGTTTGTGCAGGAGGTCCCAATGGATTGTGCTGAACATTTAGTCTAGCATTCTCTTCTCAACTGCACATGACTCCAAACGTTGGTATATTGTTCAAAATCAACATCTTTCCTTCCTTTGGGAAAAGCTGATTGCTATTAGTTACATCATATAAATATCTAGCTTATAGCATATTCCATCCTGTCTTCCCTATTTACCAAATCCCAGCAAGTTCAACAGATGGGCTTGCTTTAATTAATAACTAGAATTCAATGACATATAACTCATACAAGTGCTAATTAAAACCAACCCAATAAGCATGAATATGTATTTTATCAACAGGGTTGAGGCATCATTAACAAAGATGGGTGAAGAAGTACAGTTTGCCATATACTGCAACTTGACCTTTAAACAAAACATGGATAAGCAATGATCAAATGTTCACACACCTATTAGCAGTGAAGATCAGCTGATCATACTGTGACAGGCAGACGAAGTAATAGAAAATGAATTTTCTTTACAGAAATGGCATTTGTGGCATCAGCAGCCGCCGTGGATGTGTTCGTCCTGGCCCCTTCCTGCCAATTGAGGCATGAGGCAACATTGGTCAGGGCTGTAAAAGCATCAGTCAAGGGAGAGGGGCAGAAATGTAGCTACTTAAATAAGCTGCACCCTTCCTATCCAATCTCACTGGACTAGCCAGTAACATTTAAATGGCCAAGTAGGATTGCTTTGAGGTTCCTTCAGATTGACTGTTTCATGATGTCACTAAATGGAAGACATTAAAAATTATTATGCCTGGTCTATGAGTGGTTAGGCCAGTGGTGGCGAACCTTTGGCACTCCAGATGTTATGGACTACAATTCCCATCAGGCCCTGCCAATTGGCTATGCTGGCAGGGGCTGATGGGAATAGAATCCCATAACCTCCTGGAGATATAAAGGTTCTTCACTACAGGTAAACCTCTAACTAGTTTGCAACAACAGCACTAGCAATCACACCCATATGTGCCCCCTTGGGCCTATACCTTGGCCTGGAAAAGGAACAGCAATTCTGAAATCTTGCAGGAGCAGCAGCATGTTAGAATTTGTATCAATAGCTCTCTGCCATCCTAAGGACTGCAACCTTTTGTTGAAGGAAGGCTTGTAAACTCTAGCAGACCACAAGCTTTGTGTGGGAGCTTGCTCAAAATCAGATTTCAAAACATGAATCAGTTACAAGGAGGCACAGGGAAAAGAGAAGTTGTGCACAGTGTCAAGGTAATAAGAAGAAAGGTCAGCCACAAAGCATTTAAAGAACTCATTCCAAGTACTGCCCCACAGAACCCACAAGCTGAGGTTACACTAGCATTTGATTACTTGATACCTTTAATGCCTATGGAGAATTTTAAATTCTGTGGAGAATTTTAAGTTTTCATTCCCAAGCAATCTAAGAACCTGTTCCATCCATTTACCAATAAGGAAGATTTTCAAGGCAAAGGAGAACGAAACATATCAACCACATTATAGTTCTGTGATTCTTTTTCCCATTGGGCTTTTTTCTCAAGTAAAAGCTCTTGGGCCTGTTCCACACAGGCCAGGGAAGTGGCTGCACACTGGCATACATGATGGCAGTGGAGCCCTGGGACTGTTTGCACACTTCTGTGCTGGACGCCCCGGAGTGGCTGCAGCCTGCAGAGGCGCCTTTGCATGGAGGTGCCTCTGTTTTGTTTTCCAACTTCCCTTCCCTGCGGCTGCGCAGCTCTGCAGGGATGAAAGGACATGCTCCCACTGGTTGCACAACACTGTTTTTGAAGAAAGTCTTATAATTTCCTTGCATATGCCCACCACTCTAACCATCAGTCTCAGGTAAATTTAAAGCAAATCCCTATACCCTAGAGAAACTTATATGTTAGAACTCCCCTCTCCCTGGAAGTCCTTATTCTGATTTATTAAGTCTTCAGCTGGTCCTTCAAGAAACTCTGCCAATAAACAATATCTGTGTATGATCACTTAAAGTCAACACTCAGACTGATAACCAGTAGAATCAGTTACTCTCTCTTGGCTACTCTACTTCCCTCAGAGTTTTGTTTTCTTCACAGTTAAGATGGACAGGTCTTAACAGTACCAAAAAGCCATTCACAAAAAACACCCTGGTTCTTGGGCTTCCAAGATCTTTCTCTCTGACTAAAAAATCTTCACAGCTCTTCTAACAGAGTCTCCCATCTCCCCCTTTCTTTGCATCATACTGTTACCTGCCCAATAAGAGTGCAGGAGGCCACAGCCAATCAGATGGCTCCACTGTTTCCAAACCTTCCCTGATCCACTCTGAAGGTGAACAGTATGTTTGCTTTAACAGAATTGCATTTTAAAATCTGCTTTTCCTTGCAATCCATCATATCAGGTGACAGAGATTAATTTACCCAGAGAAAATGGCTGCTTGGGAAGGTGGAAGCTGTGACATTATACCCCATTGAAGTTCCTCCCCTCTCATCTCCTTCCCTTCTCAGGTATTTCCAGTTATTTCCCAAGATGTATCTGAAAATCCTAGGAAAGCCTTGGATACCCCTACCCCCAGCTATTTCTGGAATATTGCATTTCCCCAAGACCAACATTTCATGAGGAATTTGGAGTTGCCACAAAAGGGGATACTAGTAAAATCCCCATATGCTCTTGCAGAAGTCAGATTCAACTTCCCCTGGCTTATACAATATTATAAAAATGTTATACAGCTTTTTTTCACCTTAATTATATCATCTGAACCAAAACAAGAATAATTTGGTTGAATAAGATTAAATGAATGGGATTAGGTTGGAGTAGCACCCTTTAGGATGGTTAACCATATGACAAGATTACTGAGCCAATGTAACCAACTGGGAGTGAGAGCCACAGGCACTTTTAGTTCCTTTCAGAACACCCTTATAATACATGGCTGAAAGAAAGAAGGGAGCTTAGAAACATTACCAAAACATTTGACAAAGGCTTCCCTCCTTTTGTGTTTCCCTCCTTTTGTGCTCAGACTTACATGTAATTAGGTAAAAAACTTACTGTGCACTAAACAGTAAGTTCATTCTAAGTTCATTTATTGCTTGTGTCAGAAACACATGTCTAAGACTTTAAAAAATTTGTCTAAGACCTTTAAAGAATTTGGGCAAAGCTTGGTGAATAATCAGCAAAGTTTATTTAAGATACGTTTCTTGCAAGCAACGGGCGTCTGTCAACAGAGAGAGGCGCACCTAACAGTCACAAACATCATGCATATATTCCATTCGGATGAGTGGGCGTTCTCCCTCCCCTTGACTCCCACTGGGAGGGCCAAGGGTTTACAGACTAAGGCATGGTCCAATTACATTCCTTTGTTCAAGACATTGTCTCCCCCTGATACCATATTTGGCCTTCCACTTCCAAGAATTGTTCTCAACTTTCCACTTATTACCTCTTCTATCTGTCTGTTGGAAAGGTCACCTTTGTTCTTTTCTAGCACCCACTCAAAAACTCCTTTCACACCCCCTTCCCCAGCGCACAGCTTCTGCTCTACTAGTCTAAGACTTGTTTTCTATACTTTTGTGGTTAACATGTCTTGCGACTTCTTTGTTCATTTTTCTGATATACCTACTAGATAAGCTGGCTATGCGGTTTGGCGTTTCCTACTGCACAACCCACTCTTTGCCCGTTTGACCTCTCAACATTAGTCTATTTAGCTTCTTCTATAAGGCAAGCAAGAAAGTAAAATACAATTTACCTCTAACACACTAGGTTATAGGGATACATATAAATCCATACTTCATGCTTAATTGATATACATATATAGATACTGAAAAAGCTACAGACTAAACTATAGGACTACATATAAACCCATATTTCATTCCCAATGATATATATTGAAAAAGCAATATTTCTTTATTTATCACAAGATTAAAAAAGGTGTTTGGGGAGGAACTCTGTACAGCTTTTTCCAAAAATATCCTTAGGACATTTTTTTCCGTTCAACCTGGCTTTTTGTGAAAATGCTAAATTAGTAATCATTTTCCTCAAGTTGGCTTGAAGTCATTCCCTGCTTGCTGTGCAAAGCTCAGGAAATGACTTATTTCTGCAAGTTCTTATGTTCATTTTCTCCTGCTGGCCATTTTTTGAGGCTTGAATTGTCCATGCTGCCATATGCTGAAGTTGCCCTGGGACCTTTGCTCTGCAGGCATTGCATCTGGGTTTCTTTTCAGTGAGTTAACTCAGCATTTCCTGCTGATTCCAACAATATATAGTTTTTCTGTCTTTTAAATTTTCAAGCAGGTGTCTTCAATTCCACAAACACACCTCCTCAAAAAGTATATATTGCTGGAATTGGCAGGAAACGCTGAATCAATTCATGCGCTTAATTCACTGAAAAGAAGCCCAGCCGTGATGCCAGAAGAGCAAATGTCCCAGGGCAACTTTGGCAAATGGTGGTCAGCATGGACAATCCAAGCCTCAAAAAATGGCCAGCAGGAGAAACTGAAACAAAGAGCTTGCAGATCAGATGGGAGAAAAAACCCACTCTCTCCTCAGATGCTTTATTTTTGTACTGTCCAGACAAAAAATGAGGAGATGGTTTTTTTTAAAAGACATCCTCAGCTTGTCTTTTGGTTGTGTGGAAAAAACCTTAGAGTAGCAGTACCCGATCACCTTACAGACTGCTGTGAATTCCAGGCAGTTTCTGTCCAGCTCATTGTTTAATCACATTTAGAAATATTGAAAAAGTTGCAAACATAAGATTTGGGAGTAGCCAAAAGCCTTCATACTGGTTGTTATTTTGGTGTCTTGCTCACTTTCATTTTCCAGCATAAACATAAAAGTATGTAGAGCAGCAAAGGAAGGAAGGAAGGAAAAGACTCCTTAGCAAATGTGTCCATGACAGGGATATTATCCAATAAGAAGAGTTCCCAATGAATGCACTCATCTCATCTGGCACTTTTGTGCTTAGTGCATTGTCCACCAGTTATTGAGTCTTCTCAGTGGCTTGGAAGAACTCTCAGATTATGTAATCAAGTAGCAGTATTGCTAGTGTACAAAGGCAAAGAAAATGACGAAAAGAGAGGAGCCCAGGTTTTGCAAGAGGGAACCCATCTGACCTGTAAATAGGCAGTGGAGATAGATAGATATACACAACACAAATAGAGGCAGAAATGAAGGATTTATTGTTTGACAAAACAAATACATACCATACTAGAGAGGAATGATGGGCAACGATCAGAGTATCTCTGTGTGTGAGAAATTGCTGCTGTTTCAGATTTCAGAATACTCAATTAGTGGCCAGTTTGGCACATGTCTTACTCACTTACTTCAGTCAAGGAGCATCTCAAAGAATCTGAATGTGTCCATTTGTACTATTACACTTCTTTTCTGGGAGCTTCTATGCTACCACCTGTATGCTTCCACCACCTCCAATTGTTAAGAGGCATGTTGTGAAAATCTACTTGAGATTTTGAAGCTGAGAGCTATTACTTAGATATATTTGTGTTCCTCCAATATTCACCCATGAACCTAATTAATCTTGGTGTAAGTTTTTGTGATCTTTGGCTATACAAGTACAAAAAAACCAATGTCATGTGTTTGTTTACTTGTTTTAAATGTTTCTATGCTACCTTGTGACCAGTCACAGGGTTCCCAAGTGGAAGAACATTAAAACATGTCAAACATTAAAAAATAGTATTGAAAATACATACATACATATATACGTATGTATTAATGTGTGTGTATGCATATATATGTTAAATATTATGTGTGTGTGGGTTAAATATTATATATATATACACACACATACATCTATATAATAGATATATAAAGACATATAAGGATGGTTAATAAGAGGTCCTGAGGGAACTACAGACAAAACAAAAGAAGTCTTCACCAGCTGGCAGAACACAATGATACAGGGAGATTGTGAATTTCTTTGGAGGATAGAATTCCAAAGTTTCCGCACCCTGGCCAGGAAAGCCCTTTCTTGGATTGCCACCCATATAACTTCAAATGGCCAGGGCAGCCAACAAAGAAGCTCCAGATAGGATGTAAAGGGTGTGCCCAACTCCACAGGGACAAAAGAGGGGCCTGCAGTGGAATTACTTCCATGCTTGAAAAGTATGTCAGTTTGATGATTTCAGGAAATACATGCCTCTATTCTGAGAATCAAGTTCACCAACTGTGCAAGCACAAAAGTGACAGCAGATACAGCTCAGGCACAAAGCTACTTGGTGCAGTTTTTGAGGCAAAATTCAACAGAAAACATTGAAGCAGTCCAATCAGGATCTTTCTTTGTGTGCCAGTGAGGGAGTTCGATCAAAATAAATTCACAGAGTGATTGACCAGTAGGTGAAATTCAATGACCAGTTTTGTTCTGACTCTCATTTTCACTGCCAATCAATGTTCTGTACTTTATTTTGAGATGGAGCAGCAATTTAGTACAGACTGAGTGGTTTGAGAATGCTTAATTTCATGGTGAAAGCATAACCTGTTCATAATGAATGTTTTCAAATCATAAACATGCAAGTGCTGTATAGACAGGAGACTTAGAAGCCATTACCTGTTGCAATTCACATTGAAAATGTCCCAGAAAATGACAGGAAAAATGTTTGTGACTGATGAATAGTACTCTTTGGGTTGCACAAATTAGCCTATTATACAGGAAAAAAATAATAATGTGTGCATGTGTACAATTAACTCGGTGAGGAGAATGAAGCTATAAAACAACCAACCATGTGGAATTTGTTGATTTAATGTTGTTATATATTTTTTCGTAGCTTGTGGCAACAATCATCCCAAAATTTATAAATGTCAGATCATATAATCAGAACAAAGAAGGGTGAGGGCAGGCACAGCTAGCATTACACCTTCACCTTCTACACTTTGATGTCAGCATGCCTCCATGTATTGGTGCGGCCAGCAGCAAATCTCACTCCTTCCCCAATGCATTGGGTTTACCATGAGGGTCTCTTCTCAAAAGATATTTTGTATCCTGGTATGAATGCCAAAACTGTCATGATATATTAAAAAGAGTGAAAAGTTCACATAAAGGTCATCTTCTAAGTTAGCAAGAGTTTGCTCAACCCAGAGGACGGAGACAGTCAGTCTAGGGGCAAAAGTAGCAACATGATTGGTGAGTTCAACTGTAATTCTAGACCAATGAGAGGCTGTTGCCCGGGCGAGGAAAAGTATCCCTGATGTATGCTATGCTGAGTTGAGATATAGAGTCTGAGTTAAGTTCTGTATGTGTTGAACTTTGTTATTGCTGAAGTGTTCTGTATAGTATAATAGTCTTGTATAGAATAGACTTGTGTAACCTTGCAACTGCTAAAGTAAAAGCCTTCCTATAGAGAGTACATCTTGAGTAGAGTGTATTCTTTTCCATGAGTGCTAGAAGGTTGCAGTGAGTGCAAGAAGCCCTTCGGGGATGGGGCGGTATAAAAGCCTCAGAAATAAATAAAATAAATAAATAAGAAGACTTCTCATCTTACCAGAGTCACTCTGCTTTAAACTCTGCTGATAAAAACATGCAAATACATTTATCCTTCACCAGTTATGAACTGTTATGACGACTAACTGTTGTGGTTTTCCGGGCTGTATGGCCATGGTCTGGTAGTTTTTGCTCCTGACATTTCACCTGCATCTATGGCTGACATTTTCAGAGGAATGTCACAGTAAGATGTATTTCTCTCCACTGACACAGAAACAATAAATTTGACATTACCACTTATTTCAACTTCAGTTGATTCTAGTCATGAAAGCCTTTGATATATTATGACAATGGCTTCCTCATATTTGAATGTGAGAGTGTGTATGCATGCTACACATGCATCCTATTTACTTTTCCAGTGACGCTGCAATCCTTTTTAACAGCATGCTCAATAATTGAACATATCCTGTTTGTCATGCTCATTAGTCTCTCTTAAACTTGAAGTCTTGTATGTTCACAAATTTGAGACAACCTGAATTTTACTTGCATGAGGTAATTTTGTGTCTGCATAACTGGTGACTTTCATTATCACTGTGAGCAGCTGAGTGGAGGTGATTTTTTAAACACATTTTTAAATTACATAAGATTCTTCACTAAAGGCTGACAGATAACTATATCTGTCAGTCACAATACAAAATGTATTGTAAAAGGCTTTCAAAGCTGGAATCAACTGGCTGTTGTGGGTTTTCCGGTCTGGTAGTTTTTGCTCCTAACATTTCACCTGCATCCATTGCTGGCATCTTATGTCACACAGCCTAGAAAACTTACAACAGCCAGACAATACATGATGCTAAAGAATTTTATACTAGCCCCCAATTTTAATCCTAAATAAACTGGGCTCTAGAAAGGGGGGGAGAGAGGGCTGGATGGGGATCTGCAATCCACTCCCTTCTTTCCTCCAAGAGTTCCCCTCCAGTAGCGTGCACCCAAGGAAGACTTACCAAATAATGCTGGTCGCCATCATCTAAGTGGGTTCCCCTTGTTGTTTGAGTTGTGGGGAGGTGGGTGACAGGGCTGGTGGGAAAGAAGGAGGCCTGGCTTAGGGTGGGAGTTGGTGTTGGGAGAGGAGTGGAGTGGAGGAGAAGCAAATGTGTTGTTGATGGCTGGCAGGAAAGGTGATAAAGAGGGGGGGAGGGCCAGGGGGAGAGTGGTGGGCCTGGATTAGTGTGAGGCCTGGAGGGGAGGTGAAGTAGGAGGGCTTTTGTGGAGGTTGTTCAGGAGAGGGCAGAGGCGTTCCTCCCATTGGGCAAAGTGGGCAGTTGCCCTGGGCGCAGCCCTGTGGGGGGCGCAGGTTTGTTTGTGGGATTTTTTGTATTTTCAGTGTTTTTCCATTTTTGGCCTGCAGAGGGCGCAGTTTTTAGGCTAGCAGCACCAAACTTTGAGGGATGTTTTGGGAGACTCTCCTAATGCTATCACCCAGGTTTGGTGAGGTTTGGTTCAGGGAGTCCAAAGTTATGGACTCCCAAAGGGGGTGCCCCATCCTCCATTGTTTCCAATGGGAGCTAACAGGAGATGAGGCTACACTTTTGAGGGTTGATAACTTTGGACCCCCTGAACCAAACTTCACCAAACCTGGGAGGTATCATCAGGAGAATCTTTTACTGATACCACCCAGATTTTGTGAAGTTTGGTCCAGGGGGTCCAAAGCTATGGACTCCCAAATGGGGTGCCCCATCATCTATTGTTTCCAATGGGAGCTAACAGAAGATGGGGGCTACACCTTTGAGGGTCCATAACTTTGGACCCCCTGAACCAAACTTCACCAAACCTCCTAAAGATACCCTGAAAGTTTGGTGCTGCTAGCTTAACAATTGGACCCCTGCCAGCAGGCACCTCCCAAATTTCCCCAGGTTTTCCTTTTAAATCCCCCCGCCTTTGACATGGATTTAAAGGGAGAATCTGAGGTCCCCAGTTTA
The DNA here is from genome assembly GCF_021028975.2 of Sphaerodactylus townsendi. Lineage (NCBI taxonomy): Eukaryota > Metazoa > Chordata > Lepidosauria > Squamata > Sphaerodactylidae > Sphaerodactylus > Sphaerodactylus townsendi. The sequence continues at coordinate 33,837,594 of NC_059433.1, read as the reverse complement.
AACATTGCAAGTGATGCTGTTTCAGGGTGGGGGAGAATCAACCCCAAAATAGCATTACTTCCAAGGATGTTTAAACTGGGAGCCCCAGATTCTCCCTTTAAGGTGGAGTTAAAAGGAGAATCTGGGCTCCCTAGTTTAAACACCATTGAAAGTGATGATGTTTGGGGGTGGATTCCAGCATCACTTGTTTAAACTAGGGAGCCCAGATTCTCCTTTGAAACATTGAAAGTGATGCTGTTTCCCCCAATTGGGGGTACTGGATACAACACCATAAAATGTTTTCATAGCAGTAATAAAACATTTTGAAAGCATTTTGAAAATGTTTTCAAAAATTATTTCTGCTGTGTGGCATGGCTTATTGCTGTGCTCAGATGTGTGAGTTGGGGGATGTTCTATAATGGGATGGTGACTTTGAAACAACCTGGTGTAAAAAATCATTGCTTGGTCACAGTGGGGGAGGGTGGCTGCCCATGGGGGGCGCCAAACTCCAGGTTGCCTAGATACGCCACTGGGCGAAGCTACTGGGGGGGTGTGAGTTGCATTGGGCACACGCCTGGGGGGGGCATCAAACTCAGGTTTTGCCCAGGGCTCCAGTTTGCCTAGTTACGCCACTGGGAGAGGGGGAATGCAAGAAGACTTTTCCCAGGCAGACATGGAGGGTGGCTAACCCTCCATCATTGCCCTGGTGGCTGCCGTGGCCAGCTCATGTCTGGGTGAAGGGCAAAGGTGGGAGAAGCGTGAGGGCTTCTGCCAGCCTGACATAGCAAGCGGCCTGTTGCCATTGTGCTGGTGGTGGTTGTGGCCAGCTGACTTGTAGGTCTGGGGAAAGGCAGGCTGGCTTGCATTTGGGGGAGGGGTGTTTGGAATATATTGCCACAGGAGGTGGTGATGGTCACTAACCTGGATAGCTTTAAAAGGGGATTGGACAGATTTATGAAAGAGAAGTCTATCTATGGCTACCAATCTTGGTTCTCCTTGATCTGAGATTGCAAATGTCTTAGCAGACCAGGTGTTCCGGAGCAGCAGCAGCAGAAGGCCATTGCTTTTACATCCTGCATGTGAGCTCCCAAAGGTATCTGGTAGGCCACTGCGAGTAGCAGAGTGCTGGACTAGATGGACTCTGGCCTGATCCAGCAGGCTCTTTCGTATGTTCTTAAGTCAGCTGTGACTTGACAGCAATTTATACACACACATATTCTTAGGGTGACATGTCTTTTGGCACATGTTAGATCTTCAAAGTGCTTGCCATTTTTAAAAATATTTTTAGATTTTTTGAAAAATAGATTTTAAAAAGTTTATACTATTTTTGCCTATACTGTTTATTTATACTATTAAAATTTATACTATTTAAACATTTACACTTTTCCAAGGTGCTTCTTGGTGACTGAGGCAGCTGAATGGATGGAAGGAGCTGACTGGTTGCATTCTGAAAAGATGCTTTCACCACAACAACCCAATAGTTTGAAATAAGTGGTCAAGGGAAACTTATTGTTTCTGGCCATAGGCTGTTATAGTATAAAAATAAATTTAAAACACAGAAATTGATAATGAAAATAGTGTGTGCCTTTAAGTGCTGTCAAGTCACTTCCAACTCATAGCAATCCTATGACTCAATGTCCTCCAAAACGTCCTATCATTAAAAGACTTGTTCGGGTCTTGCAAACTGTGCGGTATAGCTTGCTTGATAGAGTCAATCCATCTCATGTTGGGTGCACTTTTCCTGCTGCCTTCAACCTTTCCTAGCATTATAGCCTTTCCAGTGACTCCTGTCCTCTCATAATGTGGCCAAAGTACGACAGTCTCAGCTTAGTCATGTTAGCTTACAGGGACAGTTCAGGCTTGATTTGATCTAGAACCAACTTTTTTTCGGTGGTCCAGGTTTATCCATAACACTCTCTTTCAACACCAATTTCAAAGGAATCTGCCTTCTTCCTGTCAGCTTTCTTAATTGTTCAGTTTTCACACTGATACATAGTAGCAGATGATACTATGGAATGAATTAACTTGATCTTGATTGCCAATTACACATCCTTACACTTAAGACATTTTTCTGACTGCTTCACGGCTGCTCAATCTCCTTCTGATGTCCTGGTTGTAGTCTCCCTTTTGGTTGATGATGGACCCAAGGAATAAAAAGTCTTCAACAATTTCAGTTTTCTCATTGTACAAACAAAAGCTACGTAATTTCTCCAGTAGCCATTACTTTTGTTTTCTTGATGTTCAGCTGTAATCCTGCTTTGGCACTTTCTCCTAATTTTCAATAGTGGTCATTTCAAGTCTTCACTATTTTCTACCAATATTGTAGAATCACTGGCATATCTCAAATTGTTAAAGTTCTGCCTGCTATATCCCTGTTTTCACTCCATCTTCTTATAAATGTAATCCAGCTTTCCTTATATGTTTTGCATACAAAATGAACATATAGGGAGATAAAATACATCCTTGTCTAACACCTTTGCCAATTGGAAACCATTTTGTTTTTCCATATTTTGTCTTAACATTAGCTTCTTGGTCAGAGTTCAGGGTTGTGCATCAAAACAGTCAGATGCTGTGGCATAGCCATTTCATTTAAAACTAGCCATAGCTTTTTATGATCCAAACAGTCAAAAGCTTTGCTGTAATCTATGAAACACAAGTTGAAATTCTCTCGTATGCTCCAGCAACCAACATAAATTCACATGATCTTTAGTTGGTTCTGGTGGGTTTTCTGGGCTGTGTGCCCGTGGTCTGGTGCATCTTGTTCCTAATGTTTCACCTACATCTGCGGCTGGCATCTTCAGAGGTGTATCATACAGGTAAGTCTGTTACACACTGTGTGTAACACAGTGTGATACACCTCTGTGTATACTTCTCTCTGTAATACACCTCTGAAGTTGCCAGCCACAGATGCAGGTGAAACATTAGGAACAAGATCCACCAGACTATGGCCACACAGCCCGGAAAACCCACCAGAACCAGTTGAATCTGGCAGTGAAAGCCTTCGACAATACAGTGATCTTTAGTGCTTCTTCCTTTTCTGAATCCAGCTTAAACATTAGGTATGTCTTGTTCCACGTATGGTAACAGTATTTGTTGTAATATTTTGAACATCATTTTACTCATGTGAGAAATTAATGCAATAGGTCAATTGATGCTGCAATTAAAATAGCACATCTTAAATAGTGCTATAATCTCACAATTTAGAAAAATCAAGTGAGCATCTAAATCATGTTATATTCTTTGTAACTAATTTGGCCCTTATCTTTTTGGCAAAGCAAAAAGTGAGATGCTGTGAGGAAAAAAAGGATCATTGTCAAATAAAAACATGACCAGTTTATCGACAAGACTATCACTGCCTAAGAGCAATCAATCTAACCAATTGGCCCTAGGTTCTGCATAAAAGGGCCTAAAAATATGTAATGAATGGATTTGAGTATAACATTCCACTAAGTAGGCTGATGGCATAGTCTGAAAATAGAGCATTTTTTTCTAAGCCTGGGTTGAGTACTGTTAATAAGATCATCTCTCTTTTTTTAAATCACATTGAACCATGGAAAGAATTTTTACTGGGAGATTGTTGATCTGTTTTTTGCAACATTACATTAGAATATTCACTGTCAGATTGTGAATTTTATTAAAGGAAGATCTAATGAGCCATCTGTGATAGTGTACCAATTAAAAATGTCGTTAAAATGGGTTATACGGGTCGAATTTTCTCGTGTCATCATTTTGAAACGTCGATTGGACAGCAAGTTGGTAGTTGTGTTGCCTTGTTTTTTCCCAATATTGAATCAAAGCAAGTTGTGTAAAAATGTGCATCAGTAATGCATCTGCAATTCAATTTAGACACTCAATTTAAAAAGAGCATTTTTTTCAAGAGAGAATGATATACACAATTTGCAATCAAATGACAATTTGGGCAGTTACCTATCAGAATGCATTTTTTTTTCAATTTATTGCTGCTCTATATTTTGAAAAGAAAATACAAGAATGAAATATGTAAACATTCTTTTCAATTGACTTGATATCTGAGTATTTTATTCTCAAGTATCTGTACCAGACATAAAGTATCAGGTAACTCTCAATGAAGGGATATTAGCTTTTGGAACAGAACTAAGGTGTGTTGGCTAATATGAAATAATACAGTATATGGTAATTGATTTGGAGACAGCTGTAGCTTTTTCAGGTAAAGTGGCTTGGCACTCTTATTTAGTAGCAAATAAATTATAGTTGTGTATCATTCATATACATAAAAAAACTCTGCACCTTCTACTTCAAACAGCAGTACTTCTCTCTACATATATACTTGAGCAGTAGAGTATTCCTAGCCATGGTAACTATGCTCCAGGAGCCCAAGGTCTGCACATTGTCTTCTGTATTAGATGCAGCCAAACTGCCTTGGCATTGTTTCTACCAGCATTGTCATAGGTGAAAATTCATGTCTCACCTGCAGCAGCATCCAAAAGAGTTTTAAGAATTTTTTATTTTTATTCAGTTTCTATCAGAAGCACATTGAGGGGAAATGGTGCCCAGGGGCAACACCTCCTGGTGCCTGGCGCCTCCCCCCCCCATGTGACAGACAGGTGTGCACCCAGGGACATGGGTGACCCATGTTCCTATAGGCCGTACGCATCTGGTTTCTATTCTGCCCTTCCACAATGATGGTGAGGCTCAGGATGACTCATGACCATATAAATAAATCATTAAAAATAAGTCATAGAAACAGTATATCACATTACTATTAAAACCCAGATTAATTACAACTGTCTAAAATTGCTTAAAAGATGGTGTCTAATAATAAATTCCTCTTATGGATGAGCAAAAAACCCACAAAAGACACAGGAAGCAACAGTAGACAGTACAACGCTGGAAGGGTTCAGCAGGGAAGGCAGACAGCCTAATCCTGAATTGACTGGCAGATGAGGAAGGCACCACTCTGGTGCTGCCCTGCCCCCCCACCAAAGGGCTTTCCTGCAGTGTGGGAAGCCTGAAAAAGTAAAAACAAAAAAGTCCCGAAACTGCCTCAAACAGGAGACTAGAAATACATCACAAAAATTATGGCATATCTCCACTGACACATGGGGCCAGGACAGGCAGTGGAGGTCAACTAAGTTCAGCTCCACCTCCCTGGCCCACTCCTAACCACACCAGCACAGAAGTTTGCACTGGAGGGCCTGGGTCCTGGTGGCCAGGCTCTGTGAAGCCATGTGGTGCCCAGCCACTAATATAAGTATGCTGGGATCCCCACCCCTCCACCCCATGAATTGGGCTGCCCGTGAGGTAAAACTGTTAGGGTCCCAACCATAGGCCTGGCAGAACATCTCCATCTGACAAGCCCTGCAGAATTGAGCCAAGTCCTGCAGGGCCTGGGTCTCATTCAATACAATCAATCAGACCTTTATTAGGCATCAAAAGTAAAAGCTAAATAACAGATCAAAACATTTGAACTCTATTAGTTAATGAATACATTATTTAAAAAATTCAGCTACCAGCTCTATTATCTCAGCTGACTGATTATCCAAAAGAAAACGTACCCAAAATATTGTAGGGCAATCCCTAACATGGGAGGAGAAATCAGGTCTTTAATAAGAATAAGAATTGGAGAAATCAGGTCTATAATAAGCAAGCTTAGGGCAAATACACAAAATATGTTCTACAGTTTCAGTAGCGTTAAAACAGTAAGAAAACAACCGTTCTTGAGGGGGTATCCTTAAAAAGCGCCCTTAAGAAAGGCATAAGAAAAGGAATTAAATCTTGCCCTCGTTAAAGCCCATCTTTGTTTAGGATTTATCAGTACTTTCAAATAGCATGCCATTTGAACTCTCTAAAACAATACCATGATAAAGAAAGGTACACGAGGAGCCTGTTTTACAGACCAAGGATTGGTATTCATGATTAAAGAGATGACTTTTTATTGCTTGGGATATTTCCTTAGGTGACAATATTGATAAGGAATCCAAGGAAAGTCCTAGCGAAATAAGAGCGGCCGCGACTTACCGCCATTGCTGGTGAGGAAGGGACAGCCTTCTGGGTGGCTGCTGCCTTCCCCCATTGCCTCGCGATCTTCCCAGTGCTCGTGAGGTTTTCAGGCTTGCTGTGCCATTCATGCACGACAAGCCTCAAGGGCGCTGAGCATTGACGCTGGGTGCCCTGACGTCACTGGGGAGGTGGGCCTAGGCAGCATTGTAAGGTTGGGCCTGGCCTACAACCGCCCTGTACGGGCTGCTCAGTACACAGATCAGTCCCACATGCTGTGCCATACGCTTTGTTTGCCTTGAACCAATTTTTGTTAATAAAATGGCTATGGCCAACTTTTTTACCACACAAAAAGCATGTTGTGCTCACTTTTATTCATGGAATGGCTAGGAGAGTTTTAGTTGCTTCCCTCAAGCAGCAATAACTTTTCTTCAATATGGCACCACCAGTCAGAAGACTGTATCTCAGGGAGAGTGAGAGCTATTAGGACTGGTAGTGAAGAATAAACATATTAGGAATTTAAAGGTTGCCAATTCGTTCAATACAGTGTTCCACCAGGCTGGGGCCAGAGATAAAGAACCCCTGACTGTAGTAGAGAATAAGGTTAATTGTTCACGTGGACACTAAACAGTTAAATAAGCAGAAATAGGGATAAATTAGGTAGTTGTTTAGAACATGATGGCTATTCCTGACCTCAAATCAAACTTGTTATAACACAGTCAGAATTACCACTGCTCATGACATATTAATTTGATGTGCTGACACATTCCAAAATGATGTCAATTTCAAGACAGATGAAATAATCACCTATTTAAGGAAGTTACTTGGCATCATTATAGATCTGAAATTCTAGCCTCAGAGTGTTTCCAGCTAATGTTCTTTCACCCATTGTGGTACTGTCTGTCCCAGACAAAGTATTAAATATAGGACTTCATATTTGCAAACTTTGCAATCACTAAAAGAGGCCAGGAAAGAGAGGTACTAGTGAATCAATCTCAGACATAAATTGACCATTTTTTGGTTCAGCTTTGCTCAAGAAGGTCAGATGATCACAGACTCCTGACGCAATAGAGAACAAGGAGCTATAGTCTATAGGGATGTTCATTCTGATAAAATCAAACCAGAAATATACCCAAGGAAATAACACACCAGTATTTTGGGGGGGTATATTTGGCATCACAAATATATCCAGAAAATGTTGGAGATACTGAAAAGATGATATTGAAAATTCCCAAAAATATTGGGAATGAACTGGGAAGATCAGGAGTCAGCATTCGCAGGCTCCCGGGGCTGTTCCCCCCACCCCCATTTTAATTTGTTTTTCTTAAAAGGGACAGACTCCCATTTCGGGTAACAATAGAATTGCTTCCATGTCTGAACTCAACTACTGTTTATTGTGCCACAATCATGTGGTGAAGAGTTGTAATAAACAAGGAATGGACTGGAAACCCGCCATTCAGCAAAGCAATGATGTGATTGCTTTGCCATCTACTGAATTTTCTATAGATCAATTTCATCCAACTCACAAACATGCCAGTTTCACATGTGACTACACTTCTGGATTTATTGACCTAAATCTTATTTAATGTATGCAGAAAGGCACTTGTACAGGCAAATTTTCTGACTCCCCTATTGCAGCCTGCTGTGTACACCAAAAGTATGTTCTTGGGGAGCTGGTGGACCCCAGGAAGGGCATGGAAGTGCAGTGGATGTCTGCCACAGAAGGGACAATTAACATAAACTGTTCAAGTACCTCCTGCCAATGAATAACATACAAATCTGGCCAATGTTTTCTCAGCAGAATTTAAAATGTCATAGTCATGCATCCAAAGGAGGACTGATGATTAATCTCACAACAATTCCTGATGGGCCTCTGAATTGGAGGTCAGGGGCTAAAGGATCATCTGTCACAGCAACTAGCAGATTAATGTGTGAAGAAACAAAATCCTGGGAGTGAATGGAGGTAGCCAAGGGGATGGGCTGGAGAAAGGGAACCTGCTATGGAAAGGAAGGGCTGCCCAGTGCACCCACCCTTCTTTGTCAGATTGCTCCACTTCAGGCTTCTCTGGCAGCTCCAGCCTAGCCAAGGGTAGGTTGTGAGGGACAAAATGCACCAAAAGGGCACCAGACCACTTCGACCCAACCCCTCAAAAGAGGAAGGGGGTTTGCTTAACATGCATTATATTAATCTTCGGGCACCATTGTTTTATTCATCACTTTTACTGGCTATTTATGTCATCTGTTGTGCTCAGTTGTTTGCGTCTTGCTTTGCAAGTGTTATGTAATGATATTTTAAAATTTTAATTTCATATAATATGTATTTTAATATTTTATTGTGTTATATATTACAAACATTTCCACCAAGACTGAGTCTTCTAAATATCTTAAACAAATAAATATATCAGTATGAGGAAATACAGTAACTAATAAATATTTCTCAAAATTTCCCTGTCAATTCATTTATGTTTGTCTTGTACATTTGATTGTAGATCTCTTGCTGAGCTTCTTTTTACCCTAAGCCCAGATATAATTAGAATGTTGAACAAAATCTCAAATGTTTTTGCTATATTTTTTAGTTTGTATCATCTGCAGATTCATTGAGAGTACTGCCAGCTCTTCCATCCAAGTAATTGGAGAATACCTGATCCAAGTTGTTCAGTGCAGAATTGTACTGACTATTTCTTTCCAATCTGATGTTACTTCATTAATTACTACATTCAGTATCTCAAAGTTGACAATAACATAATCATATGAATTTTCACCATCTTGAAAAAAAATGCATGGACATATGACAAAAGTTTCGTTCCTGCAACCACATTGACCATATTGAGTGAATGTTCACTTTGTCCTCTGCATTCTGAATTAAGCAAAACATGCTCACCAATATTTTTTCACAGGCATCAACAAATTCTAGGTTGTTTGTTCATGCCACATTCCAGAGTTATAACATAAAAAGCATGCTCATCTCTTGGCTTTTAAAATATATGTACAGTTATTGACAGAACAATTCAGATTATTTTGGAGGGGGAGCACTGGGGTGGAGTGCCACCTTCTAAGGGATTTCAGGCAACGCGGAGGGTAATTTGAAAACTGTCCTGCAAAACTTTTGTGTGACATAAGTATAGGCTTGGAAGGTGGCATTCCCAGGTTGGAGTGCTGGTAGAAAACAACTAAAGTCGACTCCAGTCCCAGAAATGCCCTGGTCTGTATTGGCATATGCTAGTGTAGCTCTGCCCAATGCCCAAGTCCAGGTTTGCGCACTACAGAGCTGCAGGGCAGCCAGATGCTGGAATCTTTGCCTTCTCTGCTGGCAGTGGGTGCCCTGTACACTAATAGAAGTCGCATCCCTGCTCCTCCTCCATTTGGATTGGACTATTAAAGTAGTAATGAAATTTAAAATAGTAATTAAATTTTTTGAGAATAAAAAATCAGGAAAAGATGAGTGAGCCCAATATCCTGGAATACCTATATGTTACTTTATTGCCTATTACTTCAGGTTGCCTCCTGCTTCCAGAATGGAACCAAGTACTTAAACATATTGTTCAGCTGCACTTCAACAGCATTTACCTGTTCAATTGCAGAAAAATTATTTATTTCTTTATATTTCTATGCATTTTTTTCCCACTGTAACCCCCAAAGGTCTCAGGGTGGGTTTCAACGTAAAAATCATAAAATCCAAATGCAGTATAAAAACAACTAAAACCCTGTCACAATAAAACCTAGAAAATTAATTAAATCTGTTAACATTCATAAAACCTGATTAAAAATTAATAAAACCTGATTAAAAATTCCTAAAATTATCAAAAGGGGAAAGGGTGGATATTATGCCAGAGATGTCACACACACACACACACACGCATGCACGCACGCACGCGCGCCAGAAATGTCCTCCCTCCACAACCACAGTTTCTTGTGGGAACTGTAGTCCCTTTTCCTTCTTGCCCCTCATCTGCAAAACTCTTGTTTCCCTGGAAGAGGAAACTGCTAGAAGAGCTTATTTCAGTGCAGTATTCCAGACACCCATTAAAACTAAGAGGAAAAGTATCTGAATGGTCCCAGTCAAATACAAATTAATGTATAAATGTATGAATTGTCAAGAAACTGAGTTCCACTATACAGTTTTTTTGTTCTCATATACTGGTTCAGGCTTAAGGCCTACTATAAAATAAAATAGAGTGGAACACAACTGTCCAATATGCTTGCTATTTAGGAGCTCTGACCTTTAGAAACTGATAAGGACCCATATGTTGGGAGTAAAATTTAGACTCTAGCTTGGCTCCCTATGTTCTCAAGGTCATAGAATATCAGTGACACGTTTCAACTAGTTAAGCTGATGAAATGATTGCTGAGTCATTATGACACAGAGGGTTTCTGACTGCAAAATAAATCCTCCTTGCTATCTCAACCTGACCCTTACGGTCACATGGTCAGTGACAAGCTTGTGTGATTGTTTTAAATCATCAAATTACAATTACAACCGTGATAAAACTGTTCATGATTATACTCATAAGGACCTCCATTAAGAGTTTAATACTTAATAACCATTGCCTCCTTGGGCTTCAGTGACAACATTATCACACACAAGTGAACACACAGTTGAAAAAGTCTGGGTACTAACCACACCATGTTTAAAATAAATTGCAAATCATGAAATATATGCACCATGATGAAGAAAACCAGTCACGGCAGGACTTCCCACTTCTACCCTGGCTGTAAAGAAAGCTTTGGAGATACACAGATCCAAACCAGTAAAGATGCAAAGTTGTTAGGTACAGCATTAGAGTAAGCTACAAATAACAACACAGATGCAATCTAACAAGGGAAGCTCAACATGGCTATCAATCCAAAGCATGATGAAGGCAATAGCTTTTCAGCATTCCTTACCATAATGAGTCTCCATACATTTATCTGTTTGGAGTCAGTTCACATCAAAGTGACTGAAGCATGCCAATATTCTAGCCAAAACGGGGGACAAATAAATGCATCCCACTTGGGAGAACCAGTGGGATGCTGTTATCCCAGGTTACAGGCTCTACAGGAAGGATAGGACAGGGCGTATTGGGGGTGGGGTGGCCCTCTACATCAAAGAGAGCATAGTGTCACATAAAATGCAGGGGGAGCTGGTTCCTCTACAGAAGCACTGTGGATATCAATACCAGGGGTGAAGAATAGTTTAACATTAGGAATATATTATCGTCCCCCTGACCAAAGTGCACAAGAGGATTCTGAGATGGAAAAAGAAATTAGAGAGGCCAACAAAAGCAAAAATGTCGTGGTAATGGGCGATTTTAACTATCCCCACATAAACTGGAAAAATGCATGTTCGGGTCATAGTAAGGAGAGAACATTCCTGGATATGCTAAATGACTGTGGCTTAGAGCAGATGGTTGTAGAACCAACCAGGGGAGATGTGATCCTAGATCTAATTCTATGTGGGACCCAGGACCTGGTGCAGGAAGTCAGTGTTGTTGAGCTGATAGGGAACAGCAACCACAATGCTGTCAGATTCAGTATCTCTGCATGCGAACAAGTGACAACTACTAATGTAGTTACATTTGCCTTCAGAAAGGGAAATTTCTCAAAGATGAGGGGGATAGTGCGCAGGAAGCTGAAAGGGAAAATTAAGAGAGTCAAAAATGTCCAAGGTGCTTGGAGGTTATTTAAAAACACAGTCTTAAAAGCTCAGCTGGAATGTGTTCCGCAGGTTAGGAAAGGCAGCGCCCAGTCCAAAAGAAAGCCACCATGGTTAACAAGGGAGGTTGAGGAAATTATTAGGGGAAAAAAGATGTCTTTTAGAAAATGGAAGTCCAAATTAACTGATGAGGAATACCAGAGAGAACACAAATGGTGGCAAAAGAGAAGCAAGTTAGCTGTAAGGGAGGCAAAAAAGGATTATGAGGAACGCATGGCTGCGAACATCAAGACTAGCAACAAACAGTTCAAGTACATCAAAAGCAGGAAGCCAGCTAGGGAAGCGGTAGGCCCGTTAGATGATGAAGGAACAAAAGGTGTGCTAAAAGGTGACAGGGAGATTGCAGAGAAGCTGAATGAATTCTTTGCATCTGTCTTCACCCAAGAGGAGGTGAGGAAAATTCCTGCACCTGAACCAAGCTTCTTAGGAGGTGAATCCAAGGAACTAGTGAAGATAGTAGTAGACAAGGAAGAAGTTCTGGCAGCCATTGATAAACTAAATGCTACCAAATCCCCTGGCCCAGATTGCATTCATCCAAGAGTTCTTAAAGAGCTCAAGCATGAAATTGCTGATCTTCTCACTTTAATATGCAACTTATCCCTGAAATCAGGCTCCATCCCTGAAGACTGGAAGATGGCCAATGTCACACCAATCTTTAAGAAAGGGTCAAGGGGGGACCCAGGAAATTACAGACCAGTCAGTTTGACATCTGTTTCTGGTAAATTAGTGGAATCTATCATTAAAGATAAAATTATTAAAAATGTAGAAAAGCAAGACCTGCTGAGGAAGAGTCAGCATGGCTTTTGTAGAGGCAAATCCTGTCTTACAAACTTACTAGAGTTCTTTGAGGATATAAACAGACATGTGGATAAGGGGGAACCAGTGGACACTGTCTACTTTCCAAAAGGCTTTTGACAAAGTTCCTCATCAGAGACTGTTGAGAAAACTCAGCAATGAAGGAATAAGAGGGGAAGTCCTCCTATGGATTAAAAACTGGTTGAGGAACAGGAAACAAAGGGTGGGTATAAATGGGAAGTTCTCTCAATGGAGAGATGTAGGGAGTGGTGTCCCCCAAGGATCCGTATTGGGACCAGTGCTCTTTAACTTATTCATAAATGACCTGGAAGTAGGTAGTGTGGGTAGTGTGGGTAGTGTGGTGGCCAAGTTTGCAAATGATACCAAATTATGTAGGGTGGTGAGAACCACAAAGGATTGCGAAGAGCTCCAAGCGGACCTTGATAAATTAGGTGAGTGGGCTCAGAAATGGCAAATGCAGTTCAATGTAGCAAAATGTAAAGTGATGCACATAGGGGCAAAAAATCCAAACTTCACATACACGCTACAGGGGTCAGTGCTATCAGTCACAGACCAGGAAAGGGATTTGGGCGTCTTAGTTGATAGTTCCATGGGAATGTCAACTCAATGCATGGCAGCTGTGAAAAAGGCAAACTCTATGCTGGGGATAATTAGGAAAGGAGTTGATAATAAAACTGCAAGGATTGTCATGCCCTTATATAAAGCAGTGGTGCGACCGCACTTGGAGTACTGTGTTCAGTTCTGGTCGCCACATCTCAAAAAGGATATCGAAGAGATAGAAAAAGTGCAGAGAAGGGCAACGAGGATGATTGAAGGATTGGAGCACCTTCCTTATGAGGAGAGGCTGCAGCGTTTGGGACTCTTTAGTTTGGAGAGGAGACTGCTGAGGGGGGATATGATTGAAGTCTACAAAATTATGCATGGGGTAGAAAATGTTGACAGAGAGAACCAGGGGGCATTCATTGAAAATGCTGGGGGGAAGAATTAGGACTAATAAAAGGAAACACTTCTTCACACAACGTGTGATTGGGGTTTGGAATATGCTGCCACAGGAGGTGGTGATGGCCACTAACCTGGATAGCTTTAAAAAGGGCTTGGACAGATTTATGGAGGAGAAGTCGATTTATGGCTACCAATCTTGATCCTCCTTGATCTCAGATTGCAAATGCCTTAGCAGACCAGGTGCTCAGGAGCAGCAGCAGCAGAAGGCCATTGCTTTCACATCCTGCATGTGAGCTCCCAAAGGCACCTGGTGGGCCACTGCGAGTAGCAGAATGCTGGACTAGATGGACTCTGGTCTGATCCAGCAGGCTAGTTCTTATGTTCTTATGTTCTTAAATGATTTTTAGGGTCCTGATGCTTTTTTTCAATTCAATAAAATGTTGGGATGTAATTCTATTTTTCATGGCAAAACACAGATATTCTTGTTCTAGTATATATCTAGCTTCCACACATTGCTGCTTTCAGTATCCGCTAAATCCTAATAAGGTACAATTTACAATATGCTAGGAAAACAAACAGATATAATTTTTCTCCCAAAGGGACAAGCAGGAAATCATTGCAAAGAATTCTTGGAGTAAGTTGCTTAATTTGAGAAATCTACTTTTTGTTTTTTTCCACAGATCACAGCATATTCAGAAATCAATACATAGTATAATATATTGTTGGGATACAATTTCAATTCTCTTGATAAAACAATGGAATTCTTACCTTTTCAATTCTAACATGGCTACATTTTACAGGATGTAAAATCCTCCATATTAGCTGGCTATTCTGATCCCCTCCCTCCCTCTCACACACACAAAACCAAAATTGGGTCCATTGAATCTGCTGCTAGAGCACCATCTACGGAGATGCCTGCAGGGACTGGCACTGGGCAGGGGTTTGCTACTCAGGCTGTCCCTCTTCCAGCTGTTGTGGAGACTCAGTAGCAACAGGAATAGGAAGCTTAAACTGTCTTTTGGGGTGACCTTAGGGGACTGCTCAAGGATGCCTTTCCCTGGTACATGGTCCTTGCTCACATCATGCTGAGCAGGAATGTACTGCCCTCATTTTGTGATGGACAATTTGAAGGCACAATTTCCCACACTTATGGGGGAAGCGTGCTCTTTGCATCTGAGATACTGCATCCTGACATACTGCATCTGTGCGTGGTTTGCCAGTTGCACAGTGGCAGATAGGAAGGTGCTCCATTACTACTGCTCAGAGAATTATTGGATGCCCTCTCCCCTCTTTGGAAGAACTCTATAATTCCCACTGCTTAAAGAATGTTCGGAATATTCTGAGAGACCCGTCTCACCCTGCATACTCTTTTTTTGAAATATAACCATCTGGCAGAGGATATAGGATCATAAAAACAAGGACAACTGGGCTCAGAGACAGCTTCTATTCTAGAGCTGTGGCTATGCTGAACTCCGTGGTGTCGCGTTGACATGGCTGTGGCTGTGTAGAGATGGTTGGAAGGGGATTGTGGAAGATGGGGTGTGAGGACTGCAGAAATGTGCATCGGGGGATGTTTGTATTTTCATTGTGCGTGCACAATGACATTAAAGTTTATTTTATCTTATCTGGACCTGCCCTCAGCTACAGCATGTGTACCTCCTACTGATTACACACTGGTGGCAACCCAACTATGTTCTGGGTGGGGTGGATAAACCAAGATTAGGCAAAGAGAGGGCCACTGGACCAGCTACTACCAAGCTCTGCTCCATGGTGAGATCCTTGATGAGGCACATATGGCGGGCAAAAACTTTGCAACCACAGAGAAACAGCAGGGCAGTTAGACAAGGGCATCTCCATGGGCTTCATGGTGATTGATGAAAGCACAAACATTAGAGCAGCATCACATGCAATGACCCTCAGAAACATTTACCTCACCTTCTCCACATCATGGTTATGGATACCTTAGGTCTGGATTCTGCAGAGAATCCCAGGTTGTTTCATTGAGTCTCATGATTTCCAGCATCTCCTTCAGGAATATCAGCATTTCATAAACCACTTCTTGCACAGTGTAAAGGATACCCACCAGTTGTTTGGGAAATAGGTGCTGACAGGTGTGTCACAGCACTTCCTGATATGTGACATCAGCACTCACTGGAACTCCACCTACACTGTGTTTGAGCAGACGAGATCCCTGACAACCTTGATCTCTGAGATTAAGGTTGTGAGGGAGGTTAGCCAGATCAAACAGGATGAGTGGTTGACTACCTCAGATTGTGGAGGTTCCTAAGCCCTTTAAAGACTACATGCAGTTGCTGTGGTCTGACTCTGGTCATTCTCATGATCCAAATGTTTCATGAGAAGATGGCGGGGGAGGAGGAGGAGGAGGAGGAGGAGGAGGAGGAGGAGGAGGAGGAGGAGTTTAGCACTGGGGGAGCAGAAAATTATTTCAGGGAGGGAATAGTCATGGCACATCATTGTGCAATCATACATGCCCAAAGTTTCCTAATCCAGATATCGTACTTCCCTTTTCCTTGATACAAATAGTATTCCTCCCTTTCACTGAACACTGGGTAAAACTATAGGGTACCTCACAGCTGCAAATCACTCTGTGGTGAAATGTAAACAACAGAGAGTTAAGGTAGCAGCAGCAGATGTTGGGAGGGAAATAAACAGCATGAGAACACACATAGGCAATCAGCTGCTTTGTGCAGATCATTTCTTGAATTTTTGGATGTGCTAATTGTAATTTGTGGACAGTTGTGATTCAAAGTTTTGAGTGATGGTTCTTCTTTGTACCAGTCCATTCAGATAGACCAACTCATTTCATGCAAGCAACACTCTCCAAGAAAGAAAAGAAATACAAGTCAAGGCAGCTTACCCAAGGATAATACCCTGTTAACCCATTGTGGGAATTCAGGTAAGTACTATAGCTATGCACCAGTAGCTAGTTGCTGTGATTCAAAAATCTATGAAGTTCAAATTTACAGTTACATATGAGCATAATCTTCCTCATCCTTCTGTTCTGATCCTCTGAACATTAGTTGCAGATTAGTCCCTTCAGCAATCAGGCAGTGCTATGCATTGATAAGATGCCATGAAAAAACAAAATAAGTCAGTCTTCATTGACTTTGTTTTCTTTAGCTGAATTTAGCTTCATTTTAGAACTTAAAAAACTGAGGTTGTTAAGTAAATGAACTAAATGATTTACACAATTCTGAGACTATCTAGCCCCTGTTGAAACTTTATTTGCATTTATTGAAATTAGCTCACTGTTTAAAAAAATAGCCACATTGAGAAAAAGTAATTAATGGTGCAGTTCTAAGGAGAGATGCACCCTTCTAAATTCACGGAGGGATTGAAGGGTGCAATTCTGTACAGTAACATTCTTGCCTATTTCAGATTCAAACTTCATTTAACTGGGTTATTTTCTTTTCATTATTTCTGCATATATGTACAGGGACATGATACAAATATACAAGCACAAGCAAACACATACCAATGCAAGTAAATGTTGCAATAAATATAAGAAATGTGGTGAACACTGATTGCGTGCAGATGGTGAGACCCTTCTCCAGCAAACATCACACAACAACGACAGGCTTGGAAATGGATGGGGCCACAGCCCAATTTATTAATTATTAACAATAACTATGTACACAGAAGCTGGGCAACAAACAAGTCGCAACATCAAGCATCCCCCAATCCCTATTGGGGCCACCTGCAGGAAGCTGGGAGCTCCAGGGGCAAACCCTCAGCTTCAACCCTTCCTGCTGCTGGGGGAAGCGGGCACTGGCTAAGCCAGCCAACTTGCCTACTGGCCCGCCATACTCCCCTCTTTTGCTGGGGTGTCGAGCACCGGCTGAGCCTACTGGCCCGACCCAACCCCACCTGCTGGGGTGTCGGACACCAGCTAAGCCTACTGGCTTGCCTACCGGCCCGCCACACCCCCCAGCCCTTTGCAGGCCACAAGCATCGAGAAGACCGGCCGCCTGGCTTGGCTTCTCCCCCAGATGTTGCAACTCCCATTGTCAACCCGCCGGGCTGCGACGAAATATATAGCAAAGCATAACATGTGTAACAATATAATTATAACGAGAAATAGGGAGGGTGGGCGGGTCACGCCGCTCCTGAGTCTCAGCAGCCAAGAAGGCCAAGCTCAGGGTGTGGCGCCTTTTATACTCTTGCTCCTCCCGCCTTTACGGTTCAGAGCCAATCAATGCAGTTCTTTGCAAACTTCTTGCCAAGCATTGCACCTTGCATGCAACCACCCTTTGCCTATTCTGCTCACCACAGCCACAATGGCTGCCCCCGTTGAGTCGGTTGCTGCTATTTGTTGTTATTATTTTAGGACAATAGGAACATAGCAAAAAATATAGGTCATAAAGATATGTGTCGTATCAACCAGTTGCAGCTGATTACATTTTGTCCTTATTTCCATGAATGATATTTACTGTAACTTTCTGTAAAGGTCCATTTCTGACATTTACCAATAAATATCAGTATTTACCAGGGCAGAATTGAGAAGAAAGAAATGGGTATGCCACAATGCATATTATGATTCTGTTTAGCATCATTAATTTGTGTTGTCTTCCTGTGGTTTAATCTGATTCTAGTCTATTCAAAATGGATTAACAGGATTCTTGTCAAATGTCTAAATGAAATAAATTGTTAATTTGTATAATTAGTCAACTTTAATGCTTCTAGAACCCAGTGTACATCTAATAACATAATAGAAATGGGGATCTAAAAGATTTTCTGTAGCCCATGCCCCCCCACCCCGCAACCTGGCTGCTACCAACCTGTCCCTTACTTTATGTACTGAAAACAAGAGCAGTGGAGAGATCTCCATTCAGGATAGGTGCAGTATAGACATCAAGTAGGTCTCACACTCTCCCACATATATGTGGTTGTCCAAGGCATTCAAGGTTTATGGATGCTGGAATAATTGTCAAATGCATTGAGCAGTTTGAGCAAATTTGAAAATACCCAAACTCATTTTTCAACCCAAGTTGCCCATCAACTTGGGAGCTTCTTGAACTCTTCAGAAGATTTGCATTCCCAAATTCAACCTAGATTGAGGCCCCTTCCGCAAAGCAAATGTATAAATAATATATATAAATGTTTCCTGATTGGGCAATCAATGGCTACTGGTTAGAAGAAAAACAACTGGACACCTTATTCAGTGAGAAGAAAGTGAGTTCATCACTTGCCTCCAAGAAGTTTACCTATAAAGAAGCCAGATGTGCCGTCTGAAGGAGAGCATTGGTATTCTAAGCCAAGAGATCTTGCCTCTTGACAGACTACCCTCATTCTACTGCTGTTCAGGGAAAAAGAAAAGAATGGGAAGTCTGTCTTGTATATCTCAAGTTGCTTCTATTTATATTGAGGGGGAAAGAAAGCCTGTATGTGTTAAAAAAGGAAACTGTCAATGAAACAATCCTAGATCCACAGTGGCATCCATACAGCCAATAAAATAAAGCTCTCCTCCTAGCAATGTGACCTGTCACCCTGGAATTAATTGACTGCATACAAGGTGGTTTACTAACTTGATGAGACATTGCTTCTTGCTTGCCTTCAGGCATGCAGTTGCTGTAAACAGCCTTTCTACCCCTAACTGGATTATCATGCATTGATATCTCTCAATGAATCCCTTGGAAGACTGATTTCTTACTGGCACAGTAGCAACTTCCACTGTATATAACACAATCTACCAAGATAACACTAGGTAGGCGCTAAGTCATATCTTAGGCACATACAGCTTTTTAATTAAACTGAAGTGAAGGACAGTGAATAAGCATCCCTTTCCTCTGTACCTGGCACTGTAATTATTTTCTGGTGCCAGTATAATGCTTTAAAAAAATCTGCAGGATTTTAATTTATTAATTGTTCTCCTTTATTGGCACTACTCTGCTGTTTTTATTATACTGTGGTTGATGTGATTTTAAGTAGCCACAGCTGGTTTTATATGCTTTATGCAATTACTAAGAGTTTTAGGAATGTTTATTAGTCATTTTATTTTATGAGTTTGTTTTATGAGTGTATTTTGAATACCTCAGGTATATATTACAGAGAAGTATATAAATGTTATAGCAAATAGATAAAATAGTATGTAGATGTAAGGATGAAGAATAGCTTCAGAAATTATAGGTTTTTAAACTCTGTGTCTAGTCTTTGGGGATTTTTTTTAACATTGCAGTTTAAACTTGCAAAGCAATCTATAGCTTCTGTCTTGTTCAAGTTCTTCTGAGGTGGGCTATTACTGTTCTTAATGCTGTGGAAGCTAAATCTATATATTTATCCCAGTCAGATGGAAATATTTGAAGGGATGCCATGTCAAAGAGAGAGCAAGTTTGTTTTCTGCTGCCTCAGATACTAGGGCACAGAGTGATGCATTCAAGGTGCAGGAAAAGAGATTCCACCTACACATTAGGAAGAACTTTCTGTCAGGGCTGTTCAACAGTGGAATTCACTGCCTCGGAGAATGGTGGAGTCTCCTTCTACGAAGGTTTTTAAACAGATGAACATATGTCAGGAGTGCTTTGATTGTACGTTTGTGCATGGCAGGGGTTGGACTTGATGGCCCTTGTGGTCTCTTCCAACTCTATGATTCTGTGATTCTATGAAATAAAATGTCACCAATGGGAACATATTTCCCACTGAAAACAAGATAACATCACCTCAGTCAATATTAGCTAGATTGCAGCCAGTAGCACCTTAGATAACAACAAAATTTTCAGGGTATAAGCTTTCAATGGTCAAAATTCCACCTGGTCTTAAAAGTGCTATTGGACTGGAATCCAGATTTTTTTAATGTAGACCAACATGAATACCATCTGAAACTATCAATAAATAATGACTTCAAACATGAAATATAATAATATTAAAGAATTCAGGCAAAATGTTTAACAAACTGAACAAGCTGAATCCACATATGATTTCTGTGCACTCCTAGCTGATACAACAAAATCCAACTATATATCCATGTGGATTGTTTCCACCCAACACAAATAGAACATATTGAGGATGGATACAGAAGCATTTTGGGAAGGAGTTCTGCACAGCTTTTTCCCCAAAGCATTTTGAAAATGTTTTATTTCACCCCAAAACAGCTGGGTACCTCCAAGAACCTCGAGGCAATGCAGAGAAACAGCCAACACAAAGAAAACCCCAGCCACTTAGACAGTCCTCTATAGGGCTCAATGGAGTTACGCCACCCTTTTCAATGGTGTAACTACAAGGCCCCAAAGACCAGGTGGAGGCCAACTAAAGTCACCCCCAGGAATGCCCCAGCTGATTGAAGTTTATTCTGGTGCTTATTGTATGATCAATTGTTTGCTTCATTTATTAAATCTTAAAGGCTATAGAGTCATTATGCTTCACTGGTTTTCTTTGTTACATTTATTTAATCTCACTTGAATCTTTTGCTTGACTTTTATTACTAATCAAGCATTTGTTCTGTGTTTCTACATTAGCAAAGTGAATTTGCTTCCCTGTTGTCAATTTTTTAGAATAACAAGAAGCTAAATTAGGGTCTCATTCATTTATCTACAATCCATGCAAAGTGGCCCCATGGCCACAGCCATGTGGAGCAAGTAACTTAATAATCATTGGACCAGTGGAACGTCTCAACATTGACTTATGTGAGCACGGCAGGTAAAAATTATGGCTGCAAAAATCACTATCAGTAGCCATGTAGCTCAATCAGCTGATCTGTTAACTCTACAGTGTGGCTGCTGCAATGGGGAGATTTACTTGGGGAGAGGGAATTGCAGAGAGGGCATTATTTAAACAATAATGTGTGATCAAAGGAGAAATTATCCAGGATTCAGCTCTGATCTACTTAGGGATTTTAATTCATGACAATCAATGTTGTACCGTACACCTAAGCTGTGCAATTTCCCCTTCTTTTGAAGGTTGCGGAGGATATTTCCTACTAGTATTTTTCCCCAAATATAGCAGTAAATAAAAGGCAGATTCTAGTCTGGTAGCACCTTAGAGACCAACAAGATTAATCAGATAGAGGCTGAAATGGAGATTTCTGAATAGTTATAGTCCAATCAGAAGGTGGGAGCAATGTTGCAAAAATGGTATTCAGGATGTAAAGGTACAACATGCAAAATAGTTAGCTTGATAAAAAAAAAAGAGGGAAAATTCTTGGAGACAGAAAATTAGCATTTGGAGTGAAATAAGAATCCTATATCTTTATTTGGCCCTGGGGAGTTCATTGTTCAGAATTTGTGTATGAATAAATAAGATCATTCTACAATTTAGAGAGATAAATGAACCTGAAGGAATTATTTCTCTAACAGAAGAGTCCATTCCACCAGCACAAAGTAAACAGATGTGAATGGGAGGGAGGGGTGCTTAGGGAAAATATTATTACAGCCCTTAAAATTTCTACCAGAATTAAACTTGCTGAGATGAATGAGACCTCTGCCAGCAGAGCACTCTGAGGATCAGGACCTCTGAGGCATATTTCTGGAGAAGATATGAAACATTTAATTTAAGACTTTACCACTTCACCGGAGCAGATAATTAAGAAATTAGAACAATTAAGACCCAACAGAGCACCAGCAACCCCCATGTGAATTGAGCCTGCAAAGAAAGTAAAAACAAAACAAAAAGAAGTCTTTTTTTGGCTGAAATGTAGGATGGAGCTGAGATGAAACAAAAGATGCCCTCTTCAGACGAGTTTTTTAAAATTTGACCAACAATTTAAATCTAACTAGCTCCTGTTTCTACCTCTCACACCCCACTATATTGTACAAGCTTTGACTAAACCTCTGGGTGAGTACCCCAGAATCTTGAATCAAACTTTTCAGTTTGGGAAAAGTAGCTTGCAGTACTAATTTCCCCCTGCTGCACTGGGCATCCACATGGATTAAGCAATAGGTTCCGAATGTAGGAAACAAGCCCAATTTCTGCACCAAGAGAAAGTTGTTCAGAAAGACTTCTGCTTAATCTGCATAGATTAGGTTTAGAGCTGTTGCTTGGGGGGAGCTGTTAGATGGGTGTGGCTAAGAGTGCTTTTTCAATTTAGCCTGGATTGCCAGCTGGAGTCCTTCTTAGACAGGTTGGACAACTGCAACATGGTGTATGTTGGCAGCCTTTGAAGAGTATTCAGAAACTAGTTCAGAATATCAAGAGGTTGTTAGAATATATGATAAAAACTATGATGGGCCCCTTTACCCTGTTTATTTTTTGAGGCAGGCTAAACTCACTGACTGAGCTGGTCAGATTTCCCACCTTTTCTCAGGGACTGAGCTGTTTTGGTATGATAGCATGTGGTGATTTATAATTCTATTGCTCAGACATCTAATTCCACTGAAGGTGCAAGGAAATCTGTTATTTAACCTAAGGCAAATCTCCCTTGTAAAGGCACCAAAGTATAATGAGGCAGGCTCATCAATGAACAGAAGTAAAATTTATTAAACAGATAAGATGGGATAGGAGAAAACTTATATGAATGGAAAATAGACAGGAGATAAATATATACAACTTCTGTTTAGATTTCAATCTTCAGGCAATAGCACAGATCTTAATTAGGCTTCACAAGTTTCAATTGCTCAGATGTTCTAGAGGTTTTTACTTCAGATAGTATAGTTTGGTATTACTGATGATAGTGGCTAATGGATTAACACGGACCTTGGCTCCTAACAGACTAGTACCCCTTCACAGTACATACACCCAGTCTTGACTTTATTAGCTCCCCAATTCAAACATAAAACTCACTCCTGAGGTAAAACTTAAAGCAAAACCCTAATACACCCAGCGGGATCTACCTAATGTGTATAATCCTGCACTAACTGGTTCAGGAATTCTTCTTCTAGCACGAAAGCTCACTCCTAGAAAGCACTAACCACTGAAGTCATATTTTCTATTGTGCAGTGAATTGACATTGATACAATATGCAGTCTTCCAATGTGGTTTAGGGAACTTCATGTAAAATTCATAAGGATACAGTCAGTTAAATTTAAATTTGTGATTGTCTTCAATGACACAGCAGCTTGCCTTCCATAATGATGTGAGATGAAGCATGGAGACATAGCTGTTGAGAAGTACCTCAGGCTCTAGACATTCTTTCCATTATCCAGATGCAATCCAAAAATCATATGAAAGCAAACACTGGACTTGCTCAAGGGGCCATAGAGCAGCTAAGGTGCCCAGAATTTGACTAGGGTGTCCAATCAGCAGCCCTGAGATTTGCAATTGGAAGGGTGAATCAAAGAAAAATATTTGCCTCCATACTCCAAAATGACACCACCAGACAAAATGCATAGGTTAAACTAGGCATCATTAAGTGCCCACTAAATTACAATGAAAATCTCTCTCCCCATTGTGTGGGTTCTCCTGCCCCATTAGGTTTTCCAACACTTGGGCAATCCTGCCGTGGTGCTGGGCTGAACCAAACCATGGCCTGGGATCAACAAACAGGTCAAGTCAAAGATCTATTTATTTTTTTCTCTAGTTAACAATGTATATTTATCAGAGGTTAAGATGTGCATGAGAAAGCCAGCATGGTATAGTGGTTAACAGCAGTGAACTTTAATCTGGAGAACTTGGTTCTGTTCCTCACTGCTCCACAAGAAGTCTGCTGGGTGACCTTGGGCTAGTGTTGGGCCCAGTTCCCACCCAGCCTGGCATCAATGGGCTGGCATCAAGGTCACACCTGTGCTTGCTGTTATCTGTATGTTAATGGGTCATTCTGTTTCAATCGCTATGCTTGTAACTGGCGAAGTATGCCTCCCTCTTCCCTCCCTGGGGCAGGAGTGAGACTATCGCTCATCCTTGAATCTTGGAGCACATAACAATACTGGTCTAAATACTGCACTTCTCTTACTCATCCTATTGTGGGAACAGGGGGGAGTCGGGGAAAAGTGGGAAAATTGGGGATATATGCAAGCTGCAAAAGCCAGGGCCCCAGCTCTGGCTTCTTGCAGCTAAGGTCCTCCTGACACAGTTCAATAAAGCTCTTGAACCTTCCATGAGCCTCAATTATTGACTGTAGTAACAGAGCCTAACAGCAAGTTACAGTTCTCTCAGAACTCTCCTAGTCTATGCAGAAGCAGGCAATGGCAAACCAACTCTGGATGTCTCTTGCCTTGAAAACTCTATGGGGTCGCCATAAGTCAGCTGTGACCTCAGGGCACTTTCCACTGACACCAAGATGTGCTGATAATCTTAATGATTTAGCTCAGTCAGCAGGTCCTTTTGGCAATGATACTGACATGTTTTTAGTAGTCACATGCAGATGGGGCTTTGTTTTGCAATTCCACAGACATACATTTCAAAATACACTCCTAGTAATAAGCATATATTAGCTTGTGGCTCAGAATTTCAGGAAGTGAACCAAGCAATTTGCCCTACCCCCTTTTTTTTCTGACCCCAGAGCACATTCATTAATCATAGCAGGAAACATTTTGTCATGGTGGGAAACAAAAAGGTATGCTGCTTGATTCAGTTCAAGTTCCTGGCAGGTGCATGTCATTAGGCATATAGATGGGAGAATACACAGTATTCTTTCATAGTCTGATTAAATGAACCAGACAGAAAATAATCTGGTCTCCAGTTTTACTTGATACTAAGATAAGACACGTTGATACAATACCTTGTAGAGAAGTAGAAAAAATTAAGTCACACACAAAAAAGAACCTAGTAAGCGGCAAAGACTAATATGACCATATCAGTAAGGTTCCCATTTAGTACATGTGTGTTTGCCAGTGAACAGTTAGTTATTTTTTTAGATAGGTGGGACTGCAACCCCAATGTATCAGAATTCACTTTGATATTTGGGTGAAAACAATTAATTAGTAATTGCAGCAGACTACAAATTCTACATATACGGAAATAATAATAGTTATTCTGATTCATTATACCTAAATAATAAAATTCATTCAAAAATATCATGCCAAAAATATTCTAAGCCTTCTATTTATTCAAGATTTGAAAGGGGCATACTCTTAAAATGTCTTCTGAAATTGTGTTTGTATAAGTGCACATACACACACAAGTGTATATGTAAGAATGCATTATTTGAATTCACTGTTACTCCAATCTCTTCTTTACAGATTTATTCTTACCTTGTGGCTTCACAGTTGCCTTTAATTCCTGAACTGTGATAAACCAGTGTGATTCCCCCCCACCCCACCCGCCCCTGGCAAATATCTCTGGCTTTCTTTGCAACTCTTACATAATCTATCACTCAAAATGAAATAATTCCCCATGTTTCAAAGAGAATTTAATTCTAATTAGCAATCACATTTCTAAGCCAGTGTTTAAAAATGAACTTGGTATGAAGCATACATTTTGCCAGTATATTACTCTGACATGTCCAACTTTTGAAGGTGGCACAGGAATCCTTTATGGAAAGATTACACAAAAAGACTCAGAGAATCTCTCTCTTTGACATATCGTTTTAAAGAACAAAAAATGTAATTGGGAAGGTAGGAGAAGAATAGGATGGTTCTATGATTTATAGTGAGAGAAAGTGTTGAAGGTATATATGGAAAGCAGACTAAAGTGGAGGAGGGAATGATTCATGATAGGGGAAAGAGGGTGCAGGTTATGTGAGAAGAGAGAATTACTAATGGCTGGAACACTTTTGCTCAATCAAGGGCACCATATCAAACTGTGTTCATAACAAAAGCAAAAGTACAGAGGAGGGGAAAAAAATCAGTTGGCTCTAGGTCAGGACATCTCCCTTGCCTCCCCAGTCTTCCAGGAGTGTCATAAAATAACCAGCTGGCCTTCTTCAAGAAGACATTGCCAGTCTCCTTCAAAATATGCCAAATAGGAACAAGAGTCTCTTTTTTCACTTTCCTGCCGCACTCAGGAAGTGTGTATTTTTGAAATGCTGAGTAAATGTTTGATATTTTATAGATACTATTTTTAATAAAGCAACCCAAACTTCAGCCCACATACAATGACACAGAAATGCGTACAAGTGTGTTTTGAAGGTTAAAGTTTACACACACATTGGTGTCATTGTAGTTGGTCCCAGTAACGGTGCATGGATTGTGGTTTGTTCTTGGATTTTGGACCTGTATGGCTTCAAGCAAATTTTTAACAAATAATCCATTCCAACTATTTTAAAATATAGTTATTATAAGGAAGCATTTGGTAACAGAGAATCATATGACAAGGCTTCTTAATTACAGCCTTTTTCTTGTGTAATATTTTCCTGTGCTACCAAGGCAGGGAATCCTACCATTGAGAACCGAGGTTGTCAAGGTGCCATTGCCTGAGTTTAGCAGTAAGATCTAGCTTAGACAGAATCATAAAAGAGACGCTCAAGAATTCCAAGAACCAAATGGCACATGACACTAGAAAATCCATGAGCAAGTATTTGCAACATTTTGGAATGGCAGTTGCATAGGATTCCAGGATTTGTTTTTAATGGTGACTTGTGTCGTTGCCTTTCCAGAAGATCAGTTTTGCTTGAAGAAAGTATGGGGGGTAGGGGAAGAGGTATAAGACCTAAACTCTCTTGTTTCCTAGACCTGAAATCTGAATTAAGGACCACAGATTACATTTTTGGAAGACCAAGGCCCCTTCCGCACATGTAAAATAATGAGTTTTCAAACCACTTTCACAACTGTTTGCAAGTGGATTTCGCTATTCTGCACAGCTTCAAAGAGCACTGAAAGCAGTTTGAAAGTGCATTATTCTTTATGTGCGGAATGAGCCCAAGTGAGGGAACATGCAGCGTTTCATCTGGTTTGACCTTGAGAATCAGGAATACCAAGCCGTCATGCGTATAAAGCAATCTGCATCTGAGGGAGTTTATACCAGGTGTCAGAGCCTTGCAACTGATGCAATTCTTCTGCAAAAGGACTCTTATGGCTTAACCATGCCATTACTTAGCTCTGCAGTTTCTTCAGTGCTGATGATATCATCAGGGAAGAATGCCATGGGTTTATAGATGAATAAATTTTGTTTATTTGTTTCAACTTCCATTCCAGCCCTCTCTCATTGCTCATGGTGACCGATCTTGAAAAGGTTGGCCTTAAATTCAAAGGTCTAATATCATGAATTTGTCCAGAACACAAGATTCCATGGAGTCTGTAAGGCCAACGATTCTTGCCAGATGTACAGTTCAAGATAGGTTATCAGCAAATGAACAACCATTAGAGTTTGCATTTGATAGTGCACTATGAATGAGAAAATGAAATAAAAGTATTAAGTGCAATATGGCCCTATCCAAAGAGCAGAGTGAAGACGCCAGTGGGAGTGGCATGGGGCTGTACCAGTGAATGCACCGGTGGAGGGGAGAATCTGTCAGTGAGTGGCCACTGTAACCCTCCGCGGCAGTGGGATGTGGTACAGTATGCCATGCCACCTTCCCTGCAATTCATACCTTTTCTCAGGCCCTTTCCACATGGGCTGGGGATGCGGGTGCAAACCGGAATATAAGATTCCAGTCCAGTCCTCAGGCTGTTCGCATGCTTCTGTGCTGGCAGCTCCAGAGCAGCCGCAGCTCACAGATGTGCCTCCACACATGTTATTTTTTAAAAAAACCACCTTCTCTCCCCTGCATAGCTCTGCAGGGATGAGCGGACAGGCCCCCACAGCCATGGTGACACCTCAGGGGGTCACAGGACCGGTCATCCTCTCCTGCAGAGCTGTGCAGAAGAGAAGGTGAGGTTTTTTAAAAAAAAATGCTTTAAAAAAAATCCCCAAAAGCTGCGCCTCCTACCTGGAGCCATTTGCACAGGCGCAGCTGCAACCCGGGATATTGTAAAAGAATTGCAGATTGTGTGATCCTTGAATGTCCCGGGTTTGGCCATTTAACCCAGGACAGGGCTGAATTAGGAGCAGGAGCTGCGTGAAGTTCCCACCCAAAACCTTGTAAATCCCAGCCCTGCCCCAGGTTAAATAGCCCGTGCGGAGAGGGCCTCAATTAGGGAGCTGATACGTAAGAATGACCAGATTCTGTGTTTCTATCTTGTTTAGGGTTTGATCTCCCTCCATTCCTGGGGACTCTGAAAAACTTCCATCAAAGTTTACAAACATTAATAGGTTAAAACCCCAGAGTCAGAGATGGAATGGTCCTCCCTTTCCCACCCTTTTCACCTCTTTATGCCCTGTGTCCTGGGAGACCCCCAAAACCATAGTTATGTATGTGAAATGGATCCAAGTATTTAGAATTGGTTTAAATCAAAGGTAAGAGTTTGTGTACTATTGTGTCAATTAGTGTACTATTTTGAATATAGCGGAGTGATCCAGGCACTTACAGAACTAATTCTAAGTCCAAATATCACCTCTCAGGTTCTAATGCGGCTCCACAGCTTATTGGAATACCATATGATCTGAGGAGTAGTCTAGAGAGTTGGAACCTGTTTTGATTGCATAATTGTATCTAACTGGATGTCACTATCAACACTACTAATAACAGAGGTTCATTCCTCACATGCCATTTAAAACGATTTGAGGCAGGAATATAAAATTTTTCTTCTGAGGAGTTCTACAACATTATTAGCCAAAAATGTTTTATTTCCAGCTTCAAAACATTTTTTTTTTGCATGTTGGTTTTTAGCAGTTCTTTTTGTGCAAACATTTCCATAGCGATGAAGACACAACCGTTGAAGAGTTCTGGCATGGGGCAGGGGTTTTGAAGATGTGTAGCATTAAATCCACAGTATTTTTTTAAAAAAGAAATATGCAGAAAATGGTGGCCAGAAGTCATTTTGAGGGGGTGAGTGTGAAGAAAGGGGGTGGGATTGAAAACATTTTGCAAATGATTTCAGAAACTTGTTTGGAAAGTATTAGTATGGTGTTCAGTTTTGATTAGCTTTGTTGAGGTGGAAGGGTTAGAGTGTGAAAGACTGTTCATTTCTTGCTTCACCCTAATGTGAATTAGTATTTCATGTGGTTGTGATTTACGTTTAAAGTTGAGCAATGATGTGTAATCTTCACTTCATCTAGTCTGATGCTCATTTTCCTTAAGTCAAAGACTGTGTTAAGTCCATTGAAGTTACCAACTTCAACAAAGCGTTCCATGGAATTCCAACTGCACCTTCCAAATGTCTTACCAACTTCAATATGTCACTTCTGATCTGGATAATCAAATTAAGTATCACCACAATATTTGAATGTCACAAATCTATTTGCAGAATGTAATCTTATTTAGTGCACTCAAATTTACAGAAAGAATACCATTCTAAATAATAACAGCATTCCAATCCAATCAGAGATAGATACTTTTGTGTTCAGCCAAATTACACTGGGAGTAAACTGGGCAGAATTTATCTAACCAAGCTGAAATTGAACAGGCTTTTTAAAAAAATCTAATGGCAAATAGAAGTAATAGCCTCAAGCTTAATGACTCATTGGAAGTAATACTTTCCCAGTGATACTACCATATCATAGAAGCTGTTCTATTGTATTTTGCTTTTCTTAACCATGATGTTTTTGTGAATATATTTGCATTTTCTCCAAGAACAGCATTTGGGGGAGGTTTTTTGCATATATCTAAGGCACTGACAGGAATAGCAGCAAATATATTACAAGTTATCTGCCTGTGTAATATTTCTACAGTAAAGTAATAAAAATGTATTTTATATCATAGTGTTGGTTTAGTTCAGGGGTAGGGAACCTGCGGCTCTCCAGATGTTCAGGAACTACAATTCCCATCAGCCTCTGTCAGCATGGCCAATTGGCCATGCTGGTAGGGGCTGATGGGAATTGTAGTTCCTGAACATCTGGAGAGCCGCAGGTTCCCTACCCCTGGTTTAGTTGCTTGGAAGGCAAAGCAAAACCCATGGAATTAGGTGTTAGTATTTTCAATTAAAGGGATATTTTCTGCCTATTAATTACCATTGTAAAAGAGCAGGGGAGAGAGAGTGAGCAATTGATATCTGTGTAAATCCCTGGAAGAATACTTCTGGTATGGTAGCAATAAATGATAGCTGTTCAGTCATTACTCTACCTTCAGCAGAGACTATTGTTCAAAAAATCTGACCTACATTGAATCCATTGCTAAATTATTACATTTCAGCAAAATATGCTACTCAGTGACTTACCCATTGGATTCCCTTTCCCCATTTGTTATGAATCTGAGTCAATTTTCAAGAAGAACCTAACATACTGGGAAAGTGGACAATTGTACCAGAACCCACATCATCCCAACCACCCACACACATGAAGGCCAAAGACAATCATCTTTGAGTTATATTAGGTTTTAATAATTGGCTGACCGATATCATCAACCTATTCCCTGATTTTGTAAAGTCTGGGTTAAGGCATCTCATTGGTTACAGTCATTTGTGCCACAATAGCTTGGGTCCTGTATTTTGAAACTTTTAGTATAACTATCTGGCTAATGGTGGAACACTTATGGATCTGATGAAGTGAAGATTTATTGTAATACATGTTAGTCTTTAAGGTGCACTGAACACACATATCATTTCAACGTGCAAATATAATTTTAGGACCCAGATCCAGGGGTGTAGCTGCAATGGGGACATCTGGGGGGGCTCACCCCGAAGCTTCGCCTGTACAGCTCATGTGTGTATTAGGGGTGGGAGGCAATGTTGTGAGCAGAGGCCCGAGGGTGGGGAGGGGGGCATGCGGGCAGTTCATTGCTTGATGCGGATCCTCCTCACTTTGTCGCACCACCCTAGATCTCATGCCTATCCACAATGACATCTTTCACTTTCATACAAGAATTAGCTATAGTCACTATGATGCAATTAGCTGAAAGTGCAATGAAAGATCCTTCCTTCCAAAACTTAAAGCAAAATTTTACCTTCATTCAACTGTGGCGCAAGTGAATGAATAGCATGAACTCACAGAGTTTTTTAAACTCTAGCAAACTGTTTTCTAAAGCATCATCCAGTTTATTTCCTAGATTTAATTTAAAATCTTTGTAATCTGGTGCAATAAACAGAAGTTTATTTTAAGCTCTACCAACCTCCCAAAATACTAGGGGTGAAAACTGGGAAAGATAGACACAATTTTAAGAATAGCTCTTAATGAAAAATGAGCAGTTACCATGGAAGATTTTCCTTGAGCTGTTAAAACATTGATTCAATCTTGGACACTCATGTCTTCCATCAATTTGGCAAATAAAATATCACTGATTTCTGCTGAAGACAGAACAAACTTTATTCCAAGGAAGAGAGGGACAGAAAAAACATCAGTGTTAAAACTGGCCTGTGTTACTGCTTGTGTGTAAAGTGCTCTGGAACCAGCAGAAAGGAGCAGCAGTGGACAAGGCAACTGGGCCAGGAAGAGCAGAGTGACTCTGGTGTTCATTTTGGAGGGCTTTTCTCAAAGCCACATCTTTTAAAACAGTGCATTTGCAACAGGGGGTTTGCAGGGGTTATCTCTCTCTTTCTCCCCTGTAAGGCTACTAGGAGAGCTGAGACTGCTGGAGGTGGGGCTTAACAGGGGTTAACAGACAGGTTAGCTCTTTGTCCTGGGCTGCTAAAGGTGGGGCTCTGAGGTGAGTCATTTCCAGTCTTTAGTTCAGTCTCTGGAACCAACAGAGAAAGGAGCAAGCAGTGGACCATGAGCAACTGGAGCCCAGGGAAGAAAGCAGAGTGACTCTGGTGTTCATTCTTTGGAGGAGCTTTCTCAAAGCCACATCTTTTAAAACAGTGTATTTTAAATTAACAGGGGTTTTGCGGGGTTATCTCTTTTTTCTCCTTAAGGCTACTAGGAGCTGAGACTGCTGGAGGTGGGGCTTAACAGGGGTTAACAGAGGGTTACTCTCTTTGTCCTGGGCTAGCTAAAGGTGGGGCTCCTGAGGTGGAGTCATTCAGTCTTTAGTCTCAGTCTCTGGAACCAGCGCTGCGGCTAGCATGGCATACATAATTTTTTTCTTTTTTAAAAAAAATTAATAAGGACCTTTCTTTGGAGGGATAGTAGGTACAGATAGCTCAAAGGGGCACTGGACTAAAAAAGTTTAATATCTAAATATCTAAACAAAAGCAGATATGTGAAGGCAGGGGAGTAGCTTGGGGGGATGGGGGAGAAACTGCCAGTGTTTTGCACTGAGTGTCACATGTATGACTATCTGCCAACTGGAGCTTCAGAGTGGGTGGGTGTGCCCTGCAGCTGCAATGAGCTCCTGGCACTCCAAGGAACGTGTCCGGTTCTCTTTGAAGCCAAAGCGTGGCAGACCTGGAGAAGCTGAGAGAGAGGCAGAGAGGCAACAAACAAGACTCAGGGACCTAGGCAGCGGGGTCCCATCTCCCAAGGTGACATCTCTTCCAGATGTCATGGAGAATGAGAGTCTGGGTGACAGAGGGTGCCAGTCTGAGGTGGGAGAAGATGTTCCCTTAGGGATGGGGGACCCCTTCCTTAACTACTGGCAGGATCAGCTATCCTCCCTCGCGACTTTGAGGATACCTACAGGGAGATGGGGGGAGCTCCTTGTGAGTGGGTGATTCGATCGTGGGAATATAGAGAGTTGGGTTTGTGACAGGCGTGATGACCGTGATGGTGACTTGCCTGCCACAATGGTGCTGGAAGGTTGCAGATGTCACACTACGTCCTGAATGAGCTGTTAGACAGTGCTAGGGTGGAGTCCTTGGTTAGTAGTCCCACAGTGAGTACCAATGACATTATTTAGGAAATGTAGCCGGAGGTTCTGGAAGCTAAATTTGAGCTGCTAGGAAAAAGGTTAAAATCCAGGACCCCAAAGGTGGCATTCTCTGAAATGCTACCTGTTCCGACGCAGCATAGGCCCGAGAGCTAGGCAAGCGGGAGATACAGGGTCTCAATGTGGATGAGAGGTGGTGCAAAGGCAGAGGTGGTTTCCAGATTTGTCAGGAACTGGGGAACCTTTTGGGATAAGGAGCAGGCCTGGCCACAAAGGGGCCGGGCTTCATCTTAACCAAAGAGGAACCAGGCTGCTGGCTCCCAGCTTGATAAAAGGTAGCAGAACAGCTTTTAAAACTGATCCCTGGGGGAAAGCCGACAGGAGCTGAGGCAGTGGACTTCAGGTTTGAATATAAGAGTCCATGGGGATGCAGACAGAGAAGGAGGTTTTTTTAAATCAACCACATACAAGTGAGAACATAGCAATGTGATAAGAGAGTAGGTGTCTACATAAAAGGCTAGAGGGCAAAACACACATAAATCCCAGGTTAGGAACAGAGACAGATAGTATACAAGTGTCTCTATACTAATTGTAGAAGCATTAGACCTAAAATGGGGGAAGGCTGGAGTCTAGAGTTTTTTGAAGGACATTGATATAGTGGGCATCCTACAGAACTTATGGTGGAATGAGGAGAAACAGAGGTGGGATGCACGGTATCCCAGGTTTACAGGCTCTACAGGAAGGGATAGGACAGAAGAGGCGTGTGCAGGGTGGGGTGGCCCTCTACATCAAAGAGAGCATAGTGTCACATAAAATAGACAATGCAGAGCTGGTTCCTCTACAGAAGCACTGTGGATATCAATACCAGGGGTGAAGCATATGGTTGTATTAGGAATATATTATAAGTCCCCCCCTGACCAAAGCACAGAGGAGTTCACAGAATGGAAAAAAGAAATTAGAGAGGCCAACAAAACAAAATAATATGCCATTGGTAATGGGCGATTTTAACTATCCCCATATAAACTGGAAAAATGCATGTTCAGGGTCCTTAGTAGGAGAGAACATTCCCTGGATATGCTAAATGACTGTAACTTAGAGCAGATGGTTGTAGAACCAACCAGGAGTGTGATCCTAGATCCTAATTCTATATGTGGGACCCAGGACCACAGATGCGGGAGGTCAGTGTTGTTGAGCCGATAGAGACAGCGACCACAATGCTGTCAGATTCAATTATCTCTGCATGCGAACAAGTGACAACTACTAATGTAGTTACACTCGCCTTCAGAAAGGGAAATTTCTCAAAGATGAGGGGGATAGTCATTAGGAAGCTAGAAAGGGAAAATCAAGAGAGAGTCAAAAATGTCCAAGATGCTTGGAGGTTATTTAAAAACACCACAGTCTAAAAAGCTCAGCTGGAATGTTTTCCACAGATTATGAAAGACAGCGCCCAGTCAAAAAAAAAGCAACCATGGTTAACAAGGGACGTTGAGGAAATTATTAGGGAAAAAAAGATGTCTTTTAGAAAATGGAAGTCCAACTTAACTGATAAAGAATACCAGAGAGAACACAAATGGTGGCAAAAGAGAAGCAAGTTAGCTGTAAGGGAGGCAAAAAAGGATTGTGAGGAACGCTTGTGGCTGTGAACATCAAAACCAACAATAAACAGTTCTTCAAGTACATCAAAAGCAGGAAGCCAACAAGGGAAATGGTAGGCCAGTTAGATGACAAAGGAACAAGAGGGTGTGCTAAAAGATGACAGGGAGATTGCAGAAAAGCTGAATGAATTCTTTGCATCTGTCTTCACCCAAGAGGAGGTGCGGAAAATTCCTGCACCTGAACCAAAGCTTTTTAGGAGGCCGAATCCGAGGAACTAACTTGAAGATAGTGGTAGAACTGGAAGAAGTTCTGGCAGCCATTGATAAACTAAATGCTACCAAATCCCCTGGCCCAGATTGCATTCACCCAAAGGTTCTTAAAGAGCTCAAGCAGGAGAGTGCTGATATTCTCACTTTAATATGCAACTTATCCCTTGAAATCCAGGCTCCATCCCTGAAGACTGGAAGATGGCCAATGTCACACCAATCTTTAAGAAAGGATCTAGGGGGGACCTGGGAAATTGAGGCCAGTCAGTTTGACATCTATTTCCTGAGTAGTGAAGTAGAATCTGTCATTAAAGATAAAATTATAAAACATGTAGAAAAGCAAGACCTGCTGAGAAAGAGTCAGCATGGCTTTTGCAGAGGCAAATCCTGTCTTACAAACTTACTAGAGTTCTTTGAAGATGTAAATAGGCATGTGGATAAGGGGGAACCAGTGGACATTGTCTACTTGGATTTCCAAAAGGCTTTTGACAAAGTTCCTCACCAGAGACTATTGAGAAGAACTCAGCAATGAAGGGAAGGAGAGGGGAAGTCCTCCTATGAATTAAAAACTGGTTGAGAAACAGGAAACAAAGATTGGGTGTAAATGGGAAGTTCTCACAATGTGTGGAGATGTAGAGTGGTGTCCCCCCAGGATCCGTGTGGGACCAGTGCTCTTTAACCTATTCATAAATGACCTGGAAGTAGAGGTGCAGGTGGCGTGGTGGCCAAAGTTTGCAGATGATACCAAATTATGCCTGGGGTGGAGAGAACAACAAAGGTTAGCGAGGGGCTCCAAGCCGGACCCTTGATAAATTAGGTGAGTGGGCTAAGAAATGGCAAATGCAGTTCAATGTAGCAAAATGCAAAGTGACAGTGCACATAGGGGCAAGAAATCAGAAAACTTCACACTTGCACGCTACAGGGGTCCAGTGCTATCAGTCACAGACCAGGAAAGAGATTTAGGCGTCTTAGTTATTAGTTCCATGGGAATGTCAACTCAATGTGTAACAGCTGTGAAAAAGGGAAACTCTATAACAGGGATAATTAGGAAAGGAATTGATAATAAAACTGCAAAGATTGTCGTACTATATAAAGCAGTGGTGCGACCACACTTGGAGTACTGTGTTCAGTTCTGGTCACCACATCTCAAAAAGGATATTGAAGAGATAGAAAAAGTGCAGAGAAGGGCAACGAGGGATGATTGAGGGGACTGGAGCACCTTCCTTATGAGGAAAAGGCTGCAGCGTTTGGGACTCTTTAGTTTGGAGAGGAGACGTCTGAGGGGGGATATGATTGAAGTCTATAAAATTATGCATGGGGTAGAAAATGTTGACAGAGAGAAATTTTTCTCTCTTTCTCACAATACTAGAACCGGGGGGCATTCATTGAAAATGCTGGGGGGAAGAATTAGAACTAATAAAAGGAAACACTTCTTCACGCAACGTGTGATTGGTGTTTGGAATATGCTGCCACAGGAGGTGGTGATGGCCACTAACCTGGATAGCTTTAAAAGGGGCTTGGACAGATTTATGGAGGGAGAAGTCAATTTATGGCTTCCACCAATCTTGATCCCTCTTTGATCTGAGATTGCAAATGCCTTAACAGTCCAGGTGCTCGGGAGCAACAGCCGCAGAAGGCCATTGCTTTCACATCCTACATGTGAACTCCCAAAGGCACCTGGTGGGCCACTGCGAGTAGCAGAGAGCTGGACTAGATGGACTCTGGTCTGATCCAGCTGGCTTGTTCTTATGTTCTTATGTTCTTATGCTGTGAAGTCACAGCTGAGTTATGGCGACTCTGTAAGTTTTTCAAGGCAAGAGATGTTCAGAAGTGATTTCCATTTCCTGCCTCTGTGTGGGTTGAGAGAATTCTGAGGGAACTGTGACAAGCCCAGAATCACCTCTCAGGCTTCATGTGGAGAAATGGGGGATCAAAGCGGGTTCTCCAGATTAGAGTCCTGCCACTCTGACCCACCGCACCATGCCAAGTCTCTAAAAATAGACCTACATGTGGCAAATGATTTGATGTTCTATCTTTTTTTTTCTTTAAAGTGACACTAGATTGGAGCCAGGTCCTTCACGAAAGACTATTCATACATTGAATTATGTGCTGGGAGGGAGATTTCTCTCAGTTTCCCATGTGGAGTGAGAAAATATTGACTATTATCCTGCATTAGGCCTGATGATTCCTCCAGTCTAAGACTTTATCCAATTTTAGTGGTTCTACCTGTGGAAAAAGAGTCACTTCAGCAGATGGAAGGTTTCATACTTTGCTTATTGGAAGGGTGGGATACAGATGTTTTCAGCTGCCTGTATGGTTGCATGATGAGCGATCAGCCCTGTGACTAGCTATACCATGACTCCTGCATAATTTCCAATAGACATGGGCTGTGAGCACAAAAGATATGATAATTTCAGTAGTAAAATTATGCAGTCTTGTCCTTGCAAACTGCTTGGAAATCCTATGCTGCCATTTTTGAAGTCTTAGAAGAAAGAAGGCGCCACAAGTGCAAGAAACAGAGAGAAACTACGCAACCATTTCCATGATTTTATCCCAGTGCCATAGTACAGCAAAAGTGCACTACTCTAAATTGTATGTTTCTATGACGAGAGAAGGAATGAACCATCAGAACTAGATATTGAACCAGAGCGATACAATTGGTTCACAGATAGATTTAGGGGTGTTTCGTTGCTACACTTGTACTCACTAATATTTCAAGGATTTTCCTAGCTTCCACTAAAGGAAGTCAACTTTGCACTAAAAGGCGAAAAAACCACACATTGCCTTAAGCCTTTGTACTTATGGCTGGCACCTGCTAAGCAATTTTTATTGCCCTCTTTGGTTATTTCATCTCGTTTTATGAAACAAAGTTCATTGATTAAAAATAGAATTCATTTGTCTTGTACAGTTTTTACTAAAATACAGTGAAAACCCATTGATGTAAAAAAGGCCTCATGTACTACTTGACGTTGAGATGTCTCAATCAGCAACTGACTGTGCTTTAGCTGGCTTACTTGTTAGAAATTTCTTTTTCTTCATGTGCAATGTCCAATGTATCAATATTTTAGGAAGAAAAAGCAGGGACAGCTGCTACTAGATTGTTAGCTGCGCAGAAACCAAAGAGTAAAGAGAAGCCAAGCTCTATGTGAGCCTTCGTAAAATCATGAAAGGGAATGGGAGACTATTAAACTTCATACATCACAAGCAAAGTCACACAGTCAGTGCACCCTTCTAAAAACCACATTGGGCATATGTAAAAATACTTGAAGCTCTGCCACTGCACCCAGTTTTAAAATCAGATTAAGTACAACCATTATTCCTTGGATAAAATGATCATGATTATTTTTTGTAGTTAATCCTAAACAACTTAGATTAAAGTCTTAATCCTGTATATACTTAAATTCCTGTGGAAAGATTTTGGACACACACTTTACAGCCATCTGCTTAAGTGGATGATGTAAGGTCACATACAAAGAAATTCTTCAATGAACTTCCTTCCTTCAAAAAAATCCACAGTATTTCTGGCACTGCAGATGCTTTGAATCATTTGTCTGTAGAAAGAAAGAAATTTTAGACAGACATAAACAATGAGATTATAACACACAGTGCTAAATTTCCTAATGATAGGAATGCCAGAATTTACATTTTTAAACAACGTTTAATTAAGCTGTTTGTCACCATGTAATATCATTTTTGGTGCAAAATGGGTCACCAAGATATTTTTACACATCAGGATATCACAATGAAATCGGAGAACTGAAGCAGCTTCTTTAAAAAATTCTTCATACTACTAGATTGGTGGTTTACTGATAATATATCAAATAGATCTTTGATAGGCGGCAGAAAAGTAGCAGAACTGTGACACAAACTATGGTTGGATGATGGAACTGAATCCTCAACTGTCACCAGAATCAAGGGGGGCATTTAAATCGAGAAATGTATTATTTTTCATGCCATTCACAGGAACTTCCGTCAATATAATAATTAATACTAATTAATCTAAACTCATAGGAGTCATTTTTTTAAAATGAAGATGAACCTCTGGGTTATAACTGTAAACACTGTTTCGAGTACATTATCATAATTTATTTTATTTATTTATTTATATTTTAGATTTATATAGGCCGCCTCTTCCCCAGGGGGCTCGAGGCGGCTCAACAACATGGCTGTCACTAACAGTGGTTTCCAGCCTTTTCGGGTATGAAGATTGCTTTTTAACATCAAAAAAAAAACATGATGATAGTTGCACAATTAGTATCCATTGACTGATAAAACATATACAGAGTTACCATGAATTCAGTAGTGCTTTTAAATGGTTTTGTATTTTATCACAAAAAATCTACATGCATTTGAAAAAATAGTAATACATATATGCATGAGACATTATTTATTTAGTCTACTGAAGATATGTTAGCTTGTTTATTATACTGAGGCATGGGCCGTCCAACCCAGAGCTCCAGGCAGCCCAATCCAGAGCCCCAGGCCTATGGAAAGCTTTCCAGCAGTGCAGGGAGACAAAAAAAAATGCTGCCGTAAAGCCCTCCATAAAGTTTAATAGACTTATACCTCCCAAACAAGTAGTGTAAGTCCAGGGCCTGCCCGATTGGGATGCCAATGCAGCTCTGCAGTGGTTTGGATTTCCAGCTATTGCTCTTATGGAGCTGAGGGGTGGCTGGCCACCAGCGCTTTTGCTCCCTTCACTGGCATGGGTGCCCCTTGTGCCAGCAGAGGGGGGAACCCTTCAGTGCAGTCCCATGCCACTTTCTCAAGAGGATTTCCTCTCCCTACCTCCCAGATCTGGTCATTAATGAGAAGGTTAGTTTTGTTTTCCAGGTTTCAGAGATTGAAATTCTGATTGAAGGATAGTGTGGACCAATGACTTGACACAGTTCAAGAAAACTTCATAGATTTTTATAGTTTAGAGCTACTAGTGTAGCAGCCTAGAATGATTGCTTTGCCAACATAGTTAGCATTTTGTCTGTACTCATGATAATTCACTTGGATAACCAACGAGCTTTCAGGCCTTAACAGGACAGTTGGCAGATGTTCTTCCCACCTGGCCTTCTTCACAAGGAACACTTACTAAGGTCAGTGAGATAGCCATAACTACTGGTACTTGAATCTCAACACACGTTCATGTTTGTTTATCACACAAAAGAGGGATCTCTTTTTTATTTGCCATCAAAATGAATACGAATGTTAGAGAGAAGGAAGACGCAATGTTTGAGAACGTGAATTTATTTTTTTGTTTCCTTTTTTCTCTCTACCTGCTTCTCTATTTTACTACTTCTCTATTTTACTTATTTTCCAAGGCAAAAAGCAGCATTTTTGACAGGTAGATTCCCTGTTTATTGTTTTTGGTGGTCTGTGATTTTGGTTGCTGTTGATTGCCTGTAAAGTGAATAGTACTGGAATCCCAATTTGATTTTCAAACCCAATCTCATACCATTTCTCCCACATTTCAGACAGGTGGCTATCCTAGAGATTTTCCAGCATTAGTGCTCAACTCATTTAGTCTTACACCACAGCTGAGTGAGCTGTAGTCACAGACTAAACCTTCATGACCTCCCTCCCTGCACTGTCCTTCTTTGCTAATCACCATCAGTCCCTGAAAAGCAATCTTACATAATCTATGGGAGGCAAAGAGAACTGTAAGTAATTCTCATCTACCACCCTACTGCTCTCATCCAGTTACAAAACAAAATTCAAACACTAAACATACACTTAGAGCTGTTAGGTTTTTTTATTTGAGACTGAAATGGCAGCAACTTCAGCAGCATATTAGGGTACCAGATGCACAGATCAGCTAAAGTACGCATGGCTTAAACAAAATCAAGGTCAAATTTCAGAAATGGCATATATAGAACACAAAGATCTGGATTCAGAAAGTCTCATATATGACACAATAATTGAAGGTAATCCTGGATTGGGAATGACAGAGAGAAAGAGAGGCAAAGAGAAGCATTAGCCCTTGAATAGACTTGCATTATCCAGGCATTCATATTTCAAAGAATAGTTATTAAAACTTCACAACAATTGTACTGAAGACATTTGTGAAGTTGTTTTTCTTTCTTTACATAATAATTTGTTTAGCATTATGTTGAGTAAGTATATGCTGCACTACAGTAACCATGTACAACCATTTCTTCTGTATCATTGCAGAGGAGTACAGGATTGGAGAACAGATATACTGAATTTTAAACCCAGAATTTTTAGAAAACAGCCATTTTCACCAGGCTTGATAAGGAGATTTGCTTCTGTTAATGTTTAAGTGTGGTTTTGGTCTTTGTTAGCTGCATTTGTGCTCATATTTCTCTCCCTGATATTGTGATTCTTTACTCTTGTCTCACGTTATTTTCCATTTTCTGAATATTATACACCATATACTTTTGATAATAGCCATTTATGGGGTAGCTTGTTTTAGTTTGCTTACATTACAGGGATGACATGAGAATTAAATAGGATAAACCAAAACCAGCCAGCTACAGCTGTATGGGAATATAGGTGGAAAACAAAGATTGCTGGAGACAGAAGTTACGTACTCACTAAAAACACTTGTTTAACAGGCCCTCAAATATAAAGAATTCAAAAGTCACTGCAATAGTACTGTGGGAAGAAAAGGATCATGTTCTTACACACTCTTACACACACACACACATGTTTTTTACACGTTCCCACACACACTCATTGTATGTTCAACTATTCTGAACCGCCTTACTAGAAGAAATGGCATTGACTTAATTCCTTTTTCATCCATTTCGTTCTGAAGGTGTGTGAGGGGAGAATAGAGTTTAACTTGTGTTCAAGGGTCTGACAGATAGACAGTCACATTTAAATGCTTGAACGGAGCAACTGAATATGTCAGATCTGTTATGTATGTATTTGGACAGATGATCGTGGAAGCAGGGAAACCTTTTTTGGCATTCTACAAGAAGAAAGAGATTTTTTTTTGTCAGAAAAGGAAAGGCTGCAGAAAAGAACCAGAGAAAACTTTCACAGATGGGCTACCCAAAATATATATAATATGTCCGATAAATTGACACAATTTCTGCTTCATTTTATTCATCATTTTAATTGCTTCTAGGAAATTGTTGAATACGTTAGCTGCAGTTTTAAAGCCCCTCTGAGAGTCTGTTTGATCGGTCCAGATTTTCTATATTTGCTATCTGATTTACAACAATATAATAAATTCTCATGTGATCATTGTAAAACATGCTTATTACAAAAACTTTAGACAGTCAACGGTTTCTATAAACACGAAAATAATTCATAATGACTTTTGGAGCTGATTATCATCTTCCTTCTGAGTACTGGTAACCACCCAACCTCTTCTATTCTATGAGTGCAAAAACCTAACTGCTGATTAAAAAAATAGATACTGGTTTAGAAGAATTTTAAAGATACCTAAGAATTGGCATCTAAATGGCTGATATATATCAGTGGTTTACACTGCAATCCAGATTTGAGGATGGGGGGATTGCACAGTGGCAGCCAGGAACAAGGCCACAAAGACAGTGTCATGCCACTTCTATGGGGGCTTCAGGAGGCATGGAAAGGAGGAAACATTTAAATCCCTTTGGCCATCCAAGTCACCCAACCCCATAGAACAAGCAGGTCTATGCTGCACATCCATATGCCATTTGTCTGTAGGTCTGGGGGGCAGAGTTCCTGGGCTGGAATACAGGTGGAAGATGACTAAAGTTGGCTCCACCCCAGAAATCCTGCTCCCACTCCTGGCGCTGGTGTTTGCTTGGATGCCAGCATAGCTCTGCAGCTGCCTTGACTTTTAGGTTTGCCCACCGTGGAGCTGAGGGGTGGTGGGACACAAATGTTTTTGCTCCCTGCACCAGTATGGGTATCCCTTATGCTGGCAGAGGGGGCAAATACTTGGCGTGGTCCTTTGCTGCTCCTGCAGCACAATTGCCCCCCCCCCCATCTGGATTGGACTGTCCAAATACTCAGTGACTATTTCTCAGAATTAGGAACCAACTGGAAGAAAGGGTTTTAAGAACATTTAACTCTTTTGTAAATCATGACTTAGATGTTGCATCACAACTATTACCCATGTCAATTATTATTGCAGTGCTGACATGTGGCAACCCAACTGCCTGTAGTGCCCAGCTACATAATGAAGAAATGTTTCCCTTTGATACAACCTCTGATGCCAATCAAAGATTTGCAGAAAGGGAGTTGTCCCCAAAATTTTCCCCAGTGCATGGCTTGATGCTACAGACAACACAATTCACATAGAGTTGAATGGGCACCATAGGATGAATAGGCTTATTTGTAACTGTGATTCAATACAGCACAACAAGCATACAACATAAACATTATCTTATTACAT
The DNA here is from genome assembly GCF_021028975.2 of Sphaerodactylus townsendi. Lineage (NCBI taxonomy): Eukaryota > Metazoa > Chordata > Lepidosauria > Squamata > Sphaerodactylidae > Sphaerodactylus > Sphaerodactylus townsendi. Next base: position 33,794,437 of record NC_059433.1, on the reverse strand, counting down.
ATAAGGTTTCTGATCTTTAGTGTAAACATTAATTCATGACCCTTAAAGGGAGGAAAACTTGAAAGTATAGAAGACAACAGAATGTGGTCTGCAAAAAAGAGAGGAAACACCCAATGTTAAAAAATGGTATGGTATAAGGGGAAAGATCTCATTATTATTTGACATTTTTGGATTTATTACCATAAAATGGTACATAGTATTAGACTGTCCCTATAAAAATGAAGCATATATATTTAAGAAAAGGGGGGGTCATGATGGTCTATTGCAAAATTAAAAAGACACACATTAACTTTTAATAATGATTAGTCTTAATAAAAGCTATTGCATGGCTTTTGTTTTTGTGCATAGCTAGCTGTTTCATTCCCATCCCGAAGTCCTTTGCATTGACTTGATATAAGCAAATAGAAACTGCATAGCCGGCATAAACATTTGGCTTGTTTTGAGCAGAAATAATATGATGGGAGTGCAAAAAGCTGGAAGTGAAAGATAACGTTTTCCCCAGGAATGAACTCAGCAATACACTCATAACCAGATCATCAGATCAACCATTTTTGATATAAAATCTAAGTCACACCAGTTAAGTTTCAGAGATGTCTCTTTTTATAAAGCTACTCATCAAGTCCAATTTTTGTAAAGGGAGCGGAAATGCATTGCTGACTCGTTGCCATTTGTTGACTTCTCAAATTCATATATCCATCTCATACTGAGTCAATCTGGTAGCATTTCTAATCAAAAAAAAGGTGTAGCAGAAAAGTCATTTTCTCTGGGAAAAGGTGAGTGGTAAATGTGAGGAAGCATGCAGTCAGCTTGAGCTTAGAGATGTTTGAAGGATATAAAATGAAGTGACAAATCTCCAAAGTCACATATCATAATTGTTTATTTTGATACAAAATCAGTTCCAGAAAATTAACAAATGGCTACACTAAAACATACATACGTTGGAAGGGGGACAAAGAAAAGCAAAACCCTCCTCTCTCAGACAGGTGCTTTAGCATCCCACTGGCCCACAAGCAAAATTTAGCAACTTTATAAGACATTTGGGAGAAGCCAAGGTCTCCAAAGTCAAAGAACATTTCCAAAACGTTAAGGCTTTCTTTCCGAAGGACATGCCCCCAAAGGATCTCAGAACAAAACAGTAGTCTATGGCTGAAATCCCAAGGATACTTTCCCAAAAATAAGTCCCACTGAATGGGACTCACCTCTGAGCAGACTTGCTTAAAATAATTCCCTTAATATATTTTATAACTCAGGGTATAAAAAAAGGTGGATCACTTGGGCAGCCCAACTTAGAGGGAGGGGCGAACCAGCTAATCACTGGTTCTGGTGGGTTTTCCAGGTTGTATGGCCGTGGTCTGGTGGATTTTGTTCCTAATGTTTCGCCTGCATCTGTGGCTGGCATCTTCAGAGGTGTAGGCGAAATGTTAGGAACAAAATCCACCAGACCACAGCCACACAGCCCGAGAACCAGTTGAATCTGGCCGTGAAAGCCTTCGACAATACAGCTAATCACTACTTCCTTGGCACATATCTTTTTTAAAAAACTGCTCAGTTTGATCCTATTACGTAGCTCCTACGTCGGTAAACGAAAAAAAGGGACGCGCACTCACGTTTTCCGCCATAGAACGGCAGCCAATCGGGAATGAGGAGCGGAAGATGCGAGGAGGTAATCCCACCCTCTGAACTCTGCTCCGGAGTCAGCTGCTGTGCAGAGAAATGGAGGAGTCGAGCTCAGGTAACGATTTCTGCGGACATGAGTCAAACCTGAGTTGCCTTGTGTGTGCGGAGAGGGCCCTAGTTCTGCTGCTTTATGCTGACCCAAGGAGGTAGCATAACTAAACCTAGTCTTGTGACTGATTAGGCTATAATTAAGGAACAGGACAGATTACTAAAACACAAATGACCTAACAACAAAAGGCCTTTCCTAAAACAAATCATAATTTGCTGGACAGGCAGAGTGGGTTATGCAGGGGATGCCCTTGGCAACATCAGCCAAACTGTTAGATCAGCACACTGGGGAAGGGAAGAATATCTTAGCACCTCTCAGTAATGTAATGAATGTATATAGTAATGTAGAACTTTGGGAATGTATGTTGCTGAGAAGAATAATGAAACTACTACATTTACAAATTGAGAGGAGTGAATGCAGCTAGGTGGCACACTATAACAGCAGTAGATTGTGGAGCAGAATGGCTGGTAATTTCTGAATTAGCAGGGGGAAAGAGGTAGAAGCATTTTAGGAGCTCCTGTGTTTGTCCAAGTGATTGCCTTATTGATGAAAGGCTTCAGAGGAGGAAGCAGTAGGCAGAACTAAGGCAGATTCTGCATGAGCCAAAATCACCATTGTTGGCCCCTGTTTGGAGGGGGAACTTCCCATGGCTGCCACCTGCAAATGGAGGCAGCACCGCTCTTTTCCTCTCCAAATGGTGTTTTCTTGACTCGCTAAATGCCGGAAGGAGTTGTGACCCCACCTGTTGAATATCATCAATTACTCCCTTGAGCAAGGAGTGTTTCCAGGTGGATTGAAGGAGCAGTGGTCCACCCTCTCTTAAAAAGACCATCTTTAGATCCTAGCGATCCGGCCAATTACCACCCCATTTTGAATCTTTCGTTTCTGGGGAAGGTAATTGAGAGAGTGGGGTTGGAGCAGCTTCAAGGCTTTCTGGAGGACACATCAGCGCTCGATCCCTTCCAGTCCGGCTTCTGTGCTGGGCATGGGACGGAGACAGTACTCATCACTGTCACAGATACACTCTGCATGCAGCTTGACCAGGGTGGATCGGTGCTGCTGGTATTACTAGACCTTACCGCAATGTTTGATGTGGTCGACCACGACCTTTTGATCTGGGCCTCTCTGGGGTATGGGAACTGTCCTTCAGTGGATTGCCTTGTTTCTCCAGGGCCAAAGTCAACAAGTGTGGCATGGGGATCAGGCTTCCCAGAGGTGCCTGCTTCAATGTGGTGTGCCTCAGGAGGCCTTGCTGTCCCAGCTGTTATTTAACATCTGTTATTTAACTGTTATTTAACCTTGCTGTCCCAACTGTTATTTAACATGCGACCCCTTGCTCAGCTGGTGCGGAGTTTTGGGCTGATTTGTCATCAATATGCAGATGACACTCAGATCATTCTGTTGATGGAGGGGGGACGGCCACTGCCCCTGCGACTGTACAGCATTGTTTGGAGGTGGTCGCTGGTTGGTTGAAACAGAGCAGGTTAAAACTTAATCCATCAAAGACGGAGATCCTCTGGCTGGGTTGTGGGGGGGGGGGAGATTTGGGATTTCCAGCCACCAGTTTTGGAAGGAATCTCTCTGATGCCGACCTCTTCGGCCCACAACCTGGGGGTCCACCTGGATTCATCTCTTTCTATGGAGACCCAGGTGGTCCATGTTACCCAGGTTGCTTTCTTATATCTTTGCCAGGCCCAGCAGCTGGCCCCTTACCTGTCCTAGGCTGACCTGGCCATGGTGATCCACGGTCACCTCCAGGTTAGACTATTGTAACTCGCTCTACACGGGTCTTCCCTTGCAGCTGATCCGGAAACTGAAGCTGGTCCAGTACACAGCAGCTCATCTTCTCACAGGTGGCTCGGTTCGGGACTACATCTCCCCCATGTTGCGCTGCTTGCACTGGCTTCCAGTGGAATTTCAGATTGTCTTCAAGGTGTTGGTCCCCCGCCCCTTTAAGGTCATTCATGGCCTGGGGCCCTCATACCTTCAAGACCACCTTACCCCATATGTCCCAGTTCAGCCTCTGCGTTCTGCAGAGGCAAATTTACTGGTGGTCCCCGGCCCCGCAATGATGCAGCTGGCGTCTACCCAGGCCAGTGCTTTTTCGGCCCTGGCCCCTGCTTGGTGGAATGCTCTTCCTCCAGCAGTTAGGGCCCTGCGGGACCTTGGTGAGTTCCGCAGGGTCTGTAAAACTGAGCTGTTCTACCAGGCCTTTGGAGAGGCTAGCCATGGACTGTTCGCCCCCTCCTGATGCCCTATGTGCCATCTGGACATACCATCTGTGATGATCGGTTAATCCCCTCCCAGGGGGTATGGAGTAGGGAGTTGGGGTCCAGACGCCGCCTCAAAAAGGGGTGTATGCGAGTTATGATGTTGCTACTGATTTTAATGGATTTTAATGCACTTTATTTATTTATATTGTTCATATTATGTTTTTATCACTGTTTGTTGTTGGTTTTATTGTACACCGCCCTGAGCCCTCCGGTGGTGGTGGTGCTGGTGCTGGTGCTGGTAACAACAACAGCAGCAGCAATAACAACAACAACAACAACAACAACAACAATAATAATAGAGTGAATCTATTGAAAAACAACAGCGTCCACCCCGTGGCGAGCGAACAGCACCGGGTGCATGCTGCTGTTTTCTGGCATGCCACTTCAAAAAAACTTACCTCCTCATCCCTGCATAGCTCTGTCAGGACGAGGGGACACATCCCCTGCCCTCCACCCCCTTGGCCGTTGTCAGGGTCATGGGGGCATGCCCCCTCATCCTAACAGAGCTATGCGGGGAGCTATGCAGAGGCACTGCTGCGAGCTGTGGCAACTCTGGGGCTGCCTTCACACACATGTGCGAATGGACCCAGGCCAGCACTGGTGTCATGTACACTGGCACCGCACCACTCCCAGGGCCCATGCAGAATCTGCCTAAAAAGGGAGTTATCCAAGAAGCAGGCATTACACATGTTGGCATCCTCCAAATTCCTGTCTCCAATTTTATCAAACATCACTTTATTCACAGGGACATGTTTGGATCAATACTCCCCTGAGGTAATAGATAACTAAACCTACTGTGCCTCTCAAACATACACACACAATTGAAAATATACTTTAAGAGCTACACTATCTATCATCAAATAGTCAAAAAATTAGGGAGGTTAAAAGAGTTAATCTGGGGTTTTTTTAAGCATGTTTAGTGGCTGCACTGAACGGATGAAGATTGTGGTATCCACTCTGTCCATCTGGTATCTTTCTTCTCCTTTTATCACTGAGGGACCAGGCAACTCAATAACTACTAAAGGTTTATATAATTGCACTTTTTTCATATAATACCATTCCTATGAAGTTTGTTACAGGACCTGCTTGCAGGTGTTTGGAAGTGATACCTAAGGCCTTATCTCCTGATTGACTGTCCTCAGAGATCTGTAAAAATGCTCATACTCTGCAATGAATGCAGTCAAGACAAAACCAAGACATTCAATGAGGCATGTTGTACATGAACGTGATATTTTCCATTTCCATATTCCCACAACTGTGTGTTTTAAATGTCTTCCAGTCAACTCAAAATTTTCCATATTCTTGCAAAATAGCTGCACCTATAGTGCAATGCCTATTTTCACACTAGTAGTCATAAGATTATATGTCTATCTACTAAATGTTTTAAATGCATTTCTGACAGCTCCTACTCCTGTACTGGGAATTGCTACAGCAACTAACTTGAAAGGTTAGTTGCAAATGATGCACTATTTATTTTTTTACTTTGGTCTTTCTTTTCCAGGTCAGATTCAGCACACTGCTGGGATTTTGCTTGATAGTGTTATTTGTTGATAGGGAGTGTTCAGGTCTCCAGAGGTATGCCTAAGAGACCCAGCAGTATAAACTCCATTGCTTGTTGTGCTGAGCAAGTTTTAGCTTCATGCTACTAACTTTGCCAGGAGCCCTTTTTATTCACAACAAAATCTGCTGTAAACACAAGAAACAAATTACTACCTCCCCTGGAGTTTCTGCTTCAAGTCAGAGTTGATGCCAGACCAGACTTCCACCTAGGCAGGATCCCATATTTTCAGGTGGGGCTTCAAAGAAATGAATGAAGCTCAGTTATTTTTGTCTGCACTAACAGAAGCTGTTGCAAAGCCCAGCGCAGTTTATTGATTTATCAATGCTTATTTTAGCACACATCCCACATGCTTAGCTAACTGGCTCTGAAGGCAACTAACAATGAAACTGAAACAAAAATATATATTATTTGTATGTTGAATAATATGTGTATGATCAGAGCTGCTTCTAATGACATTTCACATCAACAATATATGTTAAGTTATCTGTGATTTCCTTTGAGCATTCTCCCATGTTCACACTTTTTCAGGATCACTTTTCAGCATTATGTGAGCATAAGAACAATAGAGATCCTGAAAAAAATCTACCCTGAATTAGGGACAATCATAATTGGGCTGAACTGGATGGATCCAGTAGTCAGGAGACCAGAAACACTTTTTAGAGAGGGGCAACAGCTACCATTTTTATTAACCTGAAATTTTCATATTCTAGAAGCTAACTTTCATTCTTTTAAAGCAAACTTTCATATCAAAATTTAAGACAGCTGAAAAAGAATTCTTAGGTGAAGCAAGTCAGTACTGTAGGTGGAGCACATCTTGGCTACAGCTTACCCTTTCTATTATATCTCTAGAAAAACAATATCTCTAGGAAAACAGCTTGTGCTAACAGAAGTAGACAAGGAAGATGGAAGCAGTTTCTCGTAGTTCCCCCTTGCCCAAACTTTATAGGATCCAGCACAATGACCTTAAAATTATTTTAACCTTGGCCTTTTCCACATGTTGCATTTAGCCCATATTTTAGGCACTGTTGATCCAATCATTTTTTTACAAAATTTGTCCATGACTCAATGACCTAGCTCAGTCTGCTCTGAGTGGTTACTGTGACCATGATTCCTTTTGCAGAAAACTGTCCCAGTCTTGCCTGAGATTCTCTGAGCTGCACTTTTAGCCTAGCATCATTTTTACTGCACATTGAAGAATCTCTGTGTTGAAAGTATGTTCGGTACATTCCCTTCAGCCCTTTTCAACATGTATTCAAAATGGCACAATCTACCCAGCCTCTTTGCTTCTCTGCTTGAATGTTAACTTTGGGGGCTCTATTTGAAATGGACAAAGCTGCTGAGATCCACCCAGCCTCTTCTCTGCCAAAATGTTAACTTTGGGGGCTATATGTGAAATTGACAAAGCTGCTCCAATCCACCTAGACTCTTTGCTCCTCTGCCTGAATATTAACTTTGGGGACTCTATGTGATATTGACAAATCTGCTCCAATCCATTCAATCACTTTGCTTCTTTGCCTAAATGTAAACTACATGAGCTCTATGTGAAATTGACAAGGGTGGTCTGATCCACCATTAAAATGGAGGAAGAGGGCAAGGGGGGAAGCTGAAGAGCAGGTTGGGTGACTACATAGAAGTTGGAATGTGAGAGGTTTGGCAGGGTGGAAGAAAAAGACCAAATGATAATGATTGCATGCTTAAGGAGAGCTAGCTCAAAAACTAATTGGGCAAAACATTGCAGTAAAAGTATTCATGAAAACAATGGAGAAAAAGTTAAGTGAAAATGTTACGAAACCCTAACAAGATGGGTAGAAGGCCACAGAAAAAAGGGGGTGGAGTGGCACAGAAAAAAACCCTAACATTTGTCAGCAGGATATGTAATAAATGACTTGTGCAGAAAAGCTCATAAACATGATAATTTAATCCTATTTGAGGGACAGCAATACTTCTATGAGGTAGGTTAGGCTGACAGTAAGTGACTAATCCAAGATCAGCAACAAGCATCCAAGGCAAAGCAAAGATTCAAACCTAGGTCTCCCATATCTTAGCCCAACACTCTACCCACTACGTCACACAAACTATCTCCAGAATAAGCATCATTCTGCAATTCCCTGTTCTGGGACTTATTTTTGTTCCGTCTACTGATCCTGCCTCTCTTTCAAGACATTTCACAACTAGTTAGATGCACAGAAAGGCAAAAGAACTGTAGCTTTTAAAAAGTAGCACTGAAAATTACTGCTTCTGATTGTTGCTCACAAAGGACTCTTCAGCAATTACCTTTAATTGTTTCTTACAAGTTCTTCAATGCATCATGCAGCTTTTGTAGTCTGCTTTCAGCATGGAATGTGATTGTGGTGAGACTGCTAAAGGAACTGGTTGATCTTCTGTTGTCACACTGGGTCTTTGTTACTCTTATAAGTCAGAATCACAATGGATCTTACTACTACTGACTCTGCCAGTCAGAGGTGACATGTTTTCTCACAGAGATCCAATAGGCTATACCACTTAATGGGAAAGCCTTTGAGTCTAAACTCATAGAGTTATGGGCAGCTTGTGATAAATTAAAATAGAAAGCATGTACTTTTTACATAAGCCTTTGAACCACAAATTAATTGAACAGTTTCAGGGTCTTTAACCAGAAAAGCAAAGATTTCTGTAGGTATTTATGCAGGAGGACACACCATTTGTACTTTGAACTGAAGTACTTTAGCAAGGTACTGAATTCCACTGGAGCATATATCATCTTATAAGAAAACCACATTTTTATATATTTGCTAATATCTCAGAAGAAGCCTAGGTGGCAACAATGGGATAGAGTTAACCATCCTCCATGTAGCCATTTTTCCAGCTTAAGAAATCTTCCTCCAATGGAAGAGTCACTTAAATTAGAGAACATTTCATTAGATTGAGCAAGGCTTCAAATTTAACCCAAAAGGAGTATAAGTATTTTAATTAATAAATAAACTGTGTTCATTGGAGTCTATGTATGTATTTCATTTAGTTCTACATATCCCACTTTTTTCCCAGTTGGGACTTAAACAGCGTAGAACATGATTCTTCCTGTTTCCATTTTCCCACAACTACCATCCTGTGAAGTAGGCTAATAGTCTGAAAAAGGCCCCAAGGTCACCCAGCAAGCTTCACTAATAGAAGTGGGTATTCAAACACTGATCTCCTGACCTTGAATCCAGAACCTCAGATAGAATTGCCAGATTCTGTAGAGCTGCCAGAGTTTACCAAGGTATAGATTCATATTTAGTGTTTAGTCACACACACACATACATGAAACCACATTGCTAATGTATGTTGGTCCATGACAATAATAAAAGTACTGCTTGATTGAAATCCAGGTTCAGGAAAGGGCAGTCTAAAAATCTAAATCTAAATAATTAAAATAAAAATAGGAAAGCAAGGCTACCAAATATTCATTCAGTCAAACTTAGAGTTTTATGCCTCTTATTCTGTAGCCTCCTCCTTTGATGCTTTTTTACCTGATACCTTGAAAACCTGCATTTATACCTGCAGAAACTGGAAGTAAATTTACCTACAGCTCATGATAAAAGTACAAAGTCCTCAAGGTCCCATCTTCTATCAGTGTTGTCAAAGAGAAGTCAACACCCAAGAAATGCAGAGGTTGCCTTTTTTAACTGCTTAGCTTACTTCCAATCACAAGTTCCCAAGGTTAACAACCACTCATTTACTCTTCATAATTTCCACCTACTTTCACCCAGATTTTAGGTTTGCTTTCCCAGTTGAGGTTCTTCGCCAGACTATGGATAACTCCTAGCTATGGTCACCATCCCTTCTTGCAGGGTTATCTGTCGATGCAGCTAGGCCACTGAGGCAGTTTTGCTGCTTGGCCATGAATGCTGCCTTCCTGGGCTAGGGAATTCTCATGTTTCTAGCAAACATCGAGCTCAAGCCTAGCTTGCTACTTTATTTCTCAACTCCTGACTAGTTCCAGACAACTGTCTCCTCCCACCTCCTTCAGCTGAAGCATTTTTATCCTTCCTCCTCTGCACCCATCCATTTGCACCTTCTCTTTGCTTACTCCTGAGTAGGTCTTTTTTCCCAAGGTGGCCTTTGCCATCAAATAGGGCTTTTCTCCATGCACTAGGCATCCTTTCTCCTATCTGCTCCCCCCCCCCCCAGCTGACTCACTGGTGGCCTTCTGCTTCATTGCTGTGCTGCTGGCATGCTTATGGCAGTGCCCCTGTTCCACCCCTCTCCCCCCATCAGGCAGACTCCAGAAGTCAAACAGAGTAATAAACTGATATTGAACAATATCAGATGAAAACTTATCACTGGTATTTTGAAAACCAAATGAATTGGATTCCAGCCAACCCGCTTCATCTTCCCTTGCAATAATGTCTTGCTTTTGAAGGTCTCTATGGCCTTCAGTCCAGATAAAAACCATTAACAGTCACAAAAGGGTCTGGAAGACTGAAGTTCAAATTCCCACTCTGCTATGGAAGCTCTCTGAGTGATCTTGGTCCAGTCACTCTTTCTCTCAGCCTAACCTGCCTCACAGGGTTGTTTCTGTGATGATAAAACAGAGGAGGAAAGAGCAATGTTGTAAGCAGCTTTGGGTATACATTAGGGAGGAAAGCAGCAAAGAAATCCCAAAATAAATGTATAATTCATCGGTATGTGAGAATAACAATTGTGCTTTTGTACAACAATCTGAGATGAATTTATGCTTTTTTTTCTTAACTAGTTTGGTTTCACTAAAGTTACACAGATTCTGTAGATGGAGGATGATAGGTTTCTGGAGGATGTCATCAATGCCATAAGCTTTCCAATTTGCTCTATACAGCATGCCCTGTCAGATTCGACCTGATGTCCAAATCCAAAAATGCTGAAGGCATTTTCTAATCATGCCAGTTTCCCAACTGAACTTGGTCTTCCACTTTTTGCCACCATGGAGTTGAGGGGCAACTGGCTGCCGGCACCTTTGCCCCTCCAGTAAACAAACAAACAAACAAATAAAATGGAACAGCCCTTCTGCTAGAGGCAGACCACAAAACAGTTTAAAAAGATAATAAACACTTAGTTGAAATGTTGATAAAAATGTTTTGTCCTGATGCCAAAAAACAGGACAGCAGGTGTCATTCTAGAGGAGAGCATTCCAAAGTTGAGGTACCAGCGCTGGAAAAAAAAACCCCAGAGGTGGGATTCAAATAATTTAACAACTGGATCCGGTAGTGGGATTCAAATAATTTAACAACTGGTTGTTTACAAGCACCATTTTAACAACTGGTTCTGCTGAAATGGTGCGAACCTGCTGAATCCCACCACTGCCCCCCCCCATCTGTAGTTGCCACCTTTTTAACTTTTGCACACAGGGAGCACAGAGACAAGGGATTGAGAGGCAGATTTTAACTGGTCAACTGGATAGTATAGGAGGAGATAATTCTTCAAGTGTCCTGTTTCCAAATCCAATCCCTGTATCCAGTCCCTGACAATAGCCTGGTTGCTGTATTTTAGACCAGTTGAAGTTTTTGGCCTGTTCTCAATTTTTTACCAGTTCACTTGGCATACATAACCAGACCAATTGGTATATTACCTCCATACATTCTCTGAATTGTTCTCCTTTCCATTTTCTTCTTTTTAATTCATTACATTTTCTTTGCAATTACCATTAGTTGAGATGTTCCTGGTCATGGAAGACTTTGAAAAATCTTGCTTTTAAATTGCACCTTCTAAGACATCCTTTTAGGACAGACAGCAAATTCAGAGCTGATATAGTTGAACTGTGGATCCAAAACAAAAATAATGAATTGTCATGTAGGTTAGCCTCTGAATTTGAAGCCAAATGTACTGTCCCACTGAGGGAAAACAGTGATCTGGTACCCAAGATCATTTTTATTTAATTCCAGGCTTGGAAAAAGAATTGCAAGCAAGTTCACATGGAAATATCTATTATGACATTAAAATAGTACAGTAAGTATATTCTGGCTCCTATTTCAGTTTTATTTTGCAACCCTTACAAATTATGAGGGGACTTTGAAAGACAAATGGGGAAAAAAGATCAATACCTTTAGAAACCTATGCTAAAACCAGTTTTGACTTCAATGCAACTACATGTAGTAGGTTTATTTGTGGAACCAGTGATAAGGTTGGATGTTCTCTGAAATTACTGCTCTTGCTGATCTTCCTTACTGATTTAGAGATGTCAAATTGACACTGACAGTAGAATTCCCTTTAAAGCTTAGCTGAGAATCCCTAGTTCTTTTAGACTGGTATTTGCTTCTGTCAAGCCTGAATATAACATCTTGTACTTCATTTTTATACAAACTGCATACTACAGGCTTCTCCATTGTGGTCTAAAGTATCTCCTCATCTGTTTGTTTTTTGACCATCTCTCCTGGGTTGATAAAAAAAAAGTATGCAGTGTTTTGTAATATTTTGGTTGATTCCAATTAAAAGGTACTACACTATTCTGTTCTCTATATAATACCCTAAAGCTTATATTTCACTTAAAAAGCATAATGGGCTTAAACTGGAGTAACTCTTCATAGGATTGCACTTATTTAATTTTTTATATTCAGATTTTTTCCCAAATTATTATTCCATTTTATACATTTTCTGTCAGAATATGGCACTGTTCAAACACCATTACCACATATTCCCTTCATGAGACCTAAGCAATGGTTTTGTTCTTGAGCTGAGAGACATCTAAACTGAGGAAAAATGGATACATTGGATAGTTAAAGGGTTGGATTCTATGAATTATTTATGGAAGGACTCCCAGTCTGATTATGCACTGGTGCTCTGATCCATAATGAAGGGAAATTCTCTTCGGGGCACAGCTTCTGTAATGGATACATTTTCCCCCTGCTCCTACTCACTGCATGGCAGATCCCATAATCTCTGCTGTTTATGAGAGCAGGCAAAGAGCAACCTTTTCCCCTGCTTTGCAGGGAAGACAAAAGTGGCCCTGCATTATTCTTTGCTTCAGGCTTTTTTGCTCTACCCCATCTCCCCCAATCTACTTACGCCCTCCCCAACAACTGGGAGGGCTTTTAAAAACTTTATTTCAACTTAAAGCTTTTGTACCATATTAGATCAATTGAAATAATAATAGCTCTAATACAGGGAAATCAAAATAGCAAGCCTCTGTCTCCTCCCGTGGCTGCATCAGTCGCAGGAAATTTGAGTGTGCAGGGGTTTGTGTGTGCGCGTGTGTGCGCATGCGCGCGCGTGTGTGCAAGGGGGGGTGGAGAGAGAATGACAGTTGTAGGACATGATCCTCTTCTGGACCTGCATGTGGTCCAGGGAATTGCTTTGCCTCTTTCATTTGCAGAGGGGATTATTTTTTGAAAGGATCGACAATATCAATATAACAGCAATACTGATATAACAGTAATTTAAAGGGCTTTAATAAAGCCAGCAATCCTGAGACTACTGGGTATGATGAGATCTGTGCATTTAAGAGTGAGTTGGTGGGTGGAGTTAACAGAAACAGGAAAAACACAGACCTGGGAGAGTTCAGCAAGCAAGCTGCACAGCAGGCAGTTAATGCCTTCTCATCTGAGACTGCTAAGGGGTCTCCTAGCTGCACCTGTCTGGCAGGGAAGAGCTTGGCTCTGCTGCTTGCCTTTCCTCTTGAGATGACAGCTCCTGGACTATGGTGTTGTCTGGCTCTGGATCTGATTCTGTTTCTTACCTCCCAGGGGCTGGTGCATGACAGAGTGACTTGTCCAAAGTTATCCAGTAGGCCTTCTTCCCCTGCCCCGCCCTACCCTGCCCCGCCCCACCCCCCACCTTGAAAAAAGACTGAAGAATCCCAACCTGGGTTTCCCAAGTCCTCAACTGTCTTTTGAACTTCTATATTATACTGCCCTGAAAATCAGAAATGTTGGTGGATATTGCTGGTAGTCTGAGCTATTTGGTATTGATATGTTATGAATGCAATTTTCAGTATCTATTATTTATCACATTCTTACCTCAAATTAACAAATGCAAAATATTTGAGGAGTCAAACATCGGCTCCATTCAGACAATAAACCACAGTTTATTAAAATCTCACATTATTGCATAGACCATGGGTCATCTACCAGATCTGCATAATCTAAAGTTATTAGCTTGCCTCCTTTCTAGCAGAATCTTTGGATCCTAAACTCCCTTGTGCTGTCTAATTGCTAGTATAACCTAACCACATAAACAAGCTGTCTTCAATAAACTAACTAGGAAAAGACAAAGAAGTTTTATGCAAGTGTAACCCCCTTGCTCAGAATGGGTTGACCCAGAAAGGGGTGGAGACTCAAAGTAGCAAGAGGCTGCAGAGCTCATGTAGTTTGAAGGAGACAAGGCTACCAGACTCGGACCTTGATTTGTATAAGCCCTTACCTTGTTAAGGTAACTGCAATGTTGTTGGGAACTACTGGGAAGGTAGTTGTTTATTTTTGCTATGTTGTAAATGTTGGAGTTTATTGTTTCAGAGTTTTTGGGTTTGTAATGGGTGAGAGTTCTCCTGGAAACCTTCATCCTGTTGAATCCTGTTCACCAAGCCCTTGGAGTCTTCAGGAGCCAACACACTTGCAGGAAGAATTGGACTTGGCAATATCAGAAGACTATAACTAGAAGGACTTGAAGTGAAACCTGAACAGGACCTTGAAGTGTGATGTAAATGTTGATGTTTGATGTTATATGTTAAGAAAGTAAACCATTTTGTTTTTAAAATTTGTTGTTGCAAACTCATTCCAAGTTCTGCCCCACAGAACCCACAGATAGAGGTTACACAAGCTGAACTTGCTTAGAGTTGTTTGGGATGTTCTTGGCTAAGCCAATCATAGGCCCCTTCCACATGGAGTCGGAAGGGGTTGGGTCGGTGTAAACCACGCTGACCCCACGACGCAGGGACCGTCAACATGGACGGTCCCAGAACCAGCTGGGATGACGGCGCCGTGGAGCGCCGTCGGTCGGCCGACCTGGCTTGTCCCTGGCCCTCCGGCACATCGCCGAGGCCTGGAGACACGCCCCCGCCCTTGTGTGCCTGCTTGAGCGTCGCAGGGCAGGGGGCGTGTCCCCAGGCCTCGGCGACGCGCCGGAGGGCCAGGGACCAGGTAAGTGAAGGTTGGGAGTGGGAGTGGGAGGGCGCCTTGGAGCCGCTGCAGTTCACATGGCAGCGGCTCCAAGGTGGCATTTCCCAACAACCTCGTTCCCCAAGCGAGGTTGGGAAATGCCGGCTTTGCACCAGTCGGGCGACACGAGGGCGAATGGCTCCCTGGGGACGGCGTTTTTGCCGTCCCCAGGGCGCCATAAAACACCCGTGCGGAAAGGGCCAGAGCCACAATTCCTCTTTCTGCCTACCCACTTCATTCCTTTCCTTAAAGCTTTTTATCTTGAAACAAAATAAACCCTTTATTGCCTGAATCTCTCCTCTGTCTTGGTATTTACACACATTCCCTGACCTTGGCTCATTCCGCACATGCAGAATAATGCACTTTCAAACTGCTTTCAGTGCTCTTTGAAGCTGTGCGGAATGGCAAAATCCACTTTCAAACAATTGTAAAAGTGGTTTGAAAACGCATTATTTTGCGTGTGTGGAAGGGGCCCTTGAGAAGCATATTAACATACCAGGATCTCATGTTGGATATAAAGGAGGATCAAAAGGGATTATGAGGAGAAAAGTAAGGCAATAGGTGAGTTGCCAATTGCTTTTGTATGTAGCTTTGTTTTATGTGGAACAATTTATATTTTCTGTTGAGAAAGTGAATAAAAGTATGTGTTCAAGTGAGATCCTGCTCCTCTTTGTAAAAGCCTAGAGCCCCACGGTCCTTTATGAGTCATCAGTACTGGGGGTGGGAGAGAGTGAGAAAAACCAGACATGAGGAGGATTTACCTTAAGATCATCCAATGACAGCTAAACACTGATGAGGTGGCAAGATTTTGCTGCTGCTCTGCGCATATGTCTATTGAGGCAGCTGGAGTTGGCAATGCTACCAAATAAGCTGGTGGAACATGAAATTCAGGTGTAAATCCCAATTTCTAGTAACTGCATTTAAACAGCCAGATACAATCTATAGTTTGGAATTCTAGTTACCATCCATCAACAGAGTACCGTTTGTTGTGCATCCAGCATTCAGTCATTGTGATAAACTGGAGCTTAGTGAAACATCTGAATGTGGCTATAATTATTTTAATGACACCCCATTCCACTTTTGCCGAACTCACCAAATAATATAAAAAGGCTTTATTGTGAGCTTTTCCCAGAATTATGTTAAGATAATGGTTGAATTGCTTTCCTTGGAACAAAAGGCAAACGGTAGATTAATGCTTTTAAGTAAGTGTTTTCTAGCACAGTGTGACTCGAAAGAATTACTGTTTTCTTGTGGAGCTTAAAAATGTCACCATTTTATTATTCCTGCCAACTCATCAATCATATTCTGTGCTCCTGCGGAGGAGAAGAGAAAAGTGATCTCAGGGAGAGCAACAAACATCCGGTGTCCCTGATAAGAAACATGACATGATGTCTCAGATGTCAAAGCTAATTTACACAAAGGATGTAACACCCTAGTGAAGAAAATCACAGCCCTTGAAAGACACTGTTTCCTGAGCAAGAAAAAAATTATATGAACACATGCTCCTGAAGCTTGCATTGCTTGAGCATAAACACACAAAAAAACCAACTCAGCTCTACAGTAGAGGCAACTCTGTACATGCCTGTGCATTTGTCTGCCACCTTAAAGCCTGCCTTCTCCTAATGAACAAGAAATAGGCAATGATTGAGATGATGTCTTGACTAGAACCTCCCAATCCGTTTTTTTAAATGAAAATAATTAGTTCAAAAAAAGAATGGAAGAAAGCACAAATGGTTCCCTACAACATTTAAAGTATCTGTTCCAGCTTTTTTCCTTGCCGGGGGGGGGGGGGTCTATTATTTTCATCCAGTCCAATTCAGAATGGATAATTTGTCCCTTCCTTTTAGTATAAAAAGCATGAAGGCTAAAGTCCCAAAGTTTTTAGTCTTTAACGTGCCTCTGGCCTTCTGTTTTCTTTTGCAATCCCTATAACACTTATTTGAAAGTAAAGCTCAATTAAATTGAGATTTACTTCTGAGTAGACCTGCTGAGGGTTGCTCCCACAGTTACCTTTTAAACATGTTTTATTTTGTGTCTATAGTTTCTCTTCCGAAAAACCAAGATTGTGATAGAGAAATACTGTTCACCTTACTTCAATTATTTATTTGAAACTCCCCCGCTTTCAAGGGGCAGAGGGCTGGTTAAAAATGGTCTGCCTTTGAAAACTGATGAATCTGACTGGATTTCAGAAGCTTTGGAGATTTTGAAAATCTAATGGCTCAACTAGTAGTAGGGGGGCTATCCTTTTGCAGCATAGGGCTGCACCGATGCATTTGCCCTCTTTGCTGGTGCAAGGGGGACCTACATTAGTGGAGAACTGAGCTAAGTTCAATAGGGCCCAGGTCTCATGAGGCAGAGAGTTCTACCAGACTGGGGCCAGAACCCAAAAAGCCCTGGCTGAAGACAACCAAATATATTGGAGGGTGAAGTTCCACAGAGACAAAGGTCCCAGATCATTTAGGGCTTTGAAAGTAACTACCCAAACCTTGAATCTGATGTGGTACTCAATCTGGAGTCAGTGCAGCTGGTGGAGAACAGGTTGTATATGTGCCCACTATGGGGTCCCCATCAGGATCAGCACTGCCACATTATTATTTATTATTATTTATTGGATTTAATATATCGCCCTATCCCTGAAGGGCTCAGGGTGGTGAACAATATAAATATAATATATAAAACTTGAATACAATTTAAAAACAGTTCTAAAACAATGTCCCACGAAACCCATATACAACTCTTTCCAGAAAAGAATAATGGGTCCCGATGGTGTTAGGACCCCTAGAAGCAGGGGGGGGGCAGAGGCGCCGTCAGCAGCTGGCCTCTCCAAAGGCCCGGTGGAACAACTCGGTTTTGCAGACCCTGCGGAACTCTCCAAGGTCCCGCAGGGCCCGAACAGCTGGTGGTACAGCTGGACCAGCTGTAGTTTCCAGAGCAACCTTAAGAGCAAGTTACAATAGTCCAGGCTAGAGCAAGTTACAATAGTCCAGGCCAGTTGCTGATCTTGGAAAAAGTGGAAAAATGTTAGACTAGCTGTAATAGTGAACTGGACCTCTGGTGAAAGAATGCATCCAAGGTCATACCAAGATGGTACGATGGGAGCTGATACTAGCTGTACTCCATCAAGATTGAGGTGATGAATATGAAACAACTTGGCCCAGGCATGGAACCTCCATCTTCTATGGGTTCAATTTCAGTTACCTCTGCTCAGCCATTCCACCACAGCTTCCAGCCACCTGGCCAGCTCTCCTGAGACAGTATCCAGCTGTCTATCAACAGATACAGCTGGATGTCAGCTACATAATGATGGCAACCCAGCCTGAAGCTCCTAACTAGCTGGATAAAGGGGTGGATATAGATGTTAAAGAGCAGCAGGGAGAGAATCGCTTTATGGCAAGGGTGCCATGTTGAGATCCTGTTCCCCATAGCCACCCTCTGTCCCTGACCCTGGAGAAATGAGATCAGCCATTGCAAGGCTGTCCCATGCAATCTGATGTTGGCAAGGTGGTGGATCAATAGATCATGGTCAACTATGGCCCTTTCCCTACTTACCTTAAGCCCCGTGCTACTCTCCTCAAGTAGCGCAGGGTCCCGGGGCACTCCCCACTACAGGGGCGGCGACAATGCAGCCGCCCTGATGCTGCCACTCTCATGCCCCCTCAGCGCACAGCATCCCTGGCGCTCCTCAAAACGGTGCCTTTTTATGACCCCGGGCGCGCGCCAGAGATGCCGCGCGCTGAGAGCAGAGCGCAGCAAAGGGCAGCAAAGGTAAGTGGGGAAAGGGCCTATGAAAAACACTGCTGAAAGATTGAATAGCAACAGCAGCACAGACCTGCTCTGATCCCAGCTGTCTGTGGAGATAATCTGTGAGGACAACCAGCACAGTTTCCACTCCATAGCTGAAAACCAGACTGGAATGTATCCAGGATCAATGTATCCTCCAGAAAGGTCCAGAGCTGCTTCACCACTGGGTCCTCAACTACCTCACTCAGAAATGACAAATTCAAAACTGGGCTGTTGTTGGCCAATCTAAAGGATCTAATGTTGGCTTCTTTAGCTTTACTACCACCTCCATCAACATATCTGTGGCCGTTTCCGCACGGAGGCGGAAGCGGCTAGGTAGGCGCATTTCGCTGACCTAGAGCCGGGATGCCGGCGCCACGGAGCACTGGTGCCCGGCCGACCCGGCGTGTCCCCTGGCCTCCGGCATGTTGCCGAGGCCTGGGGACACGCCCTCCGGCCCTGCGCGCCTGCTCCAGTGGCGCAGGGCAGGGGGCGTGTCCCCAGGCCTCGGCGACGCGCCGGAGGCCTGGGGACAAGGTAAGTGTCGGGAGGGAGTGGGGGGAGAGGCTTCTAAGCGCACTGGGGAAACGCCGGCTTCGCAGCAGTCGGGCGGCGCGAGGGCGGCGCGGCTGCGATGCAGCTGCGTCCCCTGTGCAAATGGCAGCCAGGCCGCCATATTCCGCCCGTGCGGAAACGGCCTGTGAAAACCCACAAACTCAGGGATGGGTTTTTAAAATTTAATTTTAAAAATATTTTTAAATATTGTCTGATTTAATTGATTTAATATTGATCTTTTTAACATTGAACTGTTGCTCTTTGAATGGTACTGCTTTTTCTTGTAAACCTCCTCAAGCAGGTCTCTGCAGTATGAATGAATGAATAAGTTTGTAAATAGCATGATATAGGTCTGTATCAAAGTTACCCTCAATGGGTCAACTCAATGTTGCTAATTTAATATAGTATGATCCCAGCCCCTGCCCCTGCCTTCTGCTGACTTGAATACCACCTCAAGACACTACAACAATGAAGGATATCGGTCAGGAGTCCAGCCCAAGAAGAAAATCTACAGAAATTGCTAATCCCTCTTTGTAGAGCTGATGCAAGGACACCTTTGGACTCAACCTATTGTGCTGTTGATATCTATTTTAAGTAACTTTGATTGAGAACACTCTAATCACTGTTTTACACATTTTGGTTTCCAGTTACTTGTTCTTTTATTATATATAGTTGAGTGTGGTAAACATAAATGAGCATTATTATTATTATTTAAAGAAAGATAAAAGTAGTCCCCTGTGCAAGCACTGGGTCATTAGAGACACATGACGTGACATCACATAGACCAGTGGTGGCGAATTGGCCTAGCTGGCAGGGACTGATGGGAATTGTAGTCCATAACATCTGGAGTGCCAAAGGTTCACCACCACGGACATAGACAGACCATGTTTATGGGGTGGTTTGCCATTGTCTTCCCCAGTCTTCTACAGTTTAGCCGTAGAAAGCTGGGTGCTCATTTTACCGACCTCAGAAGGATGGAAGGCTGAGTTGAACTTGAGCCAGCTACTTGTAACCAATTTCCACGGAAATCGAACTCAGGTTGTGAGTGCAGCTGGGACTGCAGTCCTGCAGTTTACCACTCTGCACCACAGGGCTCAAATAAAAACACCAGTAATACTTCCGCCTCTATTTCTAACCGCATTGTATCCTCTTGTTATTCAATTATATTGCTGTGCTACATGTTATTTCATATCAGGTTATCTCTTCACTATCATATAGTGTGCTCTGAGAGATAAAAGTAGGGTACTTACAAGATTCGTTAAACTGGAAGCTAGAAAAACAAATAGAGAGGCCTCAGTAGAGAAGGCAGTAGACTGTAGGGTCCTGGTGTTTCCATGTTCAGGTCCAGCACCCCATCAAAGTTTTGTCAGCATGGCCAATTGGCCATGCTGGTAGGGGCTGATGGTAGAATTGTAGTTCCTGAACATCTGGAGAGCTGCAGGTTCCTACCCCTGGTAGACCAGGGTAGGGAACCTCGGCTCTCCAGATGTTCAGGAACTACACATTCCCATCAGCCTCTGTCAGCATAGCCAAGTGGCCATGCTGGTAGAAGAGCTGATGAAGTGGATTCCTAATTTGAGCTGGAAAGCCTGGAATTCTGTCGTATTGCAGGTGCTTCAACATTAAACTGACTGCAATTTCCACTGCAGACCTGTAAAGAAGTGCAGACCACGTGTGACTGCTAAATTGCTCAAGCAGGTTCCATGCATCTTTAACACCACTGGAAATGGTTTTTTAAAATGGCTCAGAAAGATTATTTGCTTCTGTTACTTAAATGTGAGACACAGACCCAGCCATACAAACAGAATCCCATGTAAATGGTAACTGGAAAATGGTGAATGTTGAACAGTACGCTGAAGTTAAAGAGGGTTTATTTAAGGTAAGAACTCTGCCTCCACAAGCTTGTTGGCTTGTAGATGTAGAGGTTATACACCTTGCTCAAGGTCGTTGAAAGGACTTTAAATCATTTTGCCTGAGCCCAACAACATATTTAGGTCTTTCCCCTCTTGTCTAGGAGATTAATTCTTGCTGGTCTTACATGGCCCAAGGTCATGACAAAACATTTTTGAGACTTGTTTAATGAATTGCAAATTGAGCACACCATTATGTATTCAGGGTTGAAAAGATCCCTTTGCTCATTCATACCTGGACAGCAGCAGCCAGGACTGCATGAGAAACAAGTAACAAGAGCTATTTTGAGAAGCTATAATGTATAACAAGTTAATGTGAGCAGTGAAATACCATTACAGCCAGTTCTGAATTAAAAGTAATAGAAGTTGAGAGTAAGAGGGTTATTTGCTAAATGGTACATGTGATTAAGTACAGCATGCAATTAAATACTGCATTAGGGTTGAGAAACAGAGAAGAGGAACAAAAAACAACAAGCAAAAGGGGGGGAATATAAGAGTGAGGGAAACAGAGTTTCCTTATTTCATTAGTCAGTCAAAAAGCAAGAAACAAAGAGAAAGGGGAAACAAGTAAGAAAGCCATGTATACTCTTTGGCCCTTTCCGCACGGGCCAATAACGACACCCTGGGGACGGCAAAAGCATACCGGGTCTCCCCAGGGGGAAAGCACGCGTCACATTGCGGGCCGGCGCCAAGCCAAAACGCAGCAGCACCAACCTGGCTCCCTTCTCCCTCCCCCAGGGCGGCCTCAGGCCGCCTCCAAAAACCTCCCTCCTGGAGGGAGGTTTTTGGCACAACAGCGCATTCCCGGCGGCGCAGTGCGAAAGGCACCGCCGGGAATGCG
Source organism: Sphaerodactylus townsendi (assembly GCF_021028975.2). Classification (NCBI taxonomy): domain Eukaryota; kingdom Metazoa; phylum Chordata; class Lepidosauria; order Squamata; family Sphaerodactylidae; genus Sphaerodactylus; species Sphaerodactylus townsendi. Next base: position 33,772,708 of record NC_059433.1, on the reverse strand, counting down.
CTGTGTTAAACTCTTTCATCCCTCTCCCACTCACCTCACGCCAGCATTGTCATGCACAGCCCTGCGCACTGGCCTCCGAAGGCTGCCTCTCTACTGCGCTGTCCTCCGACCCCTGGAGGTCGGAGGGCAGTGTGGGCGGGTCTACGGAGGCCAGCAGGGCGACAATGGCGACAAGGTTAGTGGGAGAGGGACAGGGAAGAGGCAGCTCCATGTGGAGCCGCCTCTCCTGCATCTGCCTCTGCGGGGGCCGCTCGCATGCTTCTGTGCAAATGGCCCCACCCCTGCACCGGCAGAATCCCTGCCGGTGTGGCGGCGTCCGCATGGCCGTGCGGAAAGGGCCTCTGTTTCCTTTTCAGTTTAAAGCTTGAAGGAATCCCCCCCTTCCCAATGTGATGTTCATTATGTGTTCAGCTGCCACATCTGCAGCAAATGTATGAAACTGCCTACCCATTAAGACCTTCTCAGATCTTCTTGGAGGCTCTTCTCCAAATACAAGTGGGATTGGAGCACCTTCCTTTTGAGGAGAGGCTGCAGCATTTGGGACTCTTTAGCTTGGAGAAGAGATGTCCAAGGGGGGATATAACTGGAGTCTGTAAAATTATGCATGGGGTAGAAAATGTTGACAGAGAGAAATTTTTATCTCTTGTATTCTACCACTCCACTCAGCTAAGTGAAGAACCTTCCTCTGTTACTAGAGGAAGACTCCAAATATAGATGAGATGGTAAATACAGTCCCTAGTTCATTGCATCTGTGCCTATTTATGGGTGAGGCCTGTGGTAGAGCATTACAGTGGTAGAGCATGTGCCTTGCATGCATGCTCAGTTTTTCTGTCTCCAGTTAAAGGATCACAAGTAAGAGGTATTGACAAAGACCTTTCTCTGCTAAGGAATCATTGCTAGTCAGAGCAGATAATACTGAGCTAAATAGTCCAATAGTCTTCTTTACATTCATTGTGCACCTAAAGAGATATGTTCTTAACAGCATATTAGCAACTATTGTTGCTGGACAGCAGAATGATGATTTTCTTATTTTGTAGAAGAGTGCCAACCCAGAATTTATTTCTATGCTTGTGGTTAACGTAAAATATCTGCCTGAACTCTTTTTAATAGCTGACAACTGCAAAAGCCTTCTTCTTATCTTCCATAATACTTAAATAAAAGCAGAGTGTAAAAGCCGCTTTGTATGTCTTCTATGTGACACGTATTATGAGTCCTATAAAGATAATGAGACTGTTGCCACTCAAAAAGTAGAAAGGACAAGTGGGTCCCAGAGTCAATTTAAAAATAGCAAAAATGTTTTCTCTTACAAAGAGCCCTGAAAAATCTAAATGAAGAGACAAACAAAAGCGGAGTGGCAAACAGTTAAACAAGATTCACTGAAGTCATATGTTAAGAGAAAACTGGTACAAAATATTGTTAGATAGTATATTACACTTAAAGATATAGCTAAAGTAAATAATGGTTTTAATAGAAAGCATTCCAAAAGTCGTAATACATATGCTACTTTTTATCATATGCAGTAGACATGTCCAAAAGCAAGAAAATACTGGATTATGATTCATGATGAAATGCAAAATATGTTGAAAGTTAAGTTTGCATCAGATCCAAAATGTATATAATTAAATATTTTGCCAAATAATGTGTCAAAGGTGTATAGTTAGTTGTTCAAAAATATGGTGGCCAGAATTGTGTTTGCAATGAGATGAAAAGCAGACCATCACCCAGATTTTACAGAACAGATGAACAAATTAATAGAATAGTCATCAGTGGCAAAGCTGACAGCCATAGTGCATAACAAACCATCCAGAGAATGGCAGAAGGTGGATTGTTTTGACTATATAAACCAAAGACAATAAGGGCTTATTGAGAGACAATAAGGACCCAATTGGGGGGAAGCAGACTCACCCCAGGAGCTAGTTCAGCCTTGCACCAGCACGGGTGCCCACCCTGCTGGTGCAAGAACCAAATGTACTACTGGAAATGTACCAGACATATGAGCATCTGGGAGCTGAGCAGCTTTACAGGACCCAACCCCAGAAGTGGCCACAATTTCCCAGCCCTGTCAATACAGGGCACTGCACCAGTATGGCTGGGAGCATTCCAGAGGCATAGCAAGGATGGAGCTGGCCTTAGTTGACTTCCACCTCAGCTTTGCTTCCTAAGACACTGGTGCCTGATTGAGCCCAATGAAGGGCTTTTTGGTGGCAGAGAGGGGGTTTTGTGTGTTTTGTGTCCCCATGCCACTGAAAAGCTGTTTGGGTCATACATATAAGAACAAAATGTTAAACTTAGATTTTTAGATCTGATTTAGACTTGAAAATATTAATTGGTATTTAAGATATAAGATTGGACAATAACAGATATAAGCAAGAAGTATATATGACATAAATTGTAATAGTGAACTTTAATTCTTTTTTTTGTAAAGATTCACTAAAGCACATAAAAAACATTTAGCCCTTACTTCGGATTTTCAGTTTTGTTCCATTTCATATCTTTCCCATTTCTAAAGTGAGTAACCCCTATTCAGATGCACCAGTTACCAAAACAATCTTATTGGGTGGAGGTGTAAGTCCTTTTCAGTGATAACAAGATTCTGGGGGTTTGCAGGGAAGTCAGGAATGGAAGGGAGATCTTGCATCTTTTTTTTTAAGCAAAAGAGTCATTGGGCTGTCCATAGAAGGGATTGTTAGGTTCACATCCTGTTCACTAGTTGTGACTTTAATTTTCAATGAACAGTTCAATAGTTCGGCGATATGTTTGAGAGAGTACAGCAGATTGTTTCACTGTATTCCTTACTTACCATGCAGAGACATTCAACTGGTTTTTCATGCATACACATGCTCATACAGCCCAGTCGAATTCCATTATCCTCCATCTTTGTCTCATAACTGCTCCATTTATCAGGCAATTGTTCAAACAGATAATTAGATCACACACAAATAATTTAAATCAGTCACTAATAAATGCTTTGTTTCAATAAATTCCTATCCTTCAGTGTTTAGCTAAGCAGTCCTTGGAGATGCTAATGGCTGCCAATCAGTTTGAATCAGCAGCATTTTTTCCACGTACAGTTTTGGGAAGACCAGATGCAAATAGGTTCTGCATAAACCAAACAGACCAAGTGAATGCTGCACATCTGGTCACCACCTTCACTTCGGGTAAATTCAGCAGTCAAATGCACTGGCAGGTAGCGGGGAGGCCGTGGTAAAGGGTCCAACCCCCAGCCCACCCAAGCTCCACTCCCCTAAAGGAGAGTGTGAGCATCTGCCTGGCCAGCATCAAAGAAGAGGTGCCCAGCTAAGCTGGGTAGCCAGGCAGGGTAAGGTCAGGTGGTCCAGTCACTCACTTCAGTGAGACTGAGACAATTAGGAATGTTCATCCCTTGCCCCAGTAAGACTGGTCCAATGACCCTCACTGCATAAACCCTCCTTCCCCATGCCTTCAGCTTGCACTCACCCCTCTCTTTGGGCTGAGGTGGTCCTGGTGGGGGGTAGCCCTGTGTCCAAGTGACCTCAGTGTGTGGAGCAGCCCTGTAGGCCACTGACCCACCAGATGCTTGCCAAATGGCCTTATTAGACAATCTGTCCTTGGTTGAATGTGGATAACTGTGCTACAGTCTTATAGTGCAATCTGGGGGGGGGAGGACTGTGGAACTAGCGTGATCCCATCGTTGGCACAAATCCCACTCCATGTAGCTCAAGGGCATCTATGGTGGCAATGGGTGCATTTGCCCTGAATCTTACAACTGCACCAATGAAGGCATTCCCAGATGCAGAGCAAATTTTAGTTGGCTTCCTGAGGACTTTCAGCCCAGAATGCCCCTTTTTGCTGGCATTGACTAATGCCACCAAAAAGGCAGTTGCATCTCATTGGGGTCTATAGGGCGCTTGCAACTTGATTGGTAAATTTCCTATGTTTTTGGTCCCTGCACTCCCTCAGACCCCTTTGGAGGAAGGCTGTGCTGTGTCCACCTACCACTCATCTAACACCCCCCCAAAAAATTTTTGGGCTATCAGTGTAACCTAATGAATAACAATGGTAAGTTAGATTTATGCTCAGAAACTAGGACACGTACACAGCCAGATGCAGGGTCACTGAGCAGAGTACATGCAAAGCAAATGTTTTAAAGCACCTTGAGCATAGCAATTGACAGCCTAAATTTCATGAACTATAATTCCTACAGCTGACTGAATGAAAAGCAAATGGAGGAAGCCTTTTGCTCAGTCACATAATCTGTGGGAAGAGAAGACAGAAAGCCAAATGCAAGGTGAAGAGAGCGTTGTACTCAACCAGATTCAGGGAACCTAGATAGTCCACACAATTTGAACTATTTGATAAGGATGTGCACTTGTTTTGGAATGAATCACACTCTAAAAGAAGCCATCAGAACTACTAAACAAAGTGAAGATTCTTCAAAGGCTTTTTCACGTGGTTCACAGCCCTTTTTCTCCTGTCTGGAGACTTTTCTTCCATATAAGGAAGATGGTTCCAACCAATTCAAAGGTCAGACAAGGGACAATATGATAGACAGTACAGGGTTGTCAGTGAAGCGCCTAGCAGCTGAAAAAAGGTTGCTAACTGGTATATATTTCGGACCCAATCAATTGAGATAAATGTGTTCTCTGCCTTCCTAGAGTTTCTGGAGTGAACGATTGTGATCTTTCTGTGTGTTCCTTTAATCAGTAAGTTATTTCTCAATCTATTGTTCCTAATTAATTTTTTGTGCCTGGGTTAGTTTCATTTTGGCTCAGCACTTAATTGCCAATACACAGAAGTACTGCATGTGCACAGTAAGTAGTGAACTCCTTGAGAATCCCAGCATCAATCATTCTGAATTTTTGCAGCAAGCTTGCCTAGTGTGAGCTCTATATTTCCTGGGGGTTTGCTGGAAAAAAGCAATCATATATCATTGTTTTTATTAAAAATTCCTGAACTTTGCACCTATCTGTCTGAAATTTTGCAGCAATGTTACACTCCCTAACCCATTATGTATGGAACATTTACCTCAGGACTCTTCTCTGTGCAGTGGGCTTGTAGTGGGCTGTCCTTATGTTTCTCTGTTTACACACAAGAAGGCACTCACTTTTGCCATGGAGCTTTTCGGAAGAGAACTCTCCCGGGTCTGGTTCCCTTAACTTCACCCATCAACTAATCCTTAAAGGCACAGATCTCATTACAGACGTCAAGATTGGTTGCTTAGCCCTTTAAACTGCACTTATTTCAATATTACTATCCCCAAAATAACCCACACATAAAAGAGGCAAAGTAATTCCCTGCACCACAGGCTGCTAAAGAAGGTGGCCATGTGCTAGAGCTGAAATTATCTCCCCCTCCCCTCCCCACACACACATACTTTCTGCTGCTACTGCTGCTGTGACCAGAGGACAGAGAGGCTTGTTACTTCCAAGCACACTCTGTTACTATCATATCACCATCTCGATATATCAATATGAGAATGTAGAGGTTGGTGTGCTTTGTCTAAGCCCATGAGAGTGAGCTTTTATTCTGTGACTTGAAGCAGCTGGCAACATGGAAGGAGAGGGAGGGGGAAGGCATGGATGGCAGTGTAAGGGAGTGGGAAAGCTGGCCATGGGTGGACAGAAGATGTCCAGGGCAAAGCTGTTCTCACTTGCAAAACTGGTGGCAAAGCAAATTAAAATCATGCTAGAAGTGTTCTTGCTTGCTGTGGAGAGAATGGAAAGTGATAGCAAGGCTAGAGGAAATACATTTGAACAAGAAATCTTGCCATGATGGACATTCACCCCCATTCCTAAGCAAACACTTTGTGCATAATTGGGCACCTGTAAGGTTTGTGCAAGCTGCAAAAGCATATGGCAGCACCAGCAGAACCATTTTTAAATAATCAACTGCCCCAAAATACCTCTTATCATCTACCAGGATTACCTTAACTTGCCAGTGTTCACTCATGGGAGGAGATTCTCCCTGAACATTTCATCTGGTTCTGAAAATATATAAAAAATTACAATTTGAAATTTGGCCTTTTAAATAAGTGGAGAAAGATTAAAAATGAATCTGTTCAGTCCAGTATGTTCTTGTTATGAACAGCCCTGTCATTGGGATTGCCAGGACTCCCTGGCCATTGATGAGGGAAGGGTGGAGGGATATTACTAGGCTTAAAATATGGCCTAGGTCTTGATGTTGCCTGCATGATGACATCACTTCCAGGATGTAATGTCATATCGACAACAATGAGAGGGACACTCAGGTATTTGGGCAAAAACTCCATGGTAGAAACTGTTTTTACCATTGAGTTTTGCCCAAACACCAAAGTGTCTCCCCTGTTGTTCTCTAGGCCCCTTTCAAAAGTGATGTCATCACTCTGGCACTGTTGAGGACTAGGCCTCATTTTAAGCCTAGAAAGACCCCCTCCCCCACTGGCCAATTGGACAGAACTGGAGAAAGGGGGCTAAATTGGAGCATTTTCTGCCTTGGTAGATCCTCCCTTTGAAATTGTAGTTTCAGGACTTTCTCTAAGGGACCCTGACCCGGCAGAGCTCTCAGAGCTGAAAGCCCCAGTTTGGATCTGGCTGCGAACAGATCTACTAGAGACTCCCAAGCATTGCATGAGCAGAAGAGTAAAAAAAAACTAGGGCGGACTTATGGATCAGGCACAGGAGTGTGCTCCTAGAAGCCTTCCCTTTACTGAAATGATATAAGAGACTGATAAGACCCACAAGATGGGTCTCAGTACTTATCATGAGCAGAGGAGCTGACTCATCTTGTAAGAAGAGCCTAAAGTGGGACCCAGCAGAAACTACATGGAAACTCCCTATATAAGGCTGCAGCCAATATGGGATCAACTTGTCTGCAGTCTTGGCTGGCCTGCTGTATATCTATTCTGTTATCTGGTCTACAAACTACTTTTGACTCTGCCTTTGGCATGTGGAATATGGCCTCGAACTGAGACCTTAAACTGCCTTCTGACTTCACCTTTCATGGTGAAAACCCACAATGTCAGATGCTGTGATTTGCTTTCCACCTTGTTGCCAGGCCAACTCTGAGCATGTGGTAACTGCCCAGGTGCAAAAGTAGCACATGCACATGAAATTGAGTTTAAAGGATGTAAGATGGGCCCATGAGGATCCTGAAACATAAGCAATCCCAGTGCTCCCTTAAATTATATTCCTGGACCCACACCTATTACTTGACCACCTGACATGTTGAATGCTGACAGCAAATGCAAAATAAAGCAAAATTCATTTGCATTTAAATTGCAGACAAATAACTGTTTGAAGGATTCATTCAATTATCTAACACATTTCTTGCAAAGATCATAGCATTATTCATCCCTAAAACTGGCCTTCTGTCTGTCTTGGTGATTCATCCCAATTTTGCACAAAAGTTAAACACATTTAACTGGAATTTTAAAAATATGCTTCCGCAGCTGTAACTTTTGTCCTACCATTGGGCAGTTAGGGAAACCTTCAGCCCAATACATAATTTAGGCAAATGAATTGAACAGCTGTCAAAAAGAAGAAGACAGACTGGATGACATACCCAAATTTGCAAGCAGAAAGAGGGCCACTGTATTGATTGCATCCTAAACGGACCACATTACACAATAGATACCATTTATACTGTCATCAGGCAACTTCATTTTAATGTTCCATGTTAAAAGATGTAAGACTAGCAAAGTAGCAAAAGACCAATAATAGTAATATAATATAAAAATCATAGTGCCGTGCCTGCATGAAGCTAGTACAAACCCATCAAATTAAACATTTTAAGTTCATTATCACATGGCAGGGATTAATAGGAGTTAAATGAAGTCTGGAAGCAGCCAACTCCAATAAAGGCATTTTAAGCCTATCTGGTTGTTCCTCAAGTGCTTACAACCATGTTGTTGATCCACTCTTTTCAACCCAAAATTTGTATCATCATATCATCCCAAAGCTATGACAAACAAGAATGTAGCTCACATCTAAACACCCTCGCACTGACAATGTTTCAGAGGGCAAGGGCAATGGAAAAGGAACAAACTCACCACCACCACCAAACAGTAAGATGCAACAAGTGGTTATTCACAATTCCTTTTATCTTTTTTTAATGCTTTATTTAGAAAAGTTTATAACAGTAATGTATGAAAATCTTTAAAGTATTCAAGGTCTTTACAATACACTGTTAATAGCAGGAAAACAAAAGGAAAAAGAAATAGAGGAAAGAAGAAAAGAAGAAGAAATGAAAAGTGAGAAAACTGAGAAAGGAAAGTTGAGTTGTAGGGTGATATTACTTACAGGACATACAAGCAATATAACCAATTGACAGAGAGAAAGTACATAATATAGTGACTTCCCCTTTAGTCAGCTAACAATTATTAACACATATCCAGTATCTACAGACTAATGGTAAGCATTTACTCAAAACTAAAGACAATTTCTTGCAAAATTGTGAAGAATCAGAAACCAAACAAGCTAGTTCTGTTTACACATGTTTAACTAAACTAGGAATGCTATATCTTTGAGCCAGTGGTGGCATTCAAATAATTTAACAACCGGTTCCAGTGGTGGGATTGAAATAATTTAACAACTGGTTGTTTACAAGCACCATTTTAACAACCGGTTCTGCCAAAGTGGTGCAAACCTGCTGAATCCCACCCCTGCTTTGAGCTATATAGACTAACCATGGTTTCCACATTACACTGTCGGTTTTAGTAGAACCATTTTTTAGACAGTGTGACAGTCTGTCTGCCGTGCCAAATTCTTGGACTTTATGTATCCAGTCTTCTGTTAATGGGATTTCTGCTATTCTCCAACTTTTTGCTAGAAGAGTCCTTGCAGCCGAGGTAACATAAAACATAAGGTGATTATTTTCCACAGGCAAGTTTACATTAGAAAATAATGGGCTTAACAAGTAAGTTTCAGGTGATATCTTAAATTGATGTGAAGAATCTTTTGTATTTGATTATGAATTTTCCCCAAAAACTTCTTTATTTTTTTACAGGACCACCATAAATGCATTTTTTCTTTCACATTTCCAACACCTTGGTGAGTATCCCTTATAAATTTTGGCTAGTTTTAAAGATGTTGTAAGGTACTGTCTATAAAACATCTCCAGATTGTTTTCTCATATTGGTATACATGGTGTAAATGCATAGATCTTTTTCCTGTATAGAGACCAGATACCATAGTCCATATTTCTCCTCAAATTTCCCGCCCATTTGATCATTGGAGTTTTAATCAGTTCCTGTTCTGTCTTATACTCTAAAAGAATCTTATATAATGTACTTATTTGTTTAGATTCTTCTTTTCTCCTGAACGAAGTACTGATAATTCCTTCTCAGACCAACAAGGAAACCACAGCACTGTAAATTCATCAGGTCAGGTTTAAAAGTGGAAAAGTTGGGTGGGCAGCTGAAGACATGCAAGCAAATCCAAGGCAGTAGGGCAGAAATAAGGACTAGAAGCAGAACAGCAGAAACAGATTGGTAGAACAGGTGATTCCCTCGCTCTCACCCGGTAATCAATTGAACAGCAGGCACCATTCATTTCTGGCACCAGAAAAAACAGCTGTTCTTCTCCTCACCCAGATACTTTGTACTTTAACAAGCCCCCACAAATGAGACAGTGACAAGGGAAAATAATTAAAACTACTTCTGTGCTGAGAGTTAAATTTGTTTACAAGCTGCTCTGCAGTAGAACAAGCTTTAAGGTTAGGAGCAGGCATTCTGAGAATGTCAATATAAACACCATCACTAGGCTAACTTATCTTGACTGATATTCTCGGGTGAGCTCCTGAACTGATTGTCTCTCATTGCTATAAATCAAAATTCAGCTCAAGCACTCTGTCTTGGTAATAAGCAACAAATAACAAATGTAACTAAATCTCTTCAGTTATCAGAGAAGAAGCACATATTCCTTGAAGTCATGGTGAGATCATTAAATCGACCTTTGTAAAGCATGGGATTGCTTGAGTTGTTCCCCTCTTTACAGCGGCCCAGTCATATATACCCTTTAAATGACCCAAAATTGACTACTTTTGGCTACTTTTTGCACCATGAAGAACTGATTTCAAGATTATCTAGGTTCATGAGCAGACATCATAGATATCTATGTAGTAAGTATCAACTTAAACAAATTCAATGTTACAAAAATCCATTTTTATTTGGCACAAAACTGCTTACAGAGCACTTCCCGTTCAAGGCCATGCTGCCTTGATCCATCTGGCTCACCCATGATTGTCCCTTCAGTCCCTCAATGTAAATGATTGTCATGGCACCGAGAAAGGTCACATATTTCGGGAAGCTCACCTCTTTGTCTCTATTGAGATCTAGTCCTTGAATCTCCTTATCATTCAGTTGTGGCCCAATGGTCAACTCTTTCTGGATCACTTCTTTCAACTCCTTCTTGTTTATGGTGTTCTTATCTTCTTTTCCTGCCTAATGTGAAAAACAGTAACCTGCAAAGTGAGAGCTTAGTTCAGGGGGCATGCCATTCTGACAGTTTAAATTCAAAATTGATCAAGAAAACAACAAGGGCAGCTGATGACTGCCAAAGGATGAAAGCGCTCAACTCAAAAATTTTGAATTGATTTTTCTATTAAATATTATCTTGTAATGTAGAGCAGCAGCAGACAGAGGATCTTGTAATGTAGAGCAGCAAAAGACAGAGGCTAGCAGCTGAGAAAAGCTGTCTCAAAATACAAGAAAACAGTACAATTGTGCAAATAGACACTTCCAAATTGAATTTGATGTACCAGAACAGCTCAGTGAATTATAACTCCTTGATCATGTAGGAGACAAGTTGAACGGGTGAGTGATCAAGCATCTCTGGCAAGTAGGCAAATGTATTACTATCCACATTTAGAAAGTATCAAAATACAGAGCAGTTGTGCCGTAATGTTATGGAAATAGTGTGTAAATTTGGAAAGAGGATTATCCCATAAGCACATTAAGAACATAAGAACATAAGAACAAGCCAGCTGGATCAGACCAAAGTCCATCTAGTCCAGCTCTCTGCTACTCGCAGTGCCCCACCAGGTGCCTTTGGGAGCTCACATGTAGGATGTGAACGCAATGGCCTTCTGCGGCTGTTGCTCCCGATCACCTGGTCTGTTAAGGCATTTGCAATCTCAGATCAAGGAGGATCAAGATTGGTAGCCATAAATCGACTTCTCCTCCATAAATCTGTCCAAGCCCCTTTTAAAGCTATCCAGGTTAGTGGCCATCACCACCTCCTGTGGCAGCATATTCCAAACCCCAATCACACGTTGCGTGAAGAAGTGTTTCCTTTTATTAGTCCTAATTCTTCCCCAGCATTTTCAATGAATGCCCCTGGTTTCTAGGTATTGTGAGAAACAGAGAAAAAATGTCTCTCTGTCAACATTTTCTACCCCATGCATAATTTTATAGACTTCAATCATATCCCCCCTCAGCCGCCTCCTCTCCAAACTAAAGAGTCCCAAACGCTGCAACCTCTCCTCATAGGGAAGGTGCTCCAGTCCCTCAATCATCCTTGTTGCCCTTCTCTGCACTTTTTCTATCTCCTCAATATCCTTTTTTGAGATGCAGCGACCAGAACTGGACACAGTACTCCCAAGTGCTGATTAAGCATCCACTGCTTTATATATAAGGCGCATGACAATCTTTTGCAAGTTTTATTATCGAATTCCTTTTCTAATGATCCCCAGCATGAGAGTTTGCCTTTTTTACAGCTGCCATGAATTGAGTTGACATTCCCATGGAACTATCAACTAAGACGCCTAAATCCCTTTCCTGGTCTGTGACTGATAGCACTGACCCCTGTAGCGTGTATGTGAAGTTTGGATTTTTTGCCCCTATGTGCATCACTTTACATTTTGCTACATTGAACTGCATTTGCCATTTCTGGGCCCACTCACCTAATTTATCAAGGTCCGCTTGGAGCTCTTCGCAATTCTTTGTGGTTCTCACCACCCTACATAATTTGGTATCATCTGCAATCTTGGCCAAACTTGGTATCATCTGCAAACTTGGCCACCATTCTTCTTCACTTAGGGATAAATCAATTGATATGTATGAAAATATTTTAAGAATTTTAAAAATAGTTTCTAAAAAGTAAGTCTTTTGAATAATTTTTGTACAATAATCTAAAATAAAGAATAACAACATAGCTGAAATTCATGTGTATGGTTTTGCCCCACTTTATGAGTCACAATATGTAGAAGTTCTGGCATCCCACTTTTTCCTAATGTACAACATTTATATTAGTAGTCCAGTTTCTCCTTATTTGGATATTTTGTGACAGAATAAGATGCATGTGATAAGGCTAATTTCTCTGCAGAGAGGAATTAGAAGAATCTATCAGCAGTTGAATAACCATGAACTATTCTGAAGCAATCTTAAAACTTAGCCTAATCATCTGAATTTTAGGAAGCATGTATGTATGCATACATGATTTCAAACATGTTTGACAGTCTCTTTAATGGGGTAAGTTATTTTAAATTTGTGAGCAGGTAGAAGTAGAGTTGAGCGGAAAAAATGCTTGTCAAATTGCAGGCTTTTATGGACTCAGAAGTTGGTCCACCAAGTACATTATAGTATGTAGCCTTTTCAGGTAATAGATACATATTCACATGTGAAACATGCATGCACTGATCTTTGACAACAGGATATCACATGGTCAAGTCAGACTGTGTGATGCTTTTCACATGATAAAATGCTAGAGTTTGACAGAACCCTCAATCTCTCTGTTAAAGAAAGGATTTCTAAATTTCTCATTTGATTGTACACTCATGAGGAAAATTTTATACACATATGCTTCAAAGGTTATAATTTTTGCTATTGGTATTTTCTAATAACAACTCCCCATATTTTCTTGACTGAATGGACTACAAAGTCATTACACATTAGCTTGTAAAATTATAAAGGTGCATTATCAAAATAATAATATAACTTCTGGTAATGTAACATCCAATTCTGTTATTGTTGGCCCTGAACGTGCCTTCTTATAAGTTAATTTATTTCATACCATTATAATGGCTCTTTAATACATAGTTATACTCCACTGTTAGAGTTTAAGATCGATCATTAAAATACTGCAAATTATTAAAGGTAATAACAAAATGTCACCATTTTAGTGGGTAGATTTCTGTAATTGTCAAATTTTTAGATTTATAGAAGTAATGAGCTATTAGAGACTCATCAATTTTCATTTAAAATCTTGGATGCAAAACTTGATCAAAGTTAAAGAGGGCTTTAAATGGATTAAATCAAAACTTTTTCACTCAAATTATCTAATCATCCTTTGCTTGTGCAACAACCTGATTCACAGAGAAGAAGCAACTCCAAATTAAATGTTTACTATCATAAATCATGCTTAACACAAGCTTAACACTTTCTTGAGGACATCATGGGGTCTTCATTAACTTTGATTAGACTAGGATCAAGGAACTGGTTCCAAAATACCATGAGCAGAGCAAAATTTGCAGAATAGGGCTTTCCTGCCTGTTCATCCCATAGTCACCCATTAAGCTGTCCAAACATCTGAGCCTGAGAATTGAGGGACCTTTACTAATAGCATAAGGGTAGGAAGGGTATACAATTGGAAAATGGACTTAGTAAAATTCAATCCCCTCAGCTATCAACAAAAGTGTCATTCTGCTATTATAAGTCCTTACGAATTAGAAAGCCATGATTCATCTCTCAGTGTGAAATCTGGCAACTTGAGAAATCCATATCTGCTCTTACAAAAGTAACATCTTAAATGTTATTTATTTTATTTTCAAAATGTGTACCCCACCTTTCTGCTTCATCAAGACCACAAAAGCAGCATGTTGCTGCAGTCATTGGCCCTTTCCGCACACGGGCGGAAACGCACCTCCACCGGCATGAATCATGCCAGTGGAGGCTCGGGGACCGTTTGCATGCTAGCGTATGAGCAGCCCTTTCCCCTCAGCCAGAGAGGTGGCTCCTCCAGTCACCCCCCTCCACTCACCGTCCCATCCAGCATCACACTGGAGGGCTGCAGGGACCCGCCCACGCTGCCCTCCAACCTCCAGGGGTCGGACAGCAGCATGGGCGGGGCTCTGCAGCCCTTCAAAGCGACACTGGATGGGACGGTGAGTGGAGGGGGAAGCAGCGTCTTCCCACTAGTGCTGTTTGCACCATGCTGACAGGAACAGTGCTTTGGAAAAACCTTGCTTGTTTAGCGAGGTTAACGGGGTGGCTTCATGGCGCTCCTGGGCACAGGCGTAGCTACCATGGGGACATCCGGGGAAGTGCCCCAGGTGCCACCTTGTGGTGGGCGCAAAAATTGCAGGTTCGTTTGTGGCTTTCTGTATTTTTTACTGGTTTTTTCAATTTTGGCCTGCAGGGGGCGCAGTTTTTAAGCTAGTGGCACCAAAATTTCAGGCTATCGTCACGTATTTTCAGGCTATCACAGAGAGAAGTCTGTTATAGGAGAAGTCTGGACACAGTGTATAACAGACTTCTCTCTGTGATATACCTCTGAAGATACCAGCCACAGATGCAGGTGAAACATTAGGAACAAGATCTACCAGACCACAGCCATGCAGCCCAGAAAACCCACAACAACCAACATTGACAATGATGCTGTTTGGGGTGGATGGGTGGGAAATCTACCCTGAAACAGCATCACTTTCACTGTTGTTTAAACTAGAGAGCCCAGAGTCTCTCTTTAAGGTGGATTTAAAAAGAGAATCTGGGCTCTCTAGTTTAAACAACATTAAAAGTGATGCTGTTTCAGAGTGGACTCCCCCCCCTTCTAAAAATAACATCACTTTCAATGTTGTTTGAACTAGGGAGCCCTGGGTGTGTTCAGATTTGTGTGTTGGGGCATGTTCTATAATGTGATAGTGACTTTGAGAGGACCTGGTGCAAAAAAATGTTGTTTGGTCGTGGTGGGGGAGGGACGCTGCCCATATGCCGGGGGGGCCGCAAAACTCAGATTTTGTCCCGGGCTCCATTTTCCCTAGCTACGCCACTGCTCCTGGGCAGCCAGGACTGCTCCTGGGCAGCCAGGACTGCTCCTGGGCAGCCAGGACGGCCTCCTGTACAAATAGCAGCCCAGGGACGACATTTTTGCCATCCCTGGGCCGTAGTATTACGCCCGTGCGGAAAGGGCCTTTGATTTGACTAGTAATCTCCTTCAGTGGATTACCTAACCATAAGTAAATTTAGACACCTGAAATTATTTTATTTATTTCAAAAATTTCTAGCCTGATTTCCCATGTGCACAAACCAATTTATTCCTATGGAGTAAGTCATGTACATGCAGTCACACAACATTATATCATTTGCTAAAAAATAGTACACAAGGGTATGGTGGCTGAAAATGCTCTACTAGGCTCACCAGGGAAGGCAGGCAAAGCAACATTAGGCTTACTTTAATGAAACTTCTTTCTTTGACTCTTTGACTCTTCCTTAGCACTCATCTAATGACTAGAAGCACTTAAAATGCTAACTAAAATGCTCCGCGGTAGCCCTGCACAAGTATAGTCCTCACATATGCCTGTACAGAGGACCACCAGATGAACAAACAGTTATGGTAAGCAATTCTGTTTTTACTTTTATAACCTTATAGAATACTTCAGTTTATTGTGACATTGGTGGAAATTAATGACAACTTTCTGACATGTAAGGAAAATCAGATAATGAAAAAAATCATGTGTTAAATATCCTTGAATACCTCCATCCCAGCACACAACATCCATCTTGGTATGGCCCATGGTCCCATGTCTCTCCCAAAGGCTGTAGAAAAGTGCTTCCAGTATCCTTGCAAAAAAAAAAGGAAAAGCAATTGTTCTTGACAATGAAGGGCAAAGGAAGGGAGCAGCTTATGTGACATTTTCTCCATGATGTGAACAAAATTACTGATTGATAATATTAATTAACCTCCTTTAAACACCCATATCTATTACTGAATACCAAGGAAAATAGCCAATTAATGGAAAGTCTACAGGGGAAAAGTACAACTCTTCAAAAAAAAATCCAAGAGGACCTTTCTTTTTTACTCTTGAAAGCTAAAGATTTACTTGCTCTATTCAGGGCTAATTGTTTCAGTCAGATTACTGTAATAGGCTCTTTGTCTCAAAAGTTATTTATTTTCCCTAGGGCATAACTTTATTAGATTCAAGGTTTTATTCTGTTTTAAACCTGATTTAAAGAGCTATTAAGGGTTATCACAAGATAATTTATAAGCAGCTGTGAAAATGCATTCATGCAGGAGGTTTCATATGATAAATGCAGTAGGCACCACTGAACTCTGGAAACTAATCAAAATACAGAGGTATCTAAAGACTCACACAGATTATATTTGCCCCCATGGAAGACACCCAACCTCATTCCGTGTTAGCTTTCCAATCATCCAGCAACTGGCTTGCATGCAGCAATTCAAAATAAGCCTTTGAAAATGCACAAGCCCCTGAAAATGTTTTGCAAACATTTTCAAAATGTTTTCAAAACCCATTTGTCCATACTTACCCCCTTGAAAATGCTTCCTGGCCACCATTTTGAGGCCATTCCAGTTTTTATTTCTTCTTAGATTCATAGCAATGAAGCTTCAAAGCCTCATGCTGCAATTCTTTAGGGGTCATGTATATCCAGCTACATAGACACGACCCCCCCCCCAAAAAAAATTAAAAAGAACTGACAGAAATATAAGACAAGATGACCGGCAGGAATTCAGAAAATGGTGCCAACGTGAAAGTCTGGAGACTACAGAGAGGCATGAGAAACAAGATCACACAGCAAGTCAAAACATTTTCAAAACATTTTCAAACAAGAATCACTAGGAAACAGCATGTAAATAAAATGTTTTCAGGCAGAAAATAACATGTTTGGGGCTTAAAAAAACCACGTGGAGCTTCACTAAGAAAGCATTTTATTTCCTGCCTCAAAACATTTTATTTGGCTTGTGCAGAAAGGGCCAGTGAAAAATTTTCCATCATGCTGTAGACCTTTTTTAAAAAAAAAAACCCCTCTTATGGTATTATGGGAAAAGACAGACCAATCAATCCACATGTAGTTATCCATTGCATAAAACAATGTAGGACTGGAATTAGGATTTGGGAAAACCAAGTTTCAAATCATCACTCTGCTATGAAGTCTGATGACTCTGAGCCACTCCCACATCTCTCTCTCTCTCTCTTTCTCTCTCTCTCTCTCTCTCTCTCTGAGCCTGGACAATTGCAAAGGATTGTTGTGAGACTAAAATGAGAGAGAACTGACACCATGGAGGAAGGATAGGACAAAAATGAACTAAACAGTTTTCTGTGTAGCTGCTATAATGCAAGGAGTGGCTCTAAAACAACTTATTTCTTAGTTAAGAAATATGAAATATTGTTGATTGAGGAATGAACCTCTTTATGTAAACATAGCAATACAATAAATGTTACAATTAATATATGAACATTCCACAGAAGTGTTTCAATCAATAAAGCCAATCATTTTAGTGTATCACAAATTTTGCTCCTTCTTACTCCCTCTTAACTGTTTGCAACTATAATCGATGCAAACAGAGCTCTTCAGAGTTTTTCCTGAATGCACATTTCTAGTTTGCAAAGGTCTTAATTAGCTATTGATATGTCAGTGTAAACAAAACAGTGTTATGTAGGTGCCAGTAAAGTTTCAACAGAGCTGAGAGCTAGAACTGGAAATTATAGACACAAAGAGTTTGGTGAGTGAATAAGTTGATGATGGAGATGAGTTGGTGGAAACTACAGAATTTAAGGGTGCAACAGATCTCAGGCCTCTTCTGCACGGAGGCGGAAGGGATTGGGTCGGCGTAATCCACCCCGACCCGACAACACTGGGACCGTCCGCATGGACGGCCCAGAACCGGCTGGGATGACAGTGCCGCAGAGCGTCGTCGCCCGGCCGACCCGGCTTGTCTCTGGCCCTCCGGCACGTCACTGAGGCCTGGAGACACGCCCCCGGCTCTGCGCGCCTGCTTGAGCGTCACAGGGCAGGGTGTGTGTCCCCAGGCCTCGGCGACGCGCCGGAGGGCCAGGGACCAGGTAAGTGACGGGTGGGAGTGGGGGGGAGGGCGCCTTGGAACTGCTGCCGTTCGCATGGCAGCGGCTCCAACCCGGCATTTTCAAACAACCTCGCTCCCCGAGTGAGGTTGGGAAATGCCGGCTTCGTGCCGGTCAGGCAACGCGAGGGCGGCGCAGCTGCTTTGCAGCTGCGCCCTCTGTGCGAATGGCTCCCTGGGGACAGCGTTTTTGCCATCCCCAGGGCGCCATTAAACGCCCGTGCGGAAAGGGCCAAAGTGAAGAGGGGAACAATGGTTATGAGAAAGTCATGAAATGGCTTGAAATATTGACTTATCATCTAGATTAAGTTGGGATAGTATACATGGAATTTATGGTATATGTCTTTTTAGTAGTAAGCTTCATTTCCTCTAATAGCCGATGTAATTGTTTCAGTGATCATCAATGTTAAAAAATAGAAAAGAAAGAATGCATTTGTATTTCAATGGCAGTAATATCCCTAAGAATGCAGAAAATGATAAAGAAGGAATGAATCAAAGTAAAAGATTAGCAAGTAAGGAAACGGAAGATGCAGCCTCTGCAAAATTTTAAACAGACATTCAAAAACTCAATACTGCAAATGCAAACATAAAAGGTTATAGAGTAATGCCCATTTTGACTTTGGAGGGGGGAGATTTTTTCAGGTCTATTTAACCCAAACCTGAACAATTTCTGCTGCCTCTGAGTGCCACATGAAACTGGGAGTTAGCAGCATTGGTGGTGGGTCAAAGTGGATCCTGAACCATGCTGAAGTGAATATCAAACCATGCTGTCATTTTTTGAGTTAAAAATCCCCTGAAATATTGATAAGGTATTGGGGGGAGGGGTTTGTTGGCTTTTGCCGAATGCACGTGCCTACTAATCAACTACTTGAATACAAGTCCTGCGGAAAAATGGAATTTACATATTGTTTTCCATTCAAGGATACAAAACAAGGAACTTGGGCCACTTCTAACAAAACTGCTCTAAATAATTTTGGAACTGTGCATGTGTTTTACCAGCATTTTTCCTTAAACTATTCACATGCACAATTTTTTTTTAAAAAAAGACCCTAGTTGTATTTAATTTAAAATCACAAAGAAGTTATTTCTATGAAAACACAGAAAATGGCCTCATGCACATCGTTCTTCTTCACTACATCAAGGAATGTATTTCCTGAAATAGAAAATATTTTATTAACTAGCACATTCAGCTATTTTTTTTAAAGAAAATCTGAGTTTTTGCCTCAAGTTTTCCTTCTGGACTGATATACAACCATGATTAAAATATTTTGTATAAAGATAATCCCGGATAAAATGATATCTGATTTCTTCATATCTATCAGTAGGAATGTAACCAAGGGCTACTCAATATCATTAGCAGCACATTTTAAGGTCTCCAGAAAAAAAGTTATCATTCATACAGCAGGAGAGATATGGAAGCTATAAAATCTCCTAAACACCGTTCAGTTCAGAACTGACAAAAATACAAGATAGGTAATATAGCTGAAACTAGCTGCATGCATACCAATATGCTGAAGTGAAACAAAGGAAACAAAATGGCAGCTTGTACATGCGCATGTGCTTTTTTTACTTTCAGTTGATAATATATAAAGGTTAGTATGAAGTTATTTTTGTTCACACATGCACATACACAACACATGAACAAAGCACTTTTTGAATACTGTTGACAAAACTGAATATTTCCACAAGCAGAAGAGGGAGACCTATTTTTGCCAGTTCCCCTCCCACAGACTCCTGTCATAACTCCAATATCACTCCAGGGTCACTGAGTATCACATAGGGGTAAAACATTGAATCTGCTATCAGAGGAAAAATCACTATGTAGAAACATTAGGTAAGATCCAAAATGGGATTATTATTATTTTTTTACAATTCTAGCTTGCATTGACAAATGTAATTATACAGAATTCTTCACTGGAAAAGTTTCTACTATTAAACTGGGGTTAAGGCCAGATATGTCTCTGGGAAGAGGCTGCTTTGGATACAGTATCAGGCAGATTCACACTAGCCTGACAAGGGCCTTTGATCTCTGGATAGGGAACCAAAAGTTTTTGAATAAATTACCCAAAAGGAAGCTAGTAGCCAAACGGTGGTAGAACAAAGAACTGGTTTACATCATGGCCAGGAAGTGGAGTTTACCTGAGAACCAAGGAGAGGGAACAAAGGATATTCTAATCCAGACCGGGCAGGAGAAAGCACCTCCTGAGCCCAGTTCTGAAACAAAGTCTGCATGGAGCAATGCTATTAGCTGAAAAATATCTGTATCAGATATTTTTATTTTTTATTATTTTCTGTTTTTTTCAATAAAATCTTTGGAAAACTCAGAAGTTTGAGTATATGGAGAAAAGAACCCAGGATTTATAAGACAGGCATGGATCCCCGCATTCCTGGTCTTGTGACAGTCTCAAATTAAACCATCTTGTCAGGTAACACAAATCTATCTTTGGAACTAATGAGGTAAAAATTTTTGGGAATGGACCATACTGATACATTTATCTGACAGGTCTATTTTGTCAAAAGTTTGAGAACTTCTATAATGAGGAGATTGTCTTTGGCTGAAAAATCATAGAAAATATAAAGATTGCTGAAATGTCAACATGATACTATAAAGACAAGCACTAAAATAAAGAATAGTTCATGAGCAATGGAGGGCAAAAAAAATTGGTCTTCTATGTGTGGGAATGGGCCAAAATGCCTAAAAATTGTATTTGATATCAAGAAATATGGGGTTTGTAAGAACCAGAGAAATGGTTTTATAAAATCAAAGATTTGCTCTGAACCACTGTCTAGCTTGTCAGTGGTCATGCAGGAAAGCAAAGATTAAATCTTTAAGATCTGGTCACTTCAGATACGTGACAGAAGACATACATTTATGACTTGTTTTAAAGAACTAGCTATAGGGGATAGCTACATGAATAAACAAAGCAATAAAGAAATCAGAGGTTAGAATAGTTGAAAAAGTGTTTTCTATATATGTTAAATGAACACTGAAATGATAATGAGAGATTCATGTGTACATAGATTTTACTGTTATTCTAGTAGAAACAAATGGTATAATTGTTAAAATCATTCTTAACATTGGAAAAGGGAACTTTATGCTTTTAAGGAATGTATGTAAAATCTGCATATCCTGGAGGTATTTCTCTCTTTGGGAGCAAACTTAGAAAAGTAGGAAAGCTGGTTATCCTTGAAAACCCAAAAGACAGAAGTCAGTTTTATTGCAGCCCTTTGCATATGGGCAGGAGAGGGGTGAACAGAAACAGACACGAGCAAAGATGACATGCAGCTTTAATGTGACACGAACGAAATAGGATCAGACAAGCCAGATTGATGTTAATGATCATGCAGAAAACACGGGGAAATGATTATGTGGGATATGTTTACAGGTATGAAATATGATGTATGTATTCTTTGTATCTATAAGAATGAAGTCTTTCTCTGTGTAAGGTGTGACTCTTCTAGAGAGTTACTCTGTGTGTCAGATACCTATTTTGTGCACAGTAAATTTTCTCTTTTGTATGGGGTGGGTGTCTCTCTTGAGGACACCCGGTTCAGATGCCTATTCTGTCCAGTAAAGCTATCTTTTCTGTTCAAACTTTGATTTCTGTGGGTTTCTTTCCTTACCAGTCCTTATAACACACAGCTGCTGAGGACTAGACACAGGGTCTGGCCTCACATATGTAACAGAACATGATAAGAGATGTGCTTTATGATAAGATATGTGCTTGAGAGTAGTTAAGAGCAGGTACACTCTAATCTGGAGAACCGGGTTTGATTCCCCATTCTGCCTCTTGAGCTGTGGAAGTTTATCTGGGGAATTCAGATTAGCCTGTACACTCCAGCACATGCCAGCTGGGTGACATTGGGCTAGTCACAGTTCTTCAGAGCTCTCTCAGCCCCTCATAGGGTGTTTGTTGTGAGGGGGGAAGGAAAAGGAGATTGTAAGCCCCTTTGAATCTCCTTACAGGAGATAAAGGGGGGATATAAATCCAACTCTTCTTCTTCTTCTTCTTCTTCTTCTTTAACCATCTGGCTGTAATAAATGACAATGGCTTATATTTTACCACAAAAATAATTCAAGGACTAAATGCCATTTGATTAAACAGCTTTCTTCTTATTCACAAAAATGCCCTGTTCTTTCATGGGAAGATTGATAAATGGGTGTAGACAGAAAGATAGACAAATGTATAGATAAATAGATAGAATACAAAGAATAAATATTGAAAATATTAACATGCAATCAAAATCAAATTGAAATATTAAATCATGCCCTTTAGTTTATTTTTGGATGTCTATAATATAAAATAAAAAATAACTATTCCATTTTACATATATTTCATATTTAGTAAAACAGAAATTTTAACTGCTTGAGGAAAAAGATTACATATGAACATCTTTAAATAAATTACAAACATGTAAATCAATTGTTTCATGTGGTTACATGTAGCAGCTAATGATGAGCTCAACCATTTTTAGAAGTATGCTTCATACTTCTATACAGTTTCACTGTACATGCTTCAGACCATAAAATATAAATATAGTGAGAATCTTATTGCCCCGTATCCCAAAATAAAGACAACACACGATGTGAGTCAATTATAGCTGACTAAATTTCAAAACCCCACCAAATAAACTCACACACCCCTTTGGAGCAGATTTTCAAAAAACCTGCTTAATTATTTTGGTCAACTTTAGACAATCCACTTTCACTTGAAAGCTCAGCAAGTCACGTTTTGCTTTTCCTTGCCTGTACCATATCTGCAAAGAGAGAGAGAGTCTAATAATTCTTTCAGTACATACCATATAGTGTAAGAGATCAAGAAATGATGCATAGCTCTGAGGGATTTATCACCCCTAGCCCTCAATTCTGTTCTGCCAAGAATGTCTAGTTTGGTTGCTTCCCCCTCATCCTTGAATGCCTCAGTGCTTGCCAATCTAAATACTCATCCCTCACAAAATCTGCCAATTCCAGTAGGCCCTAATAAATCCAAGCCAACATGAGGCTAAACAGATGGGAGACTATATATAAATATAAATAAATATAGCCCACCCTACTACTTCTCAGATAGACCATACTTCATGAAGCAGCTGTTATCACTTAAAATACTCAGAGACTGTTACCTTACAAATCTCTAAAAGAGGTGGTGGGCAAATTTGTCTCCTCACCCACCTACTCTGAAACAGGACAATATTAAAAAGTAATCAGATGCTTTAGGCAATCATAGATAAGGTGAAACATACCAGCTGCAGGATAACGTGGGACAGATTTATACCTCAATAAATAAATTCGTGTATGGTTATTGTGCTTATAGTCCTTCTTTGCATTTTCTATGTATTTTCTATTGAAAGCCACCATACATAAATCACTAAGTCAACTAGGATAAATTACATTTATTGGATTTAGCATCTCTTTCATTGTGCCCCAAATTTAGAAAACAATAGCAGAAATGAGCAAGCGAATACATACACTGACTGTCTGGCCAAAAAGTTAGCAATTCTGTATTCTTTATTCATTCTTGGTCTATTTCTTTTCAACCAGTGATGGATCTAGGGGGCAGGGGGTCATTTGACCCAGGCGTCATCTGCCTGCATCATGTGGGGGCACATTTTGGCTGTCCTTCCTCCAGTGCCCACCTCCTGGTTGAACTCTCTGCCAAACTCCCTTTCCTATCCTTCCTCCTGCCCCCAACACAAAAAAAAGCCTTTTTCACAGGGCACGCTCCTGGCCCCCTCCCTGCCCAAACTTTTAAGGGACTTTCCAAAGGTGTGCAACCCATTGCACCCGTGCTTCCCTGGCTGGAGGAGAAGGAAAAGAAGAAGGCTGCCTCTGCCTGGCTCCTTTATGGGTCCTGCAGCCTCGCAACAAAGGAAGCCCCAGCAACAGGTGAGGCCTGGCGGGATGAGACAGCCCAAGTTTCCAGTAAGGCAGGGAGGAAGCCAGAAGAGAAGAAGGGCAGGAAGGAAGCTTGGAGGGGGGAGGTTGCACTGCGCCATTTGCTCACTCACCCACTTTGCGTCGGTTGGAGCAAACCAGAAGCACTCTGAGCATTTGCAGAGTGCAGCCGCCAGCACAGGGTGTTGGCAGTGATGGGGAAGTTGGACCAATTCAGCAGAGGGGCAGGGAGTTTGTCTGGGGGTTAGACGCAGTGCCCGAGGCTTTGTGACAGTATGCCACGGTGGCAGTACACTGTTTTGTGGCAGTATGCCACTGCTTCCAACTTTCCTAAATCCAGATATATTCATAGTCATTCTTTCAAAGATTTAGGTAATGATTAAAGTTCACTTGATTCCTTTTTTTCTCTGCTAATCGTTACAAAAATCTCTTCAAGATTCATATTCTTATTCTTTAATGCATAATTTTTATAAAGTACAAATAATGTTTATAAAGTATGGATGAGGGTCAGACTAGATGGCAAAAAGTTACAAAATTGAGATAAAATTAGAGTGACTAATGCAAATAAGTACTGAATACGGACATAAAGAAAAGGGAAACAAGAAAGTATGAGCAGAATGAAAACTGAATCATTTTTCAAAATACTCTGACTTCCAGTGTTCACTCACTGAATCATTATCACGTAATGAATCGTTATCATGCAATATTAATATGACACATGTCTTTTTTTACTCGTTAGGTGATGCAGGATTATAAACTTTTAATTATGGGGAAAGGAAATTGGTGTTAATGACATCTTAATGTAAAAGGCTTTAATCAGAAAAGGAAGTTGCCATAAATGTTAATAAGTAATTTTCCAAGGCTCATGAGTCATCTAATCAGAAGGAAAGGTATATTTAAATCCATCACACCCAAGAAATACAGGGTTCTACACAGAGACCCAAAGAATAGAGATGCTTCCAAAATTCTCATCCCACCCTCTCTAGATTCTGTTCTGAATTACCTTGTCTCACTTCATTTTACATTTCTGATTTTTTAAACACAGTTCTGTGCCTGCGCACTCTGTCACACAATACATTTAAAGAGACTCTCCTTTTGGTAATGCAAGTCTGCATTATGACGTTCAACCAGTGCCTAAACTCCAACAGCCAGGACTGCAGGAAGCTTCTTTACAGCTGCCTGGCTGACAGCCAGCGCTGGTCTCAGTTACCTAAAATCATCCTTACTTCTCTTTACCCACCCATCCTCAGACTTGGACAACTTTGCTATTAGTATATAGACAAGTGGGGACCTGAAAAAAACTTGCAGTGAGAGGCATTTTCTCGTTTTTGCTCCCTTCCATCTCCCCCCTTAAACCCTTCTATGTACGTTGTCTTCTCTTTCTACCCTCACCCCCTTCTCTAGAAATCTTATCTTATCTCATTTCTCCCCTTATCCCTTGTGTGTCAATCTACCTCCTCTTACCCCAGCCCTTCTCAGACAGTCCCCTTTCTTTTCCCTGCTTCTTCTCAATCTGCCCAGCTTTCCCTCCCCTCTCTTTCCCCCAATCACCCTCCTCTTTGTTTCCTCCTCCCTCAGACAACTCCCCTTCTTTCTCTTTTTCTCTCCCACTGCTCCTTAAATTACCATTCCAAAGGGAACAAATATTCTGACTTGGGTTTGTATCATAGTGCAATCTTACATCGAGTTCCTCCAGTGTAAGCCAGCAATCCATAGGACTGCGCTGTTAACAACATACAAATTTTAATGTTTTGACTTCTGTTCTAGGTCCTCCATTCCAGACTTTGAAAGGAAACTTCCGTCATATGAAATCTTATTTCCTCCTGCCTACGTTCCTCTGAAGCACAGCTAGAAAAAAATATATGATGTGTAGCTAAGAGCTGGAGCTCTGTAATTTTCTCTCAAAAATTCATTGGTTAGGGTTTCTGCTCATGCTTCAAGTCTGTTTGCTCTATTGTTAAATTAGACTGGTTAACTGTCTGGGACAGAAGAGAGAAAGTATGTGTATTCCCTCATATGTAAGGCATGTAGACTGCTATAGAATCCACAGAATGCTCTCTGCTTGCAATACAGTCAGGTCTGAATTTTACAGACTGATGTTTATGTTCCAATTTTTGTCCCTATTAATCTACTGTTTCGCTTGTGCCACCTTTATGAAGTGTTCTTGTTTCGGGAAAATAAATTTAACTAATTTCTTTAACCTTTCATTAAGCATGCTGCTTGGGAGAGACTCATCTAAGAGTTATATTTGGGGCTATGAATCATTCATGGGTATTTCATCTGCCCACGTTAAAAAAACCTAATAATGACAATTGTAGGCTTATCACTATGCAATAATGACTAAAACATTCAGTCTTTATCAGGATTCTCTACTTAACACTGAAAATGCAAAAGAAATCAGAGATGAAGCAGAACAGAAATGGAAACAGATAGTAAGAAGTCATGACATTTTGGAAGAATAAATGTAAGTAAAGAGAATTAATAATAATGCAATACATTCACAAACCATGCTTTTTTGTTTCCATTTCATGAATAAGAGAAGAATTTTCAAATGTAAAATTGTAGGGATAAGGTCCTAGAGAAAATTTCATTTTAAAAGCAAAATTTTCTTCCCACCAATGCATCTTACTTAATGTCCCCTGACCATCAGTGATTCTACCAAGCACACTATAGGATCTATATGAGAGCCAACTCAGAACCTAGTGGGCAAGCTAAGGAAAGGCATCTAAGAGTCATACTAAGTTTTTAGCATCTATTTATTAAAAAATATTTATACCCTGTCTTTTCTCCTTAGCCTGCAGGCTCAGCAGCAAAAACTGCAAGGACACACAAACATTAGAAGGATCCTACAAGGTATAAACAAGCCCCAATTAAATATCAAATACATTAAAGTACAGGGTGAAAAACAACACACATAGTTCAGAGCCAATCTACTCAGCCCATTTGTGTACTGTGATCTGCTTTAAAGCAAGGGTACATTACCCTTCCAGAAGCACACACACACAAATTGGAAAAGCAATCTAACCTGTTGGAAAGCTTTCTAGGCTGCAGTTCTGAAAAAAGCTCTACTAAGAATTCAGAAATAAGGCTGGATCCAGAAGGACCACTAGACTACATAGGGACATGTGTTGATAAACTAGCATACTACACAGTAATATTCCCAAGAATTGATATTCTTTTAAATCAGAATTGTTGTCATATAAGTTCCTGGATCTATACCATTCCAATGACTCATTTTCACATGAATTCTTTCAGGAAAATCATTGCCAAAAGGATCTGTTCACAGGGAACATAGAATATATGAATGAACCAATGTTAGCTTTATATAATTTATCAGTGTTATATTGGTATAATGTATCTGTTTATTATGTTGTTAGCAACCCTGAGCCCTTTGGGGATAGGGCAGGGTATAAATATAAAGTGAAATGAAATGAAATCACAGAAAATATGAATATCAGACTGTTCTGCGACACTCCTTTCCAATTTCATTTTGCTCCTGTTCGACATGTATTTCTAAAAGGTATGTTTTCTAGAAAGTATCTTATTCTCCAGAGAGGAGGAAAAGTCAGAATTTCTATTCCTACACCTCCAAAAAAGATGCAGTTAAATAAATCAAAATTGTCAGAATAAAAGTGAAGGCCAAATATTAACCACATTTGAAATTAGGGGAGACAGGCCATTATAGCCACCAGAGAATTTCCCAGTAGTCTGATAACCTGCTAATCTCACACCTAGTGGTGGTATTCAAATAATTTAACAACCGGTTCCGGTGGTAGGATTCAAATAATTTAACAACTGGTTGTTTGGAAGCACCATTTTAACAACCGGTTCTGCAGAAGTGGTGCGATCCTGCTGAATCCCACTACTGCTCACACCCCTCCCACACACACACACTTCGGCTGGGTCCAGGGTGGAAAAGCCATAAATGGCCAAGGCAAAGATGGTGCCTGGCCCAGGCAAGCCACATGTGGCCTGGTAAAAAAAGCTCCTAATCCAGGCAAGCCATGTGGAGCCAAGGGAAGATGGTTTTTATCCCAGGCTAGTTATGAGTGTATGTGCCCTAGTCCAGCAGAGTTAGACACAGTATGCTGATGGATGCATTTGTGTCTGGCGGAGCTATGGAAACACCTTGCCAAGCCTCATAAAGTGTGGGGCTGGCTGGCTCTTTCTCCTTCCCTTTCCCTTTTGTGGAGTTGGGGCCAGGCTGGGCCGGGATGTGGAGCCCTTGTCCAGGGCCACTTTTTCCTCTCAGTACATGCCTGTTGGAAACCAAAGTAAACCAAAGACACTAAAGAAAAGTAAACCAAAATTTTATTCTGATGGAGTACAAATGTATGGTGACTCAACAAAATAAACCACATGTGCAGACAACTAAGGAATATGAATGAATGAAGGAGTGCTGATGCCTTTTACTTGCTGTATTTCCATTTCTGATAAAAGCACTTATGATTACAGGGAAAAGTTCTGCATGTTCATAAAAAATATCACAAACTAAAACACTCTTTCATTAGGTTACTGGGGATAACATGCTCCACAGAATAATTTGAACAAGGTCTGGAAAGATGAAAGGAGAGAAGATAAGAAGGCCTCTGAGCTATGGAAAGATGAGAAGGAAAATCTTGGCATTATGTACAAAGACGCATTAAGAACCCTCAAGGCAAATCTCCAATACGTTTTGGATCAGGAATGTAGTACTTAAATGAATGAAATCCTAACACCACAGGGAGGATTTAATTTTAAATATATCTAAATTACACTTTTAAACTATACATATTTTCTCAGATTTTTAAACCTTTACATTAGATATTTGAATAATTAGCCAGAGGTTCAGCCCTAAGCTGAAAGAAAGTTAGAGGTGGAAAACTCCCATTGATTGTAATGGAATTAAAATCTAGATCATTTGATTTGGATAAAGCATTTCCATAAATTTTGCACTTGTTTAAGTAGCTGTGCTCCAAAATTAGATTTAGATAAAGATGGATATTTTATTTAAAATAACACCTTGCTCTTGCTTAAAAACAACTTTCTAAATTGTATGGTATGTTAAATCTCAACAATGAAAGAGGTAAAACCTCTTACACTCTTGTTTATTTGCTTTATTTATACCCTGTCTTTCTCCCTAATGGGGATCCAAAATGGCTTAAAACCAGAGGTGGGATCCAACCAGTTCTCACCACTTCTCTAGAAGTGGTTACTAATTTTTTCTGAGTGTCGAGAAGGGGTTACTAAAGCAACCTCCCTGCCCAATAGGGACTGGAGGTGCGTGTGTGCGGCGACGCCACTGTTTGAATTCCACCACCATTGGAACCTGTTATTAAAATTTTTGGATCCCACCACTGCTTACATCACTCTCCCCTCCTCCATTTTATCCTCAAACCAAACCTGTTGGGTAGATTAGGCTGAATGTGTGTGACTACTCAAGGTCAAGTGAGGATTCAAACCTGGCTTTCCCATATCCTAGTTGGACACTCTTAATGACTACACCACACCGAGAGACTGAAAAGCAGCAATGGCTGGGAAACAGATTGTGTGACTACACAAAAAGAAGCCTATTTGTAGGTTGAACTTTCAACTATTTTTATGAGGTGGACAGCAGCTAAAACCTCCATTAGGTATTTCAACAGCAACTAACATGATCAGAAAATGCATCTTTTTTTCTGAGGGCAGTCCTAAACATTGAACTTCTCAATTAGTTGAGCTCAAAAAGCATATGGATTTCACGTGATGCTGTTGCTCTTCTGATCTCTCAACAGCAAATGTCAACAATGACATCTTCTGGCTGACAATACTGGAACCACCAACCTGTGCAATATGATTTGGGGGCTTTATACAGTGGAGGGATCCAAAAATTTTAATAACAGGTTCCGATGATGGTGGGATTCAAACAGTGGCGTCGCCGCACACACGCACCTCCAGTCCCTATTGGGCAGGGAGGTTGTTTTAGTAACCCCTTCTCGGCACTCAGAAAAAATTAGTAACCACTTCTAGAGAAGTGGTGAGAACTGGTTGGATCCCACTTCTGGCTTTATACCTACAGACCACCTTCCCCCGTTACATTCCCTGAAGAGCGCTCCAGTCAGTGAACAGCAACTTACATCCCTGGCCCCAAAGAAGTTGAACAGCCTCTACCAGAGCCAGGGCTTTTTTGGCCCTGACCCTAGCCTAGTAGAACACTCTGTCCAATGAAACCTACGGGAGTTTATGCAATTCGGCAGGGTCTATAAATGGAGCTGTTTCACCAGGTTTATGGTTGAAATGGAGCCACAGTACCATTCAATGACCTATACTAACTTTTGGCCTCTTTATCTCCTACTCCCTCCTACCCATTGCTATATTGATATTTTAGTTGCCATCTGTTTCAGAGCATTGCACTAATGTTTTTCTTAAATGTTTTTAAAATAAATAAATGATATCCATAGTATTTTAATTGATGTAAGCCACCCTGAGCCATATGGGCAAGGGTGGCTACTACTAGTAGTAGTAGTATTTGTCAGAGCAATTTAGTTCTTTCCGAGGGCTTCAGAAGAATTCCCTCTCTAAGGGAATTTCACATCTGACTCTGTTGCAAATTTGCATGATAAAAACAAAAATCCTGTTAGAACAAGTCACTGCTTTCATTCATTTTTTTCAACTCAGAAAAATAAGTCACCTCTGTGTCACAAGTGAACAGCTGGGTGAAAGATCTTGGGCACCAAATTCCTCAGTTCCAAATGTGTGACTTGAACTAAGTCAGTGGCCTAGCTGTTCTATCTGCTGGAAAGCATTATTCAGTAATGAACTATGCTTGCTTTGCAGTTATATACACTGTGTTCATTAAATGGTTCAGAATGTTATGTTTTAATAGATAACATAAAATTAGCATAGCAATTAATTTTCAAACCTATTGCCAACTAGTAGTGCATAGGAGAAAAGCACATACTAAGCAATGTAGGACAGTATGTAAAACTAATAGATGACGATGACGATGACGAGCAGCGGTGACTGAGCGACGACGGCAGCGGCGGTGACGGCGGCGGCGGCGAAGCGGCAACGGCAATGCAACGACGATTTAATTTTAATTTAATTTTAATTTATCTACCTAATTTAATTTTAATTTAATTTAATTTTAATTTAATTTAATTTAATTTTAATTTTATGATGATGATGATGATGTAAATAATAGAGCTTTTTAGAAATAGGAATGTCCTTGGGTAGAAACATTTTCTGAGATACTGGTTCAACACTACAACTCGTTATGGTGTTTCCAAATGCCTGTTTCTGCTGCTCCCCCACTTCCTTTTTGCTTACCATTTACAATCCAGACCTCATTATAGACATATGTCATTGTTCCTTGTGAGGTACAATCCCAGATATTTCTCTGTATGCTTTCAGTTTTTTGAGACAGTGATCTGAGCCTTCTCAGCCTGTTCATCCATTTTTTCTAGGAATTAAGTGTTTCATCCCCAAAATGCCCATTTCAGTTTGTGCTCCTCTTGTGTGACACCATGGTCCTTTCTTTTCACTATGTTTTTGGTTTTACCCACAAAATGCACACATTTTTCAGCGTTATCTGCACACCAATACACCATGTATTCTATGCATACTGAGAGATTGCATGAATATATTACGTATAAAACATGCAAGTATATTATACAAATGAAGCTTTTTAAAAAATCCTGCAAAATGCAAAGAGCTCAAATAAAAGGGAAAAAATATTGGACTCCAAACTGCCATACGATGAAGCAATGTTTCAGGACTTTCTCTAGGGGAAGAGTTACGTAAGTTGGAGAAAGTCTTCTTAGGTCGATTCCCCACTTAAAAAATGGAAGTAGATACAAACTGGTTTGGTTAGATTCGAGACCTTTTGAGCACGGTTTCATGGTCTCCACTGCAGCGTCTGACTTCTTGTTCCCAGAAATGCTGCAGCCTCGCAGGAGTTCCCACTGTCGGCGGATCAAATGCACAATTTGCTCAGAGGCTATCCTGATTGGCTGCAGCGTTGTGCTGTGGCAGGAATTTTTTTTATTTTCAAACTGACAGATCCACATATCCATTAGCATGCACAGAACGACTATGAGGAGACAAAGAAATGGGTGATTAAAGCAAAGCCCTGTTTCTGTGCATCTCCATCTACTCGTATCCATGTAGATATGACATGTAGCACAGCTTTGTATTGCCTTCTACTCAGTCAATCGGTCAAAACCGGCTCCATGTAGCTTCATATCCACGTGGATCTCTGGTCCACAAAAATACAAAAAAGGGCTGCGCGCATGTAACCCCTGTGTCAGAATGGGATGACCCAGAAAGGGGTGGAGTCTGAAATGAAGTAGAATGCTGCAGAACTCATGAGGTTGGAGGAAGCGAGACTACCAGGCTGGGACCTTGATTGATTTTATTAAGCCCTTAACACCTTGTTTAAGGTAACTGCAATGTTGTGGGGAACTAGTGAGAAGGGAGTTTATTTTTTTGCTATATTGTAAATGTTAGAATTTATTGTTTCAGGGTTTTTGTGTATGTAAATGGTGAGAGTTTTCTGGGAACCTTCATCATCTTGAAGCCCATTCACCAAGCCTCAGAAGTCTTCCAAACCAACCACCAGCAAAGAAGAATTGGACTTGGCAATATCAGTAGACTGTAAATAAGGACTTGAAAATGCAAAACTTCTAACATGGACTGCAAAGTGTAAAATGTTAAATGTTTTTAAAAGTGCGTTATTTGTTAAGTAAACTGTTTTGTTAAAATTTGGTTCTTTGCAACTCCTTCCAAGTACTGCCCCACAGAACCCACAAGCTGAGGTTACAAATTGGCCAAGCCCAACCAGTATTAAGGGCTTGGAAGATGAGATTACAAATATGAAATTGCTTGCAATGGAAGTGTGCAAAAAGTTGGGGTTTGATCCCATAAAACTGTCTTGTTATGTGACATAAGTTCAAAGGGATGTTAATGAGGGATATTCAACATACTGTGGAAACTTATGGTGCAATTGCTTTAAAAAAATGCACAGGATAAGGGGCAGAGGGAAGAGATGAGGAGTGTTGCTGTGTGAATTTGGAAACACATAATTCTTGTTTGGTACCAAGATAGTCAACCAATGTATAAACTGTAAGAATTGCAAGGGAAATGGGATGTAATCCCTATTGATGCACAGAGTTTGCAACAGTTAGTTGGGAAGAAGCAAAACCTGTGCAGCAGGGAGAAAAAAAGGAACACTGTTTGGCAAAGTTACATGAATGAAAGAGGAGTTCCAGTTGCAACCTCTACCCCTTTTGCAAACTCATCCTCTGGGATTACGCAACAGCTGCTGGAAAAGGGAAGTTTTGGTAAAAGGCCAGTACATCCTTAAGTTTCCAGCAGTAGACCTTGAAGTTGCAATTAAAAACATATTCTGGTATTTTACCTAAACCAACCCAGGGAAATAGAATATTCAGTTTAGGCTGAGTTCATGCAAGAGAATTAATTGCAGATGACAGTGTTCCTGGAAAAATATTAAAAGAAGGAAAATTATAGAGAGCTTGCTGCCTCCTTGCATTTGCCCATAGCTTTTGGGGAAGGCGGGAAAGGATGCGTCTGCAAAACAAATGCCTTTTGCTATTTTGGAAATTGCATATGGCAATATTGTCTCAGTTTCTGAATTGAAAAGCTAAGTTTTATGAGACATATCAGCACATTAATGAACCCCCCCATCCAGCATATTTAAATCGGTTGCATGCTCTGGCTATGGAAATATTAAGGAAAGAAGGGGATTAAGCTGATGGAGAGCTTAAGTTTTATGTTCATGAACAATTCTTTAGGGGATGCTGGCATGAAGCATTGTTAACAGCCCTCAAAATAAGGAAAATAGAGTGCAGTAGTGAACTAAAAGACGGTCAATATGTTGATCTCCCTCATGCAGTGAGATCCTTAGAGAAAGAAATCTCTAGTAAAACAGGAAAGAAAACTG
The DNA here is from genome assembly GCF_021028975.2 of Sphaerodactylus townsendi. Classification (NCBI taxonomy): domain Eukaryota; kingdom Metazoa; phylum Chordata; class Lepidosauria; order Squamata; family Sphaerodactylidae; genus Sphaerodactylus; species Sphaerodactylus townsendi. Next base: position 33,738,906 of record NC_059433.1, on the reverse strand, counting down.
AAGCAAGAGATGAAGGGGAAAGAGGGAAAGCCTTCAAATAAAATTGTGGGACTATTTGATAAAAAATACAGAAAAGACTGAAAAGAGTGGGTACTAACAAAAGGAGATAGACTGGAAATCCTAAATACTTACAATCTGAGAGGGAGGTGGCTAAATTGAAGACTACCCTTCATCAAGCAAGGGATTGTAGCAATTCAAAGCCTCCCAGTTCTCCCAGGGTCTGAGGAGAAAGGCAGAATGGTAGCCCCTCTAGAAGACCCTTAAGTAAGATATGGTGCTTTAACTGTGGATTAAAGGGTCATGTTAAACGTATGGAATGTGTCAATCAAGCCAAATCCAGAATTGGTTCATCCAAATATTACCTAAATACAGTTGGTAACCAAGAAAAAAACTTGTTTAAGATGGACCCATCTAAAAAACAGCATAGCAAGTCAGTGGGCATCTGGAAAGCAGTGACTATAGGTATGGGTGGAAAGAAACTATTACAAGGTTTGATAGGACCTGTATGTGCTATGACTGTATTATATTTGGATGGAGTGAAATGCTGCTGTTCCCAATAGATACAGGTTCACAAAGTGACATACATTTGTGAGACCTTTTATAAAGCCCACTTATCCTCATCGTGGAACTGCAGCCTATTCAGGGATTTATTGGATGCCTCAGAAGGACCAGGAGGTCAGACAGTGCCCCTATTTAGATTTATATTTCCTAGAATTGCACATTCCAATTAATACTGAAGGTATAGAAGAGAAATATGGAAATTTTAGCTCTAGTTTGCCCAGACCAACACCATGAATCAACAAGTTTTCCATGCCATTATTGGTACTCTAATGTGATGATAAGATGTGTGACTTATGCCAATATTGAGTTCAGATGGGATCAGTTTCTGCAACTAGCCACAGACTTGCTATATCGTTGAAAAAAAAGAAGCTTGCAGCTATTATTTTAGAGACACAAAGGAAGAAGGGTGAAGTGGGAAGAGGGGAAGTGAAGTATGGCTGCAGGGTGGAAGGCCTGTACATGTCCCAGCAGGAAGTGCATGCACAGTGACAGGGTGTGTTGCAAACTTCCAACCACACAGAAAAAAAATAGGAACAACAGTCCTTTTAGTAAGATCCAGAAGTGGCAGCTGGACCAGGAGGGTTATCCATCTTTCCACAAATGAAAGTAAAACCTATGGTATCAAAATACCAATGAGAATAGGGTCTGTAGTCAAAGAATTTGACACAAAAGGATATTGTATTGAAGCCTTCTATACAGTAGTTGCTAAAAGCTACTGAAGTAGAATGGACAAGAGCTCTAGCCCTGTCAGGTTTGGACCTCAATAAAATATAAATGAAATGAATTCCCAGTTTTGAAATCTTTGAAGCTTCCAGCATTAAGTCAGTCAGAACAGAGGAAAGAATTTCACAACGTATAGCAACAGAAACACCTCAAGGGTCTTTGCAATGCATGATTTAGGACCCTTGGGAGAGTTTCAGGTGTTGCTCCACAAAATTTATTTAAAAAGTGATGTGCCCTTTAGAGAGAGAGAACTAGGCGAAGTTTCGCCTTCAGATTTTGAAGACCTCACAGGCAACATTTGAGGGAGTTGGCTACACTAGGTGTAATTGAAGAAACCAACAGTCCATATGCATCACCAATAGTATTGGTAAGGAAAAGAAAAATGGGGCTCTTAGGATGGTAGTGGACTATAGGAAATTAAATAATTTAACAGAAAAGGATGCTTTACCCTTCTGCCAAGAATAGAAGAAATTTTTTGCTTACTTACTTCTGCGGGATCACAAGTGGTTCTCTGTCCTTAGATTTTAAAAAAGTGGATATTATCAGGTGCCAATGGACCCAGCAGATTTCCAAAAGACAAGCATTTACCACCCCATTTGGTAATTGGCAGTTCAAGATGATGCCCTGCAAGGGTTAACAAATGCCCCTTCAACCTTTCAACGAATGATGGAAAATGTGATGCAAGGCTTAAAACCTTACTGAAACTATTGCCTTTTGGATGGATTTGATCATATTCTCCTCTTCTGCAACTAAAGAAGAGCACGAAGAAGCGTCTTCCCTCAAGGTTTTGCAAAGACTTCAGACATATGGATTAAAGTTGGTCCTTCTAAATGTAAAACTATTTCAATCATCAGTGAAATATTTAGGTCACATCATATCAGCCTCTGGAATAGAGCCAAAAGAGACAAGGAAAAAGACAGATGCCATTACCATACCTGGCCGGTGCCACCACAAACCTCCAGTGTGAACTTCGGAGATTTCTTGGGTTTGCTGGATATTATAGGAGGTTTGTGTCAGGATATTCAGTCATTGCAAAGCAAGGTAGTTCTAGAGGAAGTAAAAAATAAAGGAAACCAGTCTCTCAAAAGACAAATGGGATGTAGGCCTGTCAAGATTTGGCCTTTGAGGACTTTAAAAGAAGTTAAAGTTGACCACAGCACCAGTATTGGGATTTGCAGACTGGAAGTTGCCATATATATTGCATATGGGTGCTAGTCTCGCAGGAGTAGGTACAGCCCTATACCAGAGTCTGCAAATAATAACTGTCTCCGATGTCATCGTGATATGCCAGTAGAGGTTTAAGCTGCGTAGTGAACGCGAATTATCCAGTGCACAAATTGGAGTTTTTGGCATTAAAATGGGCAGTTTGTGACAAAGTTCCATGATTTTTGTATGGATCAGAGTTCAAGGTAATGACTGATAAACAACCCCACTGACTCTATGTTCTAACCTCTGCCAAATTTTAGATGCTGCAGGGCAGAGGTGGAGTGTCAGCATTATCTTTAGCATATAATTTTGAAATAGTCTACAGATCTTGAAAAAGCTAATATAGATGCTGACTCACTTTCTAGGAGACATGAAGAGCTCACTGAGGATGAGGGAAGGAGTGATAAACAAACTAGAAAGAATTTCTAAAATGCTCCTAAGATTCAACATGATCCTAATGCACTAAAAGCATTGGATGCTGAAGTCTGTAAGGCAGTTGGCCTTTGTATCCAAGTTCTACATGTACGCATGCAAACATCCAGTAGTGCCAAGATGTAATGAAGTGGACCACAGTTATATTGAGACCTTTACCTGCCTCTGGAGGGACAGTATTCCAGAAGAATTTGGCAAATGAAGGATGTCTCAAGTATTAAAATCCCCTTCTTGATCCAAAATGGCCACGAGTTTCCTGACTGGAAGAAGTTGCAAAGAAAGGGACAAATATATAGCTAGAATAATACACTTTTGGAGAGAAGCGCATAAACCCACCTGGGATGAAGAAAGAAAAAGAGGAGTATGAAACTAAGACTGTAATTACTTGAGAGAGAGTGGCCCCAACTTTTTTCATGTCAAATGGAGTTCTATATCGGAAGAGTTCAATGAAAAGGAGAAGATGTAGAGCAATCTCTGTGATCCCTTACACTCATCGGAAGAGAGCTCTGGAAGGCATTCATGATGAAATGGAGTCATTTTGGAATTGAAAAGGAACTTTGCAGAATTGGCTAGGGATAGATTCTTCTGGCCTAAAATGGCACAAGCTATAGAACAGAAGTGCCTTGCAATTGTGAACAGCTGTGTAAAGAGGAAAGCGCAGAGTAGAGAAGAGCAGCTGAATTAGTTAACATAAAAAACATATGCTCCTTTAGAGTTAGTCTGTATAGATTTTTTTAACTCTTGAATCCTGATGTAAATGGCACCAAAATATTTTAGTAGTTACTGAAGTCATTTTACCAAATATGCACAAGCATACCCCACTCGAGATCAGACTGCCAAGAACAGTAGCTACAACTCTCTGGGAAAATTTTATATGCCATTATGGATTTCCTAGAAGATTCCACAGTGATCAACAAGGAGAAGCCTTTGAGTCGGAACTGGTTACAGAACTGAGTAAAATTGCAGGAACTAGAGTCCCATACAACACCATATCACCCAAGGAGGAAACCCTCCTGTTGAGAGGTTCAATGCGTACCCTTTTAGACATGTTGGGCACATTAGAGTGTAAATAAAAAAATCTAATTGGAGAAAGTACATAAAACCATTAGTCTTCATGCTTTATAATTGTACCAAAGAAAATGATACTGCCCTGGGAGAATCTCCTTATTTTTTAATGTTTGGAAGACAACCATTACTACCAATTGATTTTGTGTTCCCAAAGGGATAAAGTCGGAAGGAGCAAACAGAAGTAACTTTCATCAAGACTATGTAAGAGACTTAAAACGCATGAGCTTCGTTATGCATATATGATTTGGCCACTCCAGGAAAGTGAAAAGCATCCAAGCAAGCCAACAAACGAAGATGGGATAGGAAAGAGTCAATCAAAATCAACCATTTTTCAACAGGGAGACAGAGAGTGCTAGTTCGTGAACTTAAGCCCCCCGTGGAATGCAGAAATTAGCTGGACCGATGCGAGGAACCTGTTGTGCATATAGATTCTGGAGCAACCTGATGAAACCCTTCCTGTTTACAGAGTCCAATCAGGAAGATGGCAAAGGTGTTGTTCGAACTCTGCACCGGGATATGCTGAGATCATGTGGTTTTATTTCCTCCTCTGAGGATAATGAGTGAATTTGGACAGTCCAGAGAGTCCTAGTTAGTGGTAGGAGACCGAGACAAAAGTTAGCTGATGTGAACTCAGTAGGAGAAGATTGTGCATCCCATCATCTAACTCTCTTTCAGACCTCAATCCCATGGCAAGGGAATTCACACCAAGCTCCCTTCCAATGAGGAGTTACTGCAAGTCGGAGAATCCTTGTAAGAAAAGACAAGGGAAGAAGACAAGGTTGTGCTGTCAGATTCACCAAATGTGGTCCCTATCACCAGTCTGTAGCAGGGATCTCTGGGGAAATTAGTAACCTACCCCTTAGAACACAAGAGTTAGAACCCAGCCTACTAAGTTAGCTGATTGATGTTCACTTGAATTTTTCAATGAGGAGTTAATTGGAGTCAACACTCCTACTGTAATATGTCATTGTTCAATCATTTCAAAGAAGTTAAATTATGTAAATACTGTCGAGGACGACAGGAGATTTTGAGTGGGGGAGAATGTAACCCCCCCCCCTGTGTCAGAATGGGATGACCCAGAAAGGGGTGGAGTCTTGGGAAATGAAGTAGAATGCTGCAGAACTCATGAGGGAGTTGGAGGAAGCAAAGACTACCAGGCTGGGACCTTGATTGATTTTATTAAGCCCTTAACACCTTGTTTAAGGTAACTGCAATGTTGTGGGGAACTAGTGGGAAGGGAGTTTATTTTTTTGCTATATTGTAAATGTTAGAATTTATTGTTTCAGGGTTTTTGTGTATGTAAATGGTGAGAGTTTTCTGGGAACCTTCATCATCTTGAAGCCCATTCACCAAGCCTCAGAAGTCTTCCAAACCAACCACCAGCAAAGAAGAATTGGACTTGGCAATATCAGTAGACTGTAAATAAGGACTTGAAAATGCAAACTTAACAGGACTGCAAAGTGTAAATGTTAAATGTTTTAAAAGTGTTATTTGTTAAGTAAAGTAAACTGTTTTGTTTAAATTTGGTTCTTTGCAACTCCTTCCAAGTACTGCCCCACAGAACCCACAAGCTGAGGTTACACGCACATCGTGCACAACCCACTGCTTCCTGATTCACACACACCCCACTTCCCAACCACTCCAGATTGACCACGAATTTTAAAAAAAGATCTACTTCCTTCCAGGTTCTAAAATAACGCATGCTAAGGGGGGGGGGAGCACCAGAAATGGGGTGAATGCGCATAGTGGGGAGTTCTGAGGGAAACCTGGATATTTGGAGTGACGAGCACGCATTTAGTCATGAGTGGGGAATCCACCTTAGACTGAAAGAACATTCACCAGTCTACTGCAGGATGCTGCCAATTAAGAGAAATTACATATAGTGGTCCCTCCACCAAATACTTACAGCTTGTACTGACTGTGTTGGAAAACAAGTTACAAATAAAGGAAAACGCAGATACCACACTTGCCGAAATCTCCACAGTACACTGGCCACTGAAATAAATACTCAGTGCTATGGAAAAACAACAGCTTTGTTCATGTTAAGCAATTCCATGCTTTATACTGAGCTAGTTCTTTCAAACAACATTAAACGCCTTTCTGCCAACCTACCATATAGATAGTGTATCAGTTTCCATGGGGAAAAAGTTATTTAGCCAAATTTTCATGTTGTCATGTCAGATATAGGCTTTTGTTTATCCTCTGAATGCTCATTCGCTTCTTCAGTAGAGAACTACTCATTTTTTCTTATCCTTTTTCTTTTATCATGCTAGCATAAGAGCCACTGAATACAATAACCAATGCAAGTGTACAATGCAATATATGTGAAATAAAAAGAACAGTGATCACACCTCTTAAAAATATATTTTCACTTGCTTCTAGGCGGAGTTATAGGAAGCATGGCTTGGACATGTGATGAAAACTGTTATGAGATACACAAAAGTAACAGTGAAGATGGTAATGCTTGAAAAGGATCCATGATACATTGCAACAAAATACCACAGTTAAGCAAAAAAAATCACAGGTTTTTTAATTGTCCACTGTAAAGCCAAAAACAATGACCATTTATGCACATGGTCTCCTGCACACTGAGCACACATTCCCTTTGAATTGGATTCTATATTGCACACACTTTCCCCCCCTCTTCAAAATTCATGTACTCTCAAATTACAGAATCTCCACAGTTGCCTAAAACTGGTAATGGGCAACCCCCGCCCCCCGAAAGTAAAGGAAATCAGCTTATGTTTTGTTTTCTTCAGGTTTTCTCACTCCTCCCCTCTTCCCCTGCTCACCCAATAGCTGTTCTTCTCACTCTCTGGGCCAGCATTACAGAGCGATCCAAAGGGCTTCCTTTTTAAAATTTAAATCCTTCGGGTCTACCACTTGAGCAATAGACTCTTAAAATTGACATGAGATTTATAGTTTAGCAGATTCCACAGATCACACACACACACACACATACACACACACACACACACACACACAAGTTGGCAGGCAAGAGAGAAGTTTCCCCAAAGAGAGGTTTTACAGAAAGACCAAGGAAGAAGGGTGGGCAAAATAGCAGTTTGACTGGGGTCACTTCATAGCAAGAGAATCCTGCTTAAATGAGAAACCCCATTACGAAGCACAACCACACAGGAAGCAGTAAGTGCACAAAAATACATGACCAGCTCACCTACCCTGTCCCAGTTACTCACCGTCTGGAACACAAACTCAAAACTGGCAGAATGTTGGAGGAGGTTCCTCAATAGATGGATGGGATCATGATAGACCACCCCGTGTACAGAAAAACCTGGACAGCAAGCTGGTTCAGATTTAAACCACCAGCCTCATTCAACCTAGTCTCCATAATACATATTAGGTCACTCTGTCCATCTAGAATTAAATACTGAATGAATGCAGTTTTTTCTGTTTACCAACCGGGCATTCAGCATTAGGATCTTAAAGCCAAGGGGCCCAGACTCAGTGCGACCAGGTCTCTGTTGGCTGGGAGGCAGACTTGAAGGAACAGTTGTCAATCAGCAGGCAGGTTTCTTTCTCCTAAAACAGCCAGCCTGTGTACTGTCATAATCTCTGCCCAAAACCAGGAGAATGGAAGCCCGCCTCCCAGGGCTTATACCCAGTCTTTATCCCACCAGTAAGAAGAAAGATGAAGACTAGTAGTTCCACTCCCCCAGCTACCTGACAAACTCTTTAATCCTCCCACCATCATTTTTTACTGACAGGGTAACAGGTACTCATGCCCTCCCGGAAGTGGCAACCCAACCAGTAGTGTTCCTGCATGAGTCTAGGTTTTATCACAGAGGTCCAGGGAAAGGTGGTGATACAAGGTTGGGCAGGAAACTACTAGCTCCAGCAAAGTGTCACAGACATCAAGCAGGAGTCCCACTGGTGAAATTCTAGGCAGCAACAGCAGACAGATAGATGTGGATGCTTGTATACTGTAATAAATCAAGTGAGGACATTTCTCTACAAACTGTTATTACTCTCTGAGCAATAGTATCTGCATAAAAGCTCCAAATGCCTTTTATTTTCCTAAATAAACATTATTTAGCAGGATCCTTAACAGAGCAGGGTAGAATCACTACTAAATAACCTTGCATTGACGAAGAACAGTACTAAGACAGTGGAAGCATTACCTTTGTGCCAATGGGACTCCTGTCCAAGGTGAAAAACCAGATACAGCAGGAAATGTCAGATAGGAGTGGAAATTTGTCAGAATCCTGTCCTTATTCAAGGCTCAGTTCTTTCTATAGCGATGCACATCACATCTGCAAAAGAGATGGCATAGAACGCAGACTTTAGAGAGCCACAGACTGGACAGAAAGGGGGAAAGAATTGGAGAGAGAGCATGCATTTTAGAGCCAGAGAAAGGGATATATCTATGAGCAAAATCCAATTTTATTCTATTCTTATTCTATTCACAATCAAGTTATTAGAGGAGCCTGCAAAATCACAACCTAAAGCCAAAAGGCATTTGTTTATTCAATATTCTCAGACTACAAAATACAAGGCAATCATCACACTAATTTCATAATACAGTGAAATAAATAGTTCTGTAGCTCTCTGAACTACAGTGAATAGCTTACAATAAAAGCATTGTAAAGATGCAGATAGGACTATTCTGTATGTGGACAGGAGAAGTTGGACACAGCCACAACTCTTTGTAAAACAGTATGTTACAGATGTTGGTTATACCACCATGCTGCTAGCAGAAGAGAGGTGAGGATTAATTTCATCCAAGTTCTGTTCTATTGGAGTCTCCTGATCCATGAAGCTTTATGTCTGTAGATCTCCCTTTCCCAAGCAATGCTTGAAATGTTAAAAGAAGATGCTGGTGAGAGCAAAAAGTGAGTAAGGATCCACATCCACCAGGAGAAATACTGCAGGATACAATCTATTGTTTTTAACTAGATGCATGAAGAAATTGCTTTCCATTGAAGAGTTACAACAAAGATACAATAAATAAAGACAAAGCCTTGGGTCCTGTGAAACAAAAGTACAGTGGTTTTCACAGATGCAATTTTTTCGGTAACCTCTTCTTCCTCCATCAGTCTTAAGAACATAAGAAAATAAGAAAGAGCCTGCTGGATCAGACCAGAGTCCATCTAGTCCAGCACTCTGCTACTCGCAGTGGCCCACCAGATACCTTTCAGAGCTCATATGCAGGACGTGAAAGCAATGGCCTTCTGCTGCTGCTGCTCCCGAGCACCTGGTCTGCTGGACACTGGGGGACATGGGACCCATGTGAACATAAAGGTGCTTCACCCATCAGGAATGCAGTGAACAATCTTCACCAATGGAAAGGGAAGATTATTTCACCCAGTTCCCCTCACTCCCAGCCCATGCCCCATACCAGTGTAAGTTCTGGACCATCAGTAGTTTTAAGGTCAAAAAATACTGGGATGGGGGTAGAATAGGAAAAGAAGTACATTGTGAGCATGCTCACATTATATATTTTATAATACATAAGCTAAAAAGAGATACGTTGATCTTGCTAAACTCATGGTGCTATTTTATGCAGCACAAAATATTCCTTTTATATCTTTTCCTGGAATATTCCTGACAGTATCCATTATAGAATCTATATTATCATAGCCTCAGACAAAATTGCTATAATTGGACTTCTGTGCAACTTTAAGTATCAGCCTGGCATTCTTGTCTTATTGATGGATCGGCTATGCAAATGGTGCACTCTGGAATAAAAGGAGAATTTGTAATGATGAAGCTAAAACGAATCTTTTTATAACTTCAAGCAGCCTAAGGCATTGGTAGCTCTTGTCATCTGTCACTCTTGGGACAAGCAATACCAAGAACATTTAGCCTCTACACATGCTGATTATTTCCAGGTAAAGGAGGCAAGAGAAGACAGATTTCAACTTTATGTGAGTCGCTGTAATCTTTTAGTAAAATGGGCCTCTATCCAAAATAACCTAATTATCTTGAAATCAACTGTATGTGAAATATCCCCCCTGCATGAACATCCCATGCTCACTTCAGAATGCATTTAGTTTTTCTGAGCTTTCTCAGAGAATCAGGGCACTTCTGCACATGCAAAATAATGCACTTTCAATGCACTTTCACAATTGTTTGAAAGTGGATTTTGCTATTTCGCACAGTAAAATCCAGCTGCGAAGTGCATTGAAAATGGATTACAAGTGCATTATTCTGCATGTGTGAAGTGCCCCAAGTGAACCTTTTAGATCTCTCCTCACCAGTCCGCAAACACTTCCTCCATGCTTTTTCACAATAATTGCCAGGAGTACTAAAGAGACTACAGGAAATGTCATGCAATCCTTGCCCTGAACTGTGAATTACAGTGCAACTTAAGCGGAAACAGGGGGGAATTTTAGGGCAATGCTGGAATTATCTTCGTGTTGAGCCAGCCTATCTTTGAGCTGAGAATGGCTATGAAAAAGCAGCATGCCTATCTCAGGAGGCTTACCGATAATTATATATTGCAGCATCAGCCACATCTGTCCTGTGCTCATTGCAATTATTGCTCCATTCTCCAAAACGAAACATCTCTGTTAACACTGCAGTGTGCTGAATTACTTTTCTGCTGTCACATACAGGTACATTTTCTTCGCCCGTCACCTGTCACTAGGGTTTCAAGTGATTTCCCAGTGAAAGATACCAACTTATTTATTGTACTATTGTGCATTACTGTGAAAGTAATGCACTGAACTTTACTAAAAGAAGACACTGATTGTAAATGTAAGTATATTAGAGTAATTTTAATTGCAGTAAAGTATTATCTTTTCTGCCTATACCTTACTTAAAAATAACATGTTAGAATCTCAGATAAGATTAGAAATTGTTGTACAATTACACTCATTCTTTCCAAAGTTGACGTAAACATTCTTCGCAGAAACAATGTTTAGAATATTGTATAGCTAAGAGATATCCTAATATACACCAAGTCACTCTTCAGCATCTCAGACTAAGGTCAAATCCCCACTACCATCTTAGCCAGGTTTCAGAACACAAACTAACCAGGTTTCAGGGACAACCTCCCTGGTCGAATCCCCACTACCGTCTTAGCCAGGTTTCAGAACACAAACTAACCAGGTTTGAGGTCATTTGTGTTCTGAAACCTGGCTAAGATGGTAGTGGGGATTCGACCAGGGAGGTCGTCCCTCAAACCTGGTTAGTTTGTGTTCTGAAACCTGGCTAAGATGGTAGTGGGGATTCGACCTAAGTATGATTAAGTATACATTGGATGGTAATCAGTGCAGAATTCCACATACCGATTTGTACTATATGAGATAAGTAACATAATCTGCAGTCAGGGTTCCCGATTTGTACTATATGAGATAAGTAACCGATTTGTAACCGATTTGTACTATATGAGATAAGTAACCGATTTGTAACTGATTTGTACTATATGAGATAAGTAACATAATCTGCAGTCAGGGTTCCCAGACATGTTTCACAGTTTCCACCAATATGAGGGATCAACAAGGGAACAATTAATTTTGAGTGAAGTTCTATTATTTCAGTGTTAGCATTTGTTGCTTTTTCCATCTTACATCTTTGCTAGAACAATGTTTTTATCACCACAATGAGACCAGCAACAAGATGGCTAACACCACTTCATTTCTGGGATCTGCCACACTCTTGAGAGAAGGAGTACATGATTTTCCATTGATGAATTCTGCCGCAAACATACATAGTGTCAAGAAGATCAGAATAAAATGATGTTCGGGAATCAGCTTTTAAATCTCTGATGTCTGAAAGAACTACTGCAGAAGTTGTAGCAAAGAAATCAAAATTATGAATAATTTGTTCATTCGAAAGAGTACTCTAAACTCATAGGCTAGAACATCTTCTCCCATGTGGAGGTTTCCTAATAGTTCACCATTAAATTACTTTCCCTTGGCATTTGCTACTCTGATTACCATCTCATTACTACTGTGGTTTTCTTGCCCTAACCAAACCTTCAGCTCTTCCCGTGCTACCTCAACGCTAATCAAATGTAATGGATCGGAAGCATAATAGGCCAAATAAACCATAATTGGCCCCAAGGGATAAGTTCTCCACAGAACATGAGATGAATAAGTGACAGAGCATAGGTAGCATTTAGTTTTACTGTAACTATCACAAAGTCACTGAATGCAGGGTGTTTCTGAAGGTGTTTTCAAGTGATTTTCCAGTTTATACCCCAGTATATCTCTAGATTAGTTCATCTATGCTGAACAACAGATATCTGTTCTAGAATCTAAATTACTCCAGTCAGATGTGATTCAGATATAAGCATGCACTTTAAAAACTCTTATGCAGCAAGTTAGCCTTCCTATATCAGATTATTTAATCCCTGGCAGGAGGTACACCTCAACAAAGTTTTAGGTTCCTTATAGATCTAGTACTCAAGTGATACTATTGGAAAAATCTCTGCTTTCCTTTTAATCTTTTATTAAAACATATCAATTACATTTTGACATTGACTAAATCAACAAAAATTAAACACTCCATTATTGTTGCATAGATAATGAAAGGAAAGAAATTACATGTCCATAGAAATATATTTCTAAGTAAAGAGGTCACAAACAATTAGACTCTTCTGAGAAGAAGTTCCTAATCAATTCAGCTTCCCATATTATAAATTTTAAAATCAACTAACAATAGCTAAAGATGCCACTTGATCAGGGCAAACACTCTTTACTAACTGATCATGTTATCATTTCAAATACCAGCAGATACTTGAAATACTTTCTTAAAATACCTGTTAGACTCCCCCAGTCAAGGAACAGAAGGAATTTGCTTTCCAGCTTCTCCTTTTCCAGCTTGCCTGTGAGCAATGCCTCCGAAATTAAGAGGAGAGGATTGTTCCTTTCTGATTCCCTCTTTCAGTCCCCAGCCTCTGCCTATCCTGTGCCTTTGAGGACAACATCTAGTTTTCTTTTCTCTTGGTTGTTTCCAGGCAGGCCTTATAAAGCAGTACCCAGGTCAAGTCATCCCAGAGCCCTGGCAAATGTATTCCAGTGACTGACTAACTGGCCAATGAGCTGTCATCCCTCTGCTCTTTCCAGCCTTTCATTTTCCATTTAAAAGCCTCTCCTAGACCCACACCTTCTGGGCTAGGAGTTATTCTATATTTACTTATGCTGTTTTGGGGACATCTTCTCTGTGGCTCCATAAATCTGGTGAGTGCCACACAAGTGAAAGAGAAGCAAGGATTATATTTGATCAGTTTAGTCTTGTCCCTGCCTGTAAAAGTGCTTACTATACACCCTAAAGGGCAATATTGCTCAAGGTATAGTCTGTTCATCCACCACTGTATAAAACATGACGGTGCCCATAAATCCTAGCCCAAACAGTTCTCAGAACTGTCTTTCAAAGTTGCTTATGGCAACAGGTCTCCACAATAATTAATAGCAGATCTTCAGTTTTGACAAGCGTGCTTTGTGAATCTCACACTTATTTAATAGAGATGGAATGTGTTGTACCAGTATGGATCAGTTATACAGGTAGAAATAATTTTTACCTGGAGGATGCTAAATAAAATTGCTATACTCTTTGTATTGTTTTTCAGACAAAACATTTCTTTATTCACTACCAGCTATGGCAAAAAGATTAGGGTCTGAACATTGGTGTAGCGCCAACAGGGCAGGAACCATGACACACCGGGCGTGCACCGCAGCGGGGTGTGGCCAGGGCATGGAGTGGGCGGAGCAGGGGTGGGCGGTGCGCGTGTTTGCCCTGGCGCAATTCCCCCTCGCTTCGCCCCTGAGTCTGAAACCTTTGTATCTGCAAGACCACCTCTCCCATTATACCCCCCAGAAGAAGATACATTTCAAGGGAAACAACCTCCTGGTAGTCGTTTGTCATCAACCAGGGCCACAGCTTTTTTTGGCTCTGGCCCTGGTATGATGAAACTGTTTGTCTAATAAGAATCAGCCCTTGTGTGACCTAGCTGAGTTCTGCAGCGCCTGTAAGACAGGAATGTTTTACCAGACCTGTGGTTGAGAACAGCGACAGTCCAACATAAGTTGGCCTCCCTCCCCTTTTTTCCTTTTCCCCTTTTCCCTTTCCCTTCTTTCTCTCCGGCCCTTTCCTAACAGGCCATTAACGGCGGCTTGGGGATGGCAAAAACGCCATCCCCAGGCTGCCGTTCGCACAGGGGGCGCAGCTGCGTCGCAGCCGCGCCGCCCTCGCGCCGCCCGCCCGTCCCCACGCCGGCGTTTCCCCAGTGCGCTCGGAAGCGCACTTGTTGGGGAAATGCCGGCTGGAAGCCGCTGCCATGCGCAGGGCCAGGGGGGCGTGTCCCCAGGCCTTGGCGACTCGCCAGAGGCCCGGGAACACGCCAGGTCGGCCGGCCGCCGGCGCTCCGCGGCGCCGGCTGCCCGGCTTTTTCTAGGACCGTCCGTGCGGACAGTCCTAGCGTCGTCGGGTCAGCGTCAAGTACGCCGACCTGACCGCTTCCGCATTCTTGCGGAAACGGCCTCCATTTCTCCCTTCCCATTCCTCTTTTTTCCTTTCTCCCTTCCCTTTCTCTTCCCTTGCTGGACCCACAAATTAAACAAATAAACATGGCCCCAGTCATTCATTTTTGATCTCCCATCAGACAACACTGGGCATGTTCAGACAACACTGTTCAGACAACATTGGACATGCCATACTATTAGGAGAAAAGGAACAAAATCCTAGAATTTTAATTAAACTGATTTTATATTTAATTAAAACTGATTTTATTATCATCGACTGTATTATGACTCATGGGTTATAGTATGCTGGAAACTGCCCTGAGCCAGGCTTCACCAGGGGAGGTCAGAGTACAAACTGAATTAAATAAATAAATAGTCTGTCCATTGTAATAATTTATAAACAGTGTGAGTGAAATTCATTGATGTTGATTTCAGTTTATTGCATATCATTTGTTCATCCAGTATTGTAGCAATGGAATACACAATACCATTGATGCAGCAGTTATATAGAAAAGGGGAAGAAATGACAGGGAAGGCAAACATTTCCTTTTTAAAGGGCAACAAAAAAGAATAGTAGGATTGCTTTTCATTTAAAAAAATTGTAAGTACTGAAAAGTGCTTTCAAACTATACTTACAAAGCCCTATTCCCATTTTCAGCAATCTGAACATAATACAATGACCTTTTCATTTTGAAATTTTAAAAAGCTAAACAAACATTAGAGGTCTGTTTCATGTTGGGTTTCAAACTGAAAAAGCTCCATTTTATACCTCAAGGAAATAATTTCTTGTGTTACATTTTTTTCCCATACTGTTCCTGGGAGAGTAAAAACATTTTAAGTGTAAGGCCAAGAAAATACTTAATTCCTGATAGTGTAAAAATGGGTTTATATAATGTAATGATATTTAAATAGTTTTGATCTTCAGATGCTTGTTTGATTATTCTCAGTTAGATCAAGTAAGCAAAGGAGAGAGATGCATTCATTTGCCTTTCTCACCCTAACTGTATTGAAAGAAAGAAAGAAAGAAAGAAAGAAAGAAAGAAAGAAAGAAAGAAAATGTAAAGGGTGTCTGCTTTCTTGGTGACAGGAAAAAAGTGCAAAAAGTGTATAGTGCAATCTAAAACATAAATATTATAGTTGTGAATAGCAAAGGATTTTGCAATCCTAAATATGGCAAGGAGCCAAGCATGACACATGTGAGGAGAGAGCCAGCGTGGTATAGTGGTTAAGAGCAGGTGCACTCTAATCTGGAGAACTGGGTTTGATTCCTCACTCTGCCACTTGAGCTGTGGAGGTTTATCTGGTAAACCAGATTAGCTTGTGCACTCCAACCCATGCCAGCTGGGTGACCTTGGGCTAGTCACAGTTATTTGGAGCTCTCTCAGTCCCGCCTACCTTTCAGGGTGTTGTGAGGGAAGAAGGGAAAGGAGACTGTAAGCCCCTTTGTAAGCCCTCTACTTACAGGGGAGAAAGGGGGGATATAAATCCAAACTCCTCCTCTTCTTCTTGTGATTAAAAAAAGTCACTAATGTAATCACAAATGGGCAGCGGCAAAGCTGCAATGGGACGGGGTGGCACCTCGCTCCAGGCATGCACCATTGGCGTCCTGTTATTATTTACAATTATCTAAAGTACTCAAATGGTCTAAAGAGCTGGGGCACACTTTTATATGTGAGAATAAAACTGCATGTTCTCTGATTCACCACTTCAGATTCATTGAGCATTCTTCATGTGAAGAGTAATTCACTGTGAAGCAGTTATTTAAATGGCAAAAGGAAAACTGCCAATGATTTTTTTTAGATCCAATCATTAAACTTTATACAAGTTATATTGATAAAAGTTAAATATAGGTCAAACATGGTAAGTGGTGCTTGCAAGTGGGATGCCATAAAATATAGCAAAGCCGAAAAATAAACAGACAAAACTGTACTACAAGAATGATAACGGTTTCCAGATTTGCAGTTCGTATTCTACCAAGGAGTGTGGAGATCAGATTTTCGGATTATTTTAGAGGTGATTGCTTATCTATTTGGCGTGTTGGCTGTTCAAGGATAACCTGATAGTGTTGAAATATCAGCAGACAACTCAACCCGGCTGTAAAGATTTCCAATGTGTTGGCCTTATCTCACAAATCCATGTTCAACAGAACTTCAGATCAAATATCCTGGTTAATAAAACTTGAAAGCTTATGTGGCCTGTGTTCGTATTTTAATAGCTTGTATTTTTAAATGATTTTAACTAAAGTTGAACCAACCGTGCATAAGAGAATAAGAGGTACATGGCCTCTGAGCATGAACATTTCATTTAACCAACACGAGAGGCAACCATCTTGTCTGCTCTCCTTTTAAAGTCAACTAAGTGATTGACCATGACCATCTATAGACGTGAATTCCATAAGTTAATTATGCACAATCTGAAGTACTACCTGGACAGTTCCACAATGGGGCAGGGTATCCTCTGTACCTCTCACTGCTCTTTCAGCGTTATCTGCAGGTAGAATTACAACAGAGGATACATTCATAAATTGAAACTGCATTCACTTCCCAGATTTTGTCATCTTTACAGAATGTGCTTCTGTTCTGATCATGACCCTGCCCCTCATATTGAGTGTGAGCTTGGGTGTCAGCTGAGTGTACATGATAGATTTAAATCATCATCATCATCATCATCATCCTATTAAGCAGCAAATTCACTAAATCTTCATCCACTTTCCAGGAAACAACTTGTGAAGCCATTTCCCCTCTGAGGCTGCACTGCAGTTTCAGACAACTCAAGAAATTCAATGCTCTGCCTATTCAATTTAAATGTTGACCTTGGACTACATGCTGAGAAAGTGTAATTATAAATGGTGTCCTTGTGTCCATGTTTTACAAAAATTGTGATGGCACTGGTTGTCACAACCTAGAAGTTGCAGGTAAGAAGAGAAACAGTAGCTTTTCTTAATATTGCTAGAGCACCAGTGATTTTATTTTAAAAACCTGACAGTGGCATCTGTTGCTGGACTGCTCACAGATAACAGCCAAGAGGGGAAGAAGTTGACATGCATAGGACATGGGAGATGTCACTGAAAAGCCCATCCCAAGACACATGGTATTCCAAGGTTATCACAGAACAGTTGTGCAACACTATCCACGATTTTAAAAAAACCATGCATCTATTATTATTATTATTATTATTATTATTATTATTATTATTATTATTATTGTTATTATTATTATTATTATTATTATATTATATTATATT
This sequence comes from Sphaerodactylus townsendi, assembly GCF_021028975.2. NCBI lineage: Eukaryota > Metazoa > Chordata > Lepidosauria > Squamata > Sphaerodactylidae > Sphaerodactylus > Sphaerodactylus townsendi. The sequence continues at coordinate 33,721,246 of NC_059433.1, read as the reverse complement.
ATATTATATTATATTATTATAATATAATATATTATATTATATATTTATTTATTTAATATACCGACTACCCCCGAAGGGCTCTTGGCAGTGTACAACACTAAAGAAAAATACAACATACAGGAAGAGCACAGGCGTAATTACAAATATAAAAATAAATATGGCTCTATAACATTAAATAACTAAAACCATTTAAAAATACAGCGTACATATAAAATACAGTACCGGCAATTTTAAAAACCGCCCGAGAGGGGGGACAAATGGCCCCATAGATGCAATCTAGTCACAAGAAGAAGAAAAATCACAACCAATTAGGTGCTGGAAAAATTAGAAATATAACAGAGAAAGAACTGTGCCATATTCCAAATCTGGTCTTACATTTACAGACGAATATTATAACATTTGCAGATTTATTTTCAAGCCTTTTTTTTTTTATCCCAGCACGGGATTTTCTTATTCACCATACTGTTGCCCATTCTCCCACCTTTTGGAACTTAAGAACATAAGAACATAAGAACTAGCCTGCTAGATCAGACCAGAGTCCATCTAGTCCAGCACTCTGCTACTCGCAGGTGCCTTCGGGAGCTCACATGCAGGATGTGAAAGCAATGGCCTTCTGCTGCTGCTGCTGCTCCTGAGCACCTGGTCTGCTAAGGCATTTGCAATCTGACGCCCCTTCCGCACACGCAAAATAATGCATTTTCAAACCACTTTCACAACTGTTAACACGTGGATTTTGCTATTCCGCACAGCTTCAAAGAGCACTGAAAGCAGTTTGAAAGTGCATTATTCTGCATGTGCGGAATGAGCCTGAGATCAAGGAGGATCAAGATTGGTAGCCATAGATCGACTTCTCCTCCATAAATTTGCCCAAGGCAAGCCCTTTTTAAAGCTATCCAGGTTAGTGGCCATCCCCACCTCCTGTGGCAGCATATTCCAAACACCAATCACACATTGCGTGAAGAAGTGTTTCCTTTTATTAGTCCTAATTCTTCCCCCCAGCATTTTCAATGAATGCCCCCTGGTTCTAGTATTGTGAGAAAGAGAGAAAAAAATTTCTCTATCAACATTTTCTACCCCAGTCTTGTCAAAGTCTTCTTGGTCTTCACCCACCTAAATAACTGAACCACTTCACCAGACAACATTAAGCAATCCAATCAGTAGCTCATCTTACCTGTAATCAAGGGAGTTTGAATAAGGTTTGTCTGACTAGTAAGCGTGCTCACACCAAAATTTTAGCATGCTTGATAAAATATGCCTTCTAAAACAAAAAAAGACTTAACAGTCTTTCTAAAGTCTAGCATGAATGGAGTCAATGGCTACTTCAATGAAGCTCATTCCATATTAACAGAGCTGCTATGGAAAAGCTGTACATAAGTGAAAAGCAGCTAGCTGAGCTTTTCCCAGAGTGTACCACTGACAGGTTTGAATCTGTGGAGCACAGTTGGCACACAGGATCAGTTAAATAATGAAGCAGGTCTCTTTTCAAAAGTCTCTCTTATGCTGTCTCAGTAAAACTTCTTACAGGCCCAAGAAGCATATTTGGTGGGAAGAACCACACACAAAAAGTAGATTCGAGGAAAATGGGTCCCAGTTGCAGGAGCATTGCATGCATAAAATGGGTCCCACAGTTGAAGGAGCATAGATCGGGATGGATCTAACCTCAGAAAATGCACCTATCACCTGATATAGCCCCATCTCCTTCATCCAACTGGGGGGAGGGGCTAGAGTAGCAAGCCCTAGGATGCCACATGGGCACAAGCTACTGTGTGGTTCCCCTGTCATCCAGTGAGGAGCACCAACCAGCAGTCTCTGAGGTGGGCATGCAGCTGAATACCCCGAAAAGGAATCCTCAAAACAGTGACAGTGAGCTCACAGGCACTCCCCCCCACACACACACACAAAATGGACAATCTATTATCTGAATTAGTGGGATCTGTTCCCTTTTGGTAGGGGAATTAGCAGGAACAGACCTAGCAATGGGAGGGGAAAGACTTTGGGATCTCTACCAGTTTATACAAGGGTTTTACCCTTTCAAAATTTTCAGGAAACCAGAATGTAAGTGAAGGTGACAATTTTATTAAAGAACAAAAATAATAAAAGGTATACAGGATGTTTGGCAAAGCATACATACAGAGTTTCAAGGAGCCTAGGATTTAGACAGAGGTGAAAAGATAAGTTTGGAATAGTAGAAGTTGTTGAAGGGAGGACAATATTTACCAGTTCTAGGAGAAGGTCCAAGGAAGCAGAGTCCACTGTCCACATTGGATGCAGAGAGAGGGATGACATCAGGCACAGTGGAACTGAACCAAAGGCAGCTCATGGTCCAAATGGTAAGGGGCCCTCATTGGGAGAACTAGATATGGGAAATTTTGATCGTCTGGCAATGCTAAGAGAGACAAGATTCCTGGACCAAGCAAGGATCTTAAGGGTCATTCTAGTTCAAGGCCTTGCACAACACAGGGAATTTACAAATGCCTGCCCGCCACTCACCAGTGACTTCCAGAGGAAGGCAAAAAAACCTCCAGGATCCTAGGCCAATCAGAAGCAGTTCAGTGTAATTGCTGTAGTACCAGGGTCACATGCTCCCAGTAGCTGGTCTCAACTAGCAGCCTAGCCACCGAGTTCTGCACTAATGCAACTTCCAAACACTCTTCAAGGGTAACCCAAGTAGAGCTCGCTGTAGTTTTCTAGTCTAGGTGTAACTCAGGCATGGATCACTTTGGCTAGATCTGACTGAACCAAGAATAGACACACCTGATGCACCAGCCAATGATGGGCAAAAGCATTCCAAACCACTGCAACCTCCTGGTTTTCTAAGATGAGCTCTGTGTCAAACAGCACTCCAGAGCTGTAAACCAAACTTTTCAAGGGGAGTTTAACCCAATACAAGGCAGGAAAGATCTCAAGTCCCTGGTCTGCCATTCAACTAACCCATAGAACTTCTGTCCTGTCAGGATTAAGTTTCAGCTTGTTTCTCCTCATCCAGTACATTACTGGAAGAAGAAGAAGAGGAGGAGGAGGAGGAGGAGTTTGGATTTATACTTCACCTTCCTCTCCTATAAGGAGACTCAAGGCAGCTTACAAACTCCTTTCCCTTCCCACAATAACCTAGTGAGATAGGTGGAGCTGAGAGAATTCAGAGAGAACAGTGACTACCTCAAAGTTGCAAAGATGAAAATAATGGTCTTTGTCAACAAACCAAAGATTTATATATGGCATCTCAATGTGACAAGCAATGAGCAAGTACAGCAGTATAAATATTTTGCTGTTATATTCCAGTTGCCTGGATCTAGAAATACCCATGCAGCATACAGTTTTGAATATTTAAAGAAGTGCTAGTGAAATACAAATTTTTATTGGAATAAAGGTGTGTCTCTGTTGCTATAAAGATATATAAGGCCGAGATCCTTGCACAAATGCTACATGGAGCACCACTGACAATCAGTGCAAATATAACACATATGGAAAGAGTTCAATCCAAATTCTTAAGGAACATACTGCAACTACCATCAAATATTTCTAATACTGCAGTATAAGCGGAGTCAGGAATTATCATGGTACAGACTAAATTATGGATAGCGGCAATATGACATTTATTAAAACTGATTTTCCTCCCTAAGGATAACCTATTTACTACTACTGGATTCTTCTAGAACCTCATGAATAACAATCCTTGAAAGGAAATTGAGCTTTTATGGCCTGTCTCAACAAATGATTTTCCCTTTGGATTATGAACAGGCTATGGAACTGATCAAAACAAGAGTACTGGAGGTGGAAAGACAATACAATCTGAACAGAATTAAAAATCTACTGTTTGAAGCCCTGCTTCTAAACAGGCTCTCACCAATGCCTTATCTTTTCAACATAAATAATTAGGAATGCAGGAAGGCATGTCTATTAATACAATACAACAATCTTCCTTTGGCACGGTTAGAGGGAAAATACGAAAAGCTTCCAATTCATGGAAGACACTTTTAATTTCAGTTTGTAAAACTGTTTTGTAAATTTTGTGCTGGTCAGTGCCCACAATAATTTTTTATTTGATTTGTCTAGCTCAAGGCCACTCAGCAGGAAGAAGTAGGAAGAAGTCTAGCTCAAGGCCACTCAGCAGGAAGAAGTAGGAAGAAGTAGGAAGAAGTAGGAAAACAAAACCAATTCACCAGACAAAAGTCCAGCGCTCATGCTGACAAGTGGGGAATGATTGATACTCAGTTTTCCAGGTTAGAATCCACCACTCCTAAGCACTACATCATGTTGGGGGAGGGGAAATGAAATGACCCCTGCAAGACCTTGTGGGTTCCCACTGATCTCTTACGCATTCCTTTTCAAAACTAATAACTTGGAAAAGATTTTTTTAAAATGACAAGCAAAATGTTGTGGGCAAAAGATTCTACAAAAATGTCATGTTAAACTTTTCACAATTTAGTTTTAAAGTGACAAGTGGGAAACGAATCCATGAAGAAAAGTATAGAAGTATGAACTTTACCATAAAAATAGAATATACCCAGGCTTTGTACTTCTGAGTCTCTGTGCTTTAAAAGCATCAGTCTAATTACCAGTTCTATGGAAATCGTGCCATGCTGGCTTTGTGCTGGAAAAAGCACTCTTATCTAGAAATCAGCCACAGAAAAAAAAATCTACCAAAGAATATTGCTTTAAAATTCACAGTGACTGAGGCTGAGTGAAAAATAGTATAACAACTCAAATTTTAATAGCAGGCAACCTAAATGCTTGCCTAGGCTCAAATGACACTTTTTTTGGCAACCAGATTTCAAATTTTGCTGGAGCCCCTGGAAGGAGTGAGGGGAAGGTCATTTTATAATCGGATCTTTAAAGACCAAAAGGCAAACTGTGCTGGCCTCTGCTTAACTAAACTTGCTCGCTGTAAAGGTCTAAACATTTTAAATGGTGACCACCCAGGTGACCTGACTTTTGTGACAGGCAATAGAGCTAGCCCAATTGACTACATGCTAATGTGTAACTCACTTCTGCCTAGATTGCAAACATTTCAGGTTCTTATTTAGTGGTGTCCATTTACCTCTTTACTTGCAAGCAGAATTACCATCAAATCAAATACATTTAACTTGCCATTATCTGTCTTAGTTGGAGTTTATAGGCAAAAGAGTTAGATGGTCTGTTACATTAAATCTTGAGTTAAAAGAGCTATTAACCCCTGATATGCTACAAAAGTATTGCTCTATGTAAATGGCTTGGTCTTCAATGGCATGTGAAATTTGTTTTACATTGTAATTGGCCAAAATAACTAAACTGAGCAATATTAGTATATGTGGTAACCTAGATACAAACCAAAATACTTCTGGCATCAGGTCTACAGAAACAGTTAGGGACTCTGATGCAGCTATTTCTGGGGTCAGAGCCTTGCTCCTGTCAACAGCAAAGTCATACCTGCCCTCAATAGCAACAGGCCTTCCTCTATTTCATAGGTGTCAAACTCGCGGCCCTCCAGATGTTGTGGACTAAAGTTCCCATCATCCCCTGCCAGCATCATGCTGGCAGGAGATGATGGGAACTGTAGTCCATAACATCTGGAGGGCCGCGAGTTTGACACCTGTGCTCTATTTTATATCCCCATGACTTCTACAAATGTCATCTAATTAGTGTAAGATTCCCCATTTCTTCATTTTGCTCATTTCTAGGCATGACCAACTGGCAAGCACACTTTCTCCAAGAATCAGCAAAATGCAGTGATGACCAAAGGTCAAAGGCATCCCAACAGGGTTTTTTTTAACTTATTTGGATTGAATCCAGACTGCTCTACACAGTTGCATAAACAGTACACTAAGCATTATGGGATTAGACCAAGAACATCTACACCTTATGGATCAAGCATCAGGTTGACACCACTCCAAACAAAAGGCTTTAATAAGATGTCTGTTATGGAAGTTAAAGTAAATTAAAATGTCTCCAAAGAATCCAGTGTCGTTTTAAAAGGCTCTGTCAAAAATTTAAAGATGTTGGAGCGTCTTCCTCATTTAAACCCCTTCTCTGCACTCTTGGCCGCACCCATGACTTTCAGCTTGGGAAAGGTCATAGCTAATTGTAGCTTCAGGGAACACAGCTCCTTAATTGCATTACTTAGCATCTCACTTCCACAGACTGAGATGTAGTCAAGAGGAGTTCAGCAGTAGGGAAAATCAATAGAAATGTAGAAACTTTGTTGGGTTCGTTGTTTGCATTTGAATACACAGGTCAATACAAGCAATATGAAACACCTGCTGGCTTTGCTGTCAAGGCTGCTACTTACAGCACATCAAGGTATATCCTCTGGTTCAATTTATGAATTTACCCCAATAATCCAAAATTCTCTTTAGGCATATGGTGAATTCAAACAGCCAAGAAGACATTCCAATTACACAGTGATGTTTTTGCTGTCATTACATAGGGGAAGAGATCTAGGACACAGTTTCCCAATTTCACATGTGCCATGGTGCCCACAAGTACTTCCCTAGGCTCCCATCATATGCTACAGGAAAGTAGGTGAGGACACTGAGAAAGCAGAACCCGCCAAAACCAGGGGAGGCAAAGACAGAATCATCAGTGTAGGGAACATCAGTGGATCAGGATCTCTCCACATGGTTACTGTTGATGCAGGTCTAGTGGAGGTCAAAGATGCTTCGTGATCTTGGCAGTAAGACTGGGATCAAGAAGGAAATCAATGCAGAGAGCAAGACCCTCTGATGTGGGGAACCAGATTGTCAATGTGGAGAGGCATTGTTGTGGTATGGTGACATGTTGATGGATAGAAGTATCATGATGGAGATAAGTGGTGTTCGGATTGATATGAACGAGAGCGATGTCTGGGAGAATAACAGGATGGAGTAGCCCTCCACTGAGTGTGGTCTACAAGCCAAGGATGCAGATCAGGAGCAGTAAAGACTATAAGGTTGAGTAAGACATCTTTCCCAGTGGAATGAGAGCAGTACTGCTGGTACTGACTGAAGAAACTCTGTGTGGTTGGACCTTATAATAGTAGGGAGAACTCCAAGCCACAGTGGTTATATCAGCTGAAGTTAAGTAGCCTAACAAATGTCCTCAACAGAATGCTCCGCTGACCCTCTTTTAAGGAGTGATGACTCCCACAAGGACACATGCAGAAGGGGCAGTGTCTCCAAGACCAGCTTGGGTTTACCAAAGAGTGACTGGGGATCAATCAGAGTCTGCAGAGGGTCTTGTGTGAAGTCCAAAGACCAGTGGTTGACTAGCAGAAGGCGGTGGCAGCAATGTGGATGACTGGGGTGTTGTGGGTTTTCCAGGTTGTATGGCCGTGTTCCAGTAGCATTTTCTCCTGACATTTCACCTGCTTCTGTGACTGTGCTTTGTAAATTTTAACAGTTTTTATAAGGATCGATGTTGTGAAGATTTCTAAGGTGGAAGATGCAGCAATCATGGCTGTCCATAGATTGCAGTTTCCTTCCATGGCCACCACATTTCTAAAATATGCTGTTTTTGCCACAGTTGAAGGAAAGAAGATAGGGGGGAAAGCCCCAGGATGGGGGACCCTAAACGCTGAATCCAGATTAAGTTGTTCTGCAAAGCTGCTCCTTAAACCTCCACCCATATTCTGCTGACAGAGATCAATCCATTCACTTCTCTCGTTCGTTCACCCCTGTTGGATTTTTATATTCCTGTTCCTTCTCTGAAAGTGCATTGTACATGCCTAACAGGATCTTTTTAAAAAACCCAATGGTAAACAGTCCAGATGGGTACCAGTGTCCTTTCCTTCTATTTCAAAGTCACACAACTGAAACACCCTTTGCATTATTCTGACAGATCTTGATTTGTCAGTTTGATCAAGCTGTTGCTTGCAGGTGCATGTCATTATAGCATCTTAATTGTCATTTCATAAGCAAATCTAACAGCCCTCTTTTCTTTTATATACAAGACACGCCTCATACACTGTTCAGACAGTATATCTTGGTAAAGACAATTCTTATGTATTCCATGTAAAGGGTAACTATAGGATGCAATTATTGTCATCCCATCATGTGACAAACATCAATAGAAACAATGTGTGGAAGAAAGAACTTATGTCACAGGAAGAATTTGGTCCTCTTTTTCACACTCACCCCTTCCAGATCCACAATTGAGAATCTGGCAACTTACAAAGATGCACCATAAACATTCCAAAGAGAGCATCATAGGGAAAAGAAATGTCATTATCAAGAGAGGATATAATTATGAAGCGATTGTACATAGGCAAGATTATGTAAAAAGAAGTAGAGTTTGGATTTAAACCCTGCCTTTCCCACCTGTAAGGGGACTCAGGGTAACTTACAAACTCCTTTCCTTTCCTCTCCCCACAACAGACACCTTGTGAGGTAGGTAGGGCTGAGAGAGTTGTGACAGAACTGTGACTAGCCCAAGGTCACCTAGCAGGAATGTAAGGCCGTTTCCACATGGCCAGAGGCAGTGGCTTCCCACCGGCTTTGATGAAGCCGGTGAAGTGTCGGGACCATTCACATGGTCCCATGTGGGCAGTCCCAATGTGGTCACAGCATGGGTGTGTTGTTCCAGCCGCCCAGAGCTGCACAAGAATGCAAGGTAAGTCCCTTGCAGACACTGGAGGGGCCTAAAGCAGTGCCCTCACGCTGGTGCGGTTCGCTGGCATGAAGACACCGCTTTTCAAAAACCTTGCTCAACCAACAGCATCCTAGGGACAGCGTTTTTTCCATCCCTAGGGAGCTGTTATTTAGCCATGTGGAAATGGCCTAGGAGTAGGGAAACATATCTGGTTCACCAGATAAGAGTCTGCTGCTCATGTGAAGGAGTGGGGAATCAAATCTGGTTCTCCAGATGAGAGTTCATCTGCTCTTAACCACTACACCACACTGGTGTAGATGAAACATTTCATATGAATACACAAGATGTTACATTTGGTAAACAAAGTAGGACCAATTTAATAATAAAGGGAGCAGAAGAGGTTTAAAGAGTAGCAGAGAGAAAGATCACACGAAACTCTAATTTCAAACCAATACTCTTCTTTATCTGTATTTCCCTTTGACTTTTTTGTTTTGTTTTTTTAACTCATGCTTTAGGCAGCACACTTACTGTTCCTATGGCATTTTAGGAATTCATTTTCAAAGGCCTGGTAGGCTGCCCATTTTAAAAAATACCAGAATTTTCATCTTAAAAAAAAGTTTGAATAAGATATAACAATTCAAACAATATACACCATGAGTCAACAGTACACCATGAGTCAAGCATCGTCATGACTCACGGTTATTTTACAAAACAAAAGGACAATTATTGCACAGTCTCCCATAAAAACAATAAGAAGAATGCCTTGACAGCAGAGACAAAATTGCTCACTTTAAAGTCCAATAATTATGGCTCTATCATCGCCACATAAATAGCTTTTGTTCTTAAATTCACTGTGGCTTTGATTTCCTCAGTTAATTCGTGTTGCCACCTCTCCTGGTTCAGTGAAGAATTTGTGAGAGACAATTATTTTCAAGCATAGAATTACTAAATTAGGTGTATTTCAAGGACACAATGGACCTAAAATGAACGGATTGAACGCAGTGATAAGGGTAAAACTGGAATTGGGGAAGCGTGGAAAACAAACTTCCACTTGTTCAAAAAACCATCTGTGTGAAGAAACTAAGACCAGCCTTCAGCAGTTTGAAATAAGATTGCTCTAGTTGATGGGGGAGGCGGAGAGACAGCCTGTGTGCATTTTTAAGTGTGGATTCACTGGAGTAGACAAAGGGCAGCTGTCTGATAGGCTTTCAAAATTTCCACCATGCAAGCATCTGCACCCACCTTCACAAAATAAATTGAACTTGAGCACAGAGTTCACCTTGAGTGAGATCAAGGTTCAATAGGAATATTTTCCCCAGTCCTAGTTACACTGTATATCTTCAAAGACTGCAGCATAAATATTAATGAGTTCCTACACAGCTCTTCAAAACTTTGGTCCTGTCTGTTTTATTTCAGAGACTAAAAAAAAAATACCTAGAAAGAAATGACTCTAATAAAAGCATGGCAAGAACTACTCTATCTGCTACGACTTCTGCAATGAAAGATATGCAATTGCCAACGGGGGAAATACATTGCACCTTTCAATTACACTAAGGAAAGTTTATGAAATGGGTTTGGGAAAGGCACAAATGAGAATTAGATGCATATTTTAGGTGCACTTTCAATGAATGTGTGGCAACTTGGGCCTTCAGTTCACTAGCCAACAAAAGAAGAACTTGGAATTACAATTTTTGAAATCCTTCCCTAATATGACAAACCTCTAGCCGTTATGCTTATCCCTTTGATGGTAACCCACTTGAATTATATCCAGGGAAACAGGAATCTGGAAATCATACATCATGAATTATTGACCAACACTAACGATGGCATGATGCATCTATACTCCAGTATAGCTACTTAAATTCATAACCCAATTCATAACACACAATTCATAACCCAAAGGTATATCTATATAGGAAATGTCTGCAGTCACATCTTTCCTTAATATAGACTACACAGCACTCACAGCTTGTCACCCACCATTGGGTTTCCTGGCACCACTTCCTTCTTAGGGATAAAATCAAAAGGGTTTATAATGGAAGAGAATAAAACAGAAAGCTTTGGATTCTTTTTTCCAACTTACTGACCAGTGAAGTGCTGAGTTCATCCCACGCAGGCAAGTTACAGCTGTACACTGGCAGCTTGTCCATTGACATAAGGTTGTTTGTTTCTCTGAGCTCTGTGCCACGTGGAGAATAACCTCTCCCCTGTGCTAAAAACTGAAACCAAACTGTACCTGTTCCCCAAAAGGAAAGAGCAAGGTCACTTTCACAGTGCTGTTCTGAACTGGTTGTTATCCACCTTTAGCCCAACTTCAATTAAAGCAAATTTGGGACAGAGGTTTCATACAGCATACTTACATGTTAATGAACCAGCGTGGTATAATGGTTAAGAGCAAGTGGATTTTAATCTGGAGAACTGGGTTTGATTCCCCACTCCTCCACCTGAGTGGCAGAGGCTTATCTGGTGAACCAGATGTGTTTTCGCACTTCTACATTCCTGCTGGGTGACCTTGGGCTAGTCACAGTTCTTCGGAACTCTCTCAGCCCCACCTACCTCACAAGGTGTCTGTTGTGGAAAGAGGAAGGGAAAGGTGCTTGTAAGTCATCTTGAGTCTCCTTACGGTAGAGAAAGGTGGGGTATAAACCCAAAATCTTCTTCTGAAGTGCCCTGGCCATTTCACACTACACCATTTCTTCCTCACCCTTTTTTGCAGTGCATTTTTCCCATGGAGGGTGGGGTCAACTTTGGTGCTGTAGCACTATCAATATTGCAGTTCAGCGGCTGTTTCCACACAAAGCATTTGCGGGCAGAGGTGTGGCCCTTCTTGCTCGTTAACCCAGTTCCCAGAAAATACGACAGACACATATGTAGTGTGGGAAAAAACTGGCCATAGCCCAAATTTATTAGCTGAAAGCACAGGAAAACAAAATTGGCGCAGCATGGGAGGTGATCCAAGCATCTGGGCAGCCCTAGAGCTGTCTCCCAGAGTAATCCTATTCCTCCAGCCCGCCTGCTGGAGGAAAGTAGCAAGTGGGGGATTGAAGTGAGACATTCCAGACCGGCGAAGTGCCCATGACTGGAGCCCCCTCTCCAACCCCCGCCAGGGGTGCAAGCTTCTTAGCCCCCCGCGGGGTGTTCCAACCGTGTGCTTGCTCCACCCCTGCCTCTTAAGGAGGTGTAATAAGCAGGGGAGCTCCCCCAGCTCCCCTTGCCAGGGGATCACCCCCCATGCGCAACCCGCAAAGGCTATGACAATAACTTAAACTTAACAAACTTCCAAAACAGGGATCGGGTGGGTGGGAAAGTCCCTCGACGTCCTGCGGCAGAGTGGGCCCTGAGTCACGAGGCAGGGCCTTTTAAGGGCTCTGCCCTGGGCCCACTCTGATGACACGCTCCCGCATCTCGCGAGAGCTCGTCGCTCGGCGGCCCGGCCCTCCGCGCGTGCGCAGGAAGGGCCGGATGTCGCCCGGCCTTCTGCGCATGCGCGGATCGGCCGCGCATGCGCAGACCCGGCCAGAAGCTCGCCGCCGGGCCCCCCAATCCCTCCCGCAATGGCGGCCGCGTTTCAGGCGCGGCCGCTCTTTAAAATGTTTGCCAAATGTTTTGAAAAGAACTGTTTTCATGGGTTTTGTCTGTAGAGCCCAGAAAAATCAAGTGTTTCAGTTAAAAACGGTCCCTTTTAAAAAACCGCAGAAATATGTATCTTCGAAGCCACAGAGACAGGAAATCTGAGCAGCCTTGCTGATACAGATGTTGTATCTATGTAGCATCAATCTACCTCACGCAAAATTTTAAAGGAAAAACAGCACATTTGTGTAAACAACAGACCAATGTGAGTTGATTCGTGCACAGCAATGATGGAAAACAGCCATTTGCTCCTTGCCAGATGGCTAAATGTCCATAGGAAAATTCAGCGAATGATAGACAGCACAGAGGATCACTGAAGCGACAGAAAATGGCAGGCAGCAGAGAAACAAAAATGAGAGCTTTAAAAACAGGTGGTAGAAACAAAACATTTCCTAATTGCCACACAGCAAGCAGGAAATGTTTTGAAAATGTTTGAGGCTAAAAGCTGTGTGGGACTCCTAGAGGAAATGTTTTATTTTCCTGCCTTAAAACCTTTTATTTGTGCTGTGTGGAAAGAGCCAATGCTTGCAGCTGTAATCTGAAGGCTGGCAATATAAAACTCAATTGCTATTTTAATCTAGTGTTATAGCACAAAAGTTAGAATGTTTTTTTTAAAAAGCCAAAATAGAACTCACTACAAAATGGGGGGCAGCGGCATTTTCAAAAGCACCACAGACATTTCAAGCAGCGCACTACAGCAATGCAGAAGTGAACATAAGATTAGAAAACAGAAGAAAGGAGTTTTCAACAGCAGCAAAAGACTCAGCCTCGCTTTGCAAACAGGACACAAGGGGCTCTGTATGAAACAAAAACATTAGCAATTGGGAGCCAAAATTCTTGTGTCCAATGACACAAAAAATCCATTAACGACTGGCTGGTAAAGGACATATGAAAGGAACCCCACTCCTGCTCCCATAACATCCAGTGGGGGGACATCCCACTTGAAAAAAAACACCCGCTAATCTAGTAGTCAAATCTGTACATTATTTACACAGAAATGTGTACACACACATAAACAAGCCAAAGGGCAAAACACTGACATGGTATTCCAAAGAAATTTTTCTATGTGCTGAAGTTTCATGATGTTCAGGTTTTGATACTAAAAGTGTCATCTCAAAGTTTGTGAGAAGGTCCTCCAGGAACAATCCTTAACCATCAACAAAAACAACCATACACAAGCATAGTTCTAGTGTGCTACTAAGTCAATGTAGTAATTTTTTTTTTAATTTGAAAAGACAATTGGACTTATTCTTTTTCTGCCATGTGACAGTCAAATGATATCTGCATGAATGCACGTTTGGAAGCCATTTACTATGTGCTGATGCCCATAAATTCCTGGTTTTAAAAAAGCTGCAAAACAAAAAGACCCATTACTGTGCATACATTACAAGACAATTTTAAAATGTGTTGCTATGTACTCATTTGCATGCTACTTCACATTATAAGACTCATTAGCCCATTGCAGTATACTAGTGCACAAAAAAACACTTGTTAAGCCCTGATGCTGGGCAATAATTTCTGAAACAAATGTACACTAAACTTTTTTGCATACAAATGTCTCCCTTTTTTACAGCTATGAATTCATCCCATGAACCATTACACGCCTTTTCAGCTCCTCTTTTTTTAAAAAAAACAACAACACAAATCATTGCGAATGGAATTTTTTTTTTACAAGTACTGCAAAACTCTTTCCTCCAGTTTGGCTCAGAGCTAGTTCTGTGAGTCCAAAACTGGATTTAGAAAAGGTTTTGATTCAGATAGCCCCTGTTGTCATATCTTTAAAAATGGGGAAACGTTTAAGTAAAAACAACTTTAAAACTGGGGCACAAAATTTGCTATTTAAGAAAAAAAATTAAAAATTCACAAGGGAATCTAATTTTCTACTTGGATCTCATCCACAATACAGAATTAAATATTGCGGGGGCGGGGGGGGGGGGATCAGCCTTTGCAGACTGCTATAAAAGATGCAATGAGGTGTCTTGAATTATCTTTATTTTAATGGAAGGGGAGGAGGAGGTTTCATCATCATCATTCAACTGCGAGACTTTTGTCTCTATCTGATCAGGAGCATCAATAATCTAAATGTCTCTAATCAAAGTCGGAGTGAGAAGAAACTGTATCTTTAATTCAACAGTGTGCATATTCCTGCAGACTGATCACGTTCATGAGTTGTCATTAGAGCTGCTATTAAGAGTTACTTCTAAGCCAGAATAATGGCTAGTGTACATGACAAGGAATAAAGCAAAGGCAAAAATGTTCTGTGTGATTCCCCACTGCCCTGCTGAAAAATAAGTGCCAATTTGGTTAGAATTTCATGGGAAATGTACAATTCATCTCAAGTAATTTCATTTAATCTTTGGCTTACTTTGACTCTATCTATGATGTGTTACAGCAGCCAACATGGTATAGTGGTTAAAAGGTCGGAATATGATTTTTAAAATCTCAGGTTTGAATCTCTGCTCTGCCATGAAGCTCATTGAGTGACCTTGGATCAGTCATTCTCTCTCAGCCCAACCAACTGGACAAGATTGTGGGGAAGGTGCAACAGAGGAGGAGAGACTGGTGGAGCTCTTTGTATGAAGGCCTTGTAGGACTGAGCTCCTTGTCGGAACAGTGCATAAATAAATAAATTTTCCAATCTCCAAGGAATCATGAACACCTGATTTACGTGGGCATATCAAAAATATTTTTCAGCATTCCTCAGAAGACTGCTGCTCAGTTTATCCATGATAAACGTGCATATGCTAGACTGGCTCTCAAGCAGTTTTACAATGTTAATTGTGAGATTCAACTCTTACAGATCAGCAACACAGATGGGAGTTACTGCTGCAGTAGATTTGATCCTAACCTAAAAATGAGAAAGTGGGCTGAATTCAAACATCTTTTACACCAGTCAAAAGGGGAAGGAAGGGTTCTCTTTGAACACCAAAAACCTGTTCAACCACTCATTAAGCCTGTATGAGTGAAAAATTGTGAATTATAGTAAAAACGGTCATCAAGGCCCCTTTCACAGCACAATTTTCATCCCAGTTTTTATTTACTGAATGTATTTATTCATGTCATTTGTACCCTGCCTTTTTCCCCAGTGGGAACCTAAAATGGCTTACAGCATTATCCTCTTCTCCATTTTATCATTAGAACAGCCCTGGGAGGTAGACTAGACTGAGAGAGTGTCACTGTGTTAGGTCTCCTAACCTTAAGTCAATAAACGGACTCTGAAGTATTGATCAGTAACGTTTATTAGCAACACACTGGTAAAGCCAGGTCTGACAAAACTGGCTTTCACAGTCACCTTTATCCCCCCTCCTGTTTTCCCAAGAATTTGTGAAAAACAGTCTTTGGAGCAAAGGCACCCCTAGGTTGCCAGCAAATAGAAAGAGAAAGCCACCTGGGTTCCCGCTCCATGAGATAATGAATGTAACATTGTTCCCATGGGACAGGGGAAGCCTAGTTGACTACAAGCGTGTGAAGCCATAAAGTAAAGATCAAAGAAAGAATGTGCAGATGGCAGTGGATACATATAGCAGGCTGGTTACATATATCTTATTAGCAGCAGCAATTAATTAATTCGAACAGTTACATAGTTCTGGGAATGCATCTCAATTATCTAGCTAGCATCCCCCTGACACATGGTTACCCAGCAATTTCCCACAGAGCAAGTGGGAATTAGAACCCAGGTTAGAACTCTTAAAATTAGAACCACTACACTTACACTGGCTCTCTGTTTATCTGTTGCTGCCTGGTATCCCTCAGATGTGAGGTAGAAACAGTGCAGATGGTGATTTCAGACATCGTTTAAATCCATGTATAAGTGGCTGTAAATCACTGTTTCCATTTCAGACCACAGCACAGTTTGAATGTGAGGCTTAGAGATTTTTTTCCTCACCCAGTATTGCTAATAGTCAAAAGTTTCCTCCTCACCCCATTCAGTTTGCCGTTTGAAGACATATTCCTTTCCCTCTCAGGAGACAGATTGCAAGACACCTGCTGTGACTAGAATTTAGTTGTTGATTAGCCCATTTGTCAATGTGCAGGAATATCTGTTTCTATAGTTGAAATAAATGGTCCAGGAAAAAAGTATAAGAAAGGGAGTTGGCAGCTTTAAAGGAATGGGTTGCCAACTCTGGGTCAGGAAATTCCTGGAGATTTGAGGAGTGAAGGCTGGGGAAGGCATGATTTGGAGCAGGGGAAGGGACCACGTGACTGATTCCACCACATTGCTGCATATAGGCAGGTGGAATGCAGAACTCAAAGGGTTGATAAAGAACTCTGAGATTGTCTGGCTTGACCTAAGGGGAGTTCTGAAAGAATCAGTTGACGTGAGAGCTGAGTGAAAGGAAGTTTTTGTGGAGCCAGAGCAGGTGAAAGGATGTGTGCATAAAACTCTCTGTTCTCTAGTTATAACCAGAAGGCTCTGAGTGAGAACTTGGATAGTCAGATGGGGAAAATCTGTACTGAGTCCCTGCTACAAACAATATACTCACACTAAACCAACACAGCGGTTGATAATTGAAGTTTCTCTGAGGGAAATACCCACCCAGGAGAATAAGTGAGATTGCTTATTAGAGTGGTGATATTTTTGTAAAGAGAAGAAGAGGATTTTTATTTTCTGCAAAGGAGGCAGAATTTTGAGAAACATCCTTCTCTGGAAATCAACTTGTGTGCAGAATATATCCAAGAAAAAAGAGTGTCTTGGGAGTGTGTGAGAGAAAAGACTGTTGAGTCAAATTTATACTGAAAGTCAACTGAAAGTTCTTTTTAATGAAAAGAAGTCAAACTGTATATGCATGCTTGAAACAGTTTTATTTATATATTTTAAAACATCCATATAAGGAAGACTGAAATAATAACCTCAGAGAAGGGCTACACTCAAGTGAATGAACTAATTTGTTTCACAGATGTGACCTACAGCATCAACTTAACTTGTATTAGTTCCATAACCTACCTGCTCCAGTTTTCCTGTTATATTTTTCACCTTTCCAAACCATTATTGTTTTTTTATAAATAAATACTTATTTTATTTGTTCAACTTTTAAAGAACCAAAGACTCTGGTGCCTTAATGTTATGTTTCTGATAACAAAAAAAGAGTTTTGTGATTTAATTTTTTAAAAAAATCATTGTCTAGTTAGCAGAAGGTTATCCCTTTCTGGGGGTTTATTATAAAAGGTATGGGAAACATATTTACGCTACCACATTATTAACATCAGGGGGTGGCTGCTCAGGAAGCTCTGAAAGTGATTGTTAGACATTTTGGAGGGAAAACTTTCCTCAGGGAACTTTGGGGTACAGGGAGAAATCATACCACATATTTTCAGTGTATAATGCTATAGAGGCTAGCCTCCAAAGTATTCATTTTCTGTAGGGGATCTGATTGCTATAGTCTGGATTCAGTTTTGATTCCATTTCCAGGCCTCACCTGGAGGTTGGATTATCAGACCTTTGAATTGACACTCTGCAGTGATTCAGTAGAAAACACATACACGCACGTATGCACACACAAAACCTTGGAGCAGAACAGGCTTTTAAAACTCCAAATTAAGCTTTAATTGCAACAGGAACAGTGTTTAATCATTAAGGTATATGAAATTTAAAAAAAACATTTGGCTTCAGAAGCCAAAACAGGTTTATGGAGAAAAGTCCTGTCCCTACTCCAGCATTCCCCTTCTGTGTCACAAGGAACTAGACAACCCTGCTCTACCTTTTAAAACATATATTTCCTCCAGGGGAACTGACAGCCTGGAGAAGAGCTGTAATTCCAAGGGATCTCCAGGTCCCATCTGGAGGCTGGCATCCCTAGTTCTACACTAAAGACTCCTGAAGCATCCTTTCTGCCTGTCTGTATTAGCCTAAAATGCCTGCCTTATCTGAACATTATACAGATTGCAAAATGGGTAAATATTGATTTACTACACAGTCTGTCAACACAACATCTAATGAAATTAACTTCGGCATTTCTCCATTCAAATTTAAATGTAAAGCTAGGTAGACAACTTTTCAGATGCATAGCCTCCTGTTTAAACTGAGTTGCTAGTTCTGCAAAGCAACTTCATTAGAAGACCCATGCAGCACCCACCCAGGCTATCTATCTATGCATGGAATGCTAACTGAAGCATACATGAGTAGCAATGAATTGCAATGAAACTGTTCAGGAGAAATGCTTTATGTCAGCAGACATCACTGCTGACATTGCTAGTCTCATGTGCAAATTAAACCTGGATAGTATTCCTAAATGAAGGCAACTTTTCTCATGCGCAATAATGACTACTTAACTCTGAAGTCCATTTTACACTTTGGGTGGCAAACAGATCAGTCACTGCATATAGCACAATTCTTCCTTTTTGCCATAAGTCACTGTCCCGTCAGGCTGGATCCCAAACATATTTGCAACAACAAGTAGAGAAAAGCAATTAGGAAGGTTGGGAGAGAGAATCACAGGGTTATGCATAAGAGACAGCTGTAAGAATGAGTGGTTTAAAATGGCCTCCATGAGTCAGCCATTTTCTGACCACTAATTCTGGCTCACCCATTCACCAGATATGTGTGACATTTTTACAAAGATAATCTCCAAGGAACAAGTATGAGATTTCCACAGAACAGTCCAGTCCAGTTATGAAATTTTAGTATGTCCTTATAAAATGTTGTAGGTACTTGTATAATTGTTCAGTACAAACTTTGCTTTATAGTGATGAAAAATGTTGTTCCTATTCAAGGAATTTAGAAGCTGTTCTCTGAACCTTAATTTTCCTGATGGCTTTGGCAGGTTCTAAAGATGGCATTTGTGGGGAAGACAAAGAGCCTTTATAAAAGTCATGGTGTAGATTTATTCTCAGTTCCAACAACATGAACAAAACATCAACATCTGCTGCATTATCAAGGATTTATGTTCCTTCCAGCTGGGCCCAACTATGAAGGCAGCTTGACTGCAGGAGACTGACTCAGTTCACATCTTTGCACCTTAACTGGTTCCCTTATAACATGTCAAAAGTGGCATGTTGGGGAAGTGCTCTGTTAATCCAACAAATGGGTTTAGCCCTGTGGTATAAAGCAGTTTATAACAGGGTGGGGCTATGCCAGTGCCTTTACCGAACACTTCTCAGACTCAGCCATTCTGTACTCGTTTTGCTACTCACTGGAATGAAGACTGACTGAAGTCCTTACAATGGTCTGCATCAAAGAAACCATGCTTGATTTGTGATATAAACTTTGTGTAGTTACGAGAACACAAGGACGGTTGCACAAAAAGAAGTGCACTTCCACACATGAAAGCTTGTGGCCATTGTTTCAATTGCATGCAAGAACTGCTGTGCATTGGGCTCTCCTTATAAACTTGTGCAGACCATTTATGTACTTGTGGTCTGCCTCGCAATGAGTGTGCATTTCCTTCAGGTTGGATTCTCTGTAAAGTGCACATTTTCCCCTCTCCTGAACTCACAATGGCTGTTTCCGCAGGGGTGGAAAACAGCGCCCTAGGGATGGTAAAAACACCGTCCCTAGGATGCTGTTTGCATGGCAGGCACTGCTGTATCGCAGTAGCACCATGCTCACACACATACCCCAAGTAGGATAAAGACACTGCTTTTAAACTACGCTCAGCACTGGGTAGAAGCCGGCATTTTTCCCACGGCCCTCCCAAATGGCTCTTACCTCCTGTCACCTTCCATCGCGTTTTGGAGGCCAGGGAACACACCTCCTAGCCTCTGATGCCAGAGTCGTCGCTCTGGCCATGAGGGGGTGTCCCTTGGCCTCCATAATGCGATGGAAGGCAACAAGAGGTAAGAGCCATTTAGAAGCAGCGCAGCCTGTGTGAAGGCTGCACCATCGGCTGCACACCCAGCGGGACCATCCCCTGCTCAGCTGGCCATGCAGAAATGGCCCATGCCTCAGATTAGAGAATCTCCATAATTTCTACGACCTCTGAAAGTGCAACTTTTCCTCTCACTTCACAGGTAAAGCAAAGTGAAATAGATGCATGGCTTGCATCAAGTTTTCTCTCTCTCCCCTGCTTTCTCCCACCCACCCAACAGCAGTTCCTCCTACTCTTCAGGGCAGCAATTCAGAGTGATTAAAAGAGATTTCTTTTATTATTATTTTAACACTGCTGGTCCAACACTGGAACAATAGACTTGTGAAATTTACATGAAACATACATGGTGTAGTAAAATAACACTAGACCCAGGACTGCCCTCCCACACCCACACCCACACCCACACCCACACCCACACACAAAAAAGGCAGGAGAAATTTGCACAGAGCATACATGTGAGCAAAATCATGGATCAGTTCAACTGGAAACATTTTGCGCCAGGAGAATCCTGTTTAAACAAAAAACAACAACTGGAAAAACCCACTGTGAAGCTGGCACTGAATGCATAAAGGGCCATCATCTCATCATCTCATTAATTGTGGAATGACCACAAGAGGGCCCTAGCAATATTTCTTGCACAAGTGAGTACCCGTCTTTGGATATGCTCATGCTTCTTAATGCACCTGTCTTTACAAGGAAAAATATGCACAAGGAATGCACTAGCATATTTTCACACAACGGCGTTGTTTTCAGATATCCTCATGCAGACCCAAAAACATAATTGTTCCACTTTGCACACTCGAGAGTTTCTGTATCTATGATTAAATGTCATCCCTGTCATCCCACTGTCATTTTCTACATTTCCTCCAAGCAACCATTTCCTTTGCCATACATATATCCTTCCTCCAGTTCCTAGAATCATACAGAATTTGGATACCTGTTTTGGAAATCAGGCTAATCAATGCACAATATCACATGAGTGAAAATCACATACAGGTATACAGAGAGTGAATATAAATATGTATGGGCACTGTGTGCTTTGTCATCTTGAGTGTACTGAATACGCAAACATAAAAATTCAGAACAGAAATATGGGAATCTGTTAGATCGACAACATGCATCCCGATCCGTCTTTAAAATGTAAATTCATAACACGCTTCCCTGCTGTACAACAGGCTTTTTAAAAGAGAAAAGGCATGCCTTTTACGATGACTTTTCTCCTTCAACATGCTAACAGCAGAGCAACAGACTTGGTTTCAAATAGCAAAATGAGTGAAGGTTATATGGTTAAATCCCTTCTTCCCTCTGTGCACAGCCCTGAGGCAAATTGTGGCTGAATGAGTGTAACGTTTCCATTTTGTGGACTGACAGGGACTGTGATCCTTGTGTCATCTGTTTGAGCCACAGAGGAGTTCATCTTCAGTATAAATGTGGGTAAATGCTGCAAAAGCATAAGGCAAGGGCTTACCCTGATGACAGAATACAGAAACAAGGTCAGCCCTGCTACTATAAAGATATACACAATTCCCCAGGCCAATTCCTTTTAAGAAATAATATGCATGAAACCCACCTCCATAGTTGCAGTAGGTGAAGGCTGACAGCAGATAACAGAGAGGGGGGATAAAGCAAAGGAAAGCAAGGGCAGAAGACATCAGTTTCAGATGAAGGGAACCTTGTTTGGGCAGAGCATGAAATTACATGGAAGGAAAGGCATCGCTTAGAGGTATAAAGCCCAAAAATTCCTTCAGCAAGCACACCAGGAGTGTATTGCAAAACTAACTGCCAGAATTTCAGTTAAAGCCTTTGTTCTTCATCCAGTCCTTATTTATCAATTCAGGAAGGGTGGGGAGCAGAGGGAGCATTAAGTTAATGCCAAGAGCTTGTGCACAGACCTTAGAACAATTTCCACAGAGAACTGTTATCCACTGAACCAATCTCTATGTTGTCTTACAACTGCTTCATCTATTCAAAAGTGTCAAACCTCATCTTATCACCCTTATTAGATGTGCTCCTGGCACTGCAGACACTTGGACACAGAGGTATTTGAATTCCTGAGTGCAGTCATTTCAGAGGGCGCCTTTTAACATTTTCAGTTTTATGGATGAATGGTCGCTGAATATTGTGGTTTCAAGCTTGTTATTCTTCCATGATTAGATTGGCATGAACTCCTCACAAGTCAAATGAAATCTGTTGGAAATGAGAATTCCCTTCAGGGTCAGACAAAAGATTCAGCAGAACTGCAGGAAGCCCAGGTGATCTGCATTGCATTATTTCCCTTCAGGTTTCTGCTGCCGTGTTGCACTAAGGGACTCCATAGCACTTTCTAGAAAACATTGTCAGCACAAAATTAGAGTGTGTGTGTGTGTGCGTGTGTGCGTGTGTGTGTGTGTGTACACCTCCATAAAAGACATAAATAAATCTATGAATCTGGAGTTGATCAGCATCATTCTAATGCTTTTTGCATAGCTGATAATTTACGCACTTCATTAATGCTGAACTTTTCTGCTTGACAGAGACCCAAAGCAGCTTACAACATACTTCATTCCTCTTTTGCCCTTACAACAATTCTGTAAATTAGGCTTAAAATGTGTGAT
The DNA here is from genome assembly GCF_021028975.2 of Sphaerodactylus townsendi. Lineage (NCBI taxonomy): Eukaryota > Metazoa > Chordata > Lepidosauria > Squamata > Sphaerodactylidae > Sphaerodactylus > Sphaerodactylus townsendi. The sequence continues at coordinate 33,698,676 of NC_059433.1, read as the reverse complement.
GGGTCCAAGGCTACTCAGCAAGCTTCAATGGCAAAATGAGGATTAAAATCTGTGTCTCCCACATCCAAGTTCAATACGCTAATAAGTACACTACACTGGCTTTCTGTGGTTATGCATACCAGCTTTTCTAGTCTCACATTTTTAAACATGGGTTCAGTTTTTTATGACGCTGTTCTGTCATGGGTTCACAAAGCAATTTGACCAGTGGATTTTTCTATGAATGTTGCCCATGTTAAACCTGAACGGTAATTTATTCAACACTTATCCAGATCATAATACTCACGTATTTTCTGGAATAATTGCAGATTCCTAACTTCACATGAATCAAGAGACAACATTTTCCATAAACTTCGATGTCTTCGGTATGCTGATGACATCCATCTTTCTCTGTCTCTCCAAATTCCTGGGGGTTCAGTAGGGATTTTGAGTCACAGCCTGACTGTTGTGCTTAAAAGGCTGAGAATCAACAAATTAAAACTCAACCCTGATGATACAGTGGTAAGACTGGTTGTGAAGCCAGAGGTCTTGAAAGACATTGTGCTTGCTACTTTTGACAGAGTGGAACTGACCCTTGCTGATTGGGTCATGGGGAGGTCCTCAGAAGGTGTGCCATCGGGTGTCACATATATGCAGATGACATCCAGCTGTTCCTCTTGGTTCCATCTGCATCACATGAGACTGCCTGAGCACTGGACTGCTGCCTGAAGGCTGTCATGGATTTGATGAGGGTCAATAAATTGAAATTGAACCCTAATAAGATGCAGGTGCTCTTTGAGAAACACCCAGTGCTGAAAGGGGTGGTTCTACCCAGAAAGACCAGGGATCTTGGATGGGGCACTGTCTCTGTAAACCTAGGTGGAAGCAATGACCAGGAGGGCCCATCAACATCAGCTGGCTGGTGTGCCAGCTCTGCTTTTTCCTGCACCTGGATGATCTTGCCATAGTTATCCATGCTCTGGTAACCACCGGACTAGATTACTGGTGCTAACCTATAAAGCCATATATGGCTTTGGTTCTGAGTACTTGAGACAGCACATCTGCCCATAGATTCCTGCCCAGGTGCTGAGATTGGAGAGGGAGACCTGCCTGGCTGTCCCACTCCATAGGACCTTCTTTACAGTGGCCCCTACACTGTGGATTGCCCTCCCTCCAGAGGTTCTCTGGGTGCCTACTCTCTTGGAAATTTGGTGCCTGGCAACGACTGTCCTCTTCACTCAAGCTTTTGGCTGACTTTTCCCACTGAGAGGGAGCGCCAAGGTGGCCCTTTTTTGTGCGAGGGTGGGTGCTGGAGATGTTAGATTGTGTTTTGGCTTTTAGGATTGGGTTTTATTGCTCTGCATTATGAACTGGGTTTTTTACTCTTTCCCACATCCACTGCAGACCTCAACCCATTTGCCATCCACATTGAAGTCCCAGGAGCAGCATTTTGGACTGATCCATGACCTGAAGTGCAAGGGGGAATTGAGAGATATTTCCCCCTGTTCTGCCAGTAGCAAATTATAGGGGATCCAACCTATCACTTCTGTGCTTGTAGTTATAACCATTTAAAAATTGAGAATAATCCAAATCTTAAATAAGCAGCTAAGGAACAGATGATCAGTGAACAGATTTTTGTACAGCAGGATGCATTCAAGCAGACTTCAAAACAGTAAGCCTTGTGTAGTACAGTTCTCAAATGCTATTGCTATGGCTCCATACTAATTTTCTAGTAACATTAACATTTTTTCAGATGATTGAAAATAACTGTAACTTCAAACACACACGACTCATTTGTCTAGGCATAAAATAATATATTTGCCTCTCTCATAAATACAAGTTTGGGTTCCCCTTGCCCAACTTTACTACAGTAACAGCCATTAGGAAATATTTCACTGTACTGGCTACTGTAATGGAAAAGATGTCAGAACAAGGTCAGTCTGCTACCAGTTCCGCAAGACTATTTGGGTAATGGATGAGACACATGTCAAAACAGCTTCTGGTTCATTTAATATTATCTTCATTGTAGCTCTAAATTGACACCAGGCAACAATGTTTCCAACCCTTCCCCATCTCTCCAGAGCAGGCAAGAAGACATATTGTTTATCTGGTTGGTTAGTGTTTGGTCTGCATATGAGCCATCAATTCTATTGTGTCATAAACTAACAGGGGAGAAAGGGGCCCATTAAACGCATCCCAGGCAACACATGGCTCTATGATTGCTGTTAAGTGTCAGTTCAAAGCAAAAAGAGAACCAGTGCTTGATGTCTAGTCTGAGGCTATTATTGAGAGCAGCAAATCCAGCTTTTTTAACCTTTTGGCCCCCCCTTGTCATCCGCCCTCCGTTTCCTTTTTATAAGGTGCCGAGTAATTCTCTTGATTCGCCCGGATTTCAGTTCCGTGCCCTTAAAGCCTTTGGCAAGAGCGAAGTATTAACATACATGGCAGGCAAGAGTGAGGCAGAGGCTAGAATTACATTATTTCCCCAAAGCCAGTTGTGCTCTGAACTTTCCCAATGTGTCCATTATTGTCCAGAAGCTTTTATAAGCATCATTACCCAGGGCTCCTTTAAAACTGTCTAATGCAAGGTTAAATTCAGTCTCACTGCTGCATTCAATCTCATTTAAGCAGCCTTATTGTTATTGCACATGTCTCACTGTTCTATGGGCCCCATTCGTCCAGCTACAATTAATGCAGAGCTGACATTCCCTTTGTAAATTCTGTGCTGAATGCTTTTACCCAGAAGTTTGATCTGGATGCAATGTTTACATTCTATGTAAAGAAAAAAATCCAGGCGACTTCCAAGTTTTTTGGTGCCTCCAGATTAGAGATCATATCTAACTGTCTCTTTCTCTCACATACATATAGCCCTGTTTCCCATCCCATATTTCTTGTGCTTTCCTGAATGCCTCTTAGCTGCATTCATCACACTATCAATTGCAAATGAGATGCTGTTGGACACATATGGAATCTGTGAAATTCCCTTCTGAACAGGACAAAATGGTTAATAGATTTTGCTACCTACAGGTTGAATTGGAAAAACTCTATCTTACTCCTAGAACTAATAATCTGAGTACAGTTCCTGGGGTTTTTCACACCTGGTTCCATTCACCAGAGACACTGCAACATATAGAACTGAAGAATCCTCACATGGGATTTCACCCCTTTTGGAGCTTGAAATTATAATACAAAGAAGGAATGGCCATGTTATAGCAGATACTGGTATTGATATAGAAGTGTTCCAACAATGACCAGAAGATTCCATTGCTGCAGATGGTGAGACCTTTCTTCACTCAAATAAGGACACAACAACGACAGGCTGGAAAAGGATTGGGCCGCAGCCCAATTTATTAATATATATATATTTATCAATAACATGATCAAAACTTCAACTATATACAAAAGGGAGCTGGGCGACAAACGGGTCGCACATCAAACATCCCAATCTCCATTGGGAACTGTCAGGAAGGGAAGCCCCAGAGATATCACTCCGGCTTCCACCCTTCCCGCCTTTGCTGAGGAGACGGGCACCGGCTAAGCCCATGGCCGCCTATCAGCCCGACCCAACCCCACTCCCTGGGGTGTCGGGCAGTGGCCTGGCCTGCCAGCCTGCCAGCCTGCCCACCCCACCCCCGGCCCTTCCACAGGGCACAAGCCTGGGAGAACCTGCCGGAAGGCTCGTTTTCTCCCCAGATGTGCGACTCCCGTTGCCAAAACCCGCCAGGGCTGTGACAGTAGTAACCACAACCCCACCCCCATGAAAAATAGGGAGGGTGGGTGGGCCACGCCTTTCTGAGTCTCGCCGCCAGGAAGGGCGAGATCTGGGTGAGGCGTTCCTTATATACCCCAGGCTCCTCCCGCCTTTAGCGGCCGGGAGCCAATCAATGCACCCCAATTCTGCAGCATGCCGCCAAGCCATGCTTGCAACTTATTTTTGCTCCTTGGCTCACCCCGGCAGCAATGGCTGCCCCCGGTTATTCGGTTGCTGCTTTTTGTTGATAACCTGAACACAGTAGGATGGGTGAGTCAAATTCAAATTCCAGGGGTTGTATCTTTTTTATGTAAACATTCTATTATTTTGTTGCAAGAAACTTGGGAGTCTTGATAGCTTTTATCTCTCAGATTATTCATCTTATTGTTTAAAAGCACAAAAAGGTTTAAGAGGTGGGCGTCCAACAGCTGGCCTCTCTTGTCTAATTTCCAGAGGTCCCCCAATAAGTGACATCCAGGTCTTCAAATTGCCGCCCTTGGGCCTTGGCTATTGCAGTTCATATACAATTACCCAAACTATCCTTAGTGACAGTGTCAACCTATCCCCCGACAGTTTCAGATGAGGAAAGGCGAAGACACTGCTGGTCTAAACTTGGAAAGTTTTTAAGCACCTTAATCTGCTCATTCTGTAAAGCAAAATTTGTACTTGCAGGAGACTTAAATGCACATATAGGTAACAGGAAAGAGGACTGGCTGAGGAAAGGTGGGATGGAAGTCTTTAATGTATTGGAATTAGGATATCCTTGCTTATATAACAGAAGATCAGCAGATGGTAAAATTAACAAGGCAGGATTGAGGTTGCTGGATTTAATATCAGAATACTATTTGATAGTCCTTAATCATAGAAAGGAAGTAGATAACACATACTTCTTGGCTTGATGATGTAGCACAATTGATTACTTTCTAATTTCACCTGCACTGTTGGCATTGGCTGACAATCTAACTGTGGGACCCTAGTGTAACACTAACTCTGAGAGATCTGGAAGCTGGGTCACATCTGAAATACCAAACCCTCCATTTTCAGAGATCAGAACTTATTTAAACCAGTTAGATGGAATGTGCATTTGGTTGGAAGATGACTACCCTCTTAGGCTCTCTAGATTTGGGATCTATTGTAACACAGAGTGGTTCTTCAGAGCTTTTGTACATAATGTTTTTGTACATATTTGGGCGTCTTAGTTGATAGTTCCATGGGAATGTCAACTCAATGCATGGCAGCGGTGAAAAGGCAAACTCTATGCTGGGGATAATTAGGAAAGGAATTGAGAATAAAACTGCAAAGATTGTCATGCCCTTATATAAAGCCGTGGTGCGACCGCACTTGGAGTACTGTGTTCAGTTCTGGTCGCCACATCTCAAAAAGGATATCGAAGAGATAGAAAAAGTGCAGAGAAGGGCAACGAGGATGATTGAAGGATTGGAGCACCTTCCTTATGAGGAGAGGCTGCAGCGTTTGGGACTCTTTAGTTTGGAGAGGAGACGTCTGAGGGGGGATATGATTGAAGTCTATAAAATTATGCATGGGGTAGAAAATGTTGACAGAGAGAAATTTTTCTCTCTTTCTCACAATACTAGAACCAGGGGCATTCATTGAAAATGCTGGGGGGAAGAATTAGGACTAATAAAAGGAAACACTTCTTCACGCAACGTGTGATTGGTGTTTGGAATATGCTGCCACAGGAGGTGGTGATGGCCACTAACCTGGATAGCTTTAAAAAGGGCTTGGACAGATTTATGGAGGAGAAGTCAATCTATGGCTACCAATCTTGATCCTCCTTGATCTCAGATTGCTAATGCCTTAGCAGACCAGGTGCTCAGGAGCAGCAGCAGCAGAAGGCCATTGCTTTCACATCCTGCATGTGAGCTCCCAAAGGCACCTGGTGGGCCACTGCGAGTAGCAGAATGCTGGACTAGATGGACTCTGGTCTGATCCAGCAGGCTAGTTCTTATGTTCTTATGTTCTTACATAGATAAAGCTTTTGTACATAGATAAGCTGGAGAGACTACTGAAACCAATTCTCTTTTGTGATACCAAGATAATAATAATAATAAAACAAATTCGCTTCGCAGAAATAGCTGCTTTGATAAAGAATATCAGGATCTTAAACAACTGATGTCTCAAACCCATTGTAAGCTGAGGAGAATATACTGAACTAACTTGGCTTAAAAAGACATTCAAGCAACTGATTAGAGACAAAAAGCAACAAGAAATTAGGAAGGGTTGGAACTCCCTAATAACTGCCACCCAAAAATAAGTTTGTTCTTTGTTCATTAACCATGTAGAAATATCTGTTTCCCACTTGCATTTTGAAACTCAGTTTGCAGGATGATCTTGCCCAATCATACTCTTTCAGTCTAGCCTTCATGACAGGACACTTGTGAAGACAAAATGAAGGGAGCGAAGCACCATGTACCTTAAGCTCCATGCAAAAAAACTAAGAGTGTGATTGGGGGACTCTAAAAACCACAATGTGTGAAGAAGCTGTTTGCCTATATGATATGTATAGCTTCATACGTACTCAAAATATTTTATTCTGAAGGACTTTTCTGCAGTTAGGAGCACATGAGTAGCAGTACACTAGCCGCAAACCAAACCATTTGATACAAAACACTGACAATCATTGTTTTGCGCTAAACAGTTCAGACAGCCCAACTAAAACTGGAATGTTTACTCACCCGGCAGTTACATGATTCATTTACCAGGCAATTGCTATGACCATTTTCCCTTCATTAACTTTTCTTTCTTTGCCTGAAAACCAGAGTCTCAATATTAGCAACAAAGAAACATGTCAAAAATCACATACTGAATGCACTATGAATACTGTAATTGCTAAACATATGTGCCAAAGAAATTAACTGAAAAATGACTGATCACAAGAGCAATTTGGTAAAAAGCATTTTGATGAGTTTCAAAATGCATAGAAGCTACACATACGCAATCCCTTTCTCTTCAGCTTACAAATGTCCCTTGGGTCTAAATGCAACATTTGTCCAGGGAACCTGTCTTATGTCTGTTGAGATCCGCACATGTAGAAAGAAACTCTGCAAACTTCTGGTGAGATAAGCCAAGATTTTCATAAATTAAGATCCCTGTAACTTCTGAGAACATGATATAAGGATCTCAATGGGGCACCTTGTAAACTGGACAAGTCTAGAGTAGTAAAATATTGAATTAGACGTTTTGTTATATGAATTATTACATGTGTATTAAAAATTATTATTTCTGATTTATTGTAAAAAGTATTGAAAAAATCAATGAGAGTAAACTCAATGGATATTTAGGAAACCATTTATATAAGAATTGTTCATTTGTGAATACAGATATGCTCTTTGTATTATTTGTAACCTGTATCTGAGGTGATATAAAAATTATATTTTATTGAATATATTTTCCAGTATTAATAACTTAACTTAACTTTTATTTGTTCGTAGTCCATAGACTCCATACAATTTTAAAGAAACAGATAACAGATAAAGAAGTGAATTTATAATTGCATGGAATTTAAAACAGTGTAAAACAGTGGTCTTTTCATATAATACAAAATTATAACTTCATTATCTTAGCTGATCTAATTCTTGAAGCTTGAGTTAAAAACTTTGCAACATCTAAAGTTAATTTTAAAACTCTGTCCTCAAGTAGGTATTTAACCTTTGACAATTCAGAATTGAAAAATCTATTATTTAACCATCGGAATATCAATTTCTTGCAAAGTAAATAATACCAAGGACAATCTAATAGGATGTGTGTAATTGATTCAATCATGTTGTTATTACACAGACATAGCCTATATTCATAAGGAATACCCTTCAAATGGCCAGACAGCATTTCTGATTCAAACACATTTAATCTCGCTTTGGAGAATAAGTTTCTATAACGAGCTATAGTTAAGTTGTTCAGATAATTAGCTACATTTAATGGTTGGTAATAGTCCAAACCAAAAGCTAATGGAGAACAAGTAGCTACTGCACAAGTTCTTAGTTTTACATAAGTAATGTCTTTGAGTCTTTAGGTATATTGAACCTAAATACAATAAAAAGTTTGGTGAAAGCCCAAACTTAGGCCCTTTCCGCACAGGCCATTTACAGCACCCTAGGGGGGAGCTGTTCGCATGGGGGGCGCAGCTGCATCGCAGTCACGCCGCCCTCGCTCCCCCCCAGCGGCGCAAAGCTGCTGTTTCCAAACCTCGCTCCCCAAACGAGGTTTTCTGAAAACAGCGACTTCCAGCCACTGCCGTGCGAATGGCAGCGGCTGGAAGGCACCATCCCCCCTTTCCCGATCGACGTACCTTCCCTGCGACCTTCCGGCGCGTCACCCAGGCCTGGGGACACGCCCCCCCCTGCCCTGCAACTTCAGAGTTGTCGTGCAGGGCAGGGGGGCATGTCCCCTGGCCTGGGTGATGCGCCGGAAGGTCGCAGGGAAGGTACGTCGATCGGGCAATGGCGCAGTGCTGCGCCGTCTTCCCTGCCCTTACCAGGACCGTTCATGCGAATGGTCCTGGGGGGGGGTTGGCATTGTATATGCCGACGCACCCCCCAGCGTGGCCGTGTGGAAACAGCCATAGTGACTTTCTTTTCAATCACTTTTTGCCAGTCTCTAGAAAAGGATTCAAAAGACAGATAATGCAATAAACCAGAAGCATTCGGAAAAATAAACACTTTTAGTCATAATTTTATAGCAGATAACCAAGCTTTTGTAGATAATGGATATTCTCCAGCTTCCCAAAAGAGTACTGCATTGGGCACACAAAAAGGCTCTTAGAATATGCAAAAGACCTAACCTGTTCCAAACTCTGGCCTTCAACAGACCATTTCCTCGATTAGAATTTTTTTTTAACCAGAATTTTGGATTTGTTGAAGTTTATTGTTAGACTGGGGTGCTGTGTGGTTCCCAGACTGTATGGCCGTGTTCTAGCAGCATTCTCTCCTGACGTTTTGCCTGCATCTGTGGCTGGCATCTTCAGAGGATCTGAAGATTGTTAAACCGTTTTGTTTATATTTAAAAAGGAACTTAACAGATGACCTCAGTAATCTAGTACTAGCTCCAAACATGATTTGTTTGACTGTTTGTAAGTATAGAGGTAGGATCCCAGATTGGAGCTATTTTGGAGAAATTTGAAAGCACTGCTGAGGAGGGAAATGAATGGTGTAAATCTACAATCTGTTGAAACCCTACAATCTGTTGAAACCCTAGGAGCCTCAAAACAACAACCAAGAGTGTTAACTTTTAAATCCCATTTAAATAATAATGATTTAATAATGAAATGCAAAATGACCTTTTTCGCCTCTAAAGGTGTTTTCTTGTCTTGTGTGTTTAAGAACACATTTATCCAACCATTGCTTTTCTGTGCAACTCATGTACCAAAGGAAAACTTGCAACAAACAATTAAGGAAGATTATAGCCCTTCAGTCAGATCTGAGAAAACAAATAAAGTCATGTCGCCAGTGAAGATATCACCAGGGTGGACTTCCACCTTCTCCCCAACATAGGCAGGTGAGGAGAAAATTTCTGAGCTAGAACCACACCCAGATGAGCCCAGTGGGGGGATTCAAATAATTTAACAACTGGTTCTGGTGGTGGGATTCAAGTAATTTAACAACTGGTTCATTGTGGTGGGTTTTCTGGGCTGTGTGGCCGTGGTCTGGTAGATCTTGTTCCTAACGTTTCGCCTGCATCTGTGGCTGGCATCTTCAGAGGTGTATCACAGAGAAAAGTCTGTTTCACACTGTGAGAAGGGAAAGTTTAGTGGGGTATATTGTCCATGTCCCGGGGGGGGGGGGGGGAACCAACCTTTTCTCTGTGATACACCTCTGAAGATGCCAGCCACAGATGCAGACGAAACCTTAGGAACAAGATCTACCAGACCACGGCCGCACAGCCCAGAAAACCCACCATAACCAGTTGAATCCAGCCGTAAAAGCCTTCGACACTAACAACTGGTTGTTTACAAGCAACATTTTAACAACCAGTTCTGCCAAAGTGGTGCGAACCTGCTTAATCCCACCACTGAATGTGCCATAGTATATTCTTCATCTAGCAAAGGCCGTTTTCCGCACGGCGCTCGAAATTTCACGCCGGGCAAGAATTCTGCCGCGCGGGCGAGGTTAATGCTCGCGACGCTAAAGCGCGGCGCGGCGGCCTCAGGAGGCCAGCGGAGGACAGGTGGCTCCGCGATGGAGCCGCCTCTGCCTTCGATCCCACTTAATTGTCCGATGGGTCAACCTGCTGGTTTCTGAAGTTCTCACACTGCCCTCCGACCTCCAAGGGTCGGAGGACAGTGAGTGAGTGGCTGCAGTATCAAGAAGGCTGACGACGGGGACCAGGTGAGTGGGACGGGGAAATAGCGTATTCCCCGGGCGGTGCTGTTCGCACCGCCGCCGGAACACGCCTGTTCAGGCAAAACAAACCTTTAAAGGTTGTTGTTTAGAGCGCCTGACTTCACCCTGAGTGGGAGGGGAGGGAGGGATATCGGCGCTGTTGCTGCAGCAGCCTACCAGCGAATGGCTCCCTGGGGACAACGTTTATCCCGTCCCCAGGGCGCCATAAAAAGGCCATGCGGAAACAGCCAAAGTTTCTGCTTGAGCTATTCAAATCTGTAAATATCAGCTTTTTATGTCTAGCTGATTTCACTGATAGCGAACATTAGATCAATTTGGTAGTAGTTTATTAGAAAATGAACCACATTGAATGCTGATATCAGCTATTCTTGATTGACTATGTGTTGAAGTAAGGAAGATTGACTATGTGTTGAAGTAAGGAAGATGTTCAAAATGGTTTGAAAAAATCTGGCGACCAATTTGCTAATAAAGCTCTTTACACTTAATGGCTTTATTTATCCTTCTGTTCTTAGTGCAAAAGAGCCATCTGCTTCAGGGGGATCCCATAATTGTATCTGAAGGCATTTTTGTGTAGGGACACCTCTATGCTCTGTTCCTTTCTTCTCATCTTTAAAAGGCATCTAAAGCTTATATTCCTTCAGCAAAGACTCTTGAGAATCCATTAGTGGTGCCTGCTTTTTGTTTTCACCTGCAACTACAATTTCTCATGACAGTTTTAAAGAGTTCTAACTTGTGTTCCACATGTGTAACCATTAGTACAGATTAACATTCTATTATCCAGGATGTAAAGGGGTGCAAAGAAGCCATTTAGTAATTTGATAGATCAAGGGGAAATATTAACTCCCCCCTCTGCTCTGCTTCTATTCATAATATTAAAAGAGTTTGCTGCTATATTACCATCAACTACATTTTAAGCTGCAAAACAAGCATGAGAAGGTGCTGAGACCAAGACTGACAAATAAAGGGGGGATTAGAATTGAGGAGAGAGAAATGAAGGCATATCATGAAAAGAAGAGAGCAAAATGAAAGAAGGAGAAAAGTGTGAAAAAGAGGAAGAGAAATGAAAAAAAGAGAAAAGCGAACATATTAACAGGGAAGATCTGACTGAACATACAAAACTAGGAATGGGTTGAGTGGAATGAAAAGAAGGGGCAACTAGACTTCTGGAAAACAACAACCTAAATAGCAGGCTGCATCCTGCAATGACTGTATCAGTCAAGAGTAGCGCTGGCTGGTCTTGCCTTATTTTTCTGCTGGCTTGTGTAGATGGGCTTAGCAGGATCTGAAAAGGAAGTATTTCCCACCCACTCACAGTAAACTTTGCAGAAACCCTGGCCATCAGAGTCACAAGCGTTTTCCGCACGAACCATATATCCTGGGATAAGGAGGTGAAACATCCTGGTTTGGCCATGACTTCTGCATGGCTTCCAGTCTAACTCGGGCCCGCCCCATGAGATTTCTCTTATCCCACAACTTTCAAAAAATGATAAATTGGTGGTTCTTTTTTTTAAAAAAGTGCCAATCCTACTCCCATGCAAACACAGTGGGAGGCGGATCAGTTTATTTTTCTGCTTCGTCACCTGCAGCCAATCAGAACGTCGGAAAACCAGGACAGTTTGCACATGCGCGGCAACGTTGGCGAAGAAAATGAAAGTAAACTGGGGGCCATTCGTAATCACCTGGAGTTCTTCCTCTATGCCTGAACACACTGACTGGCTGCTGTGCGGAGGGAGAAACCAAGATAGAAACATTCCAGTATGTATGATCCTAATTTTCCCCCAGGATATTTTGTCCATCTGGAAAACACCACAGCAACTCCTATTTACTGTGTTCTGCCTTCCCTGAACCCCAAGTGGCTGAAGTGTAGAACTGCATTAGAAGAATAATTAAATCAGATGCATTCTGAATGCAGCATGGGCTAGTGTTTGGGCTCCTCCAACTGACTTGAGCCCTGGGAACATTGTCCTTTCAGGCCGCCACCACCCCTCCAGCCTGGTCCATCAATGACAGTGTTCTATCCTGCTCTGCCTTAGAACTAGTTTATTAATGGCAAGTAGTAATTGTGAAATGTGCGTATTTTGCATATCTGTGAAATGCAGTTGCCTTTTTGCATGTTTTGTATGCTTTGGGACTGTATTGTATAGAGAAAAGCAAGTTAAAATTGTCCTAAATGAATACTTTTGTCATTGAAATGGCCAAAAAAACCTCACAAAACCCCCTTGCTTACTGGTCTGAAGTGACATACAGAGAGGAACTATGATCTGTCTCAAAAAAGATGTTAATAGGTTTGTATGTTTTTCCATCTGATAACTCAACATGTCAGACCTTCTTTGTTATAGAATGCCCCTCCTGGATTCTAGTCCCTACCTAGCCACGCTCCCCTACCACTCCATTTTCAAGTTTGAAAGTAAAAATACATTTTGGCATGCAGTTTAATTATACAGCATTATACAACACTGGCATATACAACACTCTCCCTCCCCTCCCCTTGCATGCCACCCCTCCCTCCCCTCTCCCTCCCTCCGCTAGGGTGAGTGGGCCAGGTCCAGATGCTGGGCCCCCTTCCCTTTCCTCCCCTTCCTTACATATCGCCCCTCTGTCCCCTCCCCCTCCCTCCACTAGGGTGGATGGGCCAGGTTCAGATGCTGTGGCCCCTCCCCTCCCTTGCATACCACCCCTCCCTCCCTCCCCTCCCTTGCATGCCACCCCTCCCTCCCTGCCCCTCCCTCAGCTAGGGTGGGGGGTAGGTCCAAATACCAGGCCCCCTCCCTTCCCTCCCTAGCATGCCACCCCTCCCTCCCCTCCTTCTCCATCAAAGAGCCATGGCCAACTCAGTTACACACCTTTGCTTGCAGTTGACCTTCCTCATGTAAAAATGAATGATAATTCTCATATTTGTTCAAGACTATATTCTAATGCAGAAGAATACATTTTTCTCAACTGCTGTACCTCAACTGAACATGCCAGGGGCATACTGCTCACAGGGATGTGGGGACTCAAATGACCCTGGGCACACCAGTGGGGGCACAAAATTGCCCCCAACCTCCCTCCTCCCCCATGCCGACCCAGCTCAGAAGCAATGGGTTGGTGGAGGGGAGGCACCTAAAGATGACTGTGGAGCCTGTCAGAACCGCCTCCTTCCCTCCCCAGGCTCTCAGGGGTGGAGCTCAAGGGCAGGGTTGGCTTGGATGGATACGGCGGCGGCAGGCTAGCTCCTGGGCTGCCTGCCATGGTCCCCTGTCCCTGACCTCCCTGCTGGCTGGCGGAGGGCAGAAGGTGGCCTGCAGGGAGGCGGAGGGCAACTTGGATGGGTGCCATGGTAGCAGGCCGGCCTAGTAGCTGGCCTGCCTCTGGGGTGCCCCTCTGAGCTGCCCCCGCCTCCAAGCCCTGCTTCTGGAGCAGGTGTTGTCCCCAGGTGCCATTTCCCCCCAATATGCCTCTGGACCATAGTAGTATCTTTTTCTGAGACAGAGTATAGTCTCAACATCTAGATGGAGGAAGAAAAAAAGTCTAACTAAAACAGAGGTCTGTTTTTTAAAAAAAAAACACCTCCTATTGACCAGCATGCATGAGCTACACAGGGCCAACACTGGCTTGTTTGCCTTCTATTCTGTGTCTGCATGCAATGCTGCCACTCACCTCACCTAGCAGAGGGTTAGGAGTATACTAATAAACTAATTTATTACAGTCTGAAGATCACCCTTCTTTTGGTGTACTATGTAAGTGATAACCTTCCAGATCAAAATCTTGATTTTATATATATATATATATATATATATATATACATATATACATACATACATATATGGCTGAGCATACATACATATATGAAGAGCACATATATGCTGATATGAGTTATTATTGTTACAGCATACATACATACAGCAGCATATGCATACATACAGCATATATACATATATATATATATATATATACATATATATATATATATATATAGTATATATATATATATATATATATATATATATATATATATATATATATATATATATATATATAGTAAGCATATATATGTATGATCCCTAATGCCCAACATCCCATGCCTTAATTCACACTTACTGTAACAGCATCAGTTTCTTGCAGACAATTGTGGAAAGTACACCCTGCTATGCTAGATAACATTTGATACCTCTACATCCTAAGAGGTCTTTATAATGGGACATGACAGAGTTTTTGAGATACAACTCCATCCCTCTTAGTTCCCATCATCAAGAAGACTTGCATACTGCATTGTTTGATCACAAAAAAAAGAATAATGAAAGAGGGGGAAACTCCATATTAAACTGCATATTCGTTTTCCTGAAGCTGCAAGAATAACTACTGTTGTCCCTTTTTTCATTTTTGTCCTGAATCTGTATGACATTATGAAATGCAGATGACATAACTGCCACTTGTCCTCCTTTGGGAATATACTCACAGCTGAATAAATTGAAAACCTCCTTGAAAATTACCTTGGCTGCCATGATAGACACATTGCAAGAGTTTCTTGTCAAGGTGATAACCCTTTCAATACAAAGATTTCAAACAGTGGCGTTGTCATGATTCCTGCTCGATAAAGATGACCAACAAAGCTGCCAATCAGCTCGAATAAATACTGGCTGTATTCCAAAAAGGGCAAACTATTTTTTGCAACTAAAGTTAACATCTGAACATCAAAATGTGGCCTTCTCAAAATATAGTTGACCAGGTTAGTGCTACCCAATATGAAACAGTAAGCCTATTTTTTTTCTCCACAGCTATGCAAATTTTCTTCTCTATAGTTATTCAATGGTGCTGAATCACTTGAGACTGGAGAATTAAATAAACTCCTTGAGAGAAGCCTGACTGATATTGCGGAATGGTCAGAATTATGCTTATATTACTTAATTATGTTTGTCCTATTTTGTAAGACAAATTAATATAACTGTTTGATTTAACTTGTAAAAGTTAAAAGCTAGATAACAAAATGGTGTCTGTGCTAAAGCCATGTTGGATTACAGCAATGTTGGATTACAGCAATGGGCAAGGTCAGTGCTGGCAGAACATCTGGGTATCTATCAGTCAGACTCAGTCAAACCAGACAAAATAAAGAAACTTTCAGTACTATAGTTCTTTGTCTATTCAAACCCTCTGTCTTTGAATATAGTTGGTTCTTTGTGATAAGACAGTCCAATCCAATGTCTCATATTTCCCTAAATTATAAATTTTCAATCAAATTCTACCACTGTTATAATTCAGAAGGAAGGGCATTATGTGGTGTATTATAAAGTAACTTTCTTTGTTTTATTCTGGGGGCATATGTACATAATTTTCTGTATGTATTTATGTTTCCCCAAACTTTCTGTTTGCATATATAAAAGTTTGACTTCATTAGACCAATCATTTGTCAGGAGATGTTATTTCCAACAATATGATTTATTTCCAACGATATTTCCAACCGTTGTCCGGTTACTATGTCAGACTACACAGGGAATCTATTGAAATCCACAAACACCAAGACAACTTCGACAAGAAGGAAGAGACTGAGAATTTAAAAAACTTGACTACCAGTACTTAAAACCCCAGAATCAAAGGCCAAGGGGCATGCTATGTTCAATGAACTCCACCCAGACAGAGGATTTGCATTCACTAATACTGTTGCTGCTGCAGGGAATGCAAATGCAAATATGAACGGAAAGGGACTGAAAAGCCACACAGTCCAGAAGGCTCACAATAACCAGTTGAGTACGGCCATGAAAGCCTTTGAGAATGCAACTCCTAACTAGATCAGCTGGAAGTCAGTTTCTGGCATCTAGTTGGGTGGCGTCAGAACCCAACTCCCAGCTGATCCCTCAATCAGCAGCAAGTCTACTTTTGACAACCAGGCAGGTGCAGACTTGCTCAGTGGCTGTTTGAGTTGCTCCACACAATCTGAATATATCCCTGATCAGCTCACAGTCTGAATAAGGTAACCTTGAGCACTGAACAGGTTTGCTAAAAAATTGGAGGTGTACATATGAAGTTTATATTTATTTATTTATTTATTTATTTATTTATTTATTTATTTATTTATTTATTTATTTTTTCGATTTATTATACCGCCCCATCCCCGTAGGGCTCTAAATATTAATTTAGTCATGGAGATAACAGTGAGATAAAAGGCCTTAAAGATGGACATTTGCAACAAGGTTTTGAAGTCAGTGAGGGCCCCAAAGATCATCTGCTCTGGGACAGTGAGAAATCCTCACAGGAAACAGTAGATGCTTAAAAGGAAACCAAGGGCTCAAACATCTATGGACTCAAACAAAGCTTTTGCAGCTCAGTCTGTCTGTGCAATGTAAATTGCAGGCTCCTATAGCCTCAATTTGACCTTGGGCTGTTCAGGGAAGAAAGTGGATATTTAACCCTTTAACCTCCACTTGATTTGTCTATTTAAAACAAGGCTCCCTTCTTTATAATTAGCATTTAAAGGGGGAATGTGTGTTTTTAAAGGACCTATTACCCCTTTAAATGCTAACAACAAAGTAGGTTGAGGATTTAAACTCATCGTCTCTTTGCTGCGTGGATCCAAAAGTAAACTGGAGCTGGGCAAACATGCAATTCACATTTTAGGGACATGCAATCTTTGCCTTGTATGTTTGAATTCTCTAAGACTGTGAAGCATCTAATTGGAGTTTGGAGGGGAAATGCCATTTCTCAGAATAGTGGCCCCTCCATCCAAAATTGGTTTACATTGCATTTTTGCATTTCAGCCCATTGCTGGAGTTACAATCCTTTTTTCACAATTGCCTTCATATCTGTCTTCCCATTTGCACAATTTTGAACCTTAAGACAATTTTACATGTTCCCCAAGTGATCTTCTGCCAGATTGTACAATACCATTATACAATATCATGGTACAATGGCTGTGACTTTTGTGAAACTGCACAGAAGGGATGGGGGAGCATAATCTGTGGTTCAGCAACAAAAACAAAACTGAGCTGCCACAAGCAGTTTCAATACATTCTTCAGTGCAGCTTCAGCCACATTAAGAAAATAATATATTAAACTGAGAGGCAAATCAAATGAAAGTTCCATTGTGCTCTCTTGAGCAAACAAAGCCATTCACAAGCAACTGTGTTTCCTTATTTCTCTGGGCAAAAAAAAAAAACTGTATAGAGAGCAACTTTATCATTTGACAAAATCGTACAGAAAGACTGTTTCCCAGTGCTCATCCTGGAGCTTTGTGTTTAACGCCACCATATGTCAAGGACCAAGGGCAACCAACTTCAGACAAAGCACAGGCCCTTTTACCGTTCATCCATCTGGCATTAGCTCCGTCCTGTTCAGAAAAGATAACCCAGCAACTAGCAAAATGTGGGTCATTCTTCCCAGAGGCAAGTTGTCATGAAACTCAGTGGTACAGTTTCATCTAAGGATATAGCAGGCTGAAATCCTAAGCATGGCAGTTGTTTGACCACCCATGATGCCCGTTATCTGGCCCTGCAGAAGGAATAAAACATGTTCAACTATTGAAACAGATACTATATATTTACTAGGATGAGCAGATATCTCCTGTTCTGCTCCCTTATTGTTTTGGCATTTCATTATGTGCTGTATTCCACTCCTCTTTCATCCTGATTTAACTAAGATTAACTAATTAACTAAGATTAAGATTTTCAAAGTTAATTAGTACATGCAGATTTCGGATCTTTTGATTACGTCCATTGGGTTTTTCTCACCCTTTCTACATTACCAATGCACATGTGCACATTGGTAAAACACTGCCAAAAAGCAGTCTTGGTATAACCATGCAAATTCATGTACCCCCTTACCCCCACAATTACCATTTACACTTTTTAAAGCACAAAGCACCATTCATTGATTTCCTGCTGTCACATCTTGTTGGACCTTTACACCACAACTGATCAGCAAGATAACTTTTATAAGGCTGCATCTGCACATATTACCCTTACAGTGAATGTTTACATTCAAAGCCATCCACTCTGTAAATGCCCCCTATAAATTCTGCTATGCACTATATTAGTTTTTCCCTACTTCCCAAGAGAAGACATTCAAAAATACATTTTGTATGACAGGCAGCACCTTCGGTGTCCTTGTTGAGTCAGTCCCCATTCTTATTGTATGTTCAGTCATATTAATCTTGCATATTTGATTGAAGGTTTGCTCCCCAACCTCCCCAGCCTCCACAGAGGTTGCCTTAATGTTTAGAGGGTGTTCCTCTGCCTGCTTGGCCAATGCCTGGCTGATCTCTGAGCTGTCATTAAAGTGTCCTGGTTGTGAGGCTCTGTCAAGGGCAGATATCCAACTCTCTCAGCAAAGGTCATTCTGCTACAGGGATTGTGAAGTATTAAAGGGCTTAAAAAGGAGGAAAAGATAATGACAAAATCCAGTGTTTTAACCCCTCACATCCCTGCAAATCCAAGTAATGAACTTTATATGTTTTCAAATGTACTTTTTAAAGTAATTCGGCAGTGTTGGCAACACTATGAAAATGGAAAAAAAATTAATCCAGTTTGTGCTGGATTTGCTAATGTCTATTAATGCTCAAAAATAAAAAGCAAGCACGGCCACCATAAAATAATTCCAAGAAGCCTATTCACAGAAACCTCTGATAACCTTTGCCAGTGAGAATAATGTTTGCCATTCACCCACCCATACACACACACACACACACACACACACACACACACACACACACACACACACGTGAGATTATTCACAGCTGGTTCACACACCTTTTTGTACGTGCCACCAGTCTCAGTTCACCCAGTATGTACACTCAACAGGGCAACTCTGCTGAATACATTGGGTGATTACAAATTAGCAGCACTTCCTACAATCACAGAATTGTTACTCCCTGTATCTGTGAAATCTGATATAATATTTACCCACATTGCTGTGCAGGGATAGTGGGAACTAGTTGCATTGACAACGTTCTTATAAATAACATGCTAGCATCATATGGTAAGGAACCCCTTGGTGTTACAATACTGCCCTGGCATAGCAGTAGGAGTGCTTATTCACAGGTGTCCCTGCCCACGTGTCAGCCTAAAGGGTGATGCTGGTGTTGTGGAGATGGAGAGCCCATATTCTGGCAATACCCAGGTCTACCCACAAGGAACTTCCAGGATTTTTTTCCCCACTCTGTTCTCATGGTCCCAGTTTGCTTGTTATAGCAGCACATTTTCAGCTCCACAGCCAAGAAAGAGTGTGTCTTCAACATGATACAGTAGCCCTACTGAATGGATATTCATTTTCAGCCACAAGACCTCTGACAACATTGCCTCCTCTGGTTATCTTAACCCAGATACTCCCTTCTGTAACTAACTTCTCCTGACCACCTTTCAATGTACACTATTGTTTCTCAAACAATCCATCCGGACTGTGTGTGTGCATTTATTACATTGAATCAAGTGTTTGTGAACCTATCCCTACAATAAAGATTGTCAAATTTGCATTATATTCCTCTCTGTTGATTTTCTTCCAATAGATGATCTTTGTATACATTGGCATTAAAAATTCCCTATCCAGCCTCTTGCAATATTAATAAACAGCCTGCTCTAATCTAATTTCCCCCACCTGATTGAGAGACTGTGTCTCCATCCTGGGCAACTGTGGTGCAGAGCATTAAGCTGCAGTACTGCAGTCAAATCTTTGCTCACAACCTGAGTTCAATCTTGACTGAAGTTGATTTCAGGTAGCCAACTCAAGGTTGACTCAGCCTTCTGAGGTTGGTAAAATGAGTCCCCAGTGTGCTGGGGGTAATGTGTGGACAATTGGAGAAGGCAATGGCAAACCATCCCAGGGGCATATCTCCCAGGGGGACATATGGGGGAAAATGTCCCCAGATGGGGCCCATTTATTCACGTGGGGTGGAAAATCACCCCTCCTTCCCCCTCCTCCTTCCCCCAGGGTCCTGCATGGCCCCTGCTCTCCAGGGAAGGCGCTCTGCAGTTAGTGCACTGGGCCAGCCACTGAGAGGACACCACTGGGTCAATCCTACTGCTGTACCATCCGTGTACATTCTGGTGGCCCTGCCGAACAGCAGAGCAAGTCAGGAAGGCTCCTGTCCTTTGCTGGCCTCCAGTCCCTCTCCTTGCCCCAGGGGCCACCCAGGGGGGCGGAAAACTCAATTCTTGCCCCGGGCTCCATTTCCTGTCAATACGCCACTGACCACCCCAAAAACATAGTCACCCCATGGATCAGTAATGACCTGGGGCTTCCCTTCATCTTTTTACTAACATCACATGGTATAAACCAGTAACTCTGGGTCAGATCAGTTGGGCAGAAAGAAGTTGTCAAAGCAACATGCATACAGAAGGGAGAGCATGAGCACCACTGAAGTGGGTCATACAAATTCCAGACAGAGCACTTCAGAGCAAGTAGGAGCCTGAAGCCACAATCTTCAAAGATCAGTGTCTGGGGGATGGCCTAATGAGGTCAGACTATTTGAGCAAGACCCTCAAAGCGATGTTGCAAATTAAGCTACAACAGTGGCTGAATAAAATGCTTGCATTGCTGGTGAATCACATCCAGATATATACATTGTTTGCCAACTGTTGAGATCATTCCCAAGGCATTAAAAACATGACTTTCAGCATTACTGACAATTAACTGCTGCATATGTCAGGCAGGGTCATTTAGAGCCTCAGTTGAAAAATTATGTCCTGGGCTTCTTTTTCAGGGCAGAGCAGCTGGTCAATGTTGGTTTAAATAATAGCAGGTACAAATGAACCTGGTCTTCAGGGTTTCAGATGTCAAGCAGTACTGCCACTGCTGCATCTCTTTAAAAAAAAAACTTTGGCATGCCGGGAGGGCTAAAAAAAGAAGATATCCTTTCTGACACTTCAAATCTGCAAATATCAAGACTTCCATCTCAATTGCTGGTCTGCCTGTTCCTGTCCTGCTGATTTAGCAAGCAAAAACATGATTGATACATTTTTTAAATAGTCAGATTCAGCAAAACACAGATTACAAGACAGCTGTGCAGCTCACGTCCAATCCATAACAAGACAAGCACTTTCTTCCCAGATCTCTGACTGATGTTAACCATCTTCATTCTGCTTGTTCAATCAACCAAAATAAACAAGAAAGTCTCCCCTGACTTTGGAGTTTGTTCTGTTCATATTTAGCAAAGGATAAACATTGGATTTTTTTTCAGCCTCTTTTTTTTGCATTTTGTCACCAACAGCACACACAAAATTATTCTTACCACTTTTTCCAGCATGGTATAGTGGTTAAGAGCGGCAACGCTAATCCAGAGAACAGAGTTTGATTCCCCACTCCTCCACAAGAGCAGTAATCTCTTACCAGATCAACTGCTCCCTGCTGCTCCACATGAAGCCTGTTGGGTTACATTGGGCTAGTCTTAGCTTTCAAAGAACTCTCTCAACCCCACCTCCTTCTCAAGGTGGCTGTGTGGGAGAGGAAGAACAGGAGAGAACGGTGGAGTATAAATCCAAAGTCCTCCTCTTCTATTCTATTTACAAAATAATATCTTGGGAGGCTTACCGATGTCCCGTCTTGAGGAAAATCTGGGCAAGCATAGCCAATAAATAATGTAAACATTGCTAACAAACATTAATAGCCAATGAGAAAAATCTGACTAAAAGTTGTCTGGGATCTGACACCGTGCTCCAGCAGCACAAATGCCAGGGGGAGGAGATAGGTGGAAGCTATGTTCTGTTCCACTGAAGGATGATAGTATGGTCAGTTGAAGTGCAGTGGTTGAGAAAATTGTATGTTCCACACTAGAATATAGTCCCAAATGAATATGAGAATTGTCATTCATTTTTATGCATTGCCTTTGTCAACACCCTTATTTTGTGGATAACAGAACATGGTATTTTGATACAATAGCGTTCATAATTCATTGGCTTTAAACAGATGAGGGGAGCAGGCTGGGTAGGCACTAGGACCCAGGTGGAGCATTATACAACAAAAAGGTCCAGCATGCTTTGTTCTGTGGCAGAGGATTATACAATCCTACTATCACCTATGGAAGACCATCACATGGAAGTCCACCATAAGAATAGCCCCAAAACTGGAATTGTTGAAGGAAGACCTTTGTGCCTTCACAAGATTCTTGGAGTCACTTACCATGATCACATTACAAACGAGAAAATTCTGCACAGTAGTGGTATACGAAGGCTGCAGGACATTGTGAAAGAGTGATTATTGCTTCTTGCTGGGCACATCCTATGCCTACCAGGTCACCATCACCTGAAGACCGTGATGTGAAAGGTACCATCTGGAGGAAAGCAAAAGTGAGGTATACAACGGAAGACATGACACCAGACCTTCAAAGAAGACCTAAATAAGGTTCATATCTCGTGGGACGAAGTTAAACTGGTCACAGCTGACTGAAATAGTTGGAGAACGTTTGTTGCCCAATGTGCTCAGTTGCACAGGCGGAACTAAGTCTAAGTAAGACTATAATCAATTTGTGGAATAGAGATTAGCAGAACAACAACGGCAAGGAAACTGAATCCAGATCCTGACTCTCTGGGTAGGAAATTAGAAAATATGAAATTCCCCTGAACACTCTGCACTTAGGAAAAGTTTCACTAAACATGCTTGATTTAGCCAAACTATCTAGAATGCAAAAGGTCAACCAACATAGACCCAGCTAAGTGAACGGTGAACTTAGTTCATGTCTTGTTCATGTTAATCGAGTCTATATCCTCTAACTTGATTTCCTCCACCTCATTCTATCACGACCTTTTACAAAGAGACAAGTCTGTCTTAAAACAGAATTTTGAACTATACTCTGGAAGTTTTCCATTTCCACAGCTCAATGTTTTTTTCTAGAAAAGATTTAGGCTCTTGTCCAGTTAAAGTTGTTATCATTGCAAGTTATTTGAAATTAGTAGGTTTCAAGGATTTCAGTGGGATTTAAGAACAACTAACCTTAGTAAGAATGGATCTGAGCCCATGCGGAAAAGATGGCAGCTTTTTTCTGCATTTAGTTATCTGATTTGTCTGGAAATGAACACATTCAAAATGATTTCAGACAGAGCCCAGCTTTCTGGCAGATGCTAGCTTGAAATCTGGTAAGCATTTGTATCTTTCCCCCCTCCTATTTTATAAAATCAATTTCCTTCCTTCTTGCCGCTTGGACATCATCCTCTTATTTAGCCCAAAAAAGATTCCAGCAGTTACCTATTCACTTTGGCTGTAAGAAAACCAATACATTCAAGCAAACAAACATTCCTTCTAGCAAACTGTCTCAATCTCACAGCTGCCAAGTTCTAGACAAGCCATTTTTTGGGCTCAAAATACTAACACAGACATTTTAAACTGGATCTTAATGGAAGAAAAGAATGTGTACTGAGGGCTTGACTGTGGCCTTAGACATCGATTGTTGCCCAGCAAGGAGCTCCTACAGCTTTATGAATTCACAGCTACTGAAATATATAGATACCATTAGCTTAATTGCATAAAACAGGCATGCTGGCATCTCTGAGAAAAAAGAAATGAAGATTCTGGACATGCAAAATGGTTTCATTAAGCCTTGCCCGTGGGCTGGATGGCAGCATAGAGTATTTAGCTTAATCCTGCAAATATTACACCTCCAGTAATAATTTTGTAAAGGAAAAGAATCTAATTTTGGAATCATGACTAGACTGCAAAACGAAAAATAAAATAAATAAAATTGCTCGGTTTAATATTCAAGCCACATTTGCTATTTTAGTATGAATGACAACTAGCAATATAATTACATTTCTATTTATCCTATATAAGATCTGTTACTACATTCTTGGGCAATGTTGCAGAGTCCTACAAAGGAAAGTTTCATTGGGGTGTGCATTCTAAAATTCCCAAGTCGAAAATATATGTGAAAAATCACAATTTTGTGTAATTTCTATGATTCTATGGAACAGTAACACAAATCCAAGATTCTCAGGCACGATAAAAAATACTACCACAGAAAATCCACATTGTTTTTTGTGTTCGGATACTTACTGCCAGCTGCAGTGAGTGTCTTGTGTTTTCTTTCTGATGCTCCACATTTCTCAGGCAATGGCATTTTTCTCTTCCAATCAGATCTTCTCAAGGGATCAGAAGGCGAGCATTTCCAGCTAACTACCTTTGCAGACAAACAACATCCATGCCTTCACTAGGAGTGAATTCCAGTTACTATTTCCTTTTGACTGTACTGAACTTATTTCCCAGTGATTGCGTGGTCCCGCCCCTCACTCCCACAAGATTTAGTTTTATGTATAAAAGAGAAATGGGGTTCACTTCCATACAAATCAGATAACTAAATGCAGAAAAAAGCTGCCAACTACACCCCATGCATAATTTTATAGACCTTCCTATCTTCCTGTAGCTATCTTTTTTTTCTAGACTAAGAAGTCCCAGATTCTCCATGCTTTTCTCATAGGAAAGATTCTCCAACATTCTCATTTTCTCTCCTTTATATATTCCACAGTTTGTAATTTACGCTTTTATAGATACTGAAACCACCACTACTGAACATTGTCAACATTTTCATCAAGCTATCCGCTACAACCCCAGGAAGCCTTTTAACCTCAGTTGCAGCCAGTTCAGACCCCATTAACGTGTTTTGTTTTGTTATGCATGATGATAGCCTGGGCTTGCCTGATCTCCTCAGATCTCAGAAGCATGGTTAACTCTGACAATTTGCACAGGAGACCAAAGAATTTCAGGGTCATGATGCAGAGGCAGGCAAAGGCGACCCATTTCTGAATCTCTCTTGCCTTGAAAACCCCACCAGGCATCACTGTAAGTCAGATAGGACTTGAAGTAGGGCAGTGTTAGCGAACCTTTTCAAGACCGAGTGCCCAAATTGCAACCCAAAACCCACTTATTTGTCGCAAAGTGCCAATACGGCAATTTAACCTGAATATTGAGGTTTTAGTTTAGAAAAAACAGTTGGCTCCAAGGCGTGCATTACTCAGGAGTAAGCTTGGTGGTAGTCAGTGGCTTTGCTTTGAAGCAACTGCACAACTCTTCCAATGGGTGAATCACAACCATAAGAGGGTTTACTCAGAAGCAAGCCCCATTGCCAGCAACTGAGCTTACTCCCAGGTAAAGGATCACGCTGTAGTTCTGTGCATGAAAATCAGTGGAGTTTAACAGCGCTTAACAGGGTTACCTACACTGCTTCCCCAAAACTAGGTCTTAGGTGTAATGCTAATAATTGAGCCCAGCAGCCCAGGCCAGCCTAGATGTGTGTGGGGTGGGGTGGGGTGGGGGTGACTCTGTTTGAACGTGCCCACAGAGAGCGCTCTGAGTGCCACCTCTGGCACCCGTGCCACAGGTTCACCATTACTGAAGTAGGGGATCCCACATTGAACTTCATTTGTCATGTTGTTTCTGCTCACTGAATTTAGAGAGAGCCATCTGTAGATCTTCACAGTATGGTATCATCTGCAAACTTGGCTACTACACCACTCACCACCAATTCTAAATAATCTAAGAGCAAATGAAATATCACCAGTCTTTTAACCAACTTTTAATTCATGAGAAGACTTCTCCTCATCCCATGATTGCTAAGCTTACTCAAGAGTCTTTGGTGAAGTACCCTGTCAATGGCCTTTTGAAAGTCCAAGAATGTGTTGTCTACCAGGCGCCGTTATCCACATGCTGTTAACTCCAAGAGGTTGGTGAGACAAGACTTCCCTTTGCAGAAGCCATGCAAATTTTCCCTCAGCAGAATTTGATTTTTTGATGTACTTAATAACTTTCTTCTTGATAACAGTTTCTACCGATTTGCTTGGTACAGGTATGCTATGGTTCAACTGGCCACAGACCAGGTCTGGCCAGTAGGTGTCTCCCTTCCAGGTACCTCATTGACCAGAGTTTTATTTTCAGTAGCTACCCTAGTTCGCCCTGAGAGCCCACATTCCTTCCCTGACCACTGACTTCCCTTGGCTGTAAGACCCTCTGGAAGCTGGCCTCGCTGTCTCCTGCTGATGTAGCTCTTTGCTCTCCTCAGCTTTACCATTGGAGCTCTCTCACCATCTTCTCCCAGGCTTACCAGCCTAGCCTGGTGCTTTCCATGGGTGTGTCACCTCATACCTTAGGGCTGTTCACATCCTTCAGTTGCTTCTGAAGCCTCCAGACACTCCTGCATGGGCATCTATGGCTGCTCCAGCTGTGTTTCTCCCTCTCCCAATACCATCATTTCCCTTGCTGCTATCTCATCTCTCCTTTTCCAGCCTTCACCCTCTTTCTCCCACTCTCTTTTTAAACACTCCTTCCATCATTAGTCTGCCTCTTCCAGCCCTGTCTTTTTTACTCCTGACCGAGCTGCCGAAAGCTGCTGAACACAGGTCAGAGCTTGGGAGAGGGGCGGGGGTGTGCCTGCTACAGATATTGGAATAATGGGCCTGCAATTTCCTGATCACCTCTGTGACCCTTTTTAAAAACTGATATGACATTTGCCACTTTCCACTCCTCATTCACAAAGGCTGATTTTTAGCAAAGTTACATAAGCTGATTGGTAGATCAACAATTTCACATATTAGGTTTTATATGCCATTCAAACCTGCCATCCAGAACCCTCGAGTACATGCCATTCATTTTTAGTTTGCCTAATAATTCTAGAACTCCATTTCTTAGAATTTCATTTCTTGTCACCTCGATTTGACTCAGTTCTTCAGACACCCTTCCCAAAACAGCAGCTCCGGTATTAGTACATGACCCACATTTTACACAATGAAAACAGACACAATGAATTCATTCATTTTCTCTGCCATGTCTCTGTCCTCCGCAAGTAGTTCCCTAGCTTGTTTCCTGTCCCTGATATATTTGAGGAAATGCTTAATTTTTTGTATTAATGATTGTAGCAATCCACTCCTCGAATTTTCTTGTTCTCTTTACTGTCAGCCTTTTTTTCTAGAACCTGTGCTCCTTTTTGTCAATCTCATGTGGGAAAACCTTCCAGTTGTTGAAGGAAGACCTTTGCCTTTTACGTTGTCTTTGACTTGTGTCATGAATAAAATGCAATAGTAGAGATAGTTGTTATTGATATCAAAATGGTTACATATTTAAATTAATAAGAATGCTCTGTAAAGAACAGAAGGGAACAGAACACATTTCTGGGTGTGATCTACTCTCTGGCCGTTTCCACATGATATAATCATACGTAATTACATCCGGTTTCTTACAGTCTGGGTCTGTTTTATTCTGGTTTCTCCGCATGGCTGCCCGTTCATGAAGAAATCCAGTGAAGACCTGGAGGAAATGCTCCCATTTCTTTTGCACAAGCCTAGGACTTCTGTATTTACATTGCAAGCAAATCTGAGACTGCTCAGTGTCCCATGTTCTGATTGGCTGTTGTTTTTGAGTGGCAGCTTGAATGAACATCAGGAGGGGAGATCAGGGGGGTGGGTGGAGGGGCAGGGAGATTAGACGGCTGAGCGGGGAAAATAAACTGGTTCTGCTCCCATAGTGTTTGCATAGTAGCGGGTTCACCCCAGGAGTTTTGAAAAGAATCATCAATTTGGCAATTTTTGAATACCCCAGGAGGAGGGAAATATCGCAGGGTAAATCCGCTTGAGGACCAGGAACCATGCAAAATTCTTGTATGGAATGGGGTATTTCTCTTACTCAACCCAGGGTATTTAGATCATGTGGAAACGGCCTCTGTTACTTGCAAAGCATTATCTTTCTGAATGATACTGCAGATCATTTTTAAATGCCCATAATGGGACCAAATTTTACCCTTTTCTTTAATTGTGTGAAAAACTTGATGTGAAGAATCCAGCCAAAATTTAGGTCTGGTTCATGCAAACCCATAGAAGAAAAGTTCTTAATAGCTGTAATGGCCGTTTATTCTTCTAATCTTAAAACACATTTCCACTGTATATTAACTTTGAAGAAGAAAACCAATATTTAAACAGTTCTATTCTTTCATGAAATATTTCCAAATGAAAGATGCTATAAAGCTGAGCTGAATAGGGGATGCTAGAGAAACAGGACAACAGGTGACGCTGGTGAGGAATGCGAACTGGTATGGAAGGTCTGCATGAGAACTTCTTGAGGAGCTTTTAGCACTAACGCAGAAATACTACTGTTCCCAAGTAAATGGAAGTGCCATTTGCTACTGGGTCTTGCACAACATTTCATTGTGTATATTGTGTAAGACATGTACTGTATGAAGTATCCAGTATTAGTGTGGGACTCAGCAAAGGTTCACACGGCTGCCCAGATCAAATGCTATAAGCCTTGACAGCTCAACATTTCTCAAACTTGAGATGTGAAGGATATTGTTCAGCCAGAGGTGGGTTATGCAGGGTTGGGGGAGAGAGAGGCAGCACTGGAAAAGGATCCCACCCCACCTCGCTTGGCCTAGCCCACACAAAGGAGGGAGGGAGCATCTCCCCAGCCAGCCCCAAGCAGGAAATGCTTGCCAAGCTGGGTGGCCCAGCAGAGTGAGGTTAGACTGGCCTATCTCTCATCTGGCTTAGAGAGAATGGGTGAGCATATCTAAGCCCATCCCACAGCCATTAAGATAGGTCTTTTCGTTTGTCATAGTGGGGCCAGAGGGTGAGCTGGGTAGATTCATCCCACCCCTGACCACAGTGGAGCCAGGTGAGAACCTCTCCTCCATCAGCATGGTGGGGCTGGGCAAGGGTGGCCCAGGAGGTCATGCAAGGGCTTATCTACATAAAACTGCACCTGGGAACAGAAGCATATCGAGGGGAAATGGCACCCGGGGGCAACACCACATGATCGAAAGGTGTGCACCCAGGGACATGGGTGACTCCATGTCCCTATAGGCCATATGCCTCTGCCCAGGGAAAGCTGTCAAATTGACCTCCCCCTTCTAGATTTACCTCTCCCACTCCTTACCACTCTATATAGTTTTAATATGGTATATTAGAGGTATCTTTGTCTGGCTATCCTGTTATGCTGTTACTGTAAGTCATTGCTTTGATTGGGCTTGGCACTCTTTGAACTCTGTTCCTGACTTGGAAAAGACTGAATCTTCTTGCCCTATGAAACCAAGGCAACGCAAAGAATGAACTTTTCTAACTGGATCATACTGGGACTTTGTTTTGCTGTACCAGCCACTGCAGTTTTTCAGTTTCTGTTTTGTACTATCTGCACCTGCCAATATCAGTGCCTTTGAACTGTTTTTCCTGTCAATAAATTTGAAAATAATTTGTATACGTTGTCTGTGTGAAGTGTCTGCTTCAGAAAGAGAGTCCACGCACCGGTAGGTCCTTGGTGAGCACTCAGGAACCTTGACACACACACCCTTCTGGATCTATCTCTTCCCACCCCAACTTTTGGGTCTTCTGAAATTCTTCAGAGTAAATAGACTCTTTTCCCTCTCCACTGCGTACTCTCGAGTCAAGTAGCCCTGCCTCCTGCTCCCTCTCCAATACAAGGGCAAGCTCCAGCTGTCTTGATGGTTTATGGGGGAAGGGAGAGGGTGGACAGCCAAATGGGAGGGTGGACAGCCCCCACATGATCCATGTGAGTGTACCTATTGAGCCCGCTCCTCCTGCCCCCTAGGATACACATCTGAAGACATGTCTCTCATTGTAACCAGTCCTCCTTACCTGCATCTCTGTCTCATGGCTACTTTGGGATGAAGTGGCCCTGGCGGGGGATGGCCCCTGGGTTCAGTAGGGCCCAATGGGGGCAGCCCCTCAGGCCAGCCGTTCACCGAGACACTTGCTGGTGATCTTAACAGCCAATCTGCCATTGTATTCAGCCCACCAAACTTTGGCCATGGAAGGAGCTACCGATAAATCATCTAAGACAACAGAAAACCAGTGAAAGTCATGTGATATCTTCTGCTAAGAACTCCAGGGAGATAGCCAAAGAAGACACTGATCATTTTTCCTTTCCAGAAGTAACAGCAACCCGGGGAAAAGTTTTAATCAGAAAAACTAGCACAAGGAAGAGGTTTAAACTCACAAGCCCGACTTGGATTAAGGCCTCATGTTGTCACCATTCCTTTTTTTAAAAAAAGGCACTGGGGAAAGTGATTCATGACAACTCCTAAAGGACATTACAGAATATTAGCAAAACAATATACTCAGTACTGTGGTTATCTTTTTGCCAATGGGCCTCTCCTTTCATAACCTTGTACTATATGCTTTATACAGTATAAATTGCTATATATAAAACCTAGATCTCTCTCTCTCTTCCAAAAGAACAAAAATAAATAAATATAGGAACACTGAATTCCTCCTTTCACCATCTCATAATTTATTCCTGACATCAGAAAAGCACTTGTAAAAGGTTTTGTGTAGGCATTTTACAGTGTTAATTTGGGCCAGAAATAACTCAGAGGCATATGAACAATTGAAGACTTTTCATTTTCAATTGAAATAGGAAATTAGCTGAAACCAAGGAATGGGAGAAGACCGAATGGTCTGTTTGTGTGCCTGATCAATTATGCTTCTTGTTTTTGTTTTTTAAATACCAAAGAAATTAAAACAGTAGATTTCTTCTGCAGATAAATACATTTTATAATTATACTGGATGCTCTTTCCTTCTTGAGGGGCAGTCATCGGCCTCAGTATGGTATGTCTCATTTTTATTTATGAATCTTTAGCAATACTGCAGATACTTAAACTGCTTTTACATCACCAACATTATGAAAGGCAACTTTGCCTAGCTTTGGAGAAAAATCCTCTCTAACCTTGAAAAGGATTGATGTCTTGATGCAGCGATGTATGGGGATAAACCTTCCATAGTTATGAGCAATCACCCTAACTGGCAAGCCATGCCAATCACAGGAGATCTATGCAGCTTATGTGCAAGAACTAGTTAATCACAGAACAGCATGAACAAGGACCAGATTTATAACCATAGCAATACAGAGAGAACCACGTCCAATTTTGTTGGTTAGAGTAATTGTGAATGTAACTAACCGCTTTTCGTTTCTGATTTGAATGTTGCCAGAATAAACCAGTACCAGTATGCAGTTTCTGAACTTGCCAGTCATTGCTTTTAAACATTACATGAACATTTAATCTGATGCTCTAGGAAAAAAGGAAACTCGGGAAAACTCCTTTTTGGCAAAATATCCCAGCACTTACATTGAGTTAAAGACAGGTGCCCAACATTTCAGGAAGCTGCACATCTTTCAGCAGAAGAAATCTGTACTGTCTGGGTGAAACTAGCTGCGATTATCCAGCTGCGTGTGTTTTCCTACCCTCTGTATATTGATGTTCGCTGTAATGTGCACACCTGTGGAGATTTATCACAGGAATGAGCACTGTTTATTATGAACCAAAGTAGGTGCATAACCCAGGGACATTTGAAGGGCAAAATGAACCTTGCTGCTGAAATAAATTTCTCACTCCTGTTTCAAAAAAAATCCACACTAATAAAAAATATGCACATTTATGCAATGCTTCATTCCTAGATATACTTACTTCAAAGTGACAGCATTCAATTTCAAATGAAGCAGAGTTAGTAGGGTTGGGCTATTAAGAGTCAATAAATATTTTCACAGATATTGGATCTTCTTCCATGATATATATATGTGTGTATGTGTGTGTATGTTTGAATGTGTACGTGTGCATACGCATACACGCGTATGCATGTGCACCACTAGGTCACAACTGATTTATGGTGCTCCTGTAAGGTTTTCAAGGCAAGAGACATTCAGGGTGGTTTGCCATTGCCAACTTCTGCATAGACTGAGAGACGTCTGAGAGAACTGTAGCAGGCCCAAAATAACCCACCAGGCTTCATGCAGAGGAGTAGGGGATCAACCCCAGTTCTCCAGTCCGCCTATCTTAACCACTACACCACATACCTCGCACTAGAACTAATGGTGCTGGAACCTGACAATGCACAATGCATGACAAAAAAAAAGTGCCACCTAAGTTCAGAAGAGGAAGGAAAAGGAAAAGTAGTGTGGAAAAAATATAAGGAAAAGGCCTTCATTTTTTAGAAATATATGAGTAATAAAATGGGGCAAGGGAAGACCTTGTCAAATAGTCAGAAGCATAGAAGACTGGCGTCACCTTGTGTATAAATCAGCTTCTCCACAACGAGAACCAGTGATGTGACCGATTCCTGTGTGACATTCACTGCCCTGCTCATGTGGGATCCAACGGTCTGTAGATCACCTTCACCCAGTTCTTTGTGCTCAGGCTCCATCTTGTGGCACCTGCTCTTGCAGGTCAGAAGTTTTATGCCACTAGCTTTCAGGAAGCCGAACTGAACTTCTTCAAACTCATCTCATTCAAATTACGTTACCAGCTTGTATTACCATTTTAAACCACATTAGCCAACTCAGTGGTCTCGCTGGACTCGATAGGGACATCTGGACCATCGGATCAGATGAGCCCCTACATGATCATGCTGAAGTAGTGCCTCCAGCTCCCAATGTTAATTATGGATGAAATGATCTTTTGAATGGGCCAATGGATAATATACATCTGCTAGCGCCTAAATACAATGCTATTACTTACAAATGTATATACAAAAAGATCACATTATGAAAACATTATGAAAACTGAATATTTCCAAAACAATTACCCAGCTTTCCAACAGTGCTTCCATTTGCAAAGAGAAAATCTTTTTTGTTGCTGGTGTTTTAAAAGAAGACTGCTACAGTTAATAATTCTTCCCATTATAGAAGCTAATTGATGGCAAAGAGTGATAATCAGGGAGGGAAGGATCAATCAGTAATTTCCTGAAAGCATTTTCTGCACTAACAGTGTTTATAATTTGTGTTACATGACTCCATTGTTTTCTCAAAGGTAATAAATATTTTTATATATTTATTTGTATATAAAAAGAAAGATCGAGAGATAATGTGGTAAAATGTTCACAGGGTATCAGACCAGGATCTGGGAAACCTAGGTCTGACTGATCACCCTGCCATGAAAGACCACTGTGTGACCTTGGACCTTTCAATTTCCCTTAGCCCAGGGGTAGGGAACCTGCGGCTCTCCAGATGTTCAGGAACTACAATTCCCATCAGCCCCTACCAGCATGGCCAATTGGCCATGCTGGTAGGGGCTGATGGGAATTGTAGTTCCTGAACATCTGGAGAGCCGCAGGTTCCCTACCCCTACCCCTGCCTTAGCCTAACCTACCCCATGGTGTTGTTGAGGGAATAAACTGGAGACCAATAATAATGTTGTAAACTGCTTTGGTCCCACATTCCAGGGGGAAGCATAGAATAACTTTGTAAAATGATTAATCTACCTCACAAGCAAAATTTTAAAAAGCAATACAACATAACTATCAATATCATCAACCAATGCTGTCAGCAATTATAAATGTATGCGGCAACAGCCAAGCAATACAATAGCAATAAAAAGATAATTAAATCAACAGATGAGAACAGCAATAAAATAAATAAAAGCAATAAAACTATCAAACACTCTCAGACAATATTCAGTATTTCCAAAGGACTAGGGGGGGTGGGGGGAACCCACTTACCTAGCACTTAAAACCCAAAAGGGTAGGAAGCAGGCTAATACAAGAAGGGTGGGAATTTCATCTTATCGTAGCCCAGATCCTAAATTTGCACCAATATGGCCTGGGATCCAGAATCACACCAGTTGGAACACAGCCCAGTTCACCAATGATGGATAGGTTCCAAAGTCCTGCTCCAATGCCAAAATATATCCCAATTCTGTATCCCATAGATACCAAGTTAAATTCAGGTGCATAAGAAGAGTGTCATTAGCCCTTCATTTCTGATGGTGGTTCCCATCCAAAACCATCTTCCATCATCGTGAAGACAACACTTGATTTTTCCTCTTCAAAACAGAAGTATAATTTCTTCTCTTTGCTGTCCTTCCCAAATTTAATCTTTTGCCTCTTAGTCTGCTAGTCTCTTTAAGGACCAGCTTGTCTTACTGGCTGTCACCCATTGCATAGTAGTTAGAGATTCCTTTTCTCTTATCTTAAACTCTGTTCCCATTTATCCCATTGCACCTTCTGGCCTCACCTATCTCTCTGGCTAAAGTTGCTGTAGACCAGCCAAGCAAGAAGTACACAGTTAGGATTAAAAGAAACTATAATTGAGTCTTTAACCTAAAAGGAGATAAGTAAGGTTGTATATTCGGCAAAAGGCAAACAAAAAAAACCTTATCACAGTGGTGGGACTCAGCAGGTTTGCACCACTTCAGCAGAACCGGTTGTTAAAATGGTGCTTGTAAACAGCCAGTTGTTAAATTATTTGAATCCCACCACTGGAACCGGTTGTTAAAATATTTGAATCCCACCACTGCCTTATTGGGTGATGGGGAGGCTTCACTCAAAAAAGGCAGCAATTCAAAGGGAGCTGAAAAGTGGATCCTGAATCATGCTGAATTTTGGGAGGCATGATTCAGGCCCACTTCAGACCCCCTGCCAACTCTCCTGAATCCAGTATTCAGCCTGTGTCTGCTGCCTCCCAGCTTCACACAGGACCAGAAGTAGCAGAAATATTTTAGGTTTGGGCTTAATTGACCTGAAAACCTTTTAAAAACCCTTTAAAAAGTCAATAGGAATTAAACTTTTTCAGGTTCAAAAATTTCCAGAACTATTAAACCCAAATGTAAAAAACATGAAAATGAAAAAGAGATAACTACATGTTAGGTTTGTATAAAGTGACTAGTTTTATTGGTTCCCATGATACATCTATTAAGCATTCTAGTTTTCCATACTGATTGTTTCTAGGCCATATCTTGTTAGGGTAATAAATATATTTGGTGGTTAAATTCTTCCATCGTTTCTTTGTCTGAGATTTACTGCGCCAAGACTTGGAGCCGTGTATATGTCAGACTGAACCATTCCTGTTTTTCCCCAGGTAATTGTGTTTTGTCTGTTAATGTGCAGTGGCACAGGAATTGATTTGGATAACAATAGGCTGACCTTCGTCAAGTAAATTGCAGTATTCTAATTTGCATGTGACCACAGCACTGAAAACTGTAGCCAAATCTTGCTTGTTTGGGAAGGCTGCAGCTTGCAAACCAACCAAAGCTGCCACAAGGATGATGATGCCATTTTAAAGCCATTTTAAAATGCTGTGAGGGCCTAGGCCCACAGCACAGTGGGCTGAAGTGGTCTTGTTCCCCACCTCACACCTTTTCAAGTGCTGAAATGGTCACAGTCTCATTCCCCATGTGGCTTCAGTGTGGCACTTGAAGCAGAGTACTACACTGCAAGCCCAATCAGGATCATGTCTTCATGGCATTTTTAAGGGATTTTAAAATGGTGCTGTCCTCATGGTGGCCACAAGGACAAGCTTGACCCTCAGGCCGTTTCCGCACGGCCAGAGGCAGCAGCTTCCCACTCGCTTTGATAAAGCCGGTGGAGCATTGGGACTGTTCACATGGTCCCTTGCAGGCAGTCCCAATGCCGCCACTGCCCGCATGGGCAGCTCCGCACAGAGCCACCCAGGGTATCTGCAAGGGACTTATCTTGCCTTCCTCTGCAGCTCTGGGTGATTGGAAAGACACACCCATGCTGCCCTCCGACCCTCAGGGGTTACAGGACAGCATGGGCATGTCGTTCCAGTCACCTGGAGCTGCAGAGGAACGCAAGTTAAGTCCCTCACAGATACTGGAGAAGCCCAAAGCGGCGCCCTCATGCCGGTGCAGTTCACAACATGCCGGCGGGAAGACGTCGCTTTTCAAAAACTTTGCGTCACTTGGGGGGGGCTGCAATGCAGCAGCACCTCCTGTGTGAACAGCACCCTAGGGATGGCATTTTTTCCATCCCTAGGGCGCTGTTATTAGGCCATGCAGAAATGGCCTCAGATTCAACAGTATATCTTTGCCCCTGTGAGTGAGAAAGCAGTTCAGAGAAGATGATCCTGAACAGAAAATAATCATAACGAAAAAGATTAACCAGCCCATCTCTTCCTTTCTACTGCCCATATTGACCCACTCCCCAAAAATATATTTAACTGTTGTTGGGTCAGACTAGGGCTGCTAGAATATGGCAGGAGGTCTTCTGTCAGCAGTACCCTCTAAGTGGTGGAAGAAATTTTTCTAAAAAACTAACACTGTCAGCACCATCACTACATTATTTCAAGGGAAATCCTTCAGTGGAGAAGTCTTGTCAGGGGAACTGGGTGCTAAGAAGTGCCATACAAATTTGTAGTCCCACTGCACATAAGCTAGTGGTTAAGAACTATTAAAAGGGGTCACTGAAAAATTTAACTGCATCCATGCTTAATAATACTTCAGTGCAAACCGAGGTCTGTGATAAAGAAAAATCAATGACCTGGGGACAGAAATGTGGTATATAGTCTCACGGAATTGATTAATCAATTGCCAGTCAATTTCTTAATCTTTTGAATTAAGGTTTATGCTTTTTCCATTGTGCAAAGAACTCAGTGCATTTAAAGCCAACTTTATATTTATAGCACCATTACTAATTTTTAGTATGAAATCCCTACAGTACACTAGTCATCATTCTCATAACAATTCAGAAATGAATGGCTTAATAGATTTTCCCCACTCCATCTGCCCTACTAATTTAAGCTCTCTCCCTACAGTATTATTTGCCAACAGAAAATTGTCCCTCTTTTTTTTCCAGAATGCTCTGTTTTATACTTGAATTTTCAAAAGAAATCTATGAAAAGCTATCTTTGACAGTTGTCTCTTTTGTACATCACTCACACAAACAAAGGAGAAAGAAAATCATTTTTTCATCCTCCAGGTGAAAATGGTAAAAAAAAAAAAA
Source organism: Sphaerodactylus townsendi (assembly GCF_021028975.2). Lineage (NCBI taxonomy): Eukaryota > Metazoa > Chordata > Lepidosauria > Squamata > Sphaerodactylidae > Sphaerodactylus > Sphaerodactylus townsendi. Next base: position 33,661,974 of record NC_059433.1, on the reverse strand, counting down.
TTGGCCTCTATTTGCAGTCGTTTGCATCCAATTGAGGAAAAGTGTCATATTTTACCCGCAGATGTATTTGCTTTTTAAAGCAATATGCTTCATTCATGGCCAAAGTCACAGTTACGTTTCCAAAACCATCTGTCGAATGGAACTCTATTGACAGCCACTGCAATGTGGGTGCAATAATATGTTCCATGGATTTCCATGACTCTTCTTAGGAACAATTTCTATTTTCATAAATGCATTCACTGAGTAAATAATATATTTTATGTAGTGTGTTTTTATTCTGTCCTTCATCTCAGAACAAACGACATGGTTCTCCTCTCCACCATGTTATCATCCCAACAACTTTGTGTGGTTGGTTTGGCTAAAAGCAAATGATTGGCCCAAGGTCACTGTCCAAGGGCAAAGTCCCCTTTCCCAGACTCACCAGCATATTGGAAGGGTTGGCCCCAGTGATCTCCCTGAGCTGCAAGGAAAGCCAAGAAGTCAGCCAGTCCAGCAGCTGTGACATATTCAAAGTCAGCTGTCTGCCAAACAGCTAGGCCCCGACAATGGGTTTTAACTGAACCACACACATCCCTTCTCTCACAAAACTGAAGCCAGCAAAAGCTGTCCCAGGAAAGGGATGCTGGAAGATACACTGGCCCAGAATCCAACCCTGAGAAGTTACATTTTGACAGCCCAGCAAGTTTCATGGAAAGCAAGGATTGTTAATCCTTGTCTCCTTGGTTCAAGTCCAGCCAGTACAATACATTGGCTGTCAATTTCAAGAGGAGTACTGGCTGATAGAAAATGGGAAATGGGTTTCTAAACTCCTCTCCCTCAGTCCAGATTCTTAGTGAAATACTATCTTTCCCAAGCTTCTATTTATCTACTAGAGAACAGTGAGGGGCCACAGCGACAGCCAAGTGCATGTTCTATTTGGTGATAATTACATTACAAATCACACCAGCTAATACCAGTTCATGACCTATGTAATGGGGATTGGGGAGGTACAATGATCTCCTCCATAGAATACGTTGGCCCTGCTATGTTACAGAGGTGCAGACATAAGGCCGCAAATAGCAGCATCCAGGAGTCTGGCAGTTAGAGAAATTCAGATTTTTCTACTAGAATAATAAAAGAAACTTTTTAAAGTGATTGATGATAGCTTCTTCCCTGATCTGCTAAAGGTTAACATGTTTTCTCTAAACAGTTGTGCCTATGCATAGACTCTAAGAGTCACATGTTTGCATTGATTTTCAAGGCAGCTAACAGATTCACAATCAACAACTTTTATGTATGAATAATGTACAGCTTGCACACAGGTATTATGTGTTAGGCACTAATATTTACACTTGAGCATCACTTCTGAGGCAAGATTCCTTTATGACATACCAACACAAAAGGTGTATGTGGCATGGCCTTATTGCTCTGCTTCTCAGTTGTTTAATGAGGAACTTTATCAGCCTTTGGGTGAATGTACGGAGATGATAAAGCCTACACTGTAGAAAACAGGGTGGGGGGAGTTCCCCTCTTGGTTCTAGAAGATTTTTGTTTTAATTACCTCTGTTTACTATAGAAGGAGTGCCAAGTTCTCTTGTACACTTCTATTCCACAACCAATCCATAAACACCATAACTGTTCATACTCATCATCAAGAGCCCTCAATAAGATAAGATTTTTAAATACACACTTAAATCCATACTTATTTTGCCATACTGTTTTTTCTAAGCATAATGGAAAAATAGTCTACAGTTGTGTTGTTCCACCATCTTTGTCTTTGTTTGATTTACAACATTTTAAGGTGAGAAATGTTGAACTATAGATTAAACAAACAAAACATTTCATAAATGATGGTGCATTATTTTATAGGAATTAACTTAAAATATTATTTTTGAAAATAGAAACAAGAAACAAGCTTCCCTCCAACAGTGTTTCCTGTTCTTTAGAGAAAATTCCCTCCCTCTGAGATCCAATCAATTAATTTAAAATCACAGAGAAAGCTCAAAGGTTGATAATACTGATACAAATCTGTACTTGTTTGTAGTTACTAATGTTCTCATTTCTGCAGCCCAAATCTTGAGGTAGCTAAACTGGAACAGCCTCCAGATTTTTAAAAAATTATAGCAACTAGATAGTTTGAATTATTCCTATTCCTATGAAATATCAAATCACTTCCAACTCTAAATAAATAGTGGCATAGGAGGTTAAACAGCTTGTGCATCAAATCTGGAAGAACCGGGTTTGATTCTCTGCTCTGCCGCCTGAGCTGTGGAGGCTTATCTGGGGAATTCAGATTAGCCTGTACACTCCCACACATGCCAGCTGGGTGACCTTGACTAGCCCACCCACCTCACAGGGTGTTTGTTGTGAGGGGGGAAGAGCAAGAAGATTGTAAGCCCCTTTGAGTCTCCTGCAGGAGAGAAATGGGGGATATAAATCCAAACAACTCCTCTTCTTCTTCTTCTTCTTCTTCTTCTTCTTCTTCTTCTTCTTCTTCTTCTTCTTCTTCTTCTTCTTCTTCTTCTTCTTCTTCTTCTTCTTCTTCTTCTTCGAATTTATATACTGGGCCGTGTAACTTCTGCCCCCAAATCCATGCCAATATAAAGCAATACAAATCATATCCTAGGAAAAGCAATATACAGAATTTTCTACAGAGTTCCGAAACTGAAAAGAAGAAAGAAGAGTTTGAAGAAGAGTTTGGATTTATATCCCCCCTTTCTCTCCTGCAGGAGACTCAAAGGGGCTTACAATCTCCTTGCCCTTCCCCCCTCACAACAAACACCCTGTGAGGTGGGTGGGGCTGAGAGAGCTCCGAGAAGCTGTGACTAGCCCAAGGTCACCCAGCTGGCGTGTGTGGGAGTGTACAGGCTAAACTGAATTCCCCAGGTAAGCCTCCACAGCTCAGGCAGCAGAGCTGGGAATCAAACCCGGTTCCTCCAGATTAGATACACGAGCTCTTAACCTCCTACGCCACTACTGCCCCCATTAGCTTTTTTTAAACCATTAGCTTTTTTAAAAAAAATGGGTTAAAGTTTTAATCTTTTTTTCCCTTTGTTAATATTTGTCTTTCTCTTCCCAATCACCTCCTTTGTGCGTGTGAACTGGTGGGCTCTGAAGCTGCACAGTCGTCATGATGGGAATGATTCATGCTGCAGTACGGCTGAATCACTGATCATACCACATATGCTTGCTTACCTTGATGAGCCATCTTGCTGAATAGGTCTTTTTTGGGAACTTTTCCGTTCCCTCTTTCTTACATCACAGAAACAGAACATGTATTCAGATTTGATCACAAAAGTTCTTTCATTTTGTTGTCTGTGTTCTGTACTACAAAAAACATAAAGGGCTCACATGTTTATGTGAGATTTCCCTGCATTAGCATGGTGGAGTCATTCCAGGGGCATTCCAGAGGGATAAGGCCTCCAAGACCCCAGTCAGTCCCCATGCACCAGCACAATCGGCAGTACAGTTATGCCACAATTTTCACGGCATTCCTCTATTCTCCCTTATGGGGAAGTTTCCAGTGAGTCGTTTAAAAAAACTTTTTCGGGCTTCCTGTGCCGCAGGAAAGTCCTTTGGAGTGGGTGGAGAGGCGCCATCCCTGCCCGCTTCACAGCTCTGGATTGAGCTGTTGTCTTGCCATACAATCCCCATGAACAAGTGTTGGTCAAAAATGACAGCCATATGAACACAGCCACCACTGACCAACAATACTTCAGAAGAACTCTATTTCAATAAACTGACTCACGATGCATCCATTTGCTCATACTATATAAACCAAGGTAACAACTGCGGCTATCTCAGGATCAATGTCAAACACTGAAGCTTACTTCATAGAAGTAAGCTGCAAAGGGGAAAGTTAACTGAAATTATTGATAAAGTACCATTTCAACTAGAATTACAAATAATGGTGAGAGTGTTGAAGTAGGATTGGGGAGTTCGGGTATGAATACCAATTAGCCCTGAAATTCAGTTGGACAGCTTGGGTTGCCCTGAATTCCTTGGAGTAACACTGGGATAAAAATACAGTAGGGTAATTGATGAGCAAATTCTCTCAGCAAGACAGAGCAAAGGACATACTGTGTTCCCAATGTCAACCACATGCATGGCAAGTTTAGTAGTGTCATCTGCCTAACCAGAAGTTAACAAGAAGAACAACCGATATATTTCAGTTCCTTCGTTTATTTTATCTTGCTTCCATTTCCCTCCAGAGAAGCAGCAGATAAACATTTGGCTAAATTAATTTGGCTTTATCAACTTATTTACACGGAGAAAGAAAGCTAAGCCTAGCTGGAAACCAGCCATGGTAATTAAGACAAGATATATTTCTTTTGGCTGGAATTTACACCAGTACTTTGTCCAATTATCTCTGACATTTCACCTATCATCCTGAGAACATTTTTTGAGGAGGAAAAAACAACCTCCCTCATTGACACAAAATAAATAGGAAACAAATTCAATAAATAATATGGGGACAACTGCTACCAGGTAATTCCTGCAGGAGGTAATTACATTGTAGTCTTATTTATTCTCTTTTCTTCAGGTATATTTTACTTTGGTATTTTACCGCCTCAGCACATATTTCTATTTGGAAGTCTCGGTAACTGTGGGAACCCCACTACACTTAGATGCAAACTGATTCCTCCATAAGGATGTTCAGGACTCACTTTATGACTTTCTTGGACAGCAACGGTCCAAACCAAGTCTGGAGCACATCTTGAGATCCTGTGTTCAAGAAAAAGATGGAACTGAACAGTACTTTGAGTTTTCTAGAGCAGTACAGAAATCCCAAAACTCAGCTCAAGATTTCCTTGTCAGGGTGTTAGATTTGAGGCCAAAAAAAAATCCTATTTGCCTCCCAAGAGGAAACTTCTGGTCTTAAGTATGACACTGCCTTGTTCAAAACCATCTGCTGCTTTTTGACAGGAGTTGCTGAGTGATAATGGTCAATTACACACAATGTGCTTATTGTGTGATGGGGCAAATGTCCGTCACAGCAAGATATCTTGTACGGACCGCTTTCACTTTCCATTCTCTCAATAGCAAGTGAGACCATTTTTAACACAACTTTTAATTTGTTCCACTGCCAGAACAGGGAAATTTGTCAGTGACCACAGCTTTGCACTGGACATCTTATCTCCGGCCAGCTTTTCCTCTCCCTCACATGGTTTTGCACGCCTTCCCCTTTGCCTCCTCCTTCCATGTTGCCGGCTGTTTCAAGTGACAGAAAAGAAATTCACCCACACAACATCACCCTCTAATTCACTTGATATTTTGAAATATCAATATAAAGAGAGCTTGGAAATAACAAGCCTCTGTCCTCTGGCACCAGCAGCACCAGCAGCAGGGAGGGAGGGAGGGAGGGAGGGGAGGGGAGGGGAGGGGAGGGGAGGGGAAGATAATATCTGCTCTAGGATGGTCCCCTTCTTTAGCAACCTGTGGTCAAGCAAATTTCTTTGCCTCTTTCATAGGAGGAGGGGAGGATTGCTTTTGGAACAGTAATATGACAAAAATGCAGCTTAAAGGGCTAAGCCAGCAGTCTTGACAACTGGATGTAATGATATCTGTGTCTTTAAGAATCACTTAATAGATGGAGTTAAGGGAACCAGACCTGGAGAACTCTCTGCAAAATAAAACTCCAGGGAAAGGAGGGAGTGCCTCTTCACATGTAAACAGAGAAACATGAAGAGAACCCTCTGCAAACCTACTGTGCAGAGAAGAGCCCCAAGGTAAGCGTTCCATGCGTAATGGGTCAATGTTTGGATCATGATGAGACAGCCTTATTTAAATGGCAGCCTGGTAACAGTTGATATATTATTTGAAATGTTGGATTTGGTTGCCAATGAAAAAAGAAACAACAGAAAATAGAAAGTGTTACCTAGACAAAAACTTGAAAAAACCACACTCTACAGCATTTGTATGTAGAACCTTAGCCTGAGACAAAATTCATCTTTTCATCTAAGGGAAACAGCAGTTTCTTGTTAAAGGAATTAAAAGCTAGCAATGAAGAAATCAAGAATAGAAAAGCTAACACAACCTTTTGAAAGAAGTCATTCAGAATACCAGCCAAAGTACATAATATGAGGAGAAATCTATTTAAGTTTCTATTAAACAAACAAAACTTTTTTGTTTGAAGCAGCAGTGGCGTAGTGGTTAAGAGCAGGCGTACTCTAATCTGGAGGAACCGGGTTTGCTTGAGCTGTGGAGGTTTATCTGGGGAATTCAGATTAGCCTGTGCACTCTCAGCCCCACCTACCTCACAGGGTGTTTGTTGTGAGGGGGGAAGGGAAAGGAGTTTATTAACTCCTTTGAGTCTCCTTGCAAAAGAGAAAGGGGGGATAAAAATCCAATTCTTCTTCTTCTTCTTCTTCTTCATTATTATTATTATTATTATTATTATTATTATTATTATTATTATTATTATTATTATTATTATTATTATTATTATCTCTAGGCAGTTGGCAAACTTATACCTAAAGCTAGTTTCCACATTAGGGTTCAAAACCCACTGACATCTGACTGTATCTAGTTTGACTACATAACGTAATTCCAAAAATCTGGATTTTTTTATAATTGTGAAGTTGGGATGAGGGGGATTGAATGCTAATTGTTGGAAAGTTTACAGGAAAAAGCAGTGTACTCATTTATGTGTACTGTATATAATCTGTGTGTAATCCCATGTGACCATTCATTCTTCCTTTTTCTGCTGTCATCCCATGTAATTCCATTGCCCATTCTTGGGCAATTCCCATAATTGGCACCTCAGTTATCAAATGAAGCTCCCAGAAGTAGTGTGCAAGACACCATCTATGCTTGGTTTTAAAAGGTCTGTAAGGCAGTTCAATTCTAGCAGGCCTTTTCTTGAATTATATTTGGGCAGTCAGTCATTATATTAATATTTGGGGGACTGTAAACTAGTATCTTTTTATTTTATTTTATTTTGATGTATGGTGGGATTTTCTATGCTTTTTGGAATTTGGACCTTTCTATGCTTTATGGAATTTGGACCTATTTATTGTTTTTATGCCATCTTTCCACTCAATCAGGGTCTACAAGGCAGTGAACATAAACACATTGTAATGCTTGATGAATTAAAAAGAACATTTAGAATTATAAAATAATTCAATAAAAACACATGAACACCAGAATACAGAGTTTAATCAAAATGTAAAAATAACTTAGCTGATACAAAAAGGCCAACTTTTAAACATATATACACACACACACACACACACACACACACACACATACACATACATACATACATACATACATATGCATACATACATATCTAAATAAACTTTTAAACATATATACTGGTATGTGTTTAACCCATACATATATATATATATACACACACACATACACACACACATATATATATATACACATTCATATATATACATATATATATACATATATATATATATATATATATATATATATATATATATATATATATATATATATATATATATATATATATATATATATATATATATATATACACACATATCTATATAAATTTTAAGATGATCTTACCATTCTAAATGTATTTGGAGACTGAATTCAGCCACTAATACTTCAGCCCACAAAGTATTTTGTATAGAAAGGTCCAAATGTATCAACAGACTTCAGGTAAGCAATTGCACATTAAGTGATTCTGTTAGCCTAAACAGAGTTCCTCATTTTTGGTTTCATCCTATATAGGTCCCAATATTCCTTTCCTATTCATAGTTACGCTTTCCTATTTATTTGAGTACTCTTTTGTGGGTTAAAGGATTCTTTAGCAAGTGCTAAGTCAAAATCCACAGCTTCTAAACAAGCCAGTGCAGTAAAAAAATTAACTCAATTTTAGCAAGAAGAGATGAGTTTTCCATTCCCATATGATGTGTAGTTTGTACCTTAAATAGGACAAAAATATGAGCAAAATTTTAAAGAAATCATCTGTACCGATAAACCCACTCTGACTGCTCTTAAAACAAGAACTGTTTTGACCCACAGAGGGTCAAATTTTGCTTTTTGTCTAGGCTTTGTACATGGCAAATATTCATTTATGTATAACTCTTATGGTCATCAAAAGTACACTATACAATGCATTAGAAACTTTAGCCTAAAATCCCTCCCCACCGCTTCCCACCAGTGCTTTATGAATGCAAAGTTTTGGGTTGTGGAGATAAGCATCCCAAATCTTAGCTGTTTTAATAGAATGTAAAGGGTTCGTTGCTTCCACTACAAAACCACTGTGAGCAGCAGTCAGGATTATTTCAAAGGCCTTACAAAGAAAACGAATGCAAGCATGACAAGATTCTTCATGTGGCACAAGAGGCAGTTATGCTACATTCTCTTCAAAGCTATTGAAACATACCTCATCTCTGGCATTAAGGGAGCCTGAGAAAGTAATAGCTATGTGTGCACTGAAACAAGTACCAATCTGTTAGGCTCTGAACCTCCTTGCTGGAGGAATAAAGCAGCAGAGAGATGCTGAAATGTGTGCTCATTGCAAGACCAAGACTATCAGTCACAATGGCAGCTTATTATCAGAATTCCCCCCACCCCATTTTTATTTCAGTCTACCACTTTAATCATACACACTACATTCCCTTGACCTTTCCGGTATGCATGGCTGAAGTAGAAAAAAGCAAATGAAATATTCGCTACTTTTAAATAAAAAATTCTGTGGGACATCCAAAAAGCAATGGACAATCTCACAAGGATGTGTGGCCCTTTTTATACTGTGCAAAGAACAGAGAGTAATTTCCTTTTTTCTCTCCTTTTTGCTTCCCCATGCAGCGCCATCCCTGGCAACCCCTGGGATCCAGATTCAGCTGCCTGAATACATCCAGTCTGAAAAATCCAGAGTTCACATGTAACAGAGCTGTACTTGCATGGTAAATACATGTTTTCCCCTTGTTCACACAGTGGTTGGGTCTTGGATGATAAAGGGATAAAAGGATTGCTAAAGGAAGATCAGATGCTGGCAGAGAAATTGCATGAAAACTTAGCATCTGTTTTTATGTGAGACAAACTGAATTATATCTGCAATTCCAAATGTCATACACCTGAAGATTCTTTTTAAAATGTGGAATTGTTGATCTACTACAGACAGACAGATATAAAATTAGCCTTTGTAAAAGAAGAGTGGAAAGTGACAAATGTCATATCCATTTTTAAAAGAGGTGGAGAAGGAAACCAGAAAATTACAGGTCAGTTAGCCTAATGTCTATTCCAGATAAATCAATGGGAGATAATTGTTAAGAACATCAAGCAACAAAATCTGCTGAGGGAAAATTAGAATGACTTCTGCAAAGGGAAGTCTTGTTTCACAAACTTCTTGGAGTTCTTTGACCAGGTTAACAGCATGGGGATAGGATAAAGTACGTCACTGAAAACTAAATTTAGTCATAATGAGATTAGAGAATGTATCCTCTTACAGATTAAAAGTTGGCTAAATGGCAGGAAGCAGAAAGTAGGAATAAATGGGTCTTGAAATGGAAAGAAATTAGAAGTGAGATCCCACAAGCATCAGTATTGGGACCAGTGCAATTTAGTAGCCAAGTATGTAGATTATACCAAATTATTCGGTGAAAATCAAAGTGGATTGTGACAATTTAAAGATCTCTCTGAATTGTTTGAGTGGGCAACCACATTCAATATGGGTAAATGTACAGTGAAGCCGTTTGGAAAATGTAAGGTAAAGCAGTTTGGAACAAAAAAAAATCCTAATATTTAAAATGTATTGATGGGGTCTGTCCTGCCTGAGGCTGAAAGAGATCTTGAGGTTGTAATGGAAGCTCAATGAAAATGTTGACCCAGTGTGTGGCAGCAGTGAGAAAGGCAAACATGCTAGGAATTATTAGAAAAGAGACTGAAAATAAGGCAGCCAGTATTGTAATGCCCAGAGGCGTACGGGGTCCAAACGGCACCCAGATACAAAGCCTCCTCTGGGCACCCCACCCCCAGGACCCCCACCCCCTCACATCCCTGCTGCAAGAAGCCTGGGAGAGTGGAACACCCCAGCCTCACCCACCTGCAGAGTGTGCAGAGTTGGGCCTCCCCCAGCCCCACCTCCTGGTCTGCTTGGAGATTGCTTTTAACAGACCCAGTCCTGCCTTGAATTATCTTTTCAAGTTATAGTGAGCATTTCAACAGTTACTTGAAAAGATAGTCCAAGGCAGGACGGGGCCTGCTAAAAGCAGCGGGATGGGGCCACGTTCCTGATCTCCAAGGTCAGCGCCTTGGACTATGTTTTTAAGTTATAGTAATCATTTCAACAACATACCCATGAGCCTTTGCTAAATGTGCAAATTAATAATTGTTGAAATGCTCACCATAACTTGAAAATATAGTCCAAGACATTAACCCACCCTCATTTACTTTAATTCGGCTGGCAGCCGGCTGAAAAAGCAGTCTGCTCTGGCTAGGCTGTTTCAGCTCTGTGCTTTTTCAGAGTTGCCTCCCCCAGGGAGGCTGATTCTCTGGTCACATGGGGGGGGCAATTTTGCTCCCCCAATGTAACCAGATGGCATGCGCGCAGAGACATGTGTTATCCCATGTCCCCAGGCAGATATGCTACTGGTAATGCCCTTATATAAAGCTATGGTGTAACCTCATTTGGAATATTGTGTGAAGTTCTGGTCACCATATCTCAAAAAGGACATTTCAAAGCCAGAGACAATAAACAGTGAAAGCAACATGCTTAGGGGATTGGAGCACCTGCCCCATGAAGAAAGGCAGAAGAGTCTGGGACTTTTTGATCTAGAAAAAGTGTCTAAAGGAAGACATGGTGGAGATTTTTAACATTATGCATGGAGTAGTAAAAGTGAGGGTGGACCAGATGAACCATTGGTCTGAATCAGCAGGCTCTTCTAATGTTCCTAAAGGTGACCAAATGTATCGAGAAGATCTATGGCTGCCTCACTGCCACAACTGAGGTGAACACTGGAGGACACCCATTCAACTACTAACCATGGGCAACCCTGCTTTGCTTCTGAAATCCAACAAGATCAGGCTAGCCTAGGACTATCCAAGTGAGGGCAGATTCTATCTGTTGCTTTATTGTAGTGGTCCTCAATCTCCTCGGTTTGGTGACCCAAATTAACTTGATAATAACAGAGAATTAACAAATCAATAGAACAACAAGATGAGGGACCCACTTTCACAGCTTTGTGACTGACTTCTGGGTGAAGACCCACAGGTTGGAATAGATTGCTTTATAGTGTTGTCGACAGTTTAATATCCTAAAATGGACAAAAATGTAATTCAAATCACGTGCAAGACAGATTTCTCCCCAATGGATTTGGCATTCATCTGATGTAACACCCACTCTGAAAAAGGAATATGCTCTCAAAACTTGAGCAATTAATCATTTTAATAACAGAGAACACTGTGGAATTGTGAAAGAATGAACCACACAAAAGGAAGTAATAGAGTTTTCTCTGTTCTTTCTTCTTCATTAGAAGCAAGTTTTGAAGCAAATCATTGTTCAAAGTTTCTACAAATCCATGGAAAAAACTTTAATGGAATATTTAAAAATCTGCTCCTTAAAAACCAAGAAGGGAAAGTAGTGTTAGGCAAATGGCAGTCCACTTGAAGGAGGATAACATAATCTATCAAGTGACCTTTTTTCACTACATGAAACATTGTTATAATCACTTTCCTCCCACTTATTTTGGACAAATAGCTAATAAATAAGTCACAATATGAACCCAGAAATATACTAAAAATAATAAAGCTACCATGCTAAAATAAGAGGTTGCCTGTTTTGGGAATTCCAGGCTGTGTGGCTGAGGGCTGGCAGTTTTTGCTCCTAACATTTTACCCACATCTATGACTGGCATTTTCAGAGATATGTCACTGCAAGATGTATTTCTCTCCATGGCACATCTTGTCTTGACATAATTCTGAAGATGCCAACAATTGATGCAGATGAAAGGACAAAAAACTGTCAGACCACAGCCACATAGCCCAAAAAAAACCCAACAGACAGTTGATTCTGGCCATGAAAGCCTTACATGAATTGTTGTCACAAAACCCAGTTCTGGTACTGAGGCCTTCAGCATCCTTCATATATATTCATATATATCCTTCATATATATTAAACAACCTCAGCTGAGGTTGTTCAAAAAGTCTCCAAGTTGCAGAGAACAAAGGCAGTGGAAAGGTGGAAAAGGGGTAGCACCTGATCAGATTACACAGGCCAGAGCCAGGCCATATCTGGAAAGAGCTTGAGGAAGGTATGAGGAAACACCATATCAGAAACCAAAATGTCATCAGATCCTAGCTGAGATTGTCTCATAATTACTCAGTAGACCCTTTGCCACAAGTAAGAATGAAAGAATATTTCTTTGCATTTATTAACATGTCCTTTGTCCCCACAGAAAAGCAGTTACTGAAACTGAACAACAAATTCAATTTCTAGTGTTACAAATAGACCCAAAGAAACAGGATAGCATGCTAAGAACCATTTAAAGGGGTTATGGTAATAATGAATGGTATGCTAAGGAGAGTGAAGCAAACAGTTATTTCCCCCTTATTACTTATCTAGCACCAGCTATCATTCCACTGCTAATTACCTAATTAGAAGAGTTGGACAAACTTAACAGTGCATAGACTTCTTGTGGAGAGCTCAGGGGATTTTTGAGTTGCGCTCTTTGTCGCTGTCTCCCTTTGAAGTACTTAACAGGACTGGTGGGGAAAGGTTAGAATATAATTTATAAAGTACTTTCATTTTCACAAGTGCTAAAGAATGTCATAGTGTTAATAACAGTTGAAAATGACCCCTACTATTAGTTTCCCTGTGAAAGCAGTGAAATAAAAGTTTGACAACCAAATAATTGTGGGCACCTTGTAAATGGCAGACTTTGATCGCTCATCTTCTCTATTTGCAGGTTCTGAATCATGCAGAAGGATGTAATTGTAGTGAATCTCAAAGCAGAAACAGTCATCTCAATAGTATTTGTATTATTTATTTAAAATATTTATACCACACTTTTTGCACTTTCATGCGTGGCTCAAAGCAGCTTATAATTCTAATAAAATACTGCCCAACTGATAATAATTCAAACTAGAACTGTTTGTTTGTACTTTGGGAAACAGAAGACTAGATCAAAAGTCTAGATCAGCCAAATGCACTGTGTGTTCTGGCATATTCAAACAATAAATTGCAATGCATAAAGTTAATATTTCTTCATTGCAATTACAAAATCACAACAATCGCAAAAATACAATTAATTGTTCATATAGAAAAACAACAACGTACTAAGTTACATGAATCTGAAAACAGGTAAAGTAGAAGAAAAGTCTTTGTCTTCTGGAGAAAACCAATTACAGCAATGACAAACCCCCCCCCCCAAAAAAAAACAATTGCACATAGAGATGGCAAATGCAAAGTTGTGTGAATGTACAATGAGGTCAAGAAGCAGAAAAGTCTGCCTTAAGGAGAAGCCAACAGAAAGCAATGCAGATCTGTTTCCCTCTTTCTATGCTTCCTCAAGACACTCCCCAAGTGTGTATCATAGCTATGTTTTGAGTTGTTGTTAGCTACTATGTCTAAATCCATGGGTACATTGCAATGTATTGTTTGAACATGAAAGTACACACAATGCAGGCTGCATTTGCTTTGGTTGATGTGTATATTGCACTGTGCACTTCTGCGCAGAGAAATCTCTCCAGACTCTCCAATAGGAAACAGTTCTTCCTTCAGTGGAAGATATCTTACTTAACAGAAGAGAATCACTGTATTCCATTCAGAGAGATGCAGTCCATTCCTGTATTGACATTATAGAGGGATTTTTATGTGCTATCTGTGGCAGATTCACTGTAGTCAGAAAGGTGTCCTTGTCCTCCATATTGGTTTGGCTACATATTGAGACTTAGGGAAATGGCTCTGGTTGACCCTAATACAGTTTCTTTTAAAACAATGTAAATAAGTTACATATCAGATTATGTGAGCCATTTCACATTACAAGTTACACAGAAGGAAGTAAATATATTGTATGCTAAGCATAGCTGATACGGTTTTCTGGTACATCTACCCATATAATATTTGCAGTTGAAAACATGTTTCTTCCATTTCCACAAGTTACATTTCTACATGAACATGCCACCATGAAGCAGCATCTAAGGGATTAGCTCTTCTACTAATATAGCTGTGAACCCAAAAAATATATAAGTGCAAACGTATCTTTAAAAATCAGGACGTGGGGCATCATTTTTTGTGTTACCTGCTCCATCTAGTATTGATGACTGTCAAAAACATGGTAATAGGCAGAATGGTCCATTGCTTGGAATCACAGTGGCAGCCCTTGCAGCTGGATGAATGCGTGCAATCAAAAGAGCCAAGGCAGAGCTGGTGACAGCCCTGCATAAAACAGAACAAAATGATTCTTATATGTTTCAACGTCTGATCACGGATTGGCAAGAAACTAATTTTTAGCCTACTAATATAGTTTGTAGATGCGTTTTTATTGAATTTTATAACGTTAACTGCATTTTTAATTGTTTAAACATTTTTTTTCATTTCCTGGTGGACCCTGATTTCGGTGGACAGATGGCATAAAAATGGTTTAAACAAATAAACAAGTTACCTGGACTCAGCAAAGGCTAAGGTTTTTATATGAAGGATTCAGCTGACAGAATGACACATCCAGCATACCCAGTAGAAGAGCATTTCTTGAGTAAATTTCAGTTTCTAAAAGGAGATCCATTACTTCAGCTACATTGTCAGTACAGTGTTGTCAGGCAGCTGGCTTTTCAAGTGTTTTGAAGGAAACAGGAGTCTCCTATGTTCATAGTTGTAGCATCCAACCAGCCCAACTAAAATTATTTCAGTGTTTTCCTTAGCATGGCAGTCAATAGGCTTGCATGAACGTAATTCTGCTGAGGAAGGCAATGTTGATCACTGCCTCTACGAAGATATATTTTTGTTCAGCAGAGACATATGCTGTCATTGACAGCATCTGGCAATCATGTTGCTAGGAAAGTGTAAACATTGGCTTCTATCCAAAGAGACCCTCAAGCAGAGTGGAGCTTGAAGGAAAGCACTCTCACATTCAGCTGTAGCCCTTCACACCATTGAAAACACTTTCCTTGGCTTTAGAATACTCTCCTTCTCCTGAGTAGTACTGGTGATAAGGTGAGGGAAACAGGTGCAAATTACTTTCTTCTACAGTAACAAAAATGTCAAGCTGATGGCCCCTGGATACTTCCTGGTATGGTTCATTGACTGCATAGGATTTTATTCAACAACTACTCAAAAACCAAGGTTGTAAGCTTTAATTAGTTGGCTCTGTAAAATAATCAGCTGAGCTTTTGGGGAGTGATTTTAACAGGACGGGGAAGTTTTAATTGGTTAAAGCTGATGATTAATTCATGTTTGATCATTTAAAAAAACTACTTATTAATTTACTTATATACTACTTTTCTACCAAAAATTTTAATTATTTATTTGTTCTTTGGACTTATTAGCTGCCCTCCCCCGAAGGGCTCAGGGCAACATACAACATAATGTTATATTATAATAACAACATTAAAACCTATAACAATACATATTAAAATAAAACCAGAATAAAACTCAGATGGTGATGAAAACCCTCCCTTCCCTTCCCATATTCAAGGCAGCAAATAAAGCAAAGCAGAAACACAATAGATGGTAAAAAAAACAAAGGTACCTTCAATGTAGCTGCAGGTGAAATTAATTCAAAATGAACAAATTAAAATTGTTTAGGAACACAAAATACCATTAACAGGAAGAACAAGGATGGCTTTGTTTGGTATAAAAATCCCAACAACAAACACAGGTGGCTATCCTTGGAGTAGGTACACTGTAATTGGGTATCATTAGGTTCCATTTTGGTTAATGGTTGAGTGTCAAACTAGGATCTTGGTGATCCAGGTTCAAATATCAACAACAACACAACACAAGCCTTTATTGGCATATAAAAAGGAATCCCTTTTGCACTGCCTGCTTCATGCGTCTGTTGAACCAGGCCAGAAAGGGAGTGTTGGGTTTCATTTCACCTCCTCTCCCCCCAGTTGCCAAGCCAGTGCACGCGTTCACGAGGCTCCACCCTTTCTGCACACACCTTTATAAAAAAAAGAACTGCTGCTTCATTTGAGGGCAAACAGTGGTTGCTCCTTGCATGTTTCTGGAGCAGAGGCAGCTGCGGTTGGCAAGATGGACTGTTTTTCTTAACCTAGCACAGGGGTCAGCTTTTTAATTCATTTGAAAGAGACCTGCAACTCGGCGTGGTTTTTTGGTTATTATTTTTTAATAATAGTATAGTTGATTGATAAGCTACATACTTTACACAAATTAAATATAATTTTCTCTGTAACACTTCATGGATTTCATAAGCAACACACTATAATTGTTTACACAAAGCGTAAAGGTAAAAAAACAATATATACAGTGTTCTCTTCATTTTAAATGTCAAAAATTATTTGCAGCTCCAAGTGTTTTCTTTTCTGTGGAAAACGGGTCCAAATGGCTCTTTGGGTGTTAAAGGTTGCTGACCCCTGGTTTAGATAATGGTGAAGTGTGCATAGTACAATAGACCCCAGTTAACAAGGTACTCTTGTAGTCTAAATTTGAATTAGCTGAAATTGTCCAAAGATTCTTCAAAGACAATACCACAGAGAGTATATTATTCCACACATTGTCAAAGAACATCTTATACTTGTCATGTCTAGATATTCTAAAGCATGGATTACTATGACAAGATTGTTACTGGGGTGTTCAGATTCTCAGAAGCTGCCAGCCACAGATGCAGGCAAAATGTCAGGAGAAAATGCTACTAGAACACGGCCATACAGCCCAGAAACCACACAACAACCCAGTGATTCCAGCCGAGAAAGCCTTCGACAATACAAGATTGTTACTTTCCAAACTATTTTGGTTCTGGTTGACTACTGAAAAACTAGAAACAGAGTCCAATACTTAATGAGCTGGAGTACAATTTTTAATTGGTACATTAACAGGGCAACCCTATAAAGAGTTATATTAGTCTAAGCTCATTAAGTTACTCCAGCCTTTTAGTCTGTATAAGATTGTTCTGTAAACTTGGTTATTTTGAAAACTATTTTGGCCCCATGATGCAATTGTGTAACAAGGAAATTTCAGATTCCTGGGCCTTCTGAGTTACTTATGTACTGATGGGATTTCAAAATATTTTGGTTTTGCCACATGACATGACATGACATGACATGACATGACATGACAGAAGAAGAAGAAGAAGAAGAAGAAGAAGAAGAAGAAGAAGAAGAAGAAGAAGAAGAAGAAGAAGAGGAGGAGGAGGAGGAGGAGGAGGAGGAGGAGGAGGAGGAGGAGTTTGGATTTATATCCCCCATTTCTCTCCTGCAGGAGACTCAAAGGGGCTTACAATCTCCTTGCCCTTCCCCCCTCACAACAAACACTCTGTGAGGTGGGTGGGGCTGAGAGAGCTCCGAGAAGCTGTGACTAGCCCAAGGTCACCCAGCTGGCATTTGTGGGAGTGTACAGGCTAATCTGAATTCCCCAGATAAGCCTCCACAGCTCAAGTGGCAGAGCTTGGAATCAAACCCGGTTCCTCCAGATTAAATACATGAGCTCTTAACCTCCTATGCCACTGCTGCTCCTACCCCACTGCTGAACATAGACCTGCAATTTAATATACACTGAGTACAAGAGAAATTGATAGATTTAAAAAATAGACAGCCAAGAGATAAGCACAAAGATTAACTCCTGAGGCAGGTACCATCACAAAAGGATCATATCTTACAACTCTGCTCAGCTAAGAAGACCATCTCTGGTGCAAGAAGCCTTCCATTGGTGGAAGAGAAAACACCACGGTAGCTGAATGAAAGTATAGGACATAACCCATGAATGGAATGGGTTTAGGGGCAGTTGGAAATCAGGTGCCACATCTGAATGAGGCTTAGGGGGACTTCTGTTAGCAAAAGGAACTTGTATTTTATATTCTAGGTGAAATACAGAAGAAAAACTGCAGTTCTTCCATCCACACCTCAGAGGTGGCATCTGTTTATTGAATCATGATGCCTGATAATTTTTCCTCTGCCAAAAAAGTGCCCCTGTATCAGATGTTCAATAGTATGCAGATTTGTTTAATTGATTAGTTGATTGATAAGCTACAAACCTTTACACAGTTGTCAGCTATTAATTAAAGCTTGGTACAGCTTAATTGAATTCTTTGTTTTGTACATACTCCTACAACAGGGAACTTGAAAGAGGCAAGTTTCTGGTTTCCTTTAAGGCTTCATACAGTTTGAGTCATGTGGCGGTATGGATTGTATTTTCTTGTCCTTTGACATTTTTCAAAGCCTCAAATTAGTCAACCCAACATTATGCAGTATATAAGAACTCAACTAATGTCACATCTGCAAACATAAGCTCTCTCTTCTATATCTCATCTTTACTCCAAGGAAGTCAGAATAACTTACATGATTCTTCTTCCTCCATTTAATCCTTCCAAGAACCTGAAGTAAATTGGGCTGGAAAATGGTGAGTGGTTGAAGGTGACCCCGAGGTCTGAACAGGGTTTTGATTGTGGTTCTTAATGGCTATCAAACATAGATCAGCTTTCATCTTTGGAAGACCAGTTACTCAAGTTAAAAGCCCACAAGAAATGGAAAACTGAACACAGATCACTTATCTTTTTAAACTAGAATCATAACAATTGGTTAGTTACAAAAGAGATTTTACTTCCATTTTTCACCTGTCCATTAGAAAGAATATAGTTCTAGAATTTTCCATGAGCCCACACAATAGTGAAAGTGGACAGTTGTCTAGTTTATAGTAGTGCTTTGCTTTGTTCTGACCCAGACAGACCTGGAGCTACTAAGAAATTACACTTAAATCCTCCGTCTGATCAGGACATTTGCTTCAACAGTGAAAAGTAATTTCCTTAGCCACAAACACACACAGTCTGAAATTGATTTGATCCTTCATTTCAAGAGCCCCACCGACTATCTGAATAATTTTACAAATTGTACCATCTGCTGGCAGGTGGTCGCAATTGCTTCAGCACAAGAGCTCCAGACATCCCACTACCACCCTCACTAATTACAGCATGTAGATATACTCTATAATCTATAAGCAAACCTTTGAATTGTGTGCCTTTCCTATGCATCATGCAAACACAAAGAGACACAGAAGCCTCTTTGAGGAATGATGGTAAAGAAACTGCAAATCCATCCAAATGGAAATGCACTTGAATGACTGTTGGCATGGCAACAGGACTACACAAGCAGATCGTCATTATTTCTTTTCATTTAGAACATGATTCATCATCTCTAGCAAACACTAGTAATAATAAACATGAAACCGATCATTAGCTAACCCCGCCTGAAGTATTGTTTAGCCAATATCCCAAATCCATCATTTTGGTTACGCTAAGGAAAACAGGCACTATAGTGCTCTGGTGACATTGCTGATGCCCCGGTAGTCATCTTCATGCTTGCAGCTTTTACAAGCTTTCTAAAGAGCTAGATTGAGTAGCCATGTTAACCTTTGGTTCAAATCACGGTGCGTGCCTCACCTTCCAAAATTATTCTAGGTAAGTATCTGTAAAATGGGGATATTAATGACACACATCACATTGTGCTTACAAGGATTAATGATATGAGAAACATTGTAGGGAAACAGTTGGAAAAATTGGCTGGCCTCTAAACTCCAATTTTTTTTCCCTTTAAGTTCCTCCACACTGGCCGTAGCACAAACTAATTTCAAAAATGGTTTGCTGTGTAGCATAGGGGCTTGAGAAAGGCCCCCTTGGACATATCAGACTTTTGGCAGAGGAGCTGTTGTTTTAAGACACAGCCCATAATTAACACCGTGGAACATTATGTGAAAGGATAAGGAGATACAGGAAATCTGCAGTCACCAGCAAAGTCACAGACTTATTTTCAAAGGTTCTTGAGCTGCATGGACAACATAAGAAAATCAAATTATTCTTTTTGCTAATGATTTGTAAAGTTTCTCCAGAATGTTCTATCCCACTCCAACAGAGTCTGTGTGATTCCTTTGAGTTCTGGTTTAATCAGAGGTTCTCTAGCCTGTCTCCAGCCTGCATGGAATTTTTTACTGCAAATGTAGTGTTGTTGTGTGAGCATGAAAGGGGGAGGGGTTGTTCTTCTGCGTCACATATGACATCCCACCACCATCAGGAATAATACGTTTTCAGCAGTAGTATGTGGAATAAATGAAGCTGAAGAGATAAGGTGGAGGGAGAGAACCAAAAATGACACGGGAAAGGAGATGTGCAGAATGAATTCACAGAAAACATTTCCAAGACACAAGGTTTGACCACTCTGTGGTAAGCTGTGCATACAGAAAAGGTCACTTCGCAGCCCTCTGAGATCATTTTGTTCAGCACTTTGCAGATAAAATCTCCCATATCTGTTCCAAACTTGGATTCTGCATTATCAGTGACTGTTAGATGGCGGTAGAGGTCATCCAGAGTGGTACAATGCTGTGGCCTTGAGCCCTTATGGCCAAGTGCACTGTTTAAATTGCTTTCCAGTTGCTGACATCCATTCCTCTCATCTGGCTGCTTTTCAGGCCCCAGCAGTTGAACTTGGGGAGCTGTTGGCCCAGCATAAAACCAAGGCCCTTTCGCACAGCTAACTTACTTGGGAATCCTACTGGATTCTGTCTGTGGTAAGTCCTGACTGCCAGGCAACAGACCTTAAGAAGCCTTATCTCTCAGACCCTCTCCAGCAGGAAGTGCACACTGAAAGAGCTTCAGGCACTTCTTCTGCATCTTAATTTTGCCTATAGGGTTGTGTAGGGGGGATAGTGTCTAGAAAAGACTTGAGGGTAAAGCACATAAATCCCAGGTTAAGGACAGAGACAGGGTATACAGGTGTCTCTATGCTAATAGTAGAAGCATTCGACCTAAAATGGGGGAGCTAGAGTACAGTGTTTTGAAGGAGGACTTTGATATAGTGGGCATTACAGAGACATGGTGGAATGAGGAGAACCAGTGGGATGCTGTTATACCAGGCTACAGGCTCTATAGGAAGGATAGGACAGGGCGCATTGGGGGTGGAGTTGCCCTTTACATCAAAGAGAGCATAGTATCACATAAAATAGACAATGCAAGGGGAGCTGGTTCCCCTACAGAATCACTGTGGATATCAATACCAGGTGTGAAGGACAGTTTAATATTAGGGAATATATTACTCGTCCCTGACCAAAGTGCACAAAGAGGATTCTGAGATGGAAAAAAAAGAAATTAGAGGCCAACAAAACAAAATATGCTTAGTGGTAATGGGTGATTTTAACTATCCCCATATAAACTGGAAAAATGCATGTTCGAGGTCGTAGGCATTCCTGGGATATTATGCTAAATGACTGTCAGCTTAGAGCAGATGGTTTGTGGAACCAACCAGGGAGGAGGTGATCCTAGATCTAATTCTATGTGGGACCAGGACCACCTGGTGCAGGAAGTCAGTGTTGTTGAGCCGATAGGAACAGCGACCACAATGTTGTCAGATTCAGTATCTCAACATGCAAACAGAAAGTGGCAACTACTAATGTAGTTACATTCGCCTTCAGAAAGGGAAATTTCTCAAAGATGAGGGGGGAAAGTGCTGGGGAAGCTGAAGGGGAAAATCAAAGAGAGTCAAAACTGTCCAGGATGCTTGAAGGTTATTTAAAACACAGTAATAAAAGCTCAGCTGGAATGTGTTCCACAGGTTAGAAAAGGCAGCACAATGACAGTCAAAGCCACCCTGGTTAACAAGAGGTTGAGGGAAATTATCAGAAAAAAAAAAATGTCTTTTAGAAATGGAAGTCCAGTTTGGCTGATGAAAGAATGAGAGGAACACAAATGGTGGCAAAAGAGAAGCAAGTTAGCTGTAAAAGAAGGGGAGGCAAAAGGATTATGAGGAGCGCTTGTGGCTCACGAACCTCAAGACCAGCAACAAACAGTTCTTCAAGTACATCAAAAGCAGGGAAGCCAGCAAAGGGGAAGCGGTAGGCCAGTTAGATGACAAAGGAACAAGAGGGTATTGCTAAAGATGGCAGGGAGATTGCAGAAGCTGAATGAATTCTTTGCATCTGTCTTCACCCAAGAGGAGGTGAGGAACATTCCTGCACCTGAACCAAAACTGTAGGAGTGAATCTGAGGAACTAGCTAAGATAGTGGTAGACAAGGAAGAAGTTCTGGCAGCCATTGATAAACTAAATGTTACCAAATCCCTAGCCCCAGATTGCATTCCTTAAAGAGTTCTTAAGAGCTCAAGCATGAAATTGCTGATCTTCTCACTTAAATATGCAACTTATCCCTGAAATCAGGCTCCATCCCTGAAGACTGGAAGATGGCCAATGTCACACCAATCTTTAAGAAAGGATCTAGGGGGGACGAGAATTACAGGCCAGTCAGTTTGACATCTGTTCCTAGTAAATTAGTAGAATCTATCATTAAAGATAAAAAATTATAAAACATGTAGAAAAGCAAGACCTGCTGAGAAAGAGTCAGCATGGCTTTTGCAGAGGCAAATCCTGTCTTACAAACTTACTAGAGTTGAAGGTTGTAAACAGGCATGTGGACAGGGGGTGAACCGGTGGACATTGTCTACTTAGTTTCAAAGGCTTTTGACAAAGTTCCCTCACCAGAGACTGTTGAGAAAACTTTTAGCAATGAAGGAATAAGAGGAAAGTCCTCCTATGGATTTCAAAACACTGGTTGAGAAACAGGAAACAAAGAGTGGGTGTAAAATGGGAAGTTCTCACAATGGAGAGATGTAGGGAGTGGTGTCCCCAAGGATCCGCTTTGGGACCAGTGCTCTTTAACCTATTCATAAATGACCTGGAAGTAGGGGTGTGGGTAGCGTGTTGTAAAGTTTGCAGATGATACCAAATTATGTAGGGTGGGTGAGAACCACAAAGGATTGAGAGCTCAAGGACCTTGATAAATTAGGTGGTGGGCTCAGAAATGGCAAATGCAGTTCAATGTAGCAAAATGTAAAGTGAAGTGATGCACATAGGGGCAAAAAAATCCAAACTTCACACTTACGCTACAGGGGTCAGTGCTATCAGTCACAGACCAGGGGAAAGGGATTTAAGCGTCTTAGTTCCATGGAGATGTCAACTCAATGCATGGCAGCTGTGAAAAGGCAAACTCTATGCTGGGGATCATTAGAAAGGAATTGATAATAAAACTGCAAAGATTGTCATGCCCTTATATAAAAGCAGTGGATGGGCCGCGCTTGGAGTACTGTGTCCAGTTCTGGTAAACGCATCTCAAAAAAGGATATTGAGGAGATAGAAAAAAGTGCAGAGAAGGGTAAGAAGGATGATTGAGGGACTGGAGCACCTTCCCTATGAGGAGAGGCTGCAGCGTTTGGGACTCTTTAGTTTGCAGAGGAGGCGGCTGAGCGGGGATATGATTGAAGTCTACAAAATTATGCATGGGGTAGAAAATGTTGACAGAGAGAAATTTTTCTCTCTTTCTCACAATACTAGAACCAGGGGGCATTCATTGAAAATGCTGGGGGGAAGAATTAGGACTAATAAAAGGAAACACTTCTTCACGCAAAGTGTGGACGGACAGATTTATGGAGGAGAAGTCGATTTATGGCTACCAATCTTGGTCCTCCTTGATCTGAGATTGCAAATGCCTTAACAGACCAGGTGATCGGGAGCAACAGCCGCAGAAGGCCATTGCGTTTACATCCTACATGTGAGCTCCCAAAGGCACCTGGTGGGCCACTGTGAGTAGCAGAGAGCTGGACTAGATGGACTTTGGTCTGATCCAGCTGGCTTATTCTTATGTTCTTATGTTCTTATGTGTTGCCTAGTTGGGCCTTTTGTGCCCATCTGGCTAGGTCCACTGCAATAAGGACTCACCTCTGCACCCTAATGACTTTTACTTAGTAGTTTTCAAGCTGAATGGCCGGTGATATGTAGATGAAGTCATGCCCATGGGATGCTCAGTAACCTTCAGGGCATTTGAGACCCTGAGCCCATTCTTGTAGAACTCAAAGACTGCACCAAGCCCTCTCATGTCATGCACTATTTAAATTACTTCCGAATTGCTTACCCAACCAGAAGTTGGGTTTACTCTGTACACCATCACATCAGGATCACCCAGGGCATGAAGGACTACTTCCAGGTTTGGCTCACCTTTCTCTCAAAATATAATTGAGTGTTCATTCAGATATCACCCTCAAATTTGGGTGGTCAGACACTGCCAGCCACCAGGGATACACTGAGCAGCAGTGGCGTAGGAGGTTAAGAGCAGGTGCATTCTGGAGGAACTGGATTTGATTCCCTGCTCTGCCGCTGAGCTGTGGAGGCTTATCTGGGGAATTCCAATTAGCCTGTACATGCCAGCTGGGTGACCTTGGGCTAGTCACAGTTCTTCTGAGCTCTTTCAGCCCCACCTACCTCACAGGGTATTTGTTGTGAGGGGGGAAGGGCAAGGAGATTGTAAGCCCCTTTGAGTCTCCTACAGGAGAGAAAGGGGGGATATAAATCCAAACTCTTCTTC
The DNA here is from genome assembly GCF_021028975.2 of Sphaerodactylus townsendi. Classification (NCBI taxonomy): domain Eukaryota; kingdom Metazoa; phylum Chordata; class Lepidosauria; order Squamata; family Sphaerodactylidae; genus Sphaerodactylus; species Sphaerodactylus townsendi. The sequence goes on along the minus strand of NC_059433.1, from coordinate 33,637,501 downwards.
TTCTTCATTACACTATAATGGACCTTACCTTCTTTGAGTTTTTTTCCCCCATTTTGGTATTGGTTACCATCTGCCAAGTCCCTTTCAAGAACAGGCACATACTCTTTTGGTGCAACAACCAGGCCACAGTCAAGGTTATTAACCATCAGACCTCATACTGAGCGGCTCATGTGATTGGTGTTGGAGGTGAAGGACGGTCTCCTGCCACAATGACATAGCCATCTCCTTCTACAGCAGACTCTACGCTATGCCAGTCCCAGTAATCATCACCTGGTAAGCCATCAAGGACTGGAGAAGGAGTCATCCTCCAGCACCTGATGCCCACAGGCCCAACACCATCTCAATCCTTAAGGGGCTCTTCAGTCAGCTACTGGTGATTTCCTTGTCTGAGTTTGAATCCACCTTGTTTTGGGTTGCCTATACATTAGCCTTCTATGGGGGCCTTCTGCAGTAGCAAATTAGTCTTGGATTTATGCCAGGATCACTTGGGATGGGTCATCCTACTGCAGGATGTCTCCAAGCTGGAATCTTGCCTTCATCTGTTTCTTCACCAGTCCAAAACAGACCAGAATGGGTGTGGGGCTGGCATGCACCTTCAGCTTCCCTCTGGAGATCAGCTTTGTTTGGCTTTCTCTTTATCCAGGCTTATGTCACCTTCCTTTTCAGGTCCAGTTCATGAGCATAACGCAGGCTGGCCTTCCTACTCTGTTGCTCCATCCTCAGAACACTGGGGGTGCACTCCTTTGCATAGCAGCAGCTACCATGGGAGCAGAGCTTGGTCACCCTCTCGCCTGCTCACATACTGGACATTGGTCGTTGGATATTTTTCCCCTTCAGAGTCTCTGTTTGCCCATTTGCTATCTTCCTTTGTTTTAGTTTCAGCAAGGCAGTGTAGTTGGTTTGGACTGTAGGTTGCATCATTGTACACAGGGATCTATGCAGTGTCATCAGGTTGTGGGATAGCCCTGGGACTGGAGAATTACCTCATGATATCTTGGAATGGATGCAAAACCCTCACTTTTCACTTTGCCCATCAAGGTCCCCCAGATTATCCAGCTGGGTGAGAACAACCTCAGCAGAAGGGGATGGATCTCTTTCTGGTCCTGGATGTGGACCTGTGGACTCAAAAAGAGACTGCTACCCAGACTGAGCAGTGGGACTACAAACTGTGAAAAACAATGCATAATTTTGAAATGAAGTGGAACGTAAGTAGAAATCTACTCAAAATGAAGAAGTTGTATAATGACTAGATGGGCATAAGTTGTTGGTGGTTATGACAGGAGCTTAGTTGCTTCCTTGGAGGATAGATCTGTAGTATACTCCTTTCAGTTCCACACATGGAATCCAGAACTTTTTAGAAAAAATGGCCCAAAACTGAAGGAGCCCCACGAACTGCTAGAGGCTAGTGAGTTATCATCAGTTTCATATAAGAGCAGTGCCTAGCTAGGGTCTCAGAAGAAAGAATGCAATAGAAATTTGCGATTTAATAATCCTGTTCTGTGCAAATGTGTATTCTGCCTCTATGGCAGTTCCAGAACAGTTCACTTAGTTTTTGAGTTATGTGGGGGGTTTGCCATGAAAAAAATATTTTGCTGCCCTTATAGCTAAATGGAGGATTATTCAGGATCACCTAAATACATCGGTGGATTCTGAAGCACTTTAAATTTTGTGCAGCATCAACTGCCATGCATTTTAACCCCAAATTTTCCAATTCTAAAATGTTATTTTTCTTTAAACAAGAACTTTTGAATGGCTTTAAAACTTAAAAGACTGACATTACAGACATAAACACAAAGGCCGTTTCCGCACGGCCTTTTTATGGCGCCCTGGGAACGGTAAAAACGCCGTTCCCAGGGAGCCGATACTTTAAGCGGCTGCTGCTAGCAGCAGCGCCGATACAAGCGTCGCTCCCCTCCCAGAGGCGTCAGGCAGCCCTGAAAACGCTAATGCTAAAGGGTTGTTTTCCCTCAACAGCGTGTTCAGCGTGATGCGAACAGCACTGCCGAGGAGTGCGCTGTTCGTTGACTCACCTTGTCCCATTAATTAGGCCTGCTGGCCGTCGAAGCCCTGCGCTGTCACGCCAGGCCCCTGGAGGTCGGAGGGGCAGCGTGGCGGCTGGTCAACAGGAAGCGGCAAACTGGAAGTGAAGTCGAACGAGAAAAGCGAAGCTGGCTCCATGCGGAGCCACCTGCCGTCTGCCAGCCTCTCCAGAGGCCGTCCGCATGCTTGCATGCGAACGGCCTCCACCTCCACGCCGGCAGAATTCTTGCCGGCGTGGAGGCGCCTGGGGGGCCGTGCAGAAACGGCCAAAGTTAATCTCAAAGAGGATATTACATTTCAATGTCTTTTACATCTTTCAGTGTCCTCTTGAAAATTGGTGGTGGTGTATGATTGGGGCAGATGTTTTATACATTGCTTCCTGGACACACATACTGTGTTTCATTCCAATAACTCATCATTCAAGGAAGATATCATCTCACCAAAAAAGCAACAACAAAAATCCAAAGAATGCATAGGTCTCACCTTAAATCAGAGATCTCATTTTGATCAGCTACTTAGGAAGTAAAATCCTGATTAATTTTGCAGGAGCAAAATGCTACAGGGGAATGTCAGCCATTTTGTTCTCATACTTTAAAGCCTGAAGAGAGTTGTATTTTCTCAGGAGACTTCTCAGAGCATGTGTTGGCTTTTTACAAAAACTGTAGTAATACTGAGTGTATCCTTCCTATTGCTTTCAACTCTATTTACTTTACTAGGAATCTCCCCCTCTGCATTTCAAACTTCAGTGCTACTTCTCATTGCCTTGAGCTCACTGTGTGAACAGATGTCATTACAGTACTTTTAATTAAAAGCCTTAACTGCTGCATCAGAAATTTATTGGTATCCTAGCTGGTAAGCAGATTGACATCAAAAAGAATTGCCACCAAGAAATGTTTTTGTGTTCCATGAATTGTGACTACATAGCTGGTGACTAATTAAGGGACGAGTATTTTAACTGCTTTTGGTAGATGCTGACCAAGCAGCATCTAACTAGTGCTCACAGAGAGGGAGGCTCCATTTTTTTAAAAGCAATAAAATCCCCATACTGTCCATCTGGAGCTCTAAACTTGGATACTGCAACTCAGACTATAGGAACACTCTTCTGAAATGTAAATAATAGCATGGCCATTATCTTAGGTCTTAGATGGTAGTAATGCAGTGGGAGATGTAACTATGCAGAAGGTTGTTGCTGGGCCTCTAGCCAGTCAGTAGAGTCTAGAATTCCCATTCCCCTTCATTTGCTTGGAATCTGGGGAGGGTACAGTTCTTGTGATCACCATATGGTTGGAGATTACAGAAGACCACTGGTTCCTCTTCATGTAGTAACCTGTTTTTTTAATCAGTTGCTGCATAACCAGTCATACCAGTGCATTCTAAGGCATGAGATTGCAGTTGAGAACTGATGGCTTATGGCAAGCATGCAGCTGTTACTGAAGAACAGTAATATCTAAATCCATCTCTCACTTCTTTCTCTATGTAACTCAGCTTCTTTTGGTCCAACTCCCTCCCCAGCATCTTACATTGATAAACCAGGTATATCTCTTTCCGCACAGCAACACTCCATGATTAAGAGTTGATGGAGTTTTTTTGCAGATAGAATGACAGAAACCATGCAGGAATATTTGGAGAGAATGAAATGGAATGTTAAAATGTAATCATCGTTCCTTTAGAGTCACTCTGCTACTTTTGGAGGATATTTGTAAATTTGTAGGACTTAAATATACCTATTTCCCCCACTTTTAGTGATGTTCTTTATGAATGTTTCTGTCAAATGAGAGAGGATATTTCAATCTACAAAATCATGAAACAGAAATGATCTGCTTCATAATTTCATTTTCTTTCCTTGTACTAGGACCAACTCTTGACAGATTTGGCAGGCAAGCAATGGGCTACTCTTTTTTTTGAAGGTCTCAGGTCATTATAAGGAACAGTTCTCTGTTGCTTTACATATTACAGCTGCAGTCTCTACGCTCTTTTATTTTTACTTTATTATTATTATTATTATTATTATTATTATTATTATTATTATTATTATTATTATTATTATTATTATTATTATTATTATTATTATTATTTAGTCTTAATAGACCACCCAACCCCCAAAGGGCTCTGGGCGGTGTGCAATGAAACATAAAACAGATACAATACAAATATCATAAATACAATATACCAATAAAACATTAAAATACATTATAGCAGCGAATTCATATAAAATTACAGATACAAATACAAACCAAAGGCCAGGAGGGTCAGCATTGCCCAAAGATAGATGGAGTCAGCTATCAGGCAATGCCGGAGATGGCAAAACTGTTGTGGGGGCTTCAGAGGGGGGCAGGCAGTCTGCGGCTGGCATCCCCAAAGGCCCAGTGGAATTTCTCGGTCTTACAGGCCCTGCGGAACTCACCAAGGTCCCGCAGGGCCCGGACAGCAGATGGTAGAGCATTCCACCAGGACGGGGCTAGGGCTGTAAAGGCCCTGGCCCGGGTAGAGGACAGCCGCATTGACGAGGGGCGGGGGACTATCAGCAAATTGGCCTCTGCCAAGCACAGAGGCCTATTCGGGACATATGGGGTAAGACTTTACCAACCAGGATCATTTTCTGCTTCCTGAAAAAGCTCCTCCCTTGATCCTTCTGAATGTTGAGACTGGCCTTCACTCTGAAGTTCACAGATGTCACAATACATGTTGGTTTTCTGGGTTGTGTGGCTGTGGTCTGGCAGCTTTTCCTGCTAACATTTCACCTACATCTATGGCTGGCATCTTGAGAGACATATCATGGTAAGATGTGTTTCTTTCTGTGCCACAGTGTGGAGTGCTTGTATAGTGGGGTGTTTGTTTTGTCCATCTCACAGGGGTGAGGGGGGTGATGCATATTTGAATGTGTCTGGGTGAAGTTCAATTACAACAATATTTGTAGTTGCAATTGCTTGTGCCTTGGTGAAGTTCATCTGCAGTTGCATTTGAATGTCCCTGGTTTTTTGGTTTTGTTGTTCTTTAGTACTGGTAGCCAGGTTTTGTTGATTTTCAGACTCCCTTCCTTTTTGTTGCAACTTGTCCTGGTGTTTCAATGTGTAGTCTGACATAGTAGCTATTGGAATAGATTTCAATGTGTAGTCTGACATAGTAGCTATTGGAATTATCAAGAATTTCTGTGCCTTCAAATAAGTTCCTATGTCTGGCTTGGTTTAAAGCATGTTCAGCTACTGCTGATTTCTCGGGCTGAATTACTCAGCAGTACCTTTCATATTCTTTAATTCTTGTCACAATGCTGTGTTTTGTAGTCCATATCCATTAGTATTACAATTCAGGTATTAAGACATGATAAGAAGTCTTTGGTAAACAGAAGAAAGGTTCATGTATAACTTCAGCTGAGAATCTATGCTGTGTGTGTAAAGTGTTGTCAAGTCGCAACTGACATTGCATCCCCAACAGGGACTTGCAAGCAAGTGATTAAGCAGAAGTGATTAACCATTGCTTTCCTCTGCAGAGTCTTCCTTGGTAGTCTCACATCAAATACTGCCCTGTTTAGCTTCTGATGTCTGACAAGATCAGGCTATACCATGCCACTTTACCTCCTGAATTTATTCTAGTCTTGGCAAAAAACAAATAAACAAAAAAGCCATATTCTTGAGCAACATTAAAATCTGACAGAAGAGACACTGTGTGTTTATCCCTGAATCAGACAGAGATTTACTATTTGGCCTTATGTAAAACTTCATTTTGAGATATTGAAGCAAAAATTAAGTTGTTTGTTGACAGTGAAAATATTGCCTAGAAAATGTTAAGGCTTTGAAGGGTTTAATGCTGTTCTGTGTGTCATGCATAAAATTGGTTTCCTTCTTTTTTTCAGTAAGATTGATATACCTACTTCATAAAACCTCATTTTCAATGCAACTGTATGCTTGTCCGTCTCTTTCACTTACAAATAGGATAAAATTCCAATTAGGGATCAACTAGTGGAATCCTAAACAATAGATTTAGATGGGTATGTCAATAAGTTTTTCAGGGACCAATTTTCTTTACGTTTAAACAGTAGGAGCAAAGGTGCACATTTTCTGTGTGTTCTGTCCTAGCACTGTGATATTTAGACTGAGACTGTGCATGCACCCTTGAATTCAGTTTTGATGCTCCAATCTTAAAATGTACAGCTATACCCAAGTATTTTTGATGAAAGATCCTAATCACGTTGTCAGCACAAAACTACTGTTTGTGAAGTTACACCATTACTGTAGGGTAACCAGATGCAAAGCAAGTTGCAGGCTGTGTATGTTTAAGGAGATATGTAGGGAAGGAAATGTTGCTACTGCATATGCCAAAATGTCATCTTCGGCACACTTATTCTGTTCTTTTCTGCATCACACTACTTGAGATACCATCCTTATGCAATTGTTGAAGCAGCAGTCATATGGATTGCTTGTATTTTGGGAGCTGTCATACTTGAGAAAAGTATTTTGGGGATTAAACAACAAAGAACCTTTGCACTTTAGGAACTAATGAATTTACTATGGTCTAAACTTTCATGAGTCAGAGTCCATCATCAGATGTATAACAAATTATGATAGAGTCAGCATTAAAATAATTTTTAAAAGCCCTTCTGATTGTTTTGAAATGGTGGACCAAACAGTATGAAGAACTGCTGTGGTGTGGATGGGGGAAGGCAGGGAAGACTGAGAAAACTCAAAGAAAGCACATAGTTCTCCTTTGCTTTCTCTGAAAAAGGCGAGAAAAAGGTTTTCTTAAACTTAAACAGGTTTCAGAAACCATGGGGATTCTCTGGTATGAGGGCAGGGTGGGTACTGAAGAGGGCAAAATATATGCACAAATGAGAATCAGACCTGAAGGGAATGTATGTTCAATGTGAAGGGAATGTATGTTCAGTGTGAAGAAGACCATACATGTGTAAAAGCCCCCTGACAACATAGAGGTGATGCTGATTGGGAAGGGTGAGGTTTTGGAGAATGTATACTTCCCAGCTTTTGATTGAGTCAAAATAATTTTGTTATAAAGGAGCTTGAGATAAAGGTTCTGCATCTTTGTACTCACTCAGAGTCATGGACCTTTCCAAGATGCAGGCATCTTCTCCAGTGGAAGACTGATGAATCCCACAAAAGCATACTACTTTCCCCTTCATCTGGTAGTCTTTTATTCTTCTTAATTATTGTCAATTGTCATAAGTGAGGTTTTTTTGTTCTTTGGATCACATATAGAGATTGATTACGCCAATCACTCTTGACTCCTTACAAAGTTTATTCTCAGTTGAACTTTTGAATTATTTCCCTATTCAGGCATTTGGAATTCTTCATCACAAGTTGTTCTTTTTCCAGTCAGCATTACACTGCTCTTCTGCCACATGCTTAACTCAGTCAATCTGACTCTTAACTGAACCAACAGTTGTTTTTAACTTTCTCACCAACATTCTGTCAGCTCTCATTGATTGCTGTTAAAAAGAAGAAGAACCTAACCTGTCCATCACGTACTTTTTTTTTCTGTTGTGGCATCTCCATACTAGCAAAGGGTCTCCATTTTTTTCAAAAGGTCCTGTGACTTTGAGGAGTGTGTTTCACCCATCTTCTCTCTTGCAGTTCTTCTGCCCAATCAGAACTTTCCTTTCAAAACACCAAACACAAAACACTATTATTTGAAAAAAGTCTCCAAATATCTGCAGAAGTTATAAGAAGTATTGCCACTTGCCTTTTGAGATTAGAGGCCATATGGAATGCAGATTTTCTTACTGAGATACTGCTGGTGACAGTCAAACTGTTTTAAAGTGGCATCAAAGGTGACAGGAGACTCTTAAATTTTCAGTTTTGTCACCTGGCAGCAATTTATGTGACATAAATTTTTCTCCAGGTTACACTGCAGAACTACATGCAGTTGCAGTACAACTTATGGTTCTTTCTTTCATCCGCATGCCCCTAGGATATAATTAGCATGTATTCTGCTACCCTGAGCTTTTTGTTACATGCTGGGAAAGCAAGAGTATGTCTTAATTCTGGCAAGTTCATGTGCATTTAAAGGCAACACGCTTTCAAAATCGCCATCAATATGGAAGACAAAGAAGTCACAGTATCTCCCATTATTCTGTGCTTCCCATGCTGCTATAGCAAACAGGACTTGCAATATGCGGAAGAAGAAGAGGCAGTTGAAAGGATTGGGGAGCATATGGGTGGGAAAAACTTCTGTTTCAGTGTGAATTTGAAGCATAAATCTTTAGGTTATAACCAGGCAACCCCAGTTGTTCACTGTTGGGTTTTCAATTATTATGTGCCTGGATCACCTCACCTTTTCCTCTAGCCTTCGCTTCTGATGCTAATCAGTGCTTTTGTACCCCTGTAAGAAATGAGGCCTGTACCTAGCAGCTGTATTATGTGAAATAATCAAACAAGATAGATATATTGTAAGTTAAAAGTAATGAGAAATAGTGGATGAGCAATTCTTCTGGGTGTTAGAAGGCAGAATATTTGCTGCTGTTTATTCCTGTCCTTTCCTTTATTTCACCTACAGTATGAAGAAAGAGTGAGGAAGCAGAAGTTAGTAGAGGAGAGGATTTATCATGCAAGCAGAGGGAAGACTTGTGCTTCTGGTTTAGGAAGATTCATTTCTCCAGCGGAATGCGTTCAGAAATGAGTTGGTTGAGGCTCTCTAATACATTAATGAACACTATGTGTCTTTTACATAGTTAGAATAGCAGTACCAGTTACTGTACTCTGGGCAGAGCATAAGAGAAGGTTTATTTTATTTTACATTTTCATATGGCTCAGCAACTGATGACGAATGTGAATGATTTAAAAAGAAGCGTTCTTGCTACTTGTGCACTGGAGTACATTAACGAAAATGGCTACCACTGAGACTACTATCACATTTCACTTTCTGCATTTTAGTTCATTTCATCCCTATGGAGGAATAGTGGCAGGTGTCCTAGGGAAAATACTTGCCTTATGGTTATAATTGATTGCTCAGTGGGGAAAAGCAGTGTCTGCTAAAGTGGACATTTTAGTTAGATCTGGCTTCTAAGTAAATGCAGTCATTTTTATCTCTTCACTGCCTTTTATGTATTTTAATCTAGCCAGTCAAGCAGAAGAAAGACTGAGCACCTGTTTCCCTGGACCATTGGAGATTACAAATGAGATCATGCAAGCATTAATGCCACTAGAAGATGAACATTTCAAAGTGGTGCTCACTTTTAAATGGGACTAGGGATACTCCATCTCCCCAATTTCTTTGTTGCTCTTTGTATTAAAAAAATGAGTTAATTAAAAAAGGTTAGAGGGGATTGTCTCATTTAGTGGAACAGCACTTTCATGTCAGGGATCATTACAGCTAAAAGTTATTTCTGTCTTCATAAGCTTTGCAAACTTAGGCCAGCCACCTAAAACCAATTACTAGTGAGAAAGTCCCACTGAATAGAGAAAAAAACTTGCTCATGAGGAAATCAATTTAGGCTTATAGTGTTAGTAGGTAATTCACTGATCTCTTCTGAAAAAAATAGATGTACGTTTGTTCATTAACAAAAGAGGAGGAAACACTTGAATAGTGCTCTACTAGTTAATATTCTCTTGTCTGACTGAAATTTGTCAGGGAGAATCTCTTGGGTGAGGGATACAGTCCCTGAACATTTCATCCCAACTGGAAGAGGGAGGAGATTTACTGTCAGAGATGTGTTTCGCCTATAAGGCTGGAGTGCTCACTTCAATCTGTTTGAACTTTGGCAGGTAGGATTTCATCACTGATGTGTATCGTCTTGGGGAATTGCATCATAATTGGATGGAAAACAATATATACATATGGTGTATGTTCTGTTGAAACCAATGAACATATGATAGGATGGGAATAATGAAGGCCCAATAATGTAAACAACCATTTTTGAAACAAAATAAATTTTGTACTTCCTCAGAATAAGTAGGAAACACACACACACGGTGTGCAATCAATTGCAAATAACAGGTGTTCTTGTGTTAGAATGATTTATCGTAATGAGATAAATATGTGTATGTGCATGTATGTGTTGAATTATGGCCATGGTTTTCTTCTCTGCACCAATGCTTCTCTTCCAGCTTGGAAGGCAGGCCAGGGAGACTGAGGTGGCCATTTGTCAGCAAAAGCTAACTTGCCTTATTGTGGTTGATGAATGAGAGATTCTTCTGGAACACTGAGGTGGGAGTGTTGACTTGTCAGTCATGAAACAAGCAGATGCATTCAAGTGCAATCTACAGTTCTACACAAATGGAACATGGCTCTTATATTGTCCAGCCTAGATATCCATGGGCACATGATTGTAATTTGAGTAAGTCTGATGTTTCAATTGTTAATAAAGTTGGACATGGAGACACATTTCACCAGTCATGGATGGTTTACTGCTGGACAACTGTTGTTTTTTTTCATTTTGGTGGGACTTCAGTGATGGATTGCACATGGAAGTTAGGGTAACCAGCATGCAATTGCATGTATGATGCATTGCATCATACACCTCTTCACTGATGTGTAATGGAGTTGGATCAGGAGTGACAAGCTGTATTTCATACTGAAGAAGCATTTATTTCAAGTAGGCTTCTTCTCAGCTGCAAATTCAGAGTTCTACATTTGTAATTGTTTTTCTTCACAGTCAGCCTATCTACCAGAACATGCTTATACTGGATGTCTTGATGATGTGTTGGTTTTATCAAAAATAAACATGAGTCTTAATAAATAGATTTCTGTGGCTAAAACTTATTGGTTTTTATCCAGTATAAGAGCAAACAGACTGAGAAAAGTTTGCATTTTGCATAACAACTCATGCAAGTTATTCATGCACTTTTGCCACACATCAAGCAGTTCTCCATAAAAAATTATTGCTGCATTTCATGAGACTCACTAAATGATATCTAATTAACATTTCCTGTTTTATAAATAGATTGTAAAGTCCATGCTACAGGCAGAGAAAAGGCCACATGAAGTGTTGTTTTTGCTGTCTGCAGTGATCTATTTTTAATGAATCTTTGCTGAATGTAAGCTGATCTCTTTACATAAGTATAACAAATGTATGCAGCAGCTGCTGAATATGAATGAGGTTGTCCTCCCTCCAGTGTGTTTGAATAGCTCAGTTGTCCATTTCTTTTGCCCTGGAATGAAATCTCCTTGTGCAATCTGCATCACATTGTTGGGTAATCTAGCATGGGCTGGCATCTGGAGTTGGCCTCCAAAGTTGGCTCCCAAGTCACGCGGGAGACGTACCGCATGCTGTAACTTCTCGACTAGTAAGAAGAAAGGGCAAGGTTTGGTCTCCTGCATTGGAACTCTCTTGCCTTGTCTTCCTTCCAGATATAGAACGCTTACAGTGGTGGTAACTGCTTCTGCGGTTTCCGCACACTTAATGACCGGTAGAACCAAGCTAATGCGTTTACTCATGCGTAGCTTCTTATACCGGTGGTTTCTGTTACTACTCGCATCAGTATTCATTTACCTGATCAGATGAGTGTCCATCAGACATCATAGACATCTCCACTTCTATGAGGATGGGGTGGAGAAAAGGAATGTTCAACAGAAGGAATCTTGCCATATTGCACAAAACAACACTTCTAGGGGATGGCTTCATTGACAGACACTTTGAGTTGGATAGAATTTACTTGAAGCCTTCTTAGGAATCACTGCCAGTAGGTATGTCTACAGATTTGGGGACTGTGATCCTCCAACCATACATGGCAACTTTACCCACAATGATATCAGGCATCTTCCAGGGAGATTTAAGTTGCCTTAGTACAAGGGAAACCAAGGACCCATAAATGAGATTTGAAAGCCATGACTAAATTCATCCTGAAGGAAGTATTAGCAGTCATACCCCTTATAACGTAAGGCACTATATAGGAAGAATCCCTGGTAGTTGTTTTTAAGGAACCCTTCCTATTATTTCAGTTTGTTTTGTTCTTTGCTGCCACCAATATACATTAAAGCCCACAAAAACTGATTTTAAACGGTCACCACCCTTCTTGGGAAAACACAGACACAGACTGAAAAAATAAAAGACTGGAACGGGTTTTAAAATGATCAAAACTCAAAACTTTTATTGCTGGCTTAACAGAGGCTTCTCAGGTAATTTTGAGAGGATGTAAGCGTATTGGTTTCAGAGAAAGTTTGTTAAAGCTTAACGGTTACAGAGAAATATTGTTTTAACGGTTAATGGTTGCAGGCACTTCACTTAAGTTACAAGAATGAACACTCGCAGGTGTCACTTTATTTAAGATCTTTCACTTTAGACAAACATGTTCCACAAAGATGTTTCTTTGGAGGTTTCACACTCCCTCATAAAAATAAAAACTTCAGTCCGCTGCACCTCACCACAAAAATAAAACACCCAGTCTACGCCCTGTGGGATTCAGGCATACAGCCTCCCTCTCCCACAATCCTAAAATTTGGCTTCTCTGCCACAGGATTTGGGCCTCCCAAAGACTGGTGCTAAACGTGGAGGACAGACTTATAGACTGTTAGAGGTTTCCCTCAAAAACAAAACACCTGAGGGCGGACACTCGCCTCCAAACCCAGGGTTTTAGTTGACTCACTAGCTTCCTCAGCTATTAATAAACAACAGCCGTGAGAGATCTGGCGCTGCTACAAAAAGCACCCGAGGGCACACAAGCTCACACAGAGCCAAAAAGTCCAAAGACTCAAAGCAAGAACCAAGATTCAAGAACCCTTCAGCACTCTCGCTGACAGTATTTATAGTATCTGCGTTTTTTCTCTGGCCAATCAGGGCTGGCCAGGGCTTAACTCTTTCAGGGGCGGCTCCACCCTGTAACCTGAATGCAGGATAAATGCATTCGTCACACCCCTGCTTCGTAAAAGCATCTTTAAGAGCATCAGAGCAAGGCATTGTTTTCCTCCCCCCAAAATGGATGCCCACTTGATGGTTCTGTGATCCATCTCATTCTCTTCTTAGGCTAGAATAGGGCTTTCCCCAAAAAAACTCTTTCCCTATCAACACCACAGCTCTATACATAGACTCTAAAAACATCTGAATCCTCCAGTTCCAAGAATTCTCGTCCTCTGACTGAGATCTAAACTCCACTCACTCCCAGAATGTCACTTACACACAGGGTCTATGAGGAATTAATGCTTCACAACCAGGTTGTTTTCCCCTGCCTCGGAATATGCCTAGCTTCGAAGTAATGTTATAGAGAATGCAGTTTTCATAAATTATTCTCCTCAGGTCTGTCACAGGCCAATTTTGCACAATGAAATTGCCCCTCTGTTGGCACGGGGAATGCCCCAGTGCAATTGGGAGTTTTACACTGCCCCCAGCACTGCAGTGTGGCTGTCATGTTTCTGCCCCAGAACCGCCCTGCGGCATTGGCTTTGCTCCGCGAATTTGCTGAAGCGCAAAGGTTGAGGTCCTTTTGAAATGCCCCTTTGTTGCTTCGGAGGCTTCTGCTGCTGTGCAAAACTCCTTCATAGCAGAAATGGGGCCAGTTTTCCTGCTTCGCTGCTCTGGCCCACCCCACCAATGGACAGGCGCTGAGAAGCAGTCCCCCCCCCAGTGAAAAAAAGGTGGAGAAACCTTGGTTTTTAAAAAGGAGGGAGAAACCTTGGGCAGAAAAGCGGCATGTGCAGGTGCCGTGAACGGAAGGGCAGCAATTCTCTCACACACGCAAGGAGTTTAGATTTAGATTTTAGACAGAGGGGGGTGGAGGATGGCGATCCCGTCGCATGCAAAAGGATTTTAGATGGGGGGGCAAGGGCGCCGATTCTTAGCACCTGTTTTGTGTTCAGAGTCATTTAAAACTAAAATAGTGAAAGTGAGTGTGGGGAATGGGGCAAGATTCAGCCAATCCGAACACAGGAAATGGATGCTGCTCGTGCACGCATGAAAGAGACCATGGAAGAGCTTGAAGTGCTTAAGCTTTATGGGAAAGCCACAGGCTTGTGGGGAACCATTCAGGGCTTCCTGCACTGGCCCTGACTCAAGCGAAGGAAAGAGCCAGGCAGCAGTGGGGAACTACAAGCAGGGTGAGAAGCCCCGTGGCAGGTACTCTCCCCAGCTAAGCCATGGAGCACTTAGAAAGTGCAAAATCAGCCACAGAGTAAACTCCTACCTCACATTCTCCCTTCCAGGTCTTTTATGTAAAAAAAAAACCCTCTGATTATAGGCATGTTAAATTGTGGTCTCCACAAGCCATTTATGCCTATTTCTTTCCCTGGGACATACTGATCAGGCTTCACCAAGTTTCACAAGAGTCACTTGCACACCCAAAGTTCTTGATGCCAACATTTGTGACTGCTTAATCTTCACCATTTCTGCATACTTTGCACATTCTCTCAGTCACTTTTCATACTCTTAAGACTTTGGAGGTTTTTACCTCAGGAACTGTTGCTGTATATTTCCCAATCACCCAGAAAGATTACATATGGCAGTGATGGCAAACCTTTTTGAGACCAAGTGCCCAAACTGTAACCCAAAACCCACTTATTTATCACAAAGTGGCAACGCAGCAATTTAACCTGAATACTGAGGTTTTAGTTAGAAAAAATGGTTGGTTCTGAGGCATGCATTACTCGGGAGTAAGCTTGGTGGTAGTTGTTGGCTTTGCTTTGAAGCAACCATGCAACCCTTCGAACAGGTGAATCACGACCCTAGGAGGGTTTACTCATAAGCAAGCCACATTGCCAGCAACTGAGCTTACTCCCAGGTAAAGGATCGCGCTTTAGTTCTTTGAATGAAAATCAGTGGGATTTAACAGCGCTTAACAGGGTTACCTATACTGCTTCCCCAAAACTAGGTCTTAGGTTTAATGCTAATAATCGAGCCCAGTGGCCCAGGCCAGCCTAGATGTGGGGGGGGGGATTTCCCCCCCACACACACACACGATAAACTCTGTTTGTGCATGCCCACAGAGAGGGCTCTGAGTGCCACCTCTGGCACCCGTGCCATAGGTTCGCCATCACTGACATATGGGATCCATATACCAGTATGGTACACATTGTGGTATATACCAGTGTGGTACACACTTTTACCTCAAGGAATTAGAGACAGAGGGAGATCCCTACCCTGCTTAAGAACTTCTAAATCAACACTCAAACGTCGAACAGCTCTTTTTCCCTCTGCTCCTCCCCCTCCCTCCATGTGCCCCATTTCTAGCATTCTTGCCAGATCACCTAGCTAGAATGTGGTTGGCAGATACTGGAAAATGCGGTGGACTTGACTCTGTCCATCATAGGCACATATTTACAAAACACTGATTTGATTCAGTTGCTGCCTTAAGTTATTTTGGCAACTGTTACCAAACTGGAGAGCATAATGCATGTACTCCAAACATGCTGTGCTGCATAGAGGGTCACTTTGACCCTGCTTGAAACATTTGGTTGCCATCTAGGAAAGCTTTCAAAACAAGGGCACTTTGCAGAGGAAGATGTTGTCTTCTTGCTTTAGCATGGGTATGCCGCTGTTGCTTTTGTGCAGGTGTAAAGAAATAAAGAAGCCATAATCACTCGCTGATGCTCCCAGGGCAGAGAGAAAAATCAATACTAACTTCCTCAGTATTGCTATTATTTGTCTGGAGTATCAGATGCTGAAAGCCACCTGAAGCTGTAACATGCCAACACGGCTTATTACTAGGTAATAAGGGTATCAAACAAGTGAAGGTGCATTTTCTGACTGCTATTCCTTCTTTACTCTTATCCTTCTGTCCCATAAAGGCACAAATAGTAGTGACCCTACAGGCTTCCATGTAAGAGGCCAACATTGGAAACTGGATGGCAAAATATGGATGGCAAATCCTTTCCAAAGAAAGCCAAGCTACTCAGCTTTCCTAGGGAAACTTTTATTACACAGGGCCAGGGTGATTTCTCAGGGTTTGTGTCTGGAACAATGCATTCTTTTTTTTCCCTAAAGCATTTCAGATCCAAACAGCAGAGCAAGAAAGGTTTGTTATCATACTTGTTTACACAAAACCAAGGTTGTTTGAGAGGTTTTAGACTGAAGATTTTTATGCTGAACTAACAGCCTTTGGTTCTGGTGGGTTTTCCGGGCCGTGTGGCCGTGGTCTGGTGGATTTTGTTCCTAACGTTTCACCTGCATCTGTGGCTGGCATCTTCAGAGGTGTATCACAGAGAAAAGTCTTTTTCACACTGTGTCTAAGTGAGAAGGGAAAGTACTGGGACTGATAACCCCACCCGCAATACAATACACTCAACCACACCTTTGCATAGCAAGTTCCACCCAAACACTTAATGATTGGTTCCCCACCCTGGGACATGGACAGTCCACACTAAACTTTCCCTTCTCACTTAGACACAGTGTGAAACAGACTTTTCTCTGTGATACACCTCTGAAGATGCCAGCCATAGATGCAGGCGAAATGTTAGGAACAAAATCCACCAGACCGCGGCCACACAGCCCGGAAAACCCACCAGAACCAGTTGAATCTGGCCGTGAAAGCCTTCAACAATAACAGCCTTTGTTTACACAGAGAGGCAATCCCAGGTCTTTTCAGGGTACACACAGCTTTGCTCTCTGTTGTATCCTCCAGGACATTCTATTTTTTATAGTTGCCCTATTTATATTTTATGCTGAACTACTCATTGCTAAATGTCCAAGTCCACAGCCATGCTTATGGGTTTATATCAGGCATGGTCCACATGACTTGCAGTTCTGATCAGGTCTACCCCTAACCACCTTATCTATCAAATCAAGTTTTAATAGCAAAACTTTTTTAAAAAATCTCTCTCAATACCTGTTTAAGTTATCTCATAAATCCACATAGATGTCCTCCATCTATATGAAGGGAGATCCAATATGATGTAGTGCTTAGTGTGCAGAAAATATAGCCTAGGTGAACTACATCCAATCTCACTAAACTTACCCAGTAATGTTGGGAAAGTGACGCACTCTCAGTCCAAGACACACACTCTTAATCCATTTAGAAGGCTGTTGTGATGATAAAAGGGGGGAGGGAGAATAATTTTGTAGGCTGCTTTGAACATCTTGGAAGAAGTGTAGGATGACAGTCCAGGTATAGATATACAGATATTGCTGGTTTTTATTAAGGGGAAGGATCATGGTACAGCACATTGCAGAATGTCCTGAATTTAATCTTTACCATCTTCAATTAAAAGAGAGCAGTCTGGCATTACTAACCTAGATGGATCAATAATATGTTAGATAAACCAGCCTCAAATGTTCATCCTGGCCTTTGAGGTTCTTTTTGCCTGCTACCTTTGGTCAATTTGAAGTTAACAGACAATAGTCTTGTATTTGATTTGGATTCTCTTACTGCATTGTGAAAACAGATTACCTGTATATACTCATGTATAAGTCAACCCGCATATAAGTCGAGGCACCTAATTTTACCACAAAAAACTGGGAAAACTTATTGACTTGCGTATAAGTCGAGGGTGGGAAATGCAGCAGCTACTGGTAAGCCCTGATTCTCCCTTTAAATCCACTCAGAAGGGGGGGTGATTTAAAGGGAGAATCTGGGGAAAATTTGAGGGTGCCTGTCAGGGGAGGAATGTTTTATGGATTTTACCCCTCATGCGCTGTACCGGATTCTAGGACCTTAGTTCAAATAGCGTATGTAGGTCCGAACGGGTACCTGCACAGACAGCCATAGCGTTGGACTTTCGTTCATGTCTCCCGGCTCTACCCCCCTCCTCAATCTGCTATAATTTTCAAGCTCCTCGACTGGGAGGTGCAAGTAACTTCCCCTGGTGAACTCGGGTTGCCACTCAAAAAAGCCGAAGCCGGCTTCGGAGTGCAGAATCATCCCTCGCCTCGACTTCCGCCGTGGCCAGCCACAATCAGCCAGCCGAAGCGTACGCTTTCGGCGTAATGCACAGAATGGGGAGTAGACTCCGTGGTGGCAGTGATGAAGCATGCCTTTCAAAATCCTCCTACGTAGCTCCTGTAAGCATCGGTAAACTCCTAAAAAAAAGGGACGTGGCACTCCACATTTCCCTCCATAGAGAGCTGCAGCCAATTGGGAGCCATGAGAGCTGAAGACAGTACGAGGAGGTAATCCCGCCTCTCTGAACTTGGCTCCAGAGACATGAGTCAGCTGCTGTGTGGAGAAACGGAGGAGTCGAGCTCAGGTAACCATTTCCGCGGACACGAGTCAAACCTGAGTTGCCTTGTGTGTGCGGAGAGGGCCAATGTTAGCAGTACCAACATTTCAGAGTATCTTTAGGAGACACCCCCCCCCCGATGATACCACCCAGGTTTGGTGAAGGTTGGTTCAGGGGGTCCAAAGTTATGGACCCTCAAAAAAGTAGCCCCATCTACTATTAGCTCCTATTGGAAACATTGGGGGATGGGGGCATTTCCTTTGGGGGTCCATAACTTTGGACCCCCTGAACCAAACATCACCAAACCTGGCTGGTATCAGCAAGAGATTATCCTGAAGATACCACCCAGCTTTAGTGAAGTTTGGTTCAAGGGGTCCAAAGTTATAGACCCTCAAAATGCAGCCCCATCTACTATTAGTTCCCACTGGAAACAATGCGGGATGGGGCATCTCCTTTGGGGATCTATAACTTTGAACCCCCTGAACCAAACTTTACCAAACCTGGCTGGTATCATTAGGAGTGTCACCTGAAATTTTGGTGCTGCTTGTCTAAAAACTGCGCCCCCTGGAGGCTGACAAAATAAAAACCCTAAAATATTTTTTAAAATACACCTCACTCGCGTATAAGTCGAGGGGGGCTTTTTCAGCACAAAAAAAAGTGCCGTAAAAGTCGACTTATATGCAAGTATATATGGTACTTGTTTATGTGGAAATAAGTGTATTCATTTCTAGTTGACTATTATAGAGTCATTATAGGTTTGAATGACTCAGATCATTATTTTGATGAATTCCATTATATTATACATGAGAATAGAATTTGTGTTAAAATGAAAATCCAAAATTGTAATTTTGCTATAGATGAGGTACCACTTTATTGTTGTTAACTATACATAAAATCAGTGTTCTGGTTTCTGGTTGGAGTGCAGGCAGGCACTCCCACAGTGCAAGCAGAGCATTTATTTTATTTATTTATATTGGTGTTATTTTATATTATTTATTTTGGATGTTAGTGGCAGTAGGGAAGGGAGAGTTGTGGAGGTAGAGGGAAGGTCATGAGCTGTGGAATGTCTTTTTGTTCTTCTGCTTGAGCTCTGTTATTCTTGATAGTCAATTAACACCCTGAGTTGACTATCAACCAGGCAGTCAGGATTATGTTGAGTCCTTACATTCCTAAGTGTGTTTTTAATACTCGAAGGACACTGTCCCTTGCCTTTCCATCTCACTCTTTTATTCCACCCTGAGAAACAAGTTGCTTACTCTCTTGTTTTCCCATTGAATTATTATTAATTCCCACTGGTTTTAAGTAGTCTTGCAGCCCCATCCAAGCCTCAGGCAGCTGGCCACAGCACCACAAGTGCACTGCCCCACTGCTCCCATGGGGGTTTTCCAGCAACATAGGAACACTTCACAAGCGTTAAAGCCGCCCTGCCAAGAAAAGCCTCCATTGGTCTTAAAGGGTTGCGTAAGTCCGATTTTCCAGACAAAGGCACAATGTGCCGAATGGTGAGGAGGGAGTTGACTAATATCAGTTCCTCCCCTGGCCGCTGCCCCAACCCGCCCCCACTATGATGGCAGTCATGGGAGCATATGGATGCTGGCACAGCATCCAGTGCCACATCCCACTGCCAGGGAGCACAGTGGTGAACGCACAGTGGCAGTTTTGCCTCTCCACCAGGGCAAGTGCCCCCAGGAAGGTGAATTTACTGGTGCTGCCACACCACCATTCCCATGAGGGGATTCAGTCCCCCTCCTCTTTGGTTTGGGGTGTTAGAACATTTTAGGGTGGGCTTTGTTTGATGCTTTTTTGTTTTTTCTGGATGACCTTTGGGTTACCTTTGTTTTCTTTTGTTCTGGGT
The DNA here is from genome assembly GCF_021028975.2 of Sphaerodactylus townsendi. NCBI lineage: Eukaryota > Metazoa > Chordata > Lepidosauria > Squamata > Sphaerodactylidae > Sphaerodactylus > Sphaerodactylus townsendi. The sequence goes on along the minus strand of NC_059433.1, from coordinate 33,617,577 downwards.
GGTCTGGAATTGATTTTGTTCTGTGAGGTGGTTGTTTGATTAATTTCAGAAGTTGAGTTGTAGTTGTGTTCTTATGTCTCTCTCTTCCCTCCCTGTCTTATTAATTAGACAAAGGAAAGGCAAAATTCTATTGAAGAAGAGGCAAGGAAATCAGTTTAAATATTCTTCATACTTAGTCTCTCTCTCTCTGTGTATATATGTATATATATATATATATGTATACACACACATATATATGTATACACACACACGTATGTATGTATGTATGTATGTATGTATGTATGTATGTATGTATGTATGTATGTATGTATGTATGTATGCTCAGTGTTTGCGGAGTCAAAGTTTTTAAGCTTGATGTATAAATATTTTAGGTATTTAGAAATTTTAGCTATACTTTTTTATTTTAAGTACTTGCTAACTCAATGGGTCAAAAAAGAGCATGCTCTTTTAGAGATATATAAAGTTTACATTGTAAGCAAAGTAGAATGGATGACTTTTTAATCTTTCAAGTTGGCAACTGAAAGCAGGTTTCAATGTTTAGACAGCATTATCTTTGACTTAACCTGCAAAGAAGCCTTCCAATTCAGGGAGTAGGATGCCAGGTGCAAAATTAAGTAGCCTGGACTGTGACGGTGGTACTATCTCTACTACTTCTACACTAAAAATACTGGCAGACCAGACTTTTCTTATATCTGATACTTCACATAACATCTTTACCAAGTTACCAGACATTATCAATAAACTAAGTTTTTTATAACCAAAAAAGAACCTTGTTGACTCAGGGTTCTAACAAGGAGAAATTGTTACTTAAGCAGCCAACTCAGATTACCTTGCAAGTTTATCCTTTCAGTGCTTTTATTCCAGATTGACATATTTTAAGACTAGCTAAAGCTAACTTGAGCCAGCTATTAGAGAGACCCATAGATACTGTTGATTGAAATCTGTGATGCTGCTACCTAGTCCTGTAGGAATGACAATATTTTTTCCTCTCCTTTTGTTCTTTGATAATGGGATATACATAATTTATGTTCTTAAGCAGGAAAGAATTTACCCCCGTTAACACCTCGAAAAGACTCCTTGTATCGTCATTGAACCATTTTAGCTAGATCAGGGTCTAAGAAACCACTACTGCCCACTAACCTGAGAAAGAAGGAATTGGAACTAGACTCTTCAGTTGCATTAATCATATAAACAGTTACAAACAATGACCTCCTGCAGAACAGGAGAATATTATTATGAGGTTTGATAGAATGAAAAAGGTACTTCAAGGAGAAGCAGAAAGAAAGGATACTCCCCCAAAACCTCCCAAAGAACAATTTGAAGAAGCTAAGCCTTCAGTTTTTTTAATTTTTCTGCAATGCAGCCCACTAGGATACAAAGTAAAACAGGTTACTCACCTGCAGAGGGCTTCCAGGTGGTGAGGGGAGATGGTCAAAACCGAGAAACCCCCAGCCACCTGAAAGCCTTCCATAGGGCAAAATAGACTTATGCCACCCTTTCAAGAGCCATAAGTCCAATTCCTGTTCCAGTAGCCTTCCAGGCCAAAAGCCTGGTAAACACTGATTAAGGTTTTGGGCTGCCCATTACTTATTTAAAATATTTATACCTCATCTTTCTCCCTTAAAAGGGGACCAAGGCAACCTACAAGTCCATAGAGATGCTAGTTATATATGAAAACATTAAGCACAACCACACCTTAAACCAGACAAACTCATAACATTTGTGTGGTGTGTCAATTCAATTTATTACAGTCAAAGACCAGCAAATTACAGTCAGGGACCGACAAATTCTATACAGCAAATTACAGTCAAATTACAGCCAGAGGATCCTCTGAAGATGCCAGCCACAGATGTAGGCGAAACGTCAGGAGAGAATGCTGCTAGAACACGGCCATACAGCCCGGAAACCACACAGCACCCAAGTGATTCCGGCCGTGAAAGCCTTCGACAATACAAACTCATAACAGTTTGCTAGCCAAGAAAGCATCATTTAATATCCATCATATTATTCTAGGCCTCTCCTGCCCAAGTCTACCCACTATACCATGCTAACTTGTGATGTTCTTTTGCGCCTTTCTCAGTGGCACAATGAGCAATGATTATTGTTACTTCTGATGGATCTATGCACTAACAAGGCATCCAAGTCTCTACGAATAAGGGAATGTCATCCTTTGTATCAAAAGAATAATGGGCAGAACCCATATTGGTCTTTTGTACTCCTGTTTTACATCTTTCCAATTTCTGAGCTCTTCAGGGGGTACAGTTATCACCCTATGAATATTTGAATGCTACAAGAACACCATGAATATTTACTTTTTGTGATGTTAGCTGGAATGAGAGATTCCAATACTTGTCAGTAGCAGAGAGTGGAATGAAATATTATTAAATGTACTGATTTTACTGTACACTGGAAGTACTTCCAGTTCAGGCTTCCCTTTGATCCCTAAACCAGGAACTCCTCACACACTTTTCAGCATTGAATGCCAAACATTATTTTATCCAATCAGCCTCAAGTTAGAAAGTGCTGTGTGTGTTAAGTGTCATCATCAAGTCACTTCTGACCCTATGAATCAATGTCCTCCAAAATATGCTATTGTTAACAGCCTTTCTCAGGTCTGATGGCAGTGACTTCCTATATAGAGTCAATCCATCTCATGCTGAGTCTTCAGCTTTTCCTGCCATTATTATATTTTTCAGAGACTCCTGGTTTTCTCATAGTGCAACCAAAGTACAATAACCTCACTTTAGTCATTTTAGTTCAGGCTTGATTTGATCTAGAATCCACTAAGTACTAGACACAGCCAAATTTTATTCATTTTTATCTAAAGTACATTTGTCTCCCTAAGTATGCATAGAGGGCTTTTCCTCCCAAGGGCCCTTGTTCTGCATTTTCATAGCTGTTGACCGGATAGTAGCAGAATTCTATTGAGCAATGAGCTTTGGCACATCTTCCCTTCTCTTGCAATTTTCCAGCTGCCATGTTGGTTTGTTTTCTTACATATGTACCTCAGTTCCATCACATTTTCTGTGAGGATGCTGTTGTCAAAAGCCAAGGCACAGTGCTACTTTTTTTTTACGTGCATATGCTGAATCAATATATCAACCTACCACTAGAAGAGAGACTAAGCCCACCCAGCTCCCTGCTATACACACAACATGTCATTTTATCTCTGTGGAGAAATGCCTTCCGCTCAGGAAAACTGTGAGGTGAAAACGAATGAAGAGAACATGCAGGAGTGGCCAAACTGTGGCTCATGAGCTCTTTGTGACTCTTTGCCACATAATGTACAGCTTGCGGCCAGGGAGGCTGGTCGGTGAAGTGAGACTGATCCTCTCCTGACCTGTCTCCTGCTATTTGCGTCCTTGCCCTTGGCCACGCTGCCAGTCTTTGCTACAGGACAGCAAGGCTGAAAAGGGCAGCAAGAGCCTGGGTGCAAGAAGTGCCTGTCTCACAGAAATTGACACTGGGAGCTGCCAGCAATTTATAAAATTGACTCTTCAGCCATGCAGTGACCTGAGTTAGACCTTGACCATGGGGGTGGTGATTTTCATTTGGCCATTTCCGGCCAAGAAAACACCTTTTGGGGACATTTTTTGTCAAACAGCAAATTCCTGCATTTTAAAAGTGGTTTGCCATGTAACATGTGTAGGTGGACAGACATATAGAAGGCATTCTAGCAAGCAACTTTTCTTTACACTTCAGCTACTTCTAAAGCATATAGCCAAATTGTAATTGTAAGCCACCTTGAGACTCCTTAAGGTAGAGAAAAGCAGACTATGAAAACCAACTCTTCTTTGTCAGAACTGAATATATTCCCATCTTTACTGCTCATTCTGTTATTTTTAAAACAATTAAGGGGATGTTATATACAGAAACAGAAGATGCATTCAGAAATTATTTTATCATATATATTGTTTTATCATCTAATGGTAATAAAAATTACGCAGGTGAATAATTATTACATACCGGTATGTGTATTTCTTAATATTTATATAAAATATTTGTAACAAAATGTGCATGTAACGATACAAATGTGTGTGTGATATTTGTTCATGTCGTGTGGCTCTCAAACATCTGAAGTTTATTCTGTGGCTCTTAGAAGAGAAGAAGAAGAGGAGTTTGGATTTATATCCCCCCCCCCCATTCTCTTCTATAGGAGACTCAAAGGGGCTTACAATCTCCTTGCCCTTCCCCCCTCACAACAAACACCCTGTGAGGTGGGTGGGGCTGAGAGAGCTCAAAAAAGCTGTGACTAGCCCAAGGTCACCCAGCTGGCATGTGTGGGAGTACACAGGCTAATCTGAATTCCCCAGATAAGCCTCCACAGCTCAAGCGGCAGAGCTGGGAATCAAACCCGGTTCCTCCAGATCAGAGTGCACCTGCTCTTAACCTCCTATGCCACTGCTGCTCCTTACATTACATTACTCTTACATTAAACAACTTTGGCCAACATGAAAGGTTGCCCAAAGTTGTCATGTTACCAGTAATATACCCAAACCAGAGTTCTTTATCTAGATTCTCTCAAACAGCTCAGATTTTAAAAAAATATTAAAGGGAAAGGAAAATAACTTTTAAAAATCAGTTCTATCTCAGCTATAGACAGTTCCAAGTATAAAAACCAATACAATACAAGGCAATTCAGCCTAAGGCAGAAGAGCAACCATAGAAAGTCTTTTGAAGAATCCTTTATCAATTTCTCTAAAATGGTTTCAGTGGTTTTATAGAATTGGCTCATCTAGACCATTTGACCAGTAATTAACCAAACTGGGTGTTGAATAGAGTTGAATCTTCTAGATGATGGAGGTGACCCCACCTGAGCATTTTTGGCAATTAAGCCCTATCTGTCCAGTTTAGAATGTGGTTTTGTAAAAGTCAATTCTGTTATCTAAGGAATAACACCACTTAAACACAAACACAGTTTACAGCTTTAGCGAGGCCAAATTATTGCAAAACCAAATGGTTGCCTCATAAAAGACCCAATATACAAGATAAATGATCTCTAAGTAAATTTAAAAGAATATATACACTTTCTTCACAGCCACCCCTGAGCTAGAGGATTGTAGAAATTTGGGGACAGAACCAGCACAATAATGGCATGTAGAAGTGCAGAGTTGTAGCCTTAGGTTCCAGTAAAATTATGTTGCTTAGTATCTCTGTGCACATGTGTGTATAAGTATATAGGTTTAGAAAACATTAAACAGAAAAGCTCTTTCTTGCCTGTTCGACATAATTCTGCAAAGCAGGGAGCAAGTAATATATTGACTAAATGTTTGGGGATATACTGCTAAGCTCTACTTGGTTTCAAACCAATGTTGTTTGTCATAGTGAATACAGTCACTGGCATGAGCACTGTTAGAAGACAAAAGAAATACATGACTTGAAGAGAGACAACAGAAATACATAAATTGTAGAGCTGAATAAGTGCCATAAAGCTATGCAGCATAAAGTCATAAATCAGTACCCACAGAAAACTTTAGCTAGTTGCAAAATATTTTATTTCCTTTAGGGCTCAGGCCCAGATGGTCATAACAGCTTATAAAGCAACAAGCAACTTTTTTTTTGAACCAAGTGCTGTTGGAGTATATTGGGGAAAGATCATAAAGTTGAAGTTATAGTCTCTATCTCAAGTTAACATCAAAATTTTGGAAAAATGGAAGGCCAAAAACAGTACAACGTGAAAACTGCAGTATGTGTACCCAAAATATTGAGGTCACGAAGCATGAGTTGTGGCTGGCTCCTAGCCACTACTACATTCCATTCCAAATGCATCCATGTTTCAAAGCTCCACTAGCAGCTGAACCGAGTCCAGGAAGGTAAAGCTTCATTGCATTTGATTCCCATTCCTTGGAAATGGCAGCATTTCTAATCAGGTGGCTGGATCCAAGAGAAGAACTCAGACAGGAGAAAGCAGCTTTCTGTGTGCTTATTCATGGTGCAAAGCATTGGAATATAGCTCTTATTCTGTGTTCTCCTCTTGTGCTGATACCCCTCATCAGTAAACATTGCATATTTAATACATCGGGGTGGATCCAACCATCATCCAAGGAACCTCCCTCTAACTTTAAGTGGCTCTTACTTCAACCTAAGAGCTACTTTAATGGGAGGAAAGCTGAAGTGAAGTCTTTATTTACGGGGAGGAAGGCTGCAACTTTGCTCAGCGGAGAGATTGGATATATCCCACTGTACAACTTTTATTTCATCCATAATATGTGTACACAGAATGGAACCAGTATTTTCCATCCTGTAACTAAATCCATTGAAGGTAACAACTTTAGTATGTTTATTTATTTTACAACACATATATCACCTTTGTATCCAATCAGGGATAACAAATTGTCTAACAGAAACAAAATACTGCAAAAATACATCATAAAGCAACTAAAAACAAAACTAAAAAACTATGATAAACAAGGGTAGCAATTAAAACACAAGGCAGAAAGGGCGGGTCATTGAAGAAATTACAGACAAAACAAAAAGTCATTACTGGTGGAAGACAAGCTGAGGACAAATGGCCATAATTTGGGCAACATGGCCAATCCAACCTCAGAAGGTGAGAGCACCCAAAGAGCACCTCAGAAGATAACCTTAGAGACTGAGTAGTTTTCTTTTGCAATATGTGGTTCTTAAGGTATGCTGGCCCGAAATCTTATATGCCTTCTTGAATTGGGCCCAGAAACAAATTGGCACCCAGTATATATGGACAAAGACTAGAAAAGAGGTCCCAACAATATGCAGGATAATGCTGTGGTATTTGTATATAGATTCTGGACATGCCACCTAGTGTCCATTTGGGCCATCAAGGGGCAAGGATTTCCAGCTTCCATTTTTTAAAGAAATCAGTTTGTAACCTTTATTGACTCAGAGATACATGGCAAAATACAGAGGTAGCAGAGCGTGAAGCCATTTGAGAAACAAGTTCCAACCTTCCTTTTTGTAATCAGTGAGGGGGAATAGCAGCTATGGTTGACATGCTTGCTGCCATCTCTCCATGATAAACTTTGTTGTTGTCCAAGACAATGACAAGCAAATCCTAGAAACCAAGTAAAAATATGCTTCCTCCTGGTCCTTTTGAAAAGAGAAAGACAGCAACAATACACTGATTAAAATGGTGTTTTAAAACAAAACTAGAATTCTAGGGTCCATGTTCTGGCATGAAAAAAAAATCACCTCTAAAGAAAATGTTTATATAGAGATGGTTGAGCTCAGATACCAAGTAACCACATTATTTTCATTTGTCCTCTATTAAATATTTGTTTGCTTTACACATGCTGTCCACTCTTATACTAACTCACATTTGTTTATGGAAATCCAATTGAATATTGTTACATTAAAATACATATACGAATATATTATATCACATCCCCTGTATTTTTCTAGAAGTAAGTACTTCTAGGAGAATTTTCTAGAAGTAAGATACACCTCTCAAGGCTATTTCTCAAGCAAGATCCCACTGGAGTTACGCAGAGCTGCATTCTAGCTCCCCTACTTTTCAACTATTATATTAACTCCTTGGTACAACATTTAAAGAATCCAAGCTTCCATTCACTAAAGCTTACTAACAAAATGATTCCTGCCTTATTGTATACAGAGGACATAGTCATCATGTTTCACAAGGGGGGCCTCAGGAGAGCCCTCCATGCCTTTGCCACATACTTCAGGGAGGTTATGATAAACTACCAAATAATGAAAGTACTTGTCATTATAAAAAAAGAATGGACACACAGATAGTAAATTGAAGTGCATAATATCAAACAAACCAAAACCTTTAAAATCTAGGTCTGGTCCTCCAGTCAAGTGGTCATCAGAATCTGCATATAAATAATCCTCCACAGTATCAAAATTCTGCTTTACAAAAGGAGCTTCCTTTATCCCTGTAGCTCTTTCAAGGTTTTCCAGGGAAATGCTAAATCTCAGCTTTTATATTATTTATATTTATATTCCCAGGTCTGCATCTACAAAGAAAGGTGTTCGTTGGAAGCAGGTCAATCGAAACTCTTGCAAAAGATCCTTGGAGTTCCACAATGCGTTTCTCAGATCAGAAACTGAGTTGATGTCCATGGAGACCCATATGTGGATCCACGCAACCATCGCTCAACTTGGCAAAGCACAATGGAGAGGAAAACTTCAACAACACGGTTTCTCTGGTCAAGCCTTATTGCATCTGGGGTACCAAAAAGTGAAAGAAGCAATAAAGCATTGGCTTGGGAATCATGCCCTTCAATCATGCAGGGCCCAGAAACACAATTACATGTGTACTCTGCAATGCAGAAACTGTTTCCAACCCACAGACCATCTGATCCCTTGAGATTCCCAAATACTGAAGAATCTTTTTCCTTGCACATTTCAGTGTTCTATCTCCAGCCCTCTTGGAAAGCAGATACAATCACATTCCTTTCCTTCAACAAGTTTGGCCATGAAACACAGGGGAAGTAGAAGCTGATTGGAGCTGATTTTCTATCAAAATAAATATTGACTGACTAACTGACTGACTGATTTAGGAAAGTTACATATACTCTTTGGGACCAGATCATTGCATGGTGCAGAACAGGATAAGGGTCGCACCAAAATAAAAAAGGAAACCAAATTAGGATCGATAAGTTTCAATGCAATTCCTCTGGAACAGTCATATTGAAACCAGGTAGTACTAAAGACAGGCAGGGCTGCCAAAGGGGGGGGTGGGGTCTGAATGGACAAAATTCCTGAGACCCAAGTCAGCAGGAGACCTCTAATGCAGTTGTGACTGCAGCCACTAGGGGACAGAGGGAAGACAGCACAGTAAAAGGTGCTCTGCCTGCTAGCCTTGCCTTTCTGCAAGGCTGAGGCAAACCCTTACCTGACAGGATCATGCTAAGTCCATCAAGCAAGCCAGCACTGGAGCAAGGCAACACAAACTAGCACAACAGTATCTATCAGGCTGCAGTCTCCTAACAAGATTGTTGTGCCTGCGGTCTATCCTTCTGCTCTTCCTTTCCTTGCACCCAGCTGCATGCTTTATTTGCCCATCCAGCTCTTCCAGAGGTATAGTGTGTTGCAGCAAGATAAACAACCCTTCCCTCTTCCTCAATTTCTCTTCTTTTCTTACTTTCCCCTTCTTTCATTTTGCTCTCTTTTTTTCATTATCTTCCTTCATTTCCTTCCCCTTCCAACTAATGTTTCTGTGTTCCCCTTTTTATTTTCAAGTTTTGGTCTCAACCCATTCTCTTCTCTATCCTTAGAATTTACTGAATGAGACTACAAAATGTACTGAATAGAACTTATAATGTACTTAACAATACTGCACCAGCATACATTTGTTAACATTATGAGCAGAAAGAAAGAGTTAATATTTCCCCATGTTCCAGCAAAGTAGTAAAAGGTTAACGCTGCCCACCCTTCATCCCCAAATGTGGGACAGAACTTGGAACTCCCAGTTCAGGCATGGGGTTGTTGTTTTTGGTGTTATTGTGTTGGCAGGGCATCTAATAGTCCTTTGTAAAGACTTCTTTGCTATATGACAAATGACGTAATCTTTTTAGATGTTAGTAAAATCAATCCCAGTGACCCCATGACTTCTGATCCAGCATCACTAGCACAAAAGCAGGGGCAAACAGGGTTGAGGTACAAGAGTAAACTGAAATAGATTTGTTACTCATTTACTTACTAAATATTTGTTGTGACAAGAAGTTTGCGTAAACTAGAGCCCACTTCATCAGGCGTAAAAAGTGTATCCTATGTTGGTAGAATATATATGTGTGCAGAAATATAAAATTAACTATGCAGAGTAATATTGAGAAGCACAGCTTGTGCAAATGGAGTAAATGAGGGCAGTATTTTTGGCAAGCACAGGGAGGAAAGCTGCTCCTGCTTCTTCCGCACAATCGTGAAGGCTTCTAAATATCACCCCCCACTGAAGCTGCCACTTTTCCATCTGGCCGGGCCCTGGTTTCCATCTTGGGTCCTACCTATCCCCTCCCTCCGCTGGCCTGTAGATCGGGCGCTTTGTTGTTTTAACCGGTATGTAACTGTAACTGTTATTTAAGTTTTTAAGTTTTAAGTTTTAATGAATTAAGCTGCACTCTTGTATTTGATATGTTTTGCTGATTGTTGTTTAATGTGCAGCTATTCTGTGAGCAGCCTTGAGCCCTTCAAGGGTGAGGCGGCTTATAAATCCCATAATTAATTAATTAACTAACTAACTAATTAATTAATTAATTAATTAATTAATTAATTAATGAGTAGCCTATCTGATTGCTGCAGTCGCAATATTTAACTGTATTTTGAATATTGAATTATTAGTTCTTTCACCTGCCAAAAGGGTTGCGGCAATACTTGATGAACCAATAATAATAGATGCCATTCTTGTTTTGGTGAACTGTAGGGAAAATTAGATTTATAACAAACGTCACACCCAGTCCTTCTCCCCAATGGGCACCCAGAGCAGCTTCCACTGTTCTCCTGTCTTCTGTTTTATCCTCACAACAGTCATGTGAGCTAGGTCAAGCCATAGCAGACTGAGAATCTCAACATATAAGCAGGCACATAACAGGTTGCTTAAAAACTCTCTCCTTCTATGTTGCCTATTGTGAAGATAACCTGGTCCAGAATTTTCTGATGCTCTTCATTTTTGCATTGCAACTTCCATCCCCATTCTGGGATTGGTGACCAGTTTTCAAAGATGTAGCATTGTTTTTTGATTATTTATGCCTGCCAGAAGCACAGACCTTTAGCTTCCACTACAAATAGCACCAGTGGCTGGGGGTGGGGGGCTGGAGATAACCTGGGCCAGGATATCCCCATGCCTTTCATTTTTGACCCTGAAACTCTTACAATCATTCTGAAGCAGGTGGCCAATTCTAAGTCTCCTAATTTTAATTTCTGATTTGTTATGCTTGCCACAAAAGGGCAGCTGGACAAGGAAAAATATTATTGCTATAGACAGCAAGCCACATGATTTGTTTTGTTATGATATTTGGTTTGGATCAGGGTTATATGGAGGGCAGCTGGAATCTTTGTATGAGGTCCTATGGTGGCTCTTGGTAGCCCCAAAGATAGGGCTCTCACACCTGGCCCAAGAGCCAACATGGAGTAGTAGTGAAGAGCAAGACTCCAACCTCAAGAACCAGATTTAATTCCCCACTCCTCCACATGAGCGGTGGAATCTTATCTGGTGAACCAGATTTTCTTCCACACTCCTACATTCCTGCTGGGTGACCTTGCGCTAGTCACAAGTGCTAGCCAGTTCATTCAGAACTCTTTCAGTCCCACCTAACTCACAAGGTGTCTGTTGTGGGGAGAGGAAGAGTTTGTAAGCCGCCTTGAGTCTCCTTACAGGAGAGAAAGGTGGTATATAAATCCAAACTCTTCTTCTTTTCTTACACATTCTGAACTAATGTACATCACAATCAATTTGGTTTTTTTAAGCTGCTCATCCTAAACTTAATCCTCATTAACTTTTTGAGAAGATTTTTGATGACCACTTCACTTCAGTCAAATGATCTTTACAGGTATCACAAGTGAGGATTACCACAAAACCAGTATGGTATAGTGGTTGAGAGGAGTGGACAATAATCTGGAGAACCAATTTTGATTCCCTACTCCTTCAAATGAGCAGCGGAGTCTAATCTGGTAAAGTGGATTGTTTCCCCACCCCTACACATGAAGTCTGCTAGGTGACCTTAGGCTGGTCACATCTCTCTCAGAACTGGGAAGAGGAAGGGAAGAAGTTTATTAGCCCCTTTGAGACTCCTTACAGGACAGAAAATCAGGGTATAAATCAAAATACTTCTTCATTTAGTGCATTACTGTATGTAGCCAGCACTCTATATGGGTGTCCATATAAAGGGGGCCTTGTTCGTCAAAAAATCAGCTCACAAACTAACTTCAGGAACCTAGTGGGGTGAAACTACCTCTCTTGCACAGCTACTCATTGCTAGCACTGCTGGTTTGAATTTTACCACAAGCTGAAGCAAAATAATAGTAATAATAATAATCCCAGGGAACAGCAATCCCATAATCCCAGGGAACAGCCCTCCCATGTGCTTCTCCAGATCCAGTAACCTTGAAATATCAATTACTGGCACTGGCAGCGTCACAGCGTATACATTTCCATTCATCACCATTTTACATCTAAAACAAGAAAAAAAAGTGAAATTTGTTTCAAGGTAACACTTGTAAATACAAAGCAAATAGTACATTAAGACATCACCATACTATTTAGTAACCGGCAGAAACTTTGAGATGTGTGTACAGTTGTGCCCATGTGCAACTCATGTGTTTTAATCCCTAGTCCACATTCAAACCTCATATAAAAATTCTCATGAGAAATTCAGGTGCAGAGTTAGATAAACCCAATGGATCATTTATTGCTTGTAAGCAGCAGTTACTCCCAAACCCATTTCACAAAACTGTCTCTGTGATTGGGCTGCAACATACAAGCATAACAAACTAAGTAAATCAGGCAACCCCTGTGGACTACCAAGCAAAATGGGTTTTCTAGATGGGGAAATATTGCATAGCCAAGAGTATCAAACCTTTCCAAAGAGAAACACATAATTGCAGACCTATTCAGTGATGATAAACAGCCTCTTTAATAAGAAACATAAATTACCTGCAGGACCTAATGTTGACAATTCAGTTATTGAGGAGCTATTTTGAAAAATAAACCCCGCCAAGAGAAGACAAATGAATCATGCGGGTGGCTTGCAGTGCCTTTGTGACACTCCCCCTAACCTTGCAAGCAAAGAAAAAAAAAGATGCTCAGACAATTGCCTAATATTTTTATAACAGGATATCTCGTTTAGAGAGGATCCCTTATTCACAGATATAGCCACACACTGACACTTCTAATTCCAATAAAATATCGTTTGTAAGATTGGCACAGCATAGTTTTAGATGAGATGTGAAATTGTATGTCCCTCCTTTGCTGTCTGGCCAAAGAGGGGTTCAATACTTCTTGAAACAGAATTTAGCATGAAAGGGAAAATTACTGCTTGTAAACTAACTGAAATCAAGAAAACACTGAGCCAAAGAGACTTCTACAAAATTCCATTATACCCATACACTAAGTTTCACTTCCAGCATGACCTTCAGTCATTTGAACACAACAAGCAAACATACTGAAACCAGACAGTTCAAAGCCTTCCTTCTCTTGTAACAGCTCATCCCATCTTCAGGTTTAATCTATCCAAAAATACTCTGGACTGTTCCAGACTGTCATAGAACCAGCCAGCCCATATTCAATGAGGGTTAGATTTTTTAAAAAACACTCTTTGCAGAGGACAATGCAATTAACGCAACAGAACTGATGTAAAGGAAAGACTGCCAATCAAGCATATGGAGTAACTCAATTCTAAGACATCAAACTATAAATGCCCCAGGTTACACAATAAGTTAGAACTAGAAATCAAGGAGGAGGTTCAGCATTTACCTGACTCAAAGCTAACTAGATTATAGTTATATCTCCTCAAACTGGAAACATTACATGCCCTAATTTAAACACCAAAAAGCAGCTTTAAAAAGCCATGCGTGTCTGTGCCAAATATTAATTCTTAATGTCAAGTATGTAAACTAGATTTTGCATCAGTCATTAGCCAGGCTTAAAAGAAAACTCTGTTATACATAGAACTTTAATACACAAAACCTTCAGATCAAAATGACAGATTTTAAAGGCCGAAAGCCAAAAAGACATTTAAAAAGATGTCAGACTAAACACACACACACACACACACAAACTTCTAGCAACACACATACTTTAGATGCAATTCCCAGTGTGTTGACCACAATTTTAAAATTATTTTCTTTAATTCTTTACTTCAAAATATTTACAACACGTTTCCTTGATGAAGGCCTAATATTTTTGCATCCACAATGCAGCTGCCCTGAAGGACTTATTGGGGTCGATTACACAAGAACAGGAAGCTCCTGTGGAGTTATTGCTGGCCCCAGACTCATATCCACCAAGGGGGGGAGGGTTTGAGTCCCAGGTCTGACACTACCACTACCACCAAGGGGAAACAAGTTGGTAGTAGGAGGCCCGGCACTACCTCTGCCAGGGGATAAAGAGGCAGGGAAGGGAAGAATATAGGAATGAAATCAGGAAATAAAGAGAAGAGCCAGCCCTGGGATTGGATGAGGAAGGGCCAGGAATAAGGACTATAAAAGAAGAACAGGATGAACTGGTCAGGGGAGGAGATGTGAAGACATTGGATTGCCTATGAGATAGCAGAAGGCTCTGCAGCAACAGAGAGGAAAGCAAAAGTCCAGCCACCTCATTTCCCATTTCTGAGGCTAAAGGGAACCTGCAATATTGGGGGCAAAAAAGGAAGAGGAAGAGCCCCATCAAGTACTAGCACACGCTCATAAGGTGGTAGAGAATGAGGGCACCTGTCTATAAGTATATCTATAAGTAATTCAAGGCACCGATCCAGGATTTTCATTAATTGTTATGAACTTGTATCGCAGTCACAGCAGATGACATTGACGCAATAATATTTACAAGATTATGGACATTGTTGGTTTAACAATTACATGATTATGGACTTGAGAGAAGGTTGTCTTGTAATAAATTGTTGCATGAATTGAATTTAAAGTGCAGATATATGTGTTATGGAGATATAATAGTCTGATAAGTCTAATAGCCAACAATTTGGCATACTTTATAAGTAACTAATAGGTAATATAAATTGCTTGAGCCGGCACCTATGTGCCACGCATGTTTTTGTATCTTAAACTGTTTTGAACGTAGTACATTTATTTCATAGACTACCCTAGAAAAACCCTCCCTTGTTTCCTCAATTTTGCATCTCCCAAAGATGGATGAGACTGACTCAGGGAAAGAGGAGGGAAAAGGGAACTGCTTCCCCAGGGGCATAGTTTGGGCAGGGCTGGCTGAACAGCAGGCTTGTCTCTTGCAGGTGACATTTCTGCAACAGGAGACTCAGGGCCCAGATGAGGGAGCTATTCCAGGCCCTGGGGGAAAGACTGGGGGTGCCAGCTGGTTTAGACCTTCTGGAAGGATTTCTGGCATCAGGTATGCCCTTGCCTTTTCACTTTTCTAAGCAAGACCCAGAACATGATGTGGATGCTTATTTGAAGGCTTTTGAGCATACAGCAGAGGTGGTCAAAAGAACAGTTGGCCTTTATTATAGGACCCTACCTGACAGATGCAAAAAGCACTCTCTAGCCAAGCCTAGGCTTATTGTGATGCAGAGAGGATAAAAGGGGATAGCCTCAGGTAGGTTTCTTTGAATTACATAAGGGTGCAAAAACAAACAAATTAAACTATAAAGTTAACAAGGAATAACAATCCAAACAATGTCTCTGATAACTGTATTTCCTTAAAGAAGAATAAGAGAAAGAAAATGAGAAATATTTGACAGATTTTCACATTTATAAGGAAGTCAACTAAAGTTGGCTGATCTCTTGACCCATCTCTACTATGCCAGCAGCAGGGGCACGGGGACACTGGCACAGCATCCAGTTGGTGTCCCAGAGTCGGTGAATGCCACAGGGAGGGCAAATCCACTGGCATGGTGTGCACCATTCCCACAGATAGATTTGCACACCCCCCCCCCTTTGGATGGGCCGAAACAATGCAAAATGTTTGTTTCAAAAGCCTTCTGCCATGGTTCTAAATAAATATGGTCACCATAAGAATCCTCTGAATTAAAACAGATTCTTATAGATTATTCAAATCCCAGTCAACTAATATACTGAGCTATTCACCCTAGTGAAGTTCTTTACTACCTTGTTGGGTGCAGAATTGCGATGTATAAAACCAGTTGGACAGAATTATGCTGAACACTATAAATTCAAATCATTAGTTTTATGGGGAAAGATACAAAACCTTACATATCGTACTTTATTGGGCTGTTGATTGCACACTAGGGAATATGCTTTTTTTTATCTGTCAGCTTTGGCCAGAAACTTACTATGGTCATAAATCACTACCTAATATTCATGTGAACCAGTTACCTAATTCACATCTCAGCTGGTAGCATCCAAGTATTTTCCATACAAAAACAAATGAATTAGCTCATTCCAAAGGGTACAACCATGTCAGATGCAGCAAAAATCTTCTTCAATAAGTGTATCCAACAGAGCAGGGAGAATGAGAATTGCATGTTCCTACAAGGCCTTATATTTCACTGGGAAATAAGAAAACCACTGAGGAGCAAGCTTTAACAGAGGGGTTTAAAAACAACAACCCACATTTATGGCTGCAAACAATTAAACGGGAGTATTTTTTTAATGCTTTCACTGCCAATAACCAGAACAGGTAACATTTACTTGGACCTGTCTTCTCTTAGATATTTCTTATGCACCATTTTATTCTCTGCAGAGATCCATCTTTGTATCTGACACTTCCTTCAGGAAGTTTAAAACAACAATCACGGGATTATCCTGCTTCTTCTTGTCAAGCAGTTTGTGTTAACCAAGGTGGAGACACAATATAATGTGAGGAATATTAGCTTAGAGCAGACTGCTTATTAATGTAGCAAGAGGCTGGGTATGGAATCGTTAATACCAGTGTATACAAAGATCAAAACCCAGAAGAAAATCCACAGAGTGGAATATAATACAAATTTGACAATATTGTAGCGATAAGGGGTTCACAAGCATTTGATTCAATTCAGCAAGCATGCACACACAGAGTTCCTAAGATATAGATAGGTTGGAAAATAAGAGTTGGAATAGAAAAGGGGTATGGGATATATGGGTAACATGACCTGATCATTAAGTGAAGAAGATCCAGGGTTCAGAGCCAAGTGGCCAGCATCTGGTTCCAGGGGGGTGCAATTCATTGGGCACAGCAACAAAAAAGGAAAGGTGTCAATGGCACTGGGCAAATGGTCTTGGGGGGGGGGGGGGGTGAGATATTTATACAGTGAAGGACCACCTCTGAAGGTGTCAGGACAACCTTTGGGGAAAGTCAGGACAACCTCTGGGAGGTATCTGGATGTATTGTTTGAGAAACAATGGAATGCTTTGTAAGTGGTCAAAAGAAGTTAGTTACAGAAGGTAGTATCTGGGTTAAGATAATCAGGGGAGGCAATTACATCAGGAGTCTTCTTGTGGCTAGAAATGAATATCCATTCAGCAGGGCTGTTGTATCGTGCTGAGAACATATTCTTCCTTGACTATTCAGTTAAAAATCTGCTGACATGACAAGCAGGCTGAGAGCAGGAGAACCAGAAAACAATTCTTGTAGGTTGACCTGGCTATTGCCAGAGAATGGCTTCCCATCTCTGCAATGCCAGCATCACTCTTTACGCTGGCAAATAGGCAGGGATACCTGTGAAGCACCCCCCCCCCCCCGCCGCCCACAATGCCAAGGCAGTATGGTAACACCTCCTGTTAAGGAAAGTCCACCTATTTATAGCAAGATACATTAATAAATCAAACAGTCGGTACCCTTCTTATTTTCCTGCTTTATCTATCTCATGTGATCTTCAAAGAAAGTGGTGGACACTAGCAAAACTACACTAGTTTCCCTATCACAATGCATCACTGCTTTTGGCAGGATGCAGAATAAACTTTTGCATGGATCTTCAAGCAAAGTCTGTTGATCAAAATCCAACACAGAGTTGGATACTCTTAAACTACTGTTAAACTGGGTTAAGGCTTCATTCCTGACACGCCTAATCCCACTGAACTCTATGGCTGCTGTTTCTGAATAAACATAAACCTGCAGATTACAGAGTTATTTTACAAATTATGCAAAGGCAAACCCTGTTTGTACATGTAAAGAGCAACAGGAACCAATCACAGCTCCTTGGTGAGCATACATTATATTTACAAACATATTTTCTGTATTTACATACAATAATGTACAGCACATTATTGTGGAACAACGAATGGGTAATGTGACTTTTGCATGCTGTACTACATGCTTGAACTGATTCGTAGCACCACACACTGCTGGTGGTGAGAAAATTCACTGTGGTTTGTAACTGCTACTTCTTCCTCTCAAAACTCCAGCTTCCAGAGCTGATTTGAAGCACTAAAGTTCCAATTTTCAGGATAGGGTCATTTTGATAAAAAGTTACAATTCTGCTCTTAAGTCTTCAATTTTGCTTGTCCTCTAAAAGCAGTACATCAAACAAGCACTACATGGGTAGAAAGTAATTTGAATAATGATGAATGGATGCGTGTTGAACACAAGCTAGGTAAATTCATTTATCCTTTCTTCAGTGAGAGAAAAAAAATTCTGTAAAATTAACATGTGGCTGATAGAAAGTCAAATTGAATTTCTCTTCATCTGTAGAGCAACAGCTCACATGTAAGATTTATAACCAAATGAAAGTATTTATTCGCTTTATTGTTCAGAATAGACATTTAATTTCATTTCAGACATTAAACTCTTTGATGGTGGAAAAAAGTCTTTGCTACATTCGTAGTTGCTATTAAATGCACTGTAAAATGAGAACAAAAGCTAATTTATTCCAGAAGAAAGAACAGTTCCCTTTACTAACATTCAAAAAATAGGAATCAGCTTGCTAACTTGATAATATTGCCTATAAACAATTTTGGGGCTTTTTCCTTTATACTCTACACCGAATTGTGGCCATTTATCTAGACTAGTATATTGTCTCATTAAAACAAAGTGAATTTTAATAAATGGCAACCACAATCCCCCCCCCCCCCGCCCCATGAAACCTCAGCCACACATCCTTAAGGTCAGGTTTTTAAAAATCAGAAATTAATTCACTGAGTGATTTTAATGTTAACACTTTGCTGAGACACACATGCCATCGTTCCTGCCAAGGACTCAACATCTCATGTTCTGTGAAATCACTGGGCTTCTACCATGCAGAAGTAGCTACAAACTTATAGGGATACACTATAATGGGCTGTTGTGGGTTTTCCGGGCTACATGGCTGCATTCTGGTAGTTTTCGCTAGTAACATTTTGCCAGTATCTGTCACTGGCATCTTCAGAGGCATGTCACAGTAAGATATGTCTCTCTCCGTGGTACAGAGTGGAGTGATTAATATGACCCTGCAAAGTACTTCATCAGACCTGCATGATGATTTACTGGCATATAGTTAATTAGTTGGTAAACAAGTTTCACAAGCTTCTCTTCTCCGTTATTTAATTAGTCACTGCAGTGCCATTATAGAATTTACATATCTTCCAATGATGACAGACATCAGTTCATTTCCTCTCACCCTCCACCCTTGTTTGTGCTGCACCCAATCTCAGAATGCATTAAAAAGCAAAGTGCAATTTTGTTTTATTCTTCTCCAAGAGAAAAATGGCAAGCCTTATGCTGGCAACCACAGAGACTCCCCTGCCATGCCTCCCCCTGCTGAGTTAACAACAATTCAAAAGGAGGGTAAAAAAAAGAAAAAGAAAATATTACACTGTCTGAATAGAGTCTGGTGCAGGGCCAGTGCAAAGTCCTGGAGGGGGTAGAGGAAGCTGTGAGTCAAAGCAAAAGGTGACATGGGGCTGCCAGAGTCCTGCAGTGCACTCCAGGAAGTGGCATGGCTAGGGGGGGCATGGGAGCTGGATCCCTGGGTGCCACTTCATGGGGGTGCACTGCAAGGCCTTGCCTCCCCTTTACAACTGTGCCCCAGTCCTAAATTCCAGGCAGGTGGAGCAGAGGCACAGTTGAGCACCAATGAGCAGGGTTCACCCCACCCCAATCCTCAGGGACATTAGGAGAAGGGCCAGGTGGGCTCACCCCCAATCTCCACATGGAGTTTGGGAGTGGCGTCTGCCAGTTTGCCTCATCCCTGATCTCCACATGGAAGTTGGGCGTAGCAAGGGCCTGTTTAAGCCTGGCCTTAGCCAGGCTTGGGTCCAGCTTTAAACTGCAGACTTCCAGCTTGCAATTTAGAGCTCAATCCAGACTGAGCCCCGATGTCTGTAGCTTGATACAAGTGGGCTCTCGCAAGTGGGCTCTTGCCATTTCCAACCTCCATGTGGAGATCGGGGGTGGGGCAAGCCGGCTGACCCCACTCCTGAACTCCATGTGGAGATTGGGGGGGCAAGTCTGGCTGGTCCCGCTTGGAGATTGGGGGAGGGGCAAGACAGATAATTTCAAGGTTTTTTTTAATCTAACACAAGATATGATCCCAGTTTCCTCCTACACTAAGAAAACTAAGCCCCCCCTGGTTCTAGCCATGATGCAGGGGTTTTGCTTGGAGCTGGCTGGCAGATGTTCAGGTTGTAAAGTGGGGGGAGATGACAACAGTTATTATCCACATGCATCACCCCCTCCCACACAGCTAGTACTTAGGAGTTCCCAACCATTGTAGAGTGTCACTTCCTCCTCACTGTACCACCCCAAGCCTTTGTTTGGGTGTAAAACCAATTCTGGTAACCAGATCAATTTAATTACAACAAAATAGCCATACACTTGTATATAAAATGGAAAGTCCCTTTCTCTGAATATTGTAACCCACCCCTGCCCCTAAGAGATCAAAGTTTCCCTATTCCTTCAGTCTCAATAGATCAGGATACCTTCAAAACATCTATAGGCTTGAAATATCGTAAGTCTGAACACTGTGAAGACTTGTATATTCCGAACAGCAGAAATTAGATATTGTATGCTTCTGGACAACTGGATACTTCCCTAATGTAAGCCCAAGAATCGCTATTATTATCCAAGCTGTGATGTCTTGACATTTTTCAAATTCACTTCATGCTGTAAGGTATTATTAGAACAATTGGGTTTGCCACTGGTGACAGGACAGTGCAGAGTGTTTAATGACAACATTGGTATATTCTTCTCAGATTTCTACCAGAGTGTTCAGCGAAAGCCTCCTGAGAATTGAAAAAGGAGGTCAAGACAGGTGATATTTCTTCTGTCTGTCACTTCAGAACTCGTGGCTTCTCTACAAGTGAAAGCAGAGCTTTTTTGCTGTTCATAAGCCTTATCTGAGAATTCCTACAGGAGCAATTGTAAACTTATAACATCCCGAATATGATTGGAAAGCGTTGCTTGCAGCATTTAATTCTCAGGACAAACTGTGACTTTGCCATGACACTGCAGTAACATGGCTTCAGCACAGCCTGTTAAAACAGGCAAGCATTATGCGCTATAAGATATTGCACTGACTGGTAGAACCCACCAATCCATCCCACTGGCTATACAAAATGGTTAGTACTGACAGTAAGCAATACACAAGAAATGAAAAATAGAGAGTAGGCGCTAGGTCTGGACAAAAAGATACTTTGAAGCATGAACCACTGATGCTCAAATACCACTGAAGGCCACTGACAATGTTTAAAGGAAGCCAGGAAAAGAGAAATACAACCATTAAATCTTGAAAATCAGATCTCCCAGCATTCTTAATGAAATGTGGCTGTGTACAACATTCACCTTTTTCTCTATACCATTCTCTTTATCAAACCCACCCCCAGTTGCTTTTTATTTATTTATTAGATTATTAGACCACTGTCCCCTACTCACCCACCCCCTGGCCTATTTGCATGGGCTCAGAAGGGTCTAATTGTTCCTCCATACAGTGAATGAATTATATTATCATACAACGGCATACAGCAACAGCAAAAGTCAATCATAGCCATGTTAAATAATGTAACATGTAAAGGCCCCACTTTGTGGTTGGTAACTAAGGCAGCACAATTCAGAGTCCTGGGGCAGCACTACCACCTCCAGAGGGCAAAAAAAACCCTCCCTCTCACTGAAAAGCCTTTCAATTGAGTCAACGGGCTTATACCATCCAAAAGGGTGATGTAAACCCCATGTCCTGGGAGGCAGAGCTGGGGTAGAGGCTGATAAACATCAGTTCCACTCCCAGTCATGCCTCTGGAATGCTCCCACTATGCTGGCGGAGCCAGTAGGAGCACAAGGGCACTAACACGGTGCTCTATGCCACATCTGGTTGTTGTGGAGGGTTGTGGCAGCTGTCTGGCAGTGGATTTGCCTCTCCATCGGGGCAAATGCCCCTGGAAGGGGAAATCCACCAACGTAGGACCCCACTGCCTCCACAACTCCCTTCAGCTCCCCTCCCCGGACTGGATTGTAAGCTTGGCAGCAGAGTTCTGCTAGACTAAAAACAAGTGACAGAAAAGGCCAAAGAAGTCACTTACTTGCCATATCCCCAAGATGGAAATATATGATATACAGATGGCTTTGAAGGCAGAACAAACCATCCAGAGAGATATAATAAAGACATTTTGCAAAGTCAGAGTCGACTCCTTGAACTTTAGGGACTCATAATCCATCAAAAGCCTCCAAAATATGGATTATCATCTGTTCACAGTACATTCACCTGTCAGTTACACCAGCGTTCTGGAAACTGTAGTTTGAATGACCTTTGTTAGTTCTAAGAGTAACTCAAAAGTGACTTTCACACTTATATATTGCAGTTTTCCCTCAACACCACCTGTGCACAGTTCCTATTAAGGCAATCTAGAAAAAGACAATCTGAAGCATTTAGGGCTGCAAGAACTTAGTTATATGGCTTCCTTTATTGTTTCATTTGCAATTTTGAAAATTCTCTGAATATAGGGCACATCTGGCTAATGGCAAGCAAAGGATTTGACTGCAAAGTGCTTCTGCCCCAGCTACTAAACAGCAATAATGATGTGGCAGGTGTTATAGACAATAGTTACACAAAAGTTGCCAAGGCAGCACAAGGATCAAGAAAGGTAGAAGGGAAAGGGCTCAAGAGGGTAGTACTGAAGAAAGTGGTTTATATGCTTCCCCCCCTCCCTTGAAGTTATGTTTGATAGTATGCTAAAGACTGTTCCTACTTTAACTTTGACATTGATTCCACACACAAGAACCTTACAGCATTTGTGAATGCATGATAGAACTCAGGTTTCTCCATCTCCAATACATGGAAGCACTTTTGTGTATAAAACTGAGCATTTAATGCATGTGGGGTTATCACAGAAGCAAGTGACATATTACTCTCTGCTCATTCCACAGTTGAGAGAAACCAGATAGCACTGTGGTAGCAACAAGCAAGGGAGCCAATAAGATTGTGACACAGGAGACATACATATGCATTTGACACTGAGCTGAACTCTTGCAGGCAAAAGCTACTTGCTCCAGGCAACAGGTGGGGTGAGGAGTGTTTTTTATGCAGTAAAGGATCTTTTAATCCTTTTGAGCCATTTCTGTTATCTTAATAAAATGTCGAGAGTGACATCACATACCTGATGTCAATTCTGAATGGCACATTGCTGTCATTTCAATAGATGCCCTGTCCTAGCTCACATTATGCACAGAGCTTTGCTAAGCTGCAGAATTGTAGTTGGAGTATTCTCTCTTATTGGGTATTCTTCTGCACTAGTGTTCTGTCCAGGAGAGGTTGAAGCTTCAGGTTGTAACCAATAGCAGTGTGCATTTGGCTTTGTTGAACATTTAAACTGCCTCCATTGAAACCTATGGGGAATCTTTGTGGGGCTTTGGAGGGTTTTTTTTTAAGGTACAGGAACCAAATTTACAACATAGCTGCTAGTGACTCTCCTTATAAGAACCCCTAAGTATGGTAACAATTGGGTCAGGGGAATCTATTTCATGGGCCCCCAAATGGATGAAAAAATAGCCAAATCTTTGCCAAACTCAGTCACTAGCAGCCAAGTGGTAAAGTTGGTGCCACTACTTAGTTCCCCGTGTTGCTTTCCTGGTAATTGCAAGTTTTTATTGTATAGGCTGTGGGCCTGCTTTGGGTTGCCACCTGTAGGATGCTGGGGCCCTTGCCAATTCTATCAACTGCCAAGTTACTGTAAGGTAGGGCTAAGTTCCTTTAAGGGGGTGGGGGATGCTGTGGGCATGGCACCTTGATCCACGCCCCACTCCTCACCTGTGACACTCTCAGAGCTGGGTCCCTGATCCTGCCAGCCTATGACTGGTTCTATCTGTCCTATCCATCACAGCCCTCCTGTCACAACTTGTGGCTGTATGCAGCATGGCAGCACTCTCAGGGCACTGACGCAGCTGTGGCCTCTGCAACCCAGCTTCTTGGTCTTTTTCCTTCTTCCCGGTTTCTGCTAGAACCCTTTAAAGAGTGGACTAGCAGTGCCATGATTAGACCAGTGGCCAACTGCCACAGTGCAAGCAGATCTTAAGATTGTACTGCAAGCTTTTCTTACACAGTATTACAAGCTTCATTTCAAATTTGGCACAGTGGGAAGACTGATCTTCCTCAGACAGCTACTGGAGCATCAGTGAAGGAAGAATGAAACATGTTCATACTAAGTTCACCACTCATCCTTTTTTTCTTTTTTGCCATCAAACCACAGCTGACCTATGGTGATTCCATAGGGTTTTCAAGGAAAGGGACATTGGGAGGTGGTTTACCATTGTGTTCCTCCATGTCATGCCCTGGTATTCCTTGGAGATCTCCCATCCAAATTCTAGCCAGGATCAGGGTTGAATGTGTGACTGGCCCAAGATTACCCATGGCATGAGGAAGTGTTTGAATCAGGGTTTCCCAGATCCTAGTCAGACACCTTAAATAGCGTACCAGGCACATTCATACTACCAGCATTGAAATCACATTTCCAAGAGTTGTTTTTTTTAAAAAAATAATACTGTCACATCATATTTTTATAACTGACTTTTTCAAAATGAATTTTCAATTTGCAAAAATACTATAGTATTTGGTGTGTGTAGGAAAAAAGTTCTTATCCTTTGTTACTTAGCCATATACTTACTTTGTGCTTTCATCAAATGAGGGCATTGATCCCTGCCATAATCACGCTTTCAGATGATTTGAAATTCTGGTTCCCACTCTGAAAGTAAAAGAAGCCCTTCTCTAGTCTTTAAAATTACGGTAAGAGCAGAAGAAATATACAAATGCATACATTTATAAATATTCCTGCACATGCATGTATCTTACCTGGCTGACATGGCTTCCAAAGAACAAAATATTCACAAGGGTAGATTTATCAACAGTGACTAAGCAGGTCAGCTAAATGGAATCTGTGTATTTACAGGCAGTTTTCTCCAAGTGTACTTGATGCAAAGAGGGAAGGCACATGTTACATTTGTGCTCTGGTTTATATTCTTCATGGATATATCTGGCTCCGCAATGCTGTGCTAGCCTATCCTTTGCTCCAATACAGCAGGGCCTGTATTCTTACAATTTTCCAAGGACTCTGTGCTTACAGAAATGTGTGGAATTGCAGTCAAAGTTTTGTTTTGGTCCTCATCATATGGGAGCATTCATGAACATCATCCAACCATCTGACATCTTACGCAAGTCCATATTCCATCTGTGCCATGCACCCATCATTATACTAAATGGGGAAAAAACTTGCTATATTGAAAAATATCATATGAAATGTTTCTGACCGCTTTAATGTGAATTTCTTCAGTAATACACATAGCACTTCAAAGTGACATTTATAATCTTACATTAAAAATTAAAAGCTATCCCCAAAAAGTAAGTATACTTTCTTTTTTGTTCACAAACAATCAATGCACATTTTTTTAAAAAAATGAACCTTATCGGACCCATTCATTTTCCTAACAAAATAAAAATCCAAATGAATTCCCATCAAGAAAAGAAATTATATTCAAGAAACTACACTCAGTAATTTCGGCCAAACCAGCTATTAACTTTTTGGGTGCTCAAATAAAGAACCAGGTTTGTCACATAGTATTCTTGTGTTTCTTCCATCCAAACCATTTCCACATATACTTTTCCAGTGGCATCCTCATGAGTCATGCAATAGCTGGGTCCAAAATATTTACAGATATCAGGTGTTTTGAAAGTGGATATCAAGCTGACAGGGGCACTAAAACACCAGAATGGTTTTTGTGATTCATCCAGAACAGTCACATCCATAATGCAGCAATCCTACAGCACAAAAAAAGGGGGAGAGGA
Source organism: Sphaerodactylus townsendi (assembly GCF_021028975.2). Classification (NCBI taxonomy): domain Eukaryota; kingdom Metazoa; phylum Chordata; class Lepidosauria; order Squamata; family Sphaerodactylidae; genus Sphaerodactylus; species Sphaerodactylus townsendi. Next base: position 33,591,784 of record NC_059433.1, on the reverse strand, counting down.
AAGAGGGAGGGGGAGAGGGAAGGTCAACCAATCTTCATATTTTAACACAACAATTAATTTTGTTAAAGTACTTGCAAAAATAACCCCTTGTTCTGGCAAAGTTCAAATCATCTTTAGTTGGACAGAATAAAGTAAGGCAGATAGCAAGCAGTAGCTTTGAGAGAGAACTAGCCAATTCTGAAAATATCCTTTGCTATATTAATACCTGAAGTGCAAGATACAATAGACAAGGACCAAAGGTGCCAGTCTTTATTTTCACACTTTCAGCAGAGAAAGGCAATGTACCAAGAGTAGCTGTAGACCAAAGGTGACCAGGGTGATCATGGCATCATCACCCCAGTTTTATCAACTTCCAGTGGACTGGTGTTTCACTCTGGTTGAGCCTCCAAGTACTCCCAGACTACACAGTGCTGATAGGGACTATTTTGCTGGCTGTAAAGCAAGTTTTTTTTAACTCTTGTCTCCCCAGATATGGGGGACCTTGAATTTGACAGGTGGGCTGGAAAGGTCTGGATTTTAGACCCACTAGTTCAGAAAAAAATTCAGAATACAGTGTGAACTGTTGAGCTCTTGGAAACAGTCTCCCCCTCTTCTTTGTTTTTCTCCTTATTAGTCTTACTTCCTTTTTCGTTCTTATCTCTTCCCTTCATTTTTTATTGTTATTACGTTTGTTCTACTTACTTCTTAAAAACACTTTTCCTGCAATTCTTTGTTAATAAAATAAAAATTATTTTCAAAAACTGTTCCCGTTTTATCTATGGCTGTTACCAAATTAGAATAGAAATATTTACATCTTTTTTCTAAATTATGTTCTAAGATTAGGAATGTTAAAATGGGGGGCTGAATAAATCCTTCATTAGGAAGATGTTTAGTCTGCCCCACCCCATCAAACTTTCCCAAAACCAATACTTTTGGGGGGTATTGGTAAGACAAGTGGTTGCCGGTGATTTCTTTTTTAAAAAAAGAACAACCCTATTAAGCTCCAGTTTGTTAACCCTTTCACACCTTGCCTTCCTGAATTCCTTCACTGCCAGTGCTGTTACTAGCTGCCTCCATCAAAAGCTCAAGTATCTTCCGCTATCTAAGCCATTTTAAACATAGCAGCACTTGCTCGCCGATCTAATTTTGCCTGCTGAAACAGTTCAACGTCACCCACTAAACTCATTTCAAGATTTTTGTTCTTAATATTTTAAAGGCATTAAATTGTGCTTTCTACATGCTAGTTTATCTTCCATTTAACTGAACAGATTTACTGCAATTTACCTGAACAACACCTTCAAGTGCATCTGTCTTCCAAGAGAGACCAACTTTTCGAAGAGACAAATACTGGGAATTATTTTTGTAACTTATCACTGAAAGCCTCAGGTATCCATTTCTAATGTAATCTATAATAACCAAAAAATATACAATTGCATCAAATGAGAGCCAAACAAGTCTTTATTGGGACATATCAGTGGTCCAGCTATTACATGGGCTGAACTCAGGAGCTAGGTATGTATAACATAACCTAATTCAACCAGTGTACTGACTACATTATGGGATGTACGGACAGTAGGTGCACTGCTTCACTTGATTTGTCCATTTATGAATTTTGCAAAAACAGACTTTTAAATCTGACACAACAACTTCCTTTAAATAATAAAAGTTTACTCTTAGAATTGGAAAATTTTTGATTAATAAAATTACAGCAGCTGGTTGTGATCCAAACTCAAAACAATTCACTGGACTTACCCATCTTTAGCCAAACAAACTCAACGTGGATTTTTAAAGATCTCTATCACCCTTGTTATGCTCAAAAGATCCTAAAGAAATGCTTCCTTAGAAGCAAGGCCAGGTGCCCAAAAAGCATTAGGGATAAATAAAGTTATTGCTGATGGATGGAGGATGTTCATTAGAAACAACTTCTGACCTTTAAAATTATTATTTTAATCCAATGTAGAAATACAAGTTTTATACTTCTTGGGTTTATTAAAAGGGACCTTTGACAACCATTACTGGCTGAGAGTCCAGGATATTAATGTCTAAAATAAATATATGACACTGCTAATTCACTAAACAAAGACCCCTAGAGTTGGCAAATGGGTTATGAATTTGTAAAGCTCTTCACACCAGCCAGGTGATGAATAACAGTTGGCCTTTTAAGAGTTGGGCAGCCAATGACAGCCGATGACTGGAAATCTGCTATTGAGAAGCTCCACCATGGGGGCAGGGAAGGGGAGTGACTGGCCAGAAATTGCTCTGGAGGCCCTATGGGTCCCTGGGGCTTCTGGGTACAGAAACTCCACTGGGTATGTCCCAGGCTTGGTTAGGACTGTTAAAAGTCTTGAGAGAGGAAGCTATAGAGGACAGATCAACAATGGACCCCAGTTCAGAAGGAAGTAGAGCTACAGGAGAAGATTTGGAATAGAACGGTGGTCAGCTCCTGACCCTTTCTTCTTAAGGCTAAGGGAAGACACTTTAGCCAAACTGGACCTTGGTGTGTGACCACTGGAGCCTGGGATCCCACAATATGTGTGTGTATGTTTTAAAATATGCTACTTTTGAAATATTTTACAGCAATATTATCTTATCATTCTTTGGGTCTTATAGTGGAAGGAGAGCCAACCATATTGGTCCTTTGGACAGTTTTGGAAAATGGCAGAAAAATGCCATAAATGGCTTCCACAGAGCAGGGAAATCACAACATGGATGATCTACAGCAAAGCCAATCACAGAACTCTGGGAGGTGGTTCTGCAAAACACTGGGAGTTTGTAAACCACATGTCCTCCTACAATGCAAACAACTGCTTCCTAATCACTGCTCTCTGCAGACAAAAAGGTTTTCTGAGGCATCCCCATATGAAAGACATAGAAAAAGCTACATCTGGCTGTATGCATTGTGGGAACTGATGGTCTTCGTTGCAATAAGTAAAGGAAATTTGATTCAAGTGAAGTTAAAGGGAAAAGATACCAAGACCACAAACATAAGGAAATTATGGTCAAGCAGAGAGCAGACTGAGATGCACTTCCCAGGATACGCTCAGTTTGTCAAGTGGCAAAGAGCAACAAGAAGTTCCTTTTTCCTGTTCCATTCAAGACCCTTTAAATTTATCAGCAAATGAGCTGATTTATCAGCAAATTTATCAGCAAATCAGCACATTTCAGAGGATGACACCCTAACCCTTTTGAACCTGCAGGCACTTTCGGAAATCTGACACAACCACAAAATGTCAAGGAGTGCAGTCATGCGTAACTCTAATGGTACCTCTTCAACTTTTCAGGCAGAAATTCTATTTAACAAGATGACCTTTAAAATGAATGTGTTGTTTCAAAATACTTCCTAGCAAACATTTGACATTTGACCTGTTCATCAAACCAACTGGACATATGCAGTAATTAAGCAAATAAGGAAACATAAGCTGCTGACCTGAGCTAATTAAGACCACATCCTGTAATTTCTTTGGATAAATTTTAATCTGCCTTTCTATTATCACAGAGCTCAGGACAAAGCCCCCCCCCCCCCCCCCCACTCCTGCAACAATTATTCTAGGAGTAAATTCAGCAGGGCAGTAGGTCAGTTCAAAAGCTGTGGCGCAAACACATACACACAAAGAACACAAAACTGCTAGACGCAGTCCATCAGAATAATTACAGGCATCAGAATTGTCTAAACCATTTCCTGTTTCTTCTTGCATATCCTGGAGATTTAAATTCCACTTCAAGCTTACATTTCTTTCCCACTTTTGGGTGCCTGCTCCCAATATGGCGTCACTGTCTCCCCGCTCCCCACCTTCTCCAGATATGCAAATACAGTCTTGCTTCACTCAGTCACAACTTGAGGGGGAACAACTTAAACATAAGAGTCTAGGGAAGGGACAGATATGCAGCATCCATGAAAGTAAAATCTTTCACAGCATTTTATACAGTGCCACCTAAGATTCAGTGGACCCATGTGTAGGCATGTGATTTGAGCATTACCTTTTTTACAAAACAGACTGCGAAATGTTCCACACATGTAAGTATTTCCTTTGCTGTGCATATCAATGTGCAGCTGATACCCATGCAGCCCGTATTCTGGGTCAATATCATCGAAGATTGCCTTATCTGGGGCTACAGCATATGTCCTAAAACGGGGGGGAACAAACCACCCATTAAGAAAAAATGCCAGATATCTCCAAATAACATACTAGTTAACAAAGAAACTCTTCAGACATATTTCTCTTAGTAGCTTTCAACTCATATTAAGTGAGGTCATTAGGTAGTGGCTTAGTGCATGGGTCAGCAACCTTTTACACTCAAAGAGCCATTTGGACCCATTTTCCACGGAGAAGAAAACACATGGAGCCACAAATACTTTTTGACATTTAAAATGAAGATAACACTGTATTTTGGTTTTTTACGTTTATGCTTTGTATAAAACAATTATAACATGTTGCTTATGAAATCCACGAAGTGCTACAGAGAAAAATATGTTTTATTTATGTAAAGAACACATTTTTAACAGGGAGGAGGGGGATTCTCCATGCTCCCACATGAACGGGGAGCGTGCAGCCAGTGGCCCTGGCCTGAGCCAGGCGCCACTTTTTCTCCCCCCCTCCCTGCAGAGAGGAGGGGGATTCTCCACACTTCCCCACAAACGGGGAGCGTGTAGCCAGCGGCCCTGGCCTGAGCCGGGCACTGCTTTTTCTCCCCCCCCCCCCTCCCTGCAGGGAGGAGGGGAATTCTCCACACTTCCCCACAAATGGGGAGCGTGCAGCCAGCGGCCCCAGCCTGAGCCGGGCACCATTTTTTCTCCCCTCCCCTCAGGAGAGGGGGATTCCACACGCTCCCCAGGAAGGGGCAGCCACGCCGGGAGCTGCACCACAAGCAGGAAAGAACCATTTGCAGCTCGCGAGCCGTGGGTTGCCAACCCGTGGCTTAGTGTAAGAGAATCTGCTTTACATGCAAAAGTCCTCATTTTTGGTATCTCTTGTTGAAAGGATCCGCTAGCCATGTATGGTGTAATAGTTAAGGGTAGTTGACTCTAATCTGGAGAACCAGGTTTGCTTCCCCATCCTTCACATGAAGGCTGCTAAGTGACCTTGGACTAGTCATAGTTCTCTCAGAACTCTCTAAGCCTCATATACTTCACAAGGTACTATTGCTAGAAGTGGAAGGGATGACAATTGTAAGTCACGCTGAGACTCCTTAAAGGTAAAGAAAAGCAGGGTATAAAAAACAACACTGCTTCTTCTAATTGGTGCTATGAAAGACTTGTACCTGCGACCCTCATAGTGGCTCAATGGAAGAGAATCTGCTTTGCATGCAAAAGTCCTCATTTTGGCATCTCTACTTAAAAGGATCTGCTAATTGACTTCTACCTGAGACCCTGGAGAGTCACTGACAGTCAGTGTTGACCTTGACATACCACTGGCCAGTTGCTTAATATAAAGCAATTTCATGTATATCTCAGCTCAGATCCTTAAGCCATTATTTTAGCAGCCTTTTAAAAAACAGCAGTTGACCTACTTGGATTTAAACATCCTTGTAACTCCTTGCTGGGCCTCAAGACCTTGGGCATATGGCTGCCCTCCCAGCATCCTTCCTGGCCACCTGCGTTATATCTATGCACCTAAACTACCTATTTATACAATGTTTAGCCCCATACCTACTCTGTGCCTTCCCAAAATCAGAGGTCCCTTCTTCATTCTACCCCCTACGCCCTGTTGTCTTTTTACTTCTTTTAGCCAGTTCATCCTTAAATTCTTTGGAGTTTGACTGCTGCCTAATTGCTCTCCATGCCCAGCTCAGCCTCTCCTTCTCTGGTGGCTTCTTCACAGCCTGAAACGAGATCTGCTGTGATCTCAGGTCTCTCACAGACTATGCTCCCTTTCTTATCTGAGCAACTTTCACCATTTCTAGAGCCTCTCAATCTCCATCTCTCTGCCTCCTCAGCCTGTCTCTCTGCTGCTGTTCCTCCATGGTCATCTCTCCAACCACCGAACTTTAAACCTTGAGGGTGGCCTGCCCCAAATCTCATTCTCATAGCAGCGATGGGGTGTCACTTCCAGCCCAATTAATTTTCCCCTGGCCCAGGATGTGGGAAATGTCCTACCGCTACTTACATTTTGCGAAGCAGGCTTGCCAGCCACAACTCTTATAAACAAAATAATCTGCCTGCTTGAGGCTTGGACAGTTTTCAGTCATCTGAGTTGAATACCAATTTGTTTATAAAAATGCATCCCTTGAGAATTATACTTAAGAATCAATATGAAGTATAAAAGATTTGGTTTTTATCAGATACTTATTACAATTGTTCAATCACTCTTACTGCATTGAGCTTCACGTGCTAAACTATATGTTTTTGGTTTTTTGGGGCAGCAGCAGAGAAGCAAATGTAGTTTTTCCCTTGGACAGAGAACACTTCTAAACATAACACCAAATTAATCTGGCACTTATATTTAAAAGTTTCAGAAGAAGCCCTTAACTATGCCTCCTTAATGATTAAGTAATTTAACTCGAGCCTTTCTGCTATCCTTTGCAACAAAAATAGCATAAACACTGTCCAGCATAATTCACATCATTGTTTAAAATGAACTACAATTCTAAATTATACCACAGCACCTATTTCACCTTATTTTGCATAATGATGCTACATGCAGCAAAATACAACTGAAATCAGTACTTACGCTGTAGCAGAGCCAAGGATGCTTCGCTCAATAAGCTGATGGTAATGAAGACATGCCATAACAAAAGCAATTTCATTTTTCTACAAAGTTAATCACAGAGAACATATTTTTCAGAACAAAGCATTTAATTTTCCCGCAGCTCTTTCAGAAGTGAAAATAAATTTAAACACAAAGAAAGGCTGTTTCTTCATGCTCCAGAATTACTGGTACTTTAACACTATTTTTAAGATATTTCAGCAAGCAGGCTGTAATTCATACATCTGTTATTATATACAGCATTACAGCACAAATGAACTTTGCCACCGGACACACGAAGAAACCATATCTAAAAGAGAAGGCGAATAAGCAACAATTTTATGTAATATAACTAGCTTCTACAGAAAAAAGAAGAAGAAATAAAACTAGCAAAACCCAACCATTATCAGCAGCCTGATCTCTGACTCGTAGTCAGTGGGACAAGACAATATGAAATCCTGATTAGGCACAAAATACACCTGCTTAGCACGATCCTTCTGCAGCAAAGAAGCTCTAAGGAAGCAGTCTTGTTCAATCCAAATGCAAAGCAAATAGAAGAAGCACAGAACTATCCCAATTTCTACTTAGTTTCCCCAAAATAATCACAGGTTCCCAAAGCTTCATACATAATTCCATTAATTGTATGTTTGGGTATTCATGCTATTTACTGACTGGGTGAATATTTAGTATCGCAGATCTTTGTTAACTTTGAACATATACCCAATTCCACTGTTTTACATCTATTCTTATGTTAAGGAAGCACACAAATGTAGAACAGATTATTGTGATGCAATTACATCATTTCTTTTTCTTGCGTAGTTTGTAAGAAGATTAAGAGATCACACACCTGTTGCTTAGAACTGCCTTTACCATGGACAGTTAGTTGGAAAAGTTACAGAAAAAGGCCAGACTAACTGCTTTTCAAGAGTTGTGACTGGCCTTTTTGTCTTACTATATCAGATGATTTCATATGCACTTGCTAATTGGCAATTTGCATTTATATTGCTTATCTCTTATTTAGTAGCAGCCAATCAGATATCTAGGAATACAACATGAAGGTGATAAATCAAACTTAGAAAAAGATAAGACTGGTATTTTGAACCAAAAAAAATGGTGCCCTGAACAGCAGCTGAAAAAAAAAATCTAAAAAACTCAGCTTTTTCAGCTTTATGGGATTTTCTAAAGGCTCCAATGGGAGCCATTAAATCCTGCAGCTCCATTTGGGTCCATGGGGAACATGGGGATTATTTCTGGGGCTCTAAGAGAAGGAGCTGTTTTTTAAGGCAGAAGCACCAGGTCTGCAGCATAGCTGCTAGTGACTCTCCTTACAAGAACCCCCCAAGTTTGGTAAAGTTTGGGTAGGGGTCCAATTTTATTGGCTTACAAATGGAAGAAAACATTGGGGCCTCCTGACTAAATAGTTTCCAAACTTTGATACATCCTGGTTACAAAATATCTATTGTTTATAAAATCCAAATTTTCCTCATTTCATGGTTTTATTTAATCTGCCAGTTTATTTTCTGAAACCCCTCTGCAAACTTGGCTTTACCATATCCCATGAGGTTTTTTTCATTAAGCCACTCTTGTGCCATATGTTCTAATTTATAAAGGAAGAAGGGGGGGAGGATTCCCTAACCTTCTTAAGTGTGGGGCGGAAAGAACAATACAAGAGAAGTCATAAACCCCTGGAATGATAGTGGTGGTGAATGAGGAGGAAAATAATTAAACACTGAAGGAGATCTGTTATAGAAAAGATAGTCCAATCTTATCAAATCTCGAAAGCTAAGCAGGGTCACTCTGGTTAGTATTTAAATGGGAGACCATCAAGGAGTACCAGAATATGCAGAATCAGGCAGTGGAGACCACCTCTCTTGCCTTTAAAATCCTATGGTGTTACCATAAGTCACCTGCAACCCAAAGGCAGAAAAGGCAATAGTTATGTTTTAATAAAAAGGCTTAGAATGGAAGCAGAGACTCTCTAACAGTATCTATTTGCGTACAGACTGAACCTATCACGGAGATATATGTCGCGGAAAACTCACTTTCCTAGGGCTTCTTAAGGATGCTTATGCCTGAATCAAGCCTGACCAGATTTATCCTGAACAAGCCATAAACAATACTGTGTGAGGAAAGTGATCTTACATTCCAAAGTCCCAGCAAGACTCCATGTTCAACATGGTAGAGTTCAACAAGTGCATCACATCCAATCATTTTAGCATTTTGAGTCAGATTGGCAATCTGGTATTCAGAAATGAAAGAGCGTCGCCAAGGCCTTTAAAAAAATGTCAAGTTAAGTAATTATCAGACTTTGGTAACAGAAGCTGTCAACAATTTCTTCACAACAATGATTGGCAACATAACAAATAAAAGCAATTCATAAGAGAAGTCTGGACACAGTGTATAACATACTTCTCTCTGTGATACACCTCTGAAGATACCAGCCACAGATGCAGGTGAAACATTAGGAACAAGATCTACCAGACCACGGCCACACAGCCTCTAAAACCCACAACAACCAACATTGAAAATGATGCTGTTTGGGGGATGGGTGGGGAATTTACCCTGAAACAGCATCACTTTCAATGTTGTGTAAAACTAGAGAGCCCAGAGTCTCCCTTTAAGGTGATTCTCCCTTTAAGGGGGATTTGAAAGGAGAATCTGGGCTCCCTAGTTTAAACAACATTGAAAATGATGCTGTTCCAGGGTGGACCCCCCCTCCCCCCCGAACAGCATCTCTTTCAATGTTGTTTAAACTACGGAGCCCAGAGTCTCCCTTTAAGGTAGATTTAAAAAGAGAATCTGGGCTGTCTAGTTTAAACAACGTTAAAAGTGATGCTGTTTCAGGGTGGACTCCACCCCCCCCCACCCCCCGCTTCAAAAAATAGTATCACTTTCAATGTTGTTTAAACTAGGGAGCCCTGCGTGTGTTCAGATTTGTGTGTTGGGGCATGTTCTATAATGTGATGGTGACTTGGAGATGACCTGGTGCAAAAAATGTTGTTTGGTTGTGGTGGGGGAGGGTTTTCCCCTCCCCCACCAAGTCAAGACACAGGCACAGGCGCAGATAAAAGCTGTTCAACGAGTAGGAAAGAGAAGAATGCAAGGACAGGGGGAAAGATCTGGGAAGTGCCTAGAGTTGCCAACTCTGGCTTGGGATATTTCTGGAGACTCAAGGGGGGTACCTGGAGACTGCAGGGCTGGAGTGAGGGAGAAGCTATGTTATCTAGAGATCAGTTTTCGTTACAGAAGAACTCCAGACTCCATCTGGTGGTTGATAACCTTGGAAGCAGATATAGTGTGAGGAAGGGGATGAAGGAAAAAGTGGCCTTGCAGGTCCTAGTAGGTTCTCAACTTGCATTTACTGAAATCACATTACTATCAGTGTGGGGGAACAAGTTCTTAGTCAACAAATAATTCACCAGCAAGTTCAGGAAAATACAGCTACCAACAAAAAAAGGTCAAAAAATTAACTTACCCATTCTTGAGATCAGTTTTACCCTCACCTAGAAGCACCGGTGTCACTCCATATAAACGCAGACAAGACAAAGTGTCTAAACAAGGCCAATTTATCCCATGCCAAAATACAGTAATGGAGATCTCGTTAAAATAAATGTCTGCCTGATCCATTGCATGTTCATTGCAATTTTTTTCCCTTAATACGATCATCCATCTCAAGTCAGACCTTCTGTTATCAGAGAAATAAAGATTGTACTTAGAAGACTGTACTTAGATTGTACTTTAAGATTGTACTTAGAAATACAGAATACGGAAATTTCTACCATGACCAGAAATTCCCAGGAGAAAGGTAATATTTTCCACCCTTTTTATTTCAAATGAGGAATATTACAAGATATTCCCATCACAAACATATAGCTGATACTTCAATTCAAGACTATTAACATCTTAGAGACCAATAAGAGTTTCAGGATATAAAGCTCATTTCATTAGACAAAAATAGAAATGGAGATCATTTTAATCTCCCAGGTAATTCCATTATTGACTTGAGAGCGGAAGTCCTCAAAAAAAGAAATTGCAAGGGGAAATAACAATGCAAGATTATTGAACTTGAGCAAATTTACAAATTCAAAGCAATGCCCCCAGAACTAAATAGGGTTCTTATCTCACCACAGATGCTAATTTTCAGCCTCCAAGAATCTACCCCCTGCTCTAATCAAGCCAATTACAATATGCATGGTATATCTGCATCATTTTCAAGGATTCCTTACAACATTCCTCCCAATTTCTGACTAGATGAAAGGACTCGGAGATCTCCATTTCTACTCCTGTCTGATAAAAGGGGCTTTGACTCGCGAAAGCTTATACCATGCAACTCTCCTGGTCTCTAAGGGTGATACAGGAATCAAATGCAACTGTTTTATTGCAGATCAACTTTTTTCCTTTAATACGATCATCCATCTATGAAACCACAAAGCTGGCAAAACATGTAAAAATACTACTTCAGAATTAATAATTTTCATTACTTAAATAATAATCAGAAACAAGTAAATTACCCCATTTGCTCACAAAATAAATATGCATAGCTATAAAAACAGAAAATAAATTGTATATGTATAAACCTCTTTTTAACACAGCTTACTTGATAGCATTTTTGGTTTCAACTGGAAGGCCTGTGTAGGTGTTTACAGGCCTCAGAAGCTGAATTATTCTAGCTTTGCCAGACGCTATTTTTCTTACAATGTACTCCTTCTTCCAGTATCCCGATTCCCTAGGTTGGGAATCATAAGGATTCGAAGAGACAGCTGATTTTTGCACCACTTCAGTCCTCCATTTGTCTCTTTTAGGGAGAAATGACTTGGAGTATATTTTTAACCAGATCATACTGAGAGAGAAAACAGACACAGCAACAAAAATGACAACTGAATCTTTTAAAAACATACACGAATAAAGGTAAGGTATAAAACTATTTTTAGAAATCAATTAAAGCATTATAAAGCACTAAAGACTAATATTTTAAAATACTTGGATTTTATGTTAAAATGGATTTTAACTTGATGATCCATTTTCTAGCGGCATCTTAATGATACTGGGCTACACAACAATTTCTTGAAGGAGAATAAGACAAGCAGTTCACATATCGGACCATCAGACTGGGCAGACTACATTTATACTAATACAAAAATATCAGTTAACGTAACAATACCATCCACTTGAAAAAAAATGTATTTCTTTACCCAGACAATTAAGTATAAAAGTAAATTAAGAAGCTAGACTGGTCACATTATCATGTCAAAATAACTGATATGCTTCCTTACTTGTCATTGGACAGATGATAAAAATGTTTATTCGTGCAGCTAACACACAGCAGAGTCACAGCATCCAGATACGAGAATATCTTCAGTATTACTTCCGAGGGTAAACTAGAGGATGAAAGTGAAAAAATGCTGCACTATTGGAACAGAAATAAAAAAGGAGCAGTTTGACTTGGAGGAGGGGAGAAATGAAAGAGATGGAGAGAGAGTTTTAACCTGCACCCACCCCAGGGAATTTAGAAGACTGTAGGTCTTCACTTCTTCTTTGTATCCTTGCTCAGTGTCATGTTTTAACAATCTGTGTGTACTCTTTTATTTTTGTTTATTAAACCTCCTTATATTTTAAAAGCTCAGACTTGCTTTCCATAAACACATAATTCAGTTTTATAATCCAAAGTGCAGTAAACAGCCCAATCTAGGTCTCTCCAATGGGAAGGGACAGTGCTGCAGTGGTGCCACCCGGCCACCTCCACAAAGGACTTCTTTGCAGCATGGGAAGCTCAAAAAAAGAAAACACTGGCCAGCTAAAATCCCCATAGGGAATATTGGATATACACCACGAAAAATGTGATGTACATCCAATGCCAGTTCGTCAGCATGTGGGGGGCTAGGAGAGCAGTGGAAGCCGGTTGTAATGTGTTTCAAATGTGTTTAATGCACAGCAAGAGCTGTGCGGTGGCCATTTTAATGAACTCTTTGGGACTTTCAAGCCAATACTCCTTTGGGCTTTTGGAAAGCCAAGGGTATAATGGAAGTCATTAATTTCATAAGGGAGGAGGTGGGATCAGAAACTCTGCATTGGTGAACAAGTCCGCCCTCCCCCCCTCCCCAGTCCTGCAGAACAGCCTGGCACAGGGAGGCAGAGAAGCCACAGAGAGGGAGAGTGTCTCTCGGCAGCTGTCTCTCCCCCCACCCCTGTCCAGACGCTTCAGGCACTTGCCTTGGTTGCAGGCCTTCTGGCTCACCCAGCCACTGCCTGTGGCTGGCTCATTGTTTGGGCCTGGGCTCCTGTCCTTCATGAGCCTCCATTTCCCACGGTGGAGGTTTCCTCGCCGCAATGAAGCGGGCTGTTTTGAGCACGTTGAGGAACCCTCATCCAATGGGCACGCCTATTGGCTGAGGGTTTGTTGTCGCAATGTAAATGAATTATATAGAGTAAGATATTTGAGAGACAGAAATGTAAACTGATGCACCCCTTGTTACTGTACCATATTAGTATCTTAATGTCTGCTATTTGGCAGGTATGAAAAAAATCAGTCAAAATTCAAGAACAAATTTTGTAGTAAACAAAAGAAAGTTATTTTGGACAGAAAGTCTCATAACAGCATCTTTGGATCTCAGGGAAAGATTTATAACAGTGAAAACACTTCACTGTTTCATGAAATCTTCATGGTACATGTTTTAAATTAATTAATGTTACTAAAAAGGATTTCACTCATTCCAAAGCAGCAAATATTTAATAGAAGGTTCCCCCTTCCAATGCTACTTAAAAATGTCCAAATTTCTCCTCTGGAACAACTTCAGAAAGCCTTCGGAAAAAAAACATGGGCATCTCCCACAAATTTTTCCAGGTCTTCACACTTCTGTAAATTTGAATAGCATTTTCATTCACACAAATGAGTGTTGTCAATGTTATACCATCAAAGAAATTCAACTTGGCGTTTAAAGTTTCAGAGAATCAACATACACCAGCATGCAAAAATAAACAATATTTTCACTTGAATAAATTACTCAAATCACAAGAAAATCCTATTTAAAAGAGACAAATGTTCTTGTAAAAAGACTATCACTTCAATCTAACTTCCTGACTATCAGTGGCATTGTGCCCATGGGGGGGTGCGATGCCCTGGGCAGAGACGTGTGGCAGGGGCGTGGTGGGGGCGTTCTGGGGCAGGGCCACAGGGTGTGCCCGCCCCGGACACAGTTTCCCCTCACTCCACCTCTGCTGACTATAATCAAAAGAGCTCTTCTAGAAATAATACTATCACTGACCTCAGCTAGTCTTACTTCCTTGCAAAAATATTTAAGAGTATGTTTGTATCATGAGAAAATATTATTTACCTCTCAATTCCAGTTGTACAAATCGATTTAACACAGGGCTTCCAATGCTGCTTTTTCATGTGCGTCATTTTGTTTTCAGAGGACTCCATGGCTGTAGCAGTTGAGCATCTGGACACAACGTTAGAAAAATAATAATCCATTATATCATCAACTGGAAAATTCTATGAAGAAGCATTAAGACAAGTTTCTATGAAGACAACAGAATGATCAGACAAAATTCTATGAAGTAGAATTAAGACAAGAATGATCAGTATGTTGTATCCAAAGTGTTCCCAGACCATATACAACATACAATCCATTAACAGGAAGGATACCATCATTTAATTATTCTTAACAGCAGTCTACCAGAGATAAATGGGACAGGAAGATAAGGGATAAACAAAGCATCTCCTTGTTAGTTTTGTATATTAAGCTGCATTAAAGGCCCAGAGGAAGGGCCAAAAAAGTGGCAACCCATATAGACAGAGACATGATTGCTGTTTGAACAGTATTTTATTGCTATTTCACCATGGTGAAGGGAACGGAACAGGTTCCTCTGAAAGCAAAAATAATAAACAGAAAATAGCCATTTTCTGACATACTGGGGAAATGAGAGAAATAAATTCTAAGAAAACAACTAACAAAAAAAGCAAAATTTAACAGGAAGAGAGTCTTAATATTAGGCAACATGGTTTTCCAAGTGTAGAATTTTTAAACATTTGTCCTATTGATCTGACTTATGCCCAACTTTCTCCCCAATGGGGATCCAAAGTGATTTAATCATCCATCTCTTCTCCATCTTATCCTCACAATATGTATGACTAGTCTAAAGTTACCTGGCAAGCAGAGTGTGAATCTGAACCTGGATCTCCCAGATCCCAGTCCAGCATTCTAACTACTACACGTCAACTACAATAACAGAGTGTGAAGAAATGGCTTTTTCCACTTGAGGTTTGAAGGGAACATTTTAACTTTTTTTTCCCTCTGGGAAGGAGAAAGGGGGAAGTCAGTTCAACTGCTTGCCAATCTACCCTTTCAGAAATGGTAATAGAAATCCACTCTGTTTCACATATGTTAAGCCGGTCAGTTGAGGTACAACGGCTGAGAAAACTGTATTAGAATATAGTCCCGAATGAATATGAGAATTATCATTCAGTATTACACACTTCCTTTGTCAAAAACATTATTTGGACATTACTGAACATGGTACTTTGAGACAAGAGCATTTATGCCAAAATATATTTTTACTTTCCAACAGATTGGGGGAGCAGGGTTAGGTAGGAACTAGGACCCATGTGGAGCATTGTACAACAAAGAAGGTCCGGCATGCTTTGTTCTGTAGCAGAGGAATATACAATCTGCTAACATCTTTATGTGAAACACAGTAGTAGTGGGATGGGTTGTTTCCCCTCCCCCTGCCCTTATACAAGCGGGGATTGGAGATTTAGAGGTTCCAAAATGCTAGAAAGGACTTCAGGAAGAAAACTCAATTTGGTGATGTGCTAAAAGTTTGCTTGTAAACATTGTGGTCTTCATAAATACTCTTTAACTTTGGATGGTGGTAACAGTTCTCTGTACCACATCTAAAACCTCCACTGTCTTGAACAGGCTATTTTTAAAAGGGGGGGGGGCAAGTGGGGAGGAAGCAGTTATCTTTCAGGGCAGTAAAGCAGCCAGTAAATCATCCCATGGTGCCCAGGAGTGAGGAAGCAGGAGACAAGGAGGCAAGGATTTAGAGTTTGGAAGGGAAGCTGAGGGGTCCAAACCCTCCCAGCGGGCAATTTCCACAATGGTCAAGGTGGTGGCAAGGTGATGGAGAGAGACAAACCCATCCAGACAAACAGTTAGGAACCTCTTGGAGAGGGCAGGGTTGGAATAGGGCTTGCAAATCAGAGCTGGACCATTCACCTCACATGGTTACATATCAAATGCAGTCTAGTCTCCCAAATTAGTCTTGCTTGGTCTTCCATTTACAATCAAAAGTACTTAGTATCCAAAAAAGTTATTAAATGCATGTACATTGTGTGGAGATGGGCCAGAATGTATAAAATTTGTATTTAATCAAGAAACATGGAAGTTGCCTGAACCAAGGATTTGATTAAACAAAATGGTTCTCTGTATAGAGACCAGCAGGCCTGCATGTTAGCAGCTTCTCAGTGAAGATGCAGGCAAGTACAGATAAACATCTTTAAGGTCTTGTAACTACAGAAGCCATATAAATTTATAACCTTGTTTTTCTGGGTTAGAACCAGCAATAGGGGATAGCTAAATCAATGTGATTAATTAAATAAGGAAAAAGTGTTTTTCTATTTATGTTGAATGAACATAGAAATGATAATGAGTGATTCATATTTACTTGTATTTGATCATAATTCTATTGTCTTAGAATCGAAGGTATAATTGTTGTTAGAATCAATATTTGTAAAATCATTTGAAGTTAAATCATTTCTAACTGGTAAAGAAAGTTTTATGACCCTAAGGAATGTCAGAATGCTGCATACCTTAAGGACATCTCTCTCTGGGAGCAAACCAAGAATAACAAGTTATTCTTGAAGACAACCAAGCTAGTTTTCTTTATTGTTGCCCTTTTTTTTATATGGGTAAGAGGTAACAGCATACGCAGCGTTTGAGAGTAACAGAAGGAATGTGAATACCATCGTAGAATAAGTGAGGCTGTTCCTTACTGTGACCCAGGGAGACATGTTCTATCCAATGGGATTTTTAAGGTACATGCTTGTAGCACATGAAAGAGGTATGGATTATGTACATAACTCTTATGATGATGATTGTGTGACGTCTGTATTTTGTGTCTATAAAAATTGTTCCCTTTGTATCAAGGGTGTGCCTCTTACCCTTAAGGGGACACCCTGGTCAGATACTTATGCTGTCCAGTAAACTTATCTTTTGTTTCAAAACTGTTTCTTGGGTGTTTTCTAATTTAGTCTTAAAACTAATTCAGCTGTGCAGGACCAGAGACGTGGTCCTGGCCCCACAGTTTTTATAGCAATTGAAACATAACTTTCCATGAGTCATTTCTATTATCTTAAAGCAAATTTTTCTAGAAGAGCATACTAAGAACCTGAATGGAACCAACACAAGAGTAAGACTTTTTTTCTGCATCATGTGGTTGCTCAGGAAAATCCAGAACAGCACAGAATATCACAATCTGTGAAATCACATCTCACCTTTGTTAACCAAGACTCAGGCTTCCTCCTCACTTTGTGTTTTAAGACTTTCGGTCACACCATAGCTTGCTGTTACATCCAGAACTTGTAAACCAGAACTAGATATCACAGTTGTGAGCCAAGCTAAGAGGTCACAAATTACACGAACAATTGTGGGTCACAAGCAGAAGGTTGTAATGACATGCAACAGCCAGGAAGTGCAGGAAGGAATATGAGACAAAAGAGGAAGGTGACAGAAAGGTGCACATTTGCCTCAGGCTAATTGATACCAAAGAGAGCCACTCTGTGGCATAGTGGTTAAGAGCAGCAGATTCTAATCTGGAAAATTGGGTTCAATTCCCCACTCCTCCACATGAAGCCTGTGGGTGACCTTGGGCCACTCA
Source organism: Sphaerodactylus townsendi (assembly GCF_021028975.2). Lineage (NCBI taxonomy): Eukaryota > Metazoa > Chordata > Lepidosauria > Squamata > Sphaerodactylidae > Sphaerodactylus > Sphaerodactylus townsendi. The sequence continues at coordinate 33,574,244 of NC_059433.1, read as the reverse complement.
CAGTTGTCCAGAATTCTCTCAGCCCATCCAAGGCTGGCAATGGCAAACCACCTCCAAACAGCTCATGCCTTGAAAACCTTACTGGGTCACGATAAGTCAGCTGTAACTTGACGGCACTTCCCATCACTACCATATTCATACCAAAGCTCAACCACAGGTGTGTGCTAGATGTGGGCCGGCTCAATACAGTTTTCCAAAGAGAGCAGTAACTTCTGCTTATTTTTTCCTGTGGCAACAGAGTCATTTTAGTGGCAACACAATCACTGAAAAGCAGCCTCTGAAACTAATAAGCTTGACAGCAGCAAAAGAGTAAATTCGAATCCCTTCTCAGCCCCTAAATTCACAAGGTAACCTTAAACCTGCAAATCCACCTAAATGCTTTCTAGAGGAGGAATGAGCTGTGAATTGCTGCTTGAAGGAAAGAACTCAGGACTACTTGAAGGAAGGAAAAGCAAACACAAAAACCAGCAGCATTTCATGGAGGGAAGCCCCCCCCCCCTCTCTTCAGCGATGAAAAAAGCGTCACCCGGGGACCTGCTGTCTGAAAGGAAAGGAGAATTAGCAGCATCATTCAGAATCAAGGCACTCGGCTCGCCAGCTGTTTACCTTTCCCCGGCGGGGCAGCCGAGCGGGTCCAAACTATCCCGGCCGGGAGGAGCAAAAAGAGCTGGCGGTCCCGTCTCAGCAGGCCATTGGCCGACGGAGGCGAGACCTGCGGGCTGCGAGGTCCTTCGGCTGTGCTGTTGCAGAATCCAACCGCGTCCAGTCGCCATAACAACAGGTAGCCACGTGGAAGCCGACTGCACCTGCTCGCGCCTTCCCGCTAGAAGGGTGGCGTCCGGGGAAGCTTTCGGGCTGGGCGAGCCAATTCTCTCAACCCCGGGGGGAACCAGGTTGAGAAGTTGGACACTCCACAGACTTTCCTGCTCTTGTCATTTCCTTTTCATTGCTTCCCGTTTCCGTGCAAGAAGAGTTTCCCACTATTAAGAGAGCCCCAGAAATAAATCCAATGTTGTTCAATCCAAATGCAGTGCAATGTTGTTCAATGGGAAAGTTCATTTTAGGATTGGATCGGTAACGAGTCGTTTCTATGTTATGGGACAAACCTGCCTGGCTAATTTTCAGAATCAGACAGCGATGTAACGCCGGCTGCAGCCGTGCAGGCGAAGTTATCGTGAAAGGGAGGGAATTTTTTTTTTATAGACGCCCAGACATTTAGCACTGGCGATTCTACCGGTTGTAAATAAACTTAGGAATCCGATTAGAAAGGTGAAGATGAACAGAGGGAGGAATAGTACTGGAACGGATGTCTGGTGAGCAGAAGCAGCTGGTGCTGTTATTTCTACAGTTGCACCTCCCGCTGGTATGGAATGCAATCCCCCGGAGGTAATCCTATGATTACCACTCTTTATATGCCATTAAAGGTTTTGTATTTGTATTTGTTTGTAATCCTATGATGCCAAATAATCTGACCTGGTTCTCACTGAAGTGGTAAACCTGAATCTAGAGTACAAGTGAGAAGTCAAGTGATTAAACATTGCTTCATAAGGGGAAAAAAAACAATACTCCACTTTCTGTGTGTAAGGATTATTGTTTTTTGTATGGACGAGGGTTCAAAACCATTGCTCTACCTGCAGTCCAAAGTAATTCACTCTCCATAGGTTCCAAGCTTGGTTGAGGACTCTTGCATATTGCTCCCCAGGCGATTATATTTGATTTGCGCGCCGTGATTTCGATTGTGATTCTCGTGCTAGTCGAGTTTTTAAAAAACTCTTTCCAAATGTAGTTTTTGCACTGTTGCTTAAAGTGCAAGCATTTGTTTCTAAATTATTGCACAGCCCTACGATTGCCTTCAGCAAAATAGAAATCTATGTTTGCTTAAACTTTTCGATTTTTGCTGACTTCCTGAATTAAGAGATTAAAATCCGTGTGGGGGGGGGGAGTGAGTTTTGAATGCTCCTCGAATGCAGTTGGAGTATCGCCGCAAGATACAACACTTTGCAGTGTGGTAGTTGTAGTCCTGTTTCCTTAGAAGGCGTGAGCAAATCGGATAGCCTGTAAACTTCACTTCCCAGAGAGCTTTGCATTCATAATGGCGGGGAGGACTGCCATCGTCAGGGATTGCCTGCTGTTGGTGTGTCCTGCGGTTTGTTAAAGTAAATGAAAAAGTGAGAGCTGTAATGTGATAGCCGCCAAACCTCGTTTATGTTGTTTTTCTAGCAGGAGCTGTGCAGGCTTTGCAGATAAAGTAAATTGCAGTACGATGAAGCCAGTTCTTTGCACAGGACTCAAGGAGATTGAATATCATTCATAGAACTCATAGGAGATTTAATATAGTTAGCAGATCTGTGATTATGCTTTCTTTTTTTGTGCGAGGTATTCATTTAAGCAGCAAGCTGCTGCGATCCCCCGTGAAGTGGTCGTGTGTGCGCCACAGGAAAGCGTTTCTAGGGACATGTGTATGTTGCAAGGTGGAGCAAAGGTGGAGCCGCCATGAATCTGTTTTGCACCCTGGGGTAGCATTCGAGAATGTGAAGAGAAAGATCTGGACTTCAGGAGGATCCCTCAAAGCAGGTAGATCTGAAAACAGCAACGCCCGTGTGTCAGTGCCAAGAAGCCAGAAAGGAGGAGCCTCCTTGTCAGCTACTCAGAAAGGTAAGCCATGGTACGTCACCAAAACTGCTTGGCATTCTGTATCTTTCTAACTATGACACTGGGTTATTCTCTGTGTAAACTGATCTGTGTATAACTACTCTAGGTTTTCAATCTATAAATGCTAATATCATTAAGCTGGGATTTATTAAAGCCGTTGGTGTACAGATTCTTGATTGGGACGGACCTATGGTTGATGTGGTTCTCTCAAGTCAAGTGTAGCATGGTACAGTGGCATAAAAGGGAAAGGTGTATGTCTGTGCAAGCACCAGGTCATTACTGACCAGTGGGATGATGTCAAATCACAACCTTTAGTAGGGAGACTTATGGGCTGATTTGCCATTGGCAACCCCAGTCGTCTACACTTTACCCTAACAAGGTGGATACTCATTTTACCAAAAATGGAAGGATGAAAGGCTGAGTCAACCTTGAGTCTTGACAACAGAGAGATGTTGTCTGTGCATGTGCAGACAAGTTCTGTTTGGGAGGATTATATACCCCCCCCCCCTTCCGTTTTACCCGACCCTCAAGATTATAGAAAAATCTTCCTTTTGTGTAAATGGATCCAATCCATGAATTTAAGTATCCACGGATGACCTGCCACTTTTACCACTAAATATAAGATAAAAAATGTTGTTCTTGTTTCATTATTTATAGTTGAATTGTATTTGTACAATGCAACCCAATTTTACAGTTTGACTGTTTTATGGTTTTCTTATTCATCTATATGAAATTAATAATCCATCTGCAAAACAATTTATAAAAATAGACAGTGTTCCCTACATAAAGTTTAATGTTGTACACAAATATTAAAACTAAGTGTTTTCTGAAATCAAGCTACCTCAGTATTAGTGCAATTCTACAGAGGAATCATTGAGTCTGTCATCTGCACCTCTATAACTGTGTGGTTTGGTTCTGCAACCCAACAAGATCGACACAGACTTCAGAGAATAATCAGAACTGCAGAAAAAACAATTGCTGCTAACCTGCCTTCCATTGAGGACCTGTATACTGCACGGGTCAAAAAAAAAGGGCTGTGAGAAAATGTTACTGACCCCTACGTGATCCCTGGACATAAACCATGTTTCAACTCTTACCCTCTAAACGTTAAGCTACAAGAGCACTGCACACCAAGCTACAACTTAGACATAAGAACAGTTTTTTTTCTCCGAATCACCCATCACTCTGTTAAACAAATAATTCCCTCGGATAATGTCAAACTATTTATTATATATTTATCACCCCCCCCCCCCCCCACCCCCCCCCCCCCCCACCCCCCCCCCCCCCCACCCCCCCCCCCCCCCACCCCCCCCCCCCCCCACCCCCCCCCCCCCCCACCCCCCCCCCCCCCCACCCCCCCCCCCCCCCACCCCCCCCCCCCCCCACCCCCCCCCCCCCCCACCCCCCCCCCCCCCCACCCCCCCCCCCCCCCACCCCCCCCCCCCCCCACCCCCCCCCCCCCCCACCCCCCCCCCCCCCCACCCCCCCCCCCCCCCACCCCCCCCCCCCCCCACCCCCCCCCCCCCCCACCCCCCCCCCCCCCCACCCCCCCCCCCCCCCACCCCCCCCCCCCCCCACCCCCCCCCCCCCCCACCCCCCCCCCCCCCCACCCCCCCCCCCCCCCACCCCCCCCCCCCCCCACCCCCCCCCCCCCCCACCCCCCCCCCCCCCCACCCCCCCCCCCCCCCACCCCCCCCCCCCCCCACCCCCCCCCCCCCCCACCCCCCCCCCCCCCCACCCCCCCCCCCCCCCACCCCCCCCCCCCCCCACCCCCCCCCCCCCCCACCCCCCCCCCCCCCCACCCCCCCCCCCCCCCACCCCCCCCCCCCCCCACCCCCCCCCCCCCCCACCCCCCCCCCCCCCCACCCCCCCCCCCCCCCACCCCCCCCCCCCCCCACCCCCCCCCCCCCCCACCCCCCCCCCCCCCCACCCCCCCCCCCCCCCACCCCCCCCCCCCCCCACCCCCCCCCCCCCCCACCCCCCCCCCCCCCCACCCCCCCCCCCCCCCACCCCCCCCCCCCCCCACCCCCCCCCCCCCCCACCCCCCCCCCCCCCCACCCCCCCCCCCCCCCACCCCCCCCCCCCCCCACCCCCCCCCCCCCCCACCCCCCCCCCCCCCCACCCCCCCCCCCCCCCACCCCCCCCCCCCCCCACCCCCCCCCCCCCCCACCCCCCCCCCCCCCCACCCCCCCCCCCCCCCACCCCCCCCCCCCCCCACCCCCCCCCCCCCCCACCCCCCCCCCCCCCCACCCCCCCCCCCCCCCACCCCCCCCCCCCCCCACCCCCCCCCCCCCCCACCCCCCCCCCCCCCCACCCCCCCCCCCCCCCACCCCCCCCCCCCCCCACCCCCCCCCCCCCCCACCCCCCCCCCCCCCCACCCCCCCCCCCCCCCACCCCCCCCCCCCCCCACCCCCCCCCCCCCCCACCCCCCCCCCCCCCCACCCCCCCCCCCCCCCACCCCCCCCCCCCCCCACCCCCCCCCCCCCCCACCCCCCCCCCCCCCCACCCCCCCCCCCCCCCACCCCCCCCCCCCCCCACCCCCCCCCCCCCCCACCCCCCCCCCCCCCCACCCCCCCCCCCCCCCACCCCCCCCCCCCCCCACCCCCCCCCCCCCCCACCCCCCCCCCCCCCCACCCCCCCCCCCCCCCACCCCCCCCCCCCCCCACCCCCCCCCCCCCCCACCCCCCCCCCCCCCCACCCCCCCCCCCCCCCACCCCCCCCCCCCCCCACCCCCCCCCCCCCCCACCCCCCCCCCCCCCCACCCCCCCCCCCCCCCACCCCCCCCCCCCCCCACCCCCCCCCCCCCCCACCCCCCCCCCCCCCCACCCCCCCCCCCCCCCACCCCCCCCCCCCCCCACCCCCCCCCCCCCCCACCCCCCCCCCCCCCCACCCCCCCCCCCCCCCACCCCCCCCCCCCCCCACCCCCCCCCCCCCCCACCCCCCCCCCCCCCCACCCCCCCCCCCCCCCACCCCCCCCCCCCCCCACCCCCCCCCCCCCCCACCCCCCCCCCCCCCCACCCCCCCCCCCCCCCACCCCCCCCCCCCCCCACCCCCCCCCCCCCCCACCCCCCCCCCCCCCCACCCCCCCCCCCCCCCACCCCCCCCCCCCCCCACCCCCCCCCCCCCCCACCCCCCCCCCCCCCCACCCCCCCCCCCCCCCACCCCCCCCCCCCCCCACCCCCCCCCCCCCCCACCCCCCCCCCCCCCCACCCCCCCCCCCCCCCACCCCCCCCCCCCCCCACCCCCCCCCCCCCCCACCCCCCCCCCCCCCCACCCCCCCCCCCCCCCACCCCCCCCCCCCCCCACCCCCCCCCCCCCCCACCCCCCCCCCCCCCCACCCCCCCCCCCCCCCACCCCCCCCCCCCCCCACCCCCCCCCCCCCCCACCCCCCCCCCCCCCCACCCCCCCCCCCCCCCACCCCCCCCCCCCCCCACCCCCCCCCCCCCCCACCCCCCCCCCCCCCCACCCCCCCCCCCCCCCACCCCCCCCCCCCCCCACCCCCCCCCCCCCCCACCCCCCCCCCCCCCCACCCCCCCCCCCCCCCACCCCCCCCCCCCCCCACCCCCCCCCCCCCCCACCCCCCCCCCCCCCCACCCCCCCCCCCCCCCACCCCCCCCCCCCCCCACCCCCCCCCCCCCCCACCCCCCCCCCCCCCCACCCCCCCCCCCCCCCACCCCCCCCCCCCCCCACCCCCCCCCCCCCCCACCCCCCCCCCCCCCCACCCCCCCCCCCCCCCACCCCCCCCCCCCCCCACCCCCCCCCCCCCCCACCCCCCCCCCCCCCCACCCCCCCCCCCCCCCACCCCCCCCCCCCCCCACCCCCCCCCCCCCCCACCCCCCCCCCCCCCCACCCCCCCCCCCCCCCACCCCCCCCCCCCCCCACCCCCCCCCCCCCCCACCCCCCCCCCCCCCCACCCCCCCCCCCCCCCACCCCCCCCCCCCCCCACCCCCCCCCCCCCCCACCCCCCCCCCCCCCCACCCCCCCCCCCCCCCACCCCCCCCCCCCCCCACCCCCCCCCCCCCCCACCCCCCCCCCCCCCCACCCCCCCCCCCCCCCACCCCCCCCCCCCCCCACCCCCCCCCCCCCCCACCCCCCCCCCCCCCCACCCCCCCCCCCCCCCACCCCCCCCCCCCCCCACCCCCCCCCCCCCCCACCCCCCCCCCCCCCCACCCCCCCCCCCCCCCACCCCCCCCCCCCCCCACCCCCCCCCCCCCCCACCCCCCCCCCCCCCCACCCCCCCCCCCCCCCACCCCCCCCCCCCCCCACCCCCCCCCCCCCCCACCCCCCCCCCCCCCCACCCCCCCCCCCCCCCACCCCCCCCCCCCCCCACCCCCCCCCCCCCCCACCCCCCCCCCCCCCCACCCCCCCCCCCCCCCACCCCCCCCCCCCCCCACCCCCCCCCCCCCCCACCCCCCCCCCCCCCCACCCCCCCCCCCCCCCACCCCCCCCCCCCCCCACCCCCCCCCCCCCCCACCCCCCCCCCCCCCCACCCCCCCCCCCCCCCACCCCCCCCCCCCCCCACCCCCCCCCCCCCCCACCCCCCCCCCCCCCCACCCCCCCCCCCCCCCACCCCCCCCCCCCCCCACCCCCCCCCCCCCCCACCCCCCCCCCCCCCCACCCCCCCCCCCCCCCACCCCCCCCCCCCCCCACCCCCCCCCCCCCCCACCCCCCCCCCCCCCCACCCCCCCCCCCCCCCACCCCCCCCCCCCCCCACCCCCCCCCCCCCCCACCCCCCCCCCCCCCCACCCCCCCCCCCCCCCACCCCCCCCCCCCCCCACCCCCCCCCCCCCCCACCCCCCCCCCCCCCCACCCCCCCCCCCCCCCACCCCCCCCCCCCCCCACCCCCCCCCCCCCCCACCCCCCCCCCCCCCCACCCCCCCCCCCCCCCACCCCCCCCCCCCCCCACCCCCCCCCCCCCCCACCCCCCCCCCCCCCCACCCCCCCCCCCCCCCACCCCCCCCCCCCCCCACCCCCCCCCCCCCCCACCCCCCCCCCCCCCCACCCCCCCCCCCCCCCACCCCCCCCCCCCCCCACCCCCCCCCCCCCCCACCCCCCCCCCCCCCCACCCCCCCCCCCCCCCACCCCCCCCCCCCCCCACCCCCCCCCCCCCCCACCCCCCCCCCCCCCCACCCCCCCCCCCCCCCACCCCCCCCCCCCCCCACCCCCCCCCCCCCCCACCCCCCCCCCCCCCCACCCCCCCCCCCCCCCACCCCCCCCCCCCCCCACCCCCCCCCCCCCCCACCCCCCCCCCCCCCCACCCCCCCCCCCCCCCACCCCCCCCCCCCCCCACCCCCCCCCCCCCCCACCCCCCCCCCCCCCCACCCCCCCCCCCCCCCACCCCCCCCCCCCCCCACCCCCCCCCCCCCCCACCCCCCCCCCCCCCCACCCCCCCCCCCCCCCACCCCCCCCCCCCCCCACCCCCCCCCCCCCCCACCCCCCCCCCCCCCCACCCCCCCCCCCCCCCACCCCCCCCCCCCCCCACCCCCCCCCCCCCCCACCCCCCCCCCCCCCCACCCCCCCCCCCCCCCACCCCCCCCCCCCCCCACCCCCCCCCCCCCCCACCCCCCCCCCCCCCCACCCCCCCCCCCCCCCACCCCCCCCCCCCCCCACCCCCCCCCCCCCCCACCCCCCCCCCCCCCCACCCCCCCCCCCCCCCACCCCCCCCCCCCCCCACCCCCCCCCCCCCCCACCCCCCCCCCCCCCCACCCCCCCCCCCCCCCACCCCCCCCCCCCCCCACCCCCCCCCCCCCCCACCCCCCCCCCCCCCCACCCCCCCCCCCCCCCACCCCCCCCCCCCCCCACCCCCCCCCCCCCCCACCCCCCCCCCCCCCCACCCCCCCCCCCCCCCACCCCCCCCCCCCCCCACCCCCCCCCCCCCCCACCCCCCCCCCCCCCCACCCCCCCCCCCCCCCACCCCCCCCCCCCCCCACCCCCCCCCCCCCCCACCCCCCCCCCCCCCCACCCCCCCCCCCCCCCACCCCCCCCCCCCCCCACCCCCCCCCCCCCCCACCCCCCCCCCCCCCCACCCCCCCCCCCCCCCACCCCCCCCCCCCCCCACCCCCCCCCCCCCCCACCCCCCCCCCCCCCCACCCCCCCCCCCCCCCACCCCCCCCCCCCCCCACCCCCCCCCCCCCCCACCCCCCCCCCCCCCCACCCCCCCCCCCCCCCACCCCCCCCCCCCCCCACCCCCCCCCCCCCCCACCCCCCCCCCCCCCCACCCCCCCCCCCCCCCACCCCCCCCCCCCCCCACCCCCCCCCCCCCCCACCCCCCCCCCCCCCCACCCCCCCCCCCCCCCACCCCCCCCCCCCCCCACCCCCCCCCCCCCCCACCCCCCCCCCCCCCCACCCCCCCCCCCCCCCACCCCCCCCCCCCCCCACCCCCCCCCCCCCCCACCCCCCCCCCCCCCCACCCCCCCCCCCCCCCACCCCCCCCCCCCCCCACCCCCCCCCCCCCCCACCCCCCCCCCCCCCCACCCCCCCCCCCCCCCACCCCCCCCCCCCCCCACCCCCCCCCCCCCCCACCCCCCCCCCCCCCCACCCCCCCCCCCCCCCACCCCCCCCCCCCCCCACCCCCCCCCCCCCCCACCCCCCCCCCCCCCCACCCCCCCCCCCCCCCACCCCCCCCCCCCCCCACCCCCCCCCCCCCCCACCCCCCCCCCCCCCCACCCCCCCCCCCCCCCACCCCCCCCCCCCCCCACCCCCCCCCCCCCCCACCCCCCCCCCCCCCCACCCCCCCCCCCCCCCACCCCCCCCCCCCCCCACCCCCCCCCCCCCCCACCCCCCCCCCCCCCCACCCCCCCCCCCCCCCACCCCCCCCCCCCCCCACCCCCCCCCCCCCCCACCCCCCCCCCCCCCCACCCCCCCCCCCCCCCACCCCCCCCCCCCCCCACCCCCCCCCCCCCCCACCCCCCCCCCCCCCCACCCCCCCCCCCCCCCACCCCCCCCCCCCCCCACCCCCCCCCCCCCCCACCCCCCCCCCCCCCCACCCCCCCCCCCCCCCACCCCCCCCCCCCCCCACCCCCCCCCCCCCCCACCCCCCCCCCCCCCCACCCCCCCCCCCCCCCACCCCCCCCCCCCCCCACCCCCCCCCCCCCCCACCCCCCCCCCCCCCCACCCCCCCCCCCCCCCACCCCCCCCCCCCCCCACCCCCCCCCCCCCCCACCCCCCCCCCCCCCCACCCCCCCCCCCCCCCACCCCCCCCCCCCCCCACCCCCCCCCCCCCCCACCCCCCCCCCCCCCCACCCCCCCCCCCCCCCACCCCCCCCCCCCCCCACCCCCCCCCCCCCCCACCCCCCCCCCCCCCCACCCCCCCCCCCCCCCACCCCCCCCCCCCCCCACCCCCCCCCCCCCCCACCCCCCCCCCCCCCCACCCCCCCCCCCCCCCACCCCCCCCCCCCCCCACCCCCCCCCCCCCCCACCCCCCCCCCCCCCCACCCCCCCCCCCCCCCACCCCCCCCCCCCCCCACCCCCCCCCCCCCCCACCCCCCCCCCCCCCCACCCCCCCCCCCCCCCACCCCCCCCCCCCCCCACCCCCCCCCCCCCCCACCCCCCCCCCCCCCCACCCCCCCCCCCCCCCACCCCCCCCCCCCCCCACCCCCCCCCCCCCCCACCCCCCCCCCCCCCCACCCCCCCCCCCCCCCACCCCCCCCCCCCCCCACCCCCCCCCCCCCCCACCCCCCCCCCCCCCCACCCCCCCCCCCCCCCACCCCCCCCCCCCCCCACCCCCCCCCCCCCCCACCCCCCCCCCCCCCCACCCCCCCCCCCCCCCACCCCCCCCCCCCCCCACCCCCCCCCCCCCCCACCCCCCCCCCCCCCCACCCCCCCCCCCCCCCACCCCCCCCCCCCCCCACCCCCCCCCCCCCCCACCCCCCCCCCCCCCCACCCCCCCCCCCCCCCACCCCCCCCCCCCCCCACCCCCCCCCCCCCCCACCCCCCCCCCCCCCCACCCCCCCCCCCCCCCACCCCCCCCCCCCCCCACCCCCCCCCCCCCCCACCCCCCCCCCCCCCCACCCCCCCCCCCCCCCACCCCCCCCCCCCCCCACCCCCCCCCCCCCCCACCCCCCCCCCCCCCCACCCCCCCCCCCCCCCACCCCCCCCCCCCCCCACCCCCCCCCCCCCCCACCCCCCCCCCCCCCCACCCCCCCCCCCCCCCACCCCCCCCCCCCCCCACCCCCCCCCCCCCCCACCCCCCCCCCCCCCCACCCCCCCCCCCCCCCACCCCCCCCCCCCCCCACCCCCCCCCCCCCCCACCCCCCCCCCCCCCCACCCCCCCCCCCCCCCACCCCCCCCCCCCCCCACCCCCCCCCCCCCCCACCCCCCCCCCCCCCCACCCCCCCCCCCCCCCACCCCCCCCCCCCCCCACCCCCCCCCCCCCCCACCCCCCCCCCCCCCCACCCCCCCCCCCCCCCACCCCCCCCCCCCCCCACCCCCCCCCCCCCCCACCCCCCCCCCCCCCCACCCCCCCCCCCCCCCACCCCCCCCCCCCCCCACCCCCCCCCCCCCCCACCCCCCCCCCCCCCCACCCCCCCCCCCCCCCACCCCCCCCCCCCCCCACCCCCCCCCCCCCCCACCCCCCCCCCCCCCCACCCCCCCCCCCCCCCACCCCCCCCCCCCCCCACCCCCCCCCCCCCCCACCCCCCCCCCCCCCCACCCCCCCCCCCCCCCACCCCCCCCCCCCCCCACCCCCCCCCCCCCCCACCCCCCCCCCCCCCCACCCCCCCCCCCCCCCACCCCCCCCCCCCCCCACCCCCCCCCCCCCCCACCCCCCCCCCCCCCCACCCCCCCCCCCCCCCACCCCCCCCCCCCCCCACCCCCCCCCCCCCCCACCCCCCCCCCCCCCCACCCCCCCCCCCCCCCACCCCCCCCCCCCCCCACCCCCCCCCCCCCCCACCCCCCCCCCCCCCCACCCCCCCCCCCCCCCACCCCCCCCCCCCCCCACCCCCCCCCCCCCCCACCCCCCCCCCCCCCCACCCCCCCCCCCCCCCACCCCCCCCCCCCCCCACCCCCCCCCCCCCCCACCCCCCCCCCCCCCCACCCCCCCCCCCCCCCACCCCCCCCCCCCCCCACCCCCCCCCCCCCCCACCCCCCCCCCCCCCCACCCCCCCCCCCCCCCACCCCCCCCCCCCCCCACCCCCCCCCCCCCCCACCCCCCCCCCCCCCCACCCCCCCCCCCCCCCACCCCCCCCCCCCCCCACCCCCCCCCCCCCCCACCCCCCCCCCCCCCCACCCCCCCCCCCCCCCACCCCCCCCCCCCCCCACCCCCCCCCCCCCCCACCCCCCCCCCCCCCCACCCCCCCCCCCCCCCACCCCCCCCCCCCCCCACCCCCCCCCCCCCCCACCCCCCCCCCCCCCCACCCCCCCCCCCCCCCACCCCCCCCCCCCCCCACCCCCCCCCCCCCCCACCCCCCCCCCCCCCCACCCCCCCCCCCCCCCACCCCCCCCCCCCCCCACCCCCCCCCCCCCCCACCCCCCCCCCCCCCCACCCCCCCCCCCCCCCACCCCCCCCCCCCCCCACCCCCCCCCCCCCCCACCCCCCCCCCCCCCCACCCCCCCCCCCCCCCACCCCCCCCCCCCCCCACCCCCCCCCCCCCCCACCCCCCCCCCCCCCCACCCCCCCCCCCCCCCACCCCCCCCCCCCCCCACCCCCCCCCCCCCCCACCCCCCCCCCCCCCCACCCCCCCCCCCCCCCACCCCCCCCCCCCCCCACCCCCCCCCCCCCCCACCCCCCCCCCCCCCCACCCCCCCCCCCCCCCACCCCCCCCCCCCCCCACCCCCCCCCCCCCCCACCCCCCCCCCCCCCCACCCCCCCCCCCCCCCACCCCCCCCCCCCCCCACCCCCCCCCCCCCCCACCCCCCCCCCCCCCCACCCCCCCCCCCCCCCACCCCCCCCCCCCCCCACCCCCCCCCCCCCCCACCCCCCCCCCCCCCCACCCCCCCCCCCCCCCACCCCCCCCCCCCCCCACCCCCCCCCCCCCCCACCCCCCCCCCCCCCCACCCCCCCCCCCCCCCACCCCCCCCCCCCCCCACCCCCCCCCCCCCCCACCCCCCCCCCCCCCCACCCCCCCCCCCCCCCACCCCCCCCCCCCCCCACCCCCCCCCCCCCCCACCCCCCCCCCCCCCCACCCCCCCCCCCCCCCACCCCCCCCCCCCCCCACCCCCCCCCCCCCCCACCCCCCCCCCCCCCCACCCCCCCCCCCCCCCACCCCCCCCCCCCCCCACCCCCCCCCCCCCCCACCCCCCCCCCCCCCCACCCCCCCCCCCCCCCACCCCCCCCCCCCCCCACCCCCCCCCCCCCCCACCCCCCCCCCCCCCCACCCCCCCCCCCCCCCACCCCCCCCCCCCCCCACCCCCCCCCCCCCCCACCCCCCCCCCCCCCCACCCCCCCCCCCCCCCACCCCCCCCCCCCCCCACCCCCCCCCCCCCCCACCCCCCCCCCCCCCCACCCCCCCCCCCCCCCACCCCCCCCCCCCCCCACCCCCCCCCCCCCCCACCCCCCCCCCCCCCCACCCCCCCCCCCCCCCACCCCCCCCCCCCCCCACCCCCCCCCCCCCCCACCCCCCCCCCCCCCCACCCCCCCCCCCCCCCACCCCCCCCCCCCCCCACCCCCCCCCCCCCCCACCCCCCCCCCCCCCCACCCCCCCCCCCCCCCACCCCCCCCCCCCCCCACCCCCCCCCCCCCCCACCCCCCCCCCCCCCCACCCCCCCCCCCCCCCACCCCCCCCCCCCCCCACCCCCCCCCCCCCCCACCCCCCCCCCCCCCCACCCCCCCCCCCCCCCACCCCCCCCCCCCCCCACCCCCCCCCCCCCCCACCCCCCCCCCCCCCCACCCCCCCCCCCCCCCACCCCCCCCCCCCCCCACCCCCCCCCCCCCCCACCCCCCCCCCCCCCCACCCCCCCCCCCCCCCACCCCCCCCCCCCCCCACCCCCCCCCCCCCCCACCCCCCCCCCCCCCCACCCCCCCCCCCCCCCACCCCCCCCCCCCCCCACCCCCCCCCCCCCCCAACCCCACCCCCCGCCCCCCGACCCCCCCTCCGCCGCCCTCGCCAACCCCCTCCCCTCCCCCCCACCCCCCCCCCCCCCAACCCCCCCGCCCCCGCCCCCCCCCCCCCCCCCACACCCCCCCCCAACCCACCCCCCCCCCCCCCCGCCCCCCCCCCCCCCCCCCCCCCCCCCCCCGCCCCCCCCCCCCCCCCCACCCCGCCCCCAACCCCCCCCCCCCCCCCCCCCCCCCCCCCCCCAACCCCCACCCCCCCCCCCCCATATTTGGAAGTAAGCCCCACTTATGAGATTTCAGCAGAGTTTATGCTCAAGTAAGTGTGTGAGACTGTGGATGTAGTTTTATTAAAATGGAAGCAAAACCACTCAAACCCTTAAATCATAAACCAGCATCTCCCAAACTTGTTTTTAAAACACGGACTTCCATTAAACCTAATAGGCTTTCTGAACTCCAGCATGCTACCAGCTGTCGTCTCTTGGGCAGGTAAGCACCCAGAATCACTGTGTGCAGGTACATGTATGCAATCTCTGTGCACACAAGGATCTGTGGACTAAGACACTAACCAAGCCACTGACTTCTGCAGAAAAGTAGAATAGGCTCTTTCTAAAAAGCAACTGGGAGTCTCTCTGTATCGGCACAGATGAAGACAACTTACTTTCTTCCAACAAGGAGTTTTCTCTTTGTAATTTGACAAAAGATAACGTGTTAAAAACAATATTCAAACTGAAGATATCTAGAAAATGTTCCGCAACAGATTTGTTCTTCCAAATCATAAAAGCATACTTTGTTCAAGTTGTACTGATTGTCTCAAAATAGAATGGTGTTCTTGAGAACAAAAGATTTTTTAAACCCTTTTGTTCATTGCCATAAGGGAAAGAAAACCATTTGGATACTTCTCCCAGTTCTCAGATAGCTCATTGAGCAGAATTCTAATGGTAACAAATTACCAAGGTGCTTGGGAAAGTTTGTACTCTGCTATTATACTTGTCATTTTACACAATGAAGCACTCCTCAGATTAGTACACACCCTTATTTCCTCTTTCCGTGAGCAATTACTCTGATACATGTTATACTATGGAAGTTCTAGCAGCAGCATGAGAAGAACTTTTCTAGTGTGTCAGTACTTAAATTTGACCTCTACCACACAGCTCCAATATGGTGGCTGCCACATGCTGTTGCCAATACTCCTGTGGGGCAGTATAGTAGTACTATGTCATGCATAAGGGTTATAAGCAGCTCTATCCCACAGTGAGATGGGCAGGGTCCCCTTCAACTTCCTTGGGTCCTACTTTATTGGTGGGTGTTATAACAAGGTGTTATAAACATGTACTGGCAATAAATAATAATAATAAAAGACTGAATGGTTTCCTGGCAAGTCATTCCATTTGCAAGATGAGATAACATATCCGGTTCAGGCTGGTAGTACAGGCCACAAGTTATGTTCTCTTCTACCTTTTTTGAATTTAAGTGAAGATAAAACAAAGTGAATATGATCAAGGTAAAAATAGAAAAAAGGATTATGTGTGTTTGCAGAGAGTACCAGGGGAGAAAACTGGTGCTTCCATTAGATATGAGTTAACAGTTACCTGACAAGCTGTCTTCTCCCACGGCGTGTTGCTTCACCATAACCTTTTATGGGTTCACCAAAAACACCTATTACCTAATAAGTAAAGGCAGGATAGAAAAATTAGTACTTTCCGCTGTCAAGCCAGTGATTTACTCACCAATAATATCAGTAATGGCAGACATGTTTTCCTGCAAAAAAAAAATCTCATGACTACCACCAGTAATCTTCCTCTGAAATGTTGAATTATTGGGAACATCAGATGTGAGGTGGCACCCCAGAAAACATCCCAAAATCCTCTGCAATGTGTAAAGGACAAACCTGCAGCACTTCCTTGAATGACTAATGGATTAAAAATGGTTCCCTGAAAATATGCAAGTTATTTGTACAAGGTGATCTTCCCACACAACCATATGAAATACAGTTTCAGTCACCTCTTGCTCATTGATCTATGGGGTTGTGTGAATGCTTCAAGTGTCTCTGCTCAAGCACCCTTGACAGTCAGAAGACTACATAATTGTTGCCCTTCTACTTTTCACAGCTTTGTGGCACAGAGCTGAAGACTGTTCCAAAAGAGAATTTTTTTGCCAATTTAGCAAGAGGAATATAGCTGACTAGGTAATTTAGCTGGGCTTCCAGTTAACAGGAAGCTTGACTGGAAGAACTCCTATTTTGATAATGTGCAGTAGCTACAACCAGTGAGCACATCATTAACTTTTATTCAAGGTACTGATCTCCATTATAAACAGGTGTATCAGATGAACAAACAAAATGCCACTGGTTTAAATGGGATACAAACAGACAATATTTCCTTTATAAGAAAATAGTAGCTTTTAAAGGAGAAACTATTTTATGCAAGCATGAAAACAAACCTCAGGATGAGCTCTGCATTTCTCTAAAGCATCTCCATAAATCTTACTGGGACTGGAGGAAGAGAATAACTCTTTGAAAATCACATAGAATAAACCACCTGAAACAGAGGAAAAATAGATTTATATGACCCAAGACTAACTCTAGAGAAATAACCAATAATAAATTGTTTGAAAGACTTTGTTGTTTGAATAACCTGTAACGCCGATCCCAACAACCACCACAATTAAATATGTGAAATCTTTTCCAGCTTCTTTCACTGAAAGAGACAAAAACCAAGACAGTATTAACTATATCAGACAATAAAATCCACATTGATGTCTAAACAGCATGAATTCAATTACTCTTATTGGTTTCTTCAAAAATTTGTTAAAAATAAAAGCATCACTTTGTTGGGCCAAAGGAAAGAGACACAAAAAGGATTTACAGCAGTCCTAGCAAATAACACACAGGACTCCATCTCTACTCCCCACCCAGGAATTTTGCAGTGTGATTCTATGCAGAATTAATCTTTACAGAATTGTACCGTTAGTGCATGTTTGCCTGGCTCTTAGAACCATGTATGAATTGCTGTCTATGAATCTGTTTCTTGAAGTGACTGTGTTGAATCTGGAACTGTGACACTGGGCCCTTTCCCCACTTACCTTAAGCCCCGCGCTACTCTTCGCAAGTAGTGCGGGGTTCCACTGCACTCCTGTCAGGGGCGGCAACAGCGCAGCTGCTGCTCTAGCACCCCTTCAGCGCGCGGCATCCCTGGCGCTGGCGAAAACGGCGCCTTTTGATGACCCCGCGCTCTGCGTGGGGACGCCCGGACGCGTGCCAGGGATGCCGCGTGCTGAGAGCAGTGCACAGCGACGGCGGCAGCAGGAAAAGTGGGGAAAGGCCCTGGGTTATTACTGAAGTTCCACTTCCGAAGTACACCATTTGTTTCTTCTACTTCTGTTACACCTCTGTGTCTTCTGAATTCACTAATGTAAAAAGTTTTTTTTTAAATAAAAAGCCCCTTCTGAATAATGAGTTGCAACCAATAAATGTGGAGAATTTTTGTCACTAAGTTACAAATGACTTTTCTGCAAAAAAGACCCCCACACTTTGTCACTGACTTAAATGCAAGCTCTCATGACACTACGGTCTACTGATCTCTCCACCATGATTGTTAACCTCATATGCTTCAGAATTACAAGCTTATTGATAGCACAGTCCTGAACTCTGTAGGTATAACTACATGACTGCACTGCTAAGGAGGCAGACAATGAAGAGTACTTTTCAAGATGGCTAAATCCCATCATTTCAATTGAGAAATGAACTTGACTGCACTTTATTGTCAAGTCTAGACATCCACAGCTCTAACAGCAGGCAAATAATTTCCCCCTCAACCACTTTTGCTTGGGAAAACAACCCAGGCTGGTGTGGGGGGACAGAATTCTCTCGCTTTTCAGACTTTTAAACATTAAACAACATTCCCTGCAGCTGATGTGTGGCTGTGGAGAAACCAAGTCAGATCCAGGGAACCAAACCTGATTTGTTACAAAATGTATTGTGCATTTTGGTCCTGAGTTAACAAACCTTTATTTTGTCCAACTACTTGAAGCACCACAAAATTATGCAAAACTTTTTTTGATTAGAGATAACAGTGGTATAATGTAACACAAAAAAATGGTTGTTATCACACATAACATCTTCAACTTTGGGAACAAAATATTGACTGTCTTCAGCCTTATTTGCCGTGTCTCTCTCAGTCTTTACTCTAGTGTAAACCCATTGAAATAAATGGGATTAGACTTAAGTAACTGCATAGAATAGAATAGAATAGAATAGAATAGAATAGAATAGAATAGAATAGAATAGAATCTTTATTGGCCAAGTGTGATTGGACACACAAGGAATTTGTCTCCGGTGCATATGCTCTCAGTGTACATAAAAGAAAATACATTTGTCAAGAATCATAAGGTACAGCACTTAATGATTGTCATATAGGTCTAGTAAGCAATCAGGAAACAATCAATAGTAATAAAAACATAAAATGTAAAATCATAAAATAAAATGAAATGTCAGCACAGGCTATAGTCATACAGTCATAATTGGGAGGAGATGGGTAATAGGAATGATGAAAAAAGTAGTGCAGTAATTATATAATAAATATATAATAAATAGTTTGACATTATCGAGGGAATTATTTGTTCTAGGAAATCTAGCAAACCTCTAGGTGTAGGGATGGCTGTGCAACAAACTGTGCTTTCTTTGCTCTTCTGGCCCTACACAGACACCCCCAGGAAAACCATATTGCCATCTGTTCGGAAATACTCTAGGTATCAAACATGATTTCAAAAGCTGCCCCGAGCGCTATCTGAAGTAAGGTATAAATCTTACAAATAAACAACGTGCAATTTCGAGGAGGCGGGAAGAGAAACACTTACTGCCCGTGGGCATCTAAGCATGATCCTACATTTGGAACCCCCTCTTAAGAGGGAAGAATCCACTCTTACAGCCTTATTTCCAAATCCGACTTAACTTTAATTACAGTTGGCATATAGAAGAGAAATTGGTTTAAATAATTGATGACAGGACGAGGCATTCAAACACTTTATTTTCAGATTAAAAATTAAAAAGGATTCTGTGTACTTTTATCTTTATTTGTTGTAAATATTATTGATTCGCATAAGCATTTCAAGAGGACTGACTGTTACAGTGTAATTTCTCCCCTTTAGTTTCTATGTGTCACAACTGCAACACAGCGTTTGGCAATACAAATACATAACATGTCAACTCATTCAAGAAAGATTTAGAATGTGGAGCTTGGTGACTAATGAGGAACGTTATCAAACTCAGTGGTTTCCATATTCTGGCACCCACTTAAAAGCTAGACCATAAAGATATCACTTTTACTTGCTTTTCATTTTCTCAATTAGAAGATTGACTAATAACAAGAACAATTTAAAAAATTCAAACAATTACATTTTAAGGAGGTGGGCCTCACTCAGTAGGGGCTACTAGTATGATTGGAAGGGACAAAGCACTTTGCTGCTCCAAGCAACCATAAGCACTTCTATATTTTGTAAATGTGATCCATCTTCTTCCAGTCCTTCATCATCAATACCCCTATAGCAAAAAAAAAGGTAGAAGGAAGAGGTGGCAGCTTCCACACACACACACACACACACACACAATGGATGAGGATTGTGGTAGCAGAATTAACAACAATAGGGACAGCAGAAGATTTGTGAGGACATAGGCCCATTCCACATGGGCCAATCAATAAACACAGGTGTAAGAAGATTTTAAAAAATGGTTTGGAGGGGACATCACACAGATCCCCCTAAAACGAGACTGCCCCTTGTTATTTTCCCTAAACCGAGTTTTTTTTTTAGAATTGTGCTATTAGTGAGTCTTTTCAAAAATCCTAGATTGCAGCTGTTTGCGAGTGAACAGCCAGGCAGGAGGCGCTTTATTCGCCTCCATTTTCCTTTTAAAAAATTTTTTGCAGCTTACATAGCTACACGGGTGCAGATGTTCAAATTGTGAGACATCAGCATGGCTGTGGGGGTTAATCTGTGCATGCCTGTATAGCTACGCATCGGTGGGAAGTAAATAAAAAAAGGAGGCGCGACTCCATATGAAGGCACGACAGCAACCCAGACTGTTTTTGTGGGCTCCTATTGCTGCCTGCATGGATGCAAGTGAAAGCGAAAACAGTAAAACAGGTTACTTTATCCCAACTGCAACCCATTATACATTTGCTGTGCGGAGGGAGACTTAGGCTTACAATATGTCCACTCTAAAGAACATTCGAACACATTAAAAGGCAATTGCTTTCCTCATTGCCAATTAGAAGAACAGACTATTCTGAAATAAATCAATGTTCCTAGGTTAAAGTTTTGGCAACCCTACAATATCTTTATCATGATATGATCAAAAGTTT
The DNA here is from genome assembly GCF_021028975.2 of Sphaerodactylus townsendi. Lineage (NCBI taxonomy): Eukaryota > Metazoa > Chordata > Lepidosauria > Squamata > Sphaerodactylidae > Sphaerodactylus > Sphaerodactylus townsendi. The sequence goes on along the minus strand of NC_059433.1, from coordinate 33,554,243 downwards.
TTCTCAGTGTCACTGATCAAGAAAAGAAGTACAGATATTCTATCCATAGGCCCTATTAATACAGTTTTGGCCTCTCAGGTGTGTTCCAGAAAAGCAAAATATAACTGTCATTCTGAGGAGAACTTTTGGGAAATACATTTGTTACTCAGTCTGTCCAATCAAGCAAGGATGTGATGACCATATTTTTAAGACCACAGTGCTGGGTGCGGCCCAGTTTATTATAGAGTCTGATGATATGTGAATAAATTGGGTTGTTTTATCCCTATTATTTGGAGAAAATGGGGTCACCTCATGTCAGAGAAGCAGGCCATTAATGCTGCAGGATAGTTATTTTGCAGAGCTAGCAAATTAAATAAAGGCGCATGAATCTTTGAACTATTCTGTTTCTGCCTGAAACCCTGTGCTAATGAGAACTGCACTTAGTAATAATAGTCTCTTTTCCCATGCATTACAATTGGTTGTCTTTTGGACCCACTGCTTATGTTTAAGTATAGCCACCATGGTAAAATAATTTTGGGGTTAGGGCACCAGTGGCAACAAAGAATTTGCACTAAATATAGGCTTACCTGTAATACATCAATCACAACATCCAGGAAAAATGTGTTACAACTGTATATTCGTAGTTAGGAAACTCAAACAATACGCACCACTGTGTTTTCAGTGGCAAAATGATTAAGGAATAGAATACAATTTCAAATGCACTATCTGTGCTATACAACTTACACTTGAGTGAGAATAACAAAAGACCACAGAACTCGTCAGTCTCCGGATAAAATCTGATCTCGAATTCAGACTTCAAAGGCTTGTGGTTATGTGAGATGATTATTGTTACGGAAAGTCACACTGAAATATAATTGTTTCTAGTAAAGTTTCAAACTGGATGGTGAACTGCAAAGCTTCCCTCAAACCAGTCGCACAAATTACTCAACCATTTTGCCTCTGAAAGCACAGTGGTGCATATTGTTTGAGTTTTATAACTATGAATGTACAGTCATAACACATTTTTCTTGGATGTTGTGATTGATATATTACAGGTGAGCCTATATTTAGTGCAAATTCTTTGTGTTGCTGTGTTTAACCATGATCTGGAAAAATGTTTTTCTAACTGATAGTTTGCAGTAAAAGTGCTGAAAACTTTTTATGACACATTAATTGAAATTTTTGTCCATTTTACAGTTGATTTACCTGTAAAAACATAAAAGAGAGCTGATTTGAGTTGCAGGAATGCAAAAATAAGGAGAGGAAAAGGATTAGACATATTTGCCTATAAATTAATACATTTCCTGGCCTGGCCATGAAAGGTGCAGGGTATAAGTCAAAAACAAAACAAATAAGATTTGTGAAATCAGTTAGCAGCGTCAAGCTAGACCATTTAGATGCAGGTTAAGAAATCTGATCTGAGTGGTAAGTTTGTATATTATCCAGATACCCTAACAATACAGGAATCCAGCAGCACCTTACAGATAAACTGGTTTTATTTCAATATAAGACTTTGTGAGTCAGAATTCACCTCATCAGATACATGGAGTGTACATCCATCACTTTATATTCACAATAGAAAGGCAGGGTAAATGAGCAGATGTAACAAAGATGTCAGTTTAATACAAAAGAATGATCAGTCTATACAGAATATATGAGGGTCACTCTCATTGTTAGATAGACAAAGTGATAAGAAAATGCAATAGAAAATTGAAAATGTTTGGCAGAAACCATAGCATCCACATGTTACCATGAAAAAATAAAAACTGGTGGTACATTGAAGTGCTGTTTGGCATGTTTAATTTTGGATCTTGCCAAAGGAATGCCTCCTCTCTCCCCTCACTATGCTTTTGGACAATAGTCTTTTGTTTTGAATGGTTAAAATTACTGCTTCCAATGTAGTCCAAATTTAGTCTACAAATATTTAAGCCTACAGTTAAATATTTAGTCAGCAGAGGGCGCTTATCTCAGTTTTCAAAGGACAAACTTGACTGTATTGATGAGTATGTTGCCTTTTTTGAAAAGCCTAGAAAGGCAAAATGCTGCTGGAATCAAGATCGGATGAAACATGCTGTATTAATAATAATTGAAATAAAAGCTTTAAAAACATTACCTTTCCTCCTTCTGAGTATTTAAGCAGTTTTTGTGCAGTTTAGTGTAATATGTTAGTGTAATATGTTAGTGTAATATGTTAAAGGAAAGTTAGTGTAATATGTTAGTGTAATATGTTAAGTGTTAGTGTAATATGTTAGTGTAATATGTTAGTGTAGTGTATGTTAGTGTAATATGTTAAAGTTAGTGTAATATGTTAAAGGAAAGAACACAAAATATGTAATATGTGTAATATGTAATAGTGTAATATGTAATAGTGTAATATGTTAAAGGAAAGAACAAAAAAAATTAATGTGTCTTCCAAACTTGTTTTTTAAAAAGAAACTAGAAAATTATTATGTCCAGGGGAGTCTTTAGGGTGAGGGGAGGGTCACAAAAAAAAATGTCCTATCCTTTTAATCCTGGAAAAAATGTCTATCCTTTTAATCCTGGAAAAAAATGTCCTATCCTTTTAATCCCCAAGCAATTTCATAAAAACAAAAATTACACATGTTGTATTTGGTTTAATGTCTACCCCAAGACAAATTCCATTGTATCTTAAAGCAGAAAATATCCTACAAAACCAATAATGTTTGTAATGGCAGAAGTCCTTGAGTCTGACAATACTGAAATATCCAGGAATTAAAAGCACATTTTCACAAGGCAGAATGTTTCCTTCATGTCCTAACCCTTCACACCAGTTTTGGTGCTTTGCAAAGCTGTAATTTTTATTGTCCATTTGAACAACAAAAGAAAGTTTTGAACCTGAGATATTAGAAACTACCACAATGTTTTTAACAAAAAATATCTAATATGAACCCTATCACTTTTTGCATCTGGGTTTTTTCCCCTATTGAAGTAACATATCTTTCTGTGGTAAGAAATATGCAAGCTCTCCAGTTGTGCAAACCTACAGGGTACAGGCAATCCTAACATTCCACTTCATTGCTGCTTGGAAGCAAATCCTTCACAGCTGGCTCAGTTGGCTTTTTACCTGCTGCTCTAGGGGGTCAAGTGAAATAGTATCCACTGGTTGATGATCCACGTGTTGGTGTAAAAGCTTAGTACAGTTTACCCAAGACAAGTTATTGGTCCTTTCTGCACAAATCTTATAAAACGTTTGTAAAACATTTTCAGTTCCCTCCCCCTTTATCACGATCTATGTCCACATTCACACCCTTGAAACGATTCATGGCTGCCATACTTCCCCCGCCCCCTTTTTTAAGTTGATGAATCGCTGCTTCCAGGCTTCACAGCTTTGTGCTGCAGTTCTCCAAACCTTGTATAACCAATATCTTGAAGATTCCTGCCCCATAAAGAAACTCACAGAAATGCTTAAAAAACAGATGAGGGAGAACAGAGAGTGAGCTCAAAAATGGTCCCGAGAAGGAAGTTCAGGGAAGGCAGAGAGGCGTTGAAAATGAAGCCATTTTGAAAAAGTTTTAGCCTAAAGAATAATTTTTAAAGGGGATTCACTGAAAATGTTTTGAGGCTGGAAATAAAACGTTTTCAGACCTAAAGGGGGGCGGGGGGCAATGCAGAACTCCACAGAGGAACCATTTTATTTCCTGCCTCAAAGTGTTTTAAAAGGTTTGTGTGGAGAGGGCCAGAGATTTCTTGATGCTCTGTTTGTGCCTGGGCGTTTCTTCCATCCTTTGGCGTTCCTGGGAATCTGTCAGCTCATTTCTCAGATATAAAAGGAGCATGTGCTTGTTCTGGCCCAAATCTTCCAGTTAGGGTGGGCCTTCAACCACAAAATGTAAATTGCAATGGCAGCGAGGATCAAAATACTCAAGAAAGCACCATTGACCACCTGTTGCGTTCCCACTTTTACAACAATATGGTCAAGATTATTCACTCCATTTTTATTCTGAGCAGTGAACGAATATTTGCTTTGTTGCTGGCAAGCTGTTGAACTCACAAAGATTAAAAACAGGTTTGACTGGTGGTCCTGTTGAAGAGGTAATCCAGCAGAAACTGAATACTAGAGGTTTGTATGAATTCAGATATTTTGGGTGTTACCAAAAGGTCATTCAAATACTAAAATATAGGATTACTGAGAAAAGAATAGATGAATAAGAATACAGCTTACAGCTGTTGGAAGGAAATTACATTCTTCCATTGCTTTCAAAGTAGTGTTTTCAAAGTAGTGTTTTCAAAGTAGTTGTTTTCAAAGTAGTGTTATACCCACAGTGATGTATATCATACCATTTGTTTCTGAAGGATTGGTGTTTCCAATGATGCCTTCCCCCTCTATGTGTGTGTGTGTGTGTGAGTGTGTGTGTGTGTGTGTGTACCGTCAAGCCACAGTGGACTTTTGACGACTTCATAGGGTTTTCAAGGTAAGAGACATTCAGGGGTGGTTTGCTATTGCCTGCCTCTGTGTGGGCTGAGAGGTCTGAGAGAACTGTGATTGGTCCTAGGTCACCAGATGGCTTCAAATGGAGGAACGAGGAATTGAACCCGCTTCTCCAGATTAGAGCCTACCACTGTTTGTTATAAAGAACATTAGCACTAGATAAGACTGGATGTTGACTGGCACATTCCATCACATATTAGGTCTTCCTGCTGCCTTCAAATATTCCTAGCATTATTGAATTGTCCTGTGTGTCTCTTGCCTTCTCATAATAGGATCACAGAAGGATACCCTCAGTTTAGTCATTTGGGCTTCTAGGGATAGTTCAGGCTTATTTGTCTTTTTGGTGGTCCACGGTATCCACAAAACTCTCCTTCAACACCATATTTCAAATGAATCACCTGTCCTATCAGTTTTCATTGTGCCCTTTCACATACATACATAATAATGAGAAGTATGGTAGCACAAATTATTTGGATCACGGTTGCCAGCAACACCTCCTTACACCTAAGAATCTTTTCTAGCTTCTTCATGGCTACCCTTCCCAGTCTCAATCTCCTTCTGATTTTTTGGTTGCAGTCTCTATTTTGGTTGATATGGTGAAAAGGATGAAATATCATCTTCAATCAATGAATAAAGTTTCCCCCTGCAGTCAGGTCACTCTGGTTTTATGAATGTAATATTCCACCTTTTAACAAATGTGATTCTCAGCTATTTTCTTATTGCTTATGGGTAGGAAACAGTGACTGGGAACAATTGGTTTATACTTTAAAATGTTCCAGCCATTCATAAATTGTAGCATTAGAAAATGTAAACTATAGCTTTTGTTTTGTAATTTGGAATGGTTCCCAGAAAGGTCATCCTTGACTCAGTGTTAGATGGCCTCTTTCCTAGAGTTAATTGAATAACGATTGCTTTATTCTCTCATAGGCCTTGTTTCTATAACTAAACAATGTAGCAATGCTGATACTGAAGGTACAGAAAAGGCAGGTGCGAACCTTCTCACTCAAGGTACCTTGAGTAACTGACATTCTGTCACCCAGTACATTCCTCCTAAGTTCTAACAATGCCAATATGCTTTGAAATGCAATTGAAGGATGAGAGCCATGTATTGTTATGTCAAAACATCACCGGGATTCTGGAATACACAAGTCAGCATATGGGGTAAGGTTGGCACCTTGGTTTGACCTCTGCCTCATTTTAATGTTAAATCTCCACCCAGGGGAGGTACTATGGTGCATCTTTTAGATCAGGGGTCTGCAACCTGTGGCTCTCCAGATATTCATGGACTACAAATCCCATCAGCCGATGCCAGCATGGCCAATTTTAGATCATGGGTCGTATAAAGGGGACTTCACATGTATTACTATGTACAAGGAGGGTCTTTCTGACCTTACTGATGACGTTGTGACTGACTTGATGACTCTGTAAACAGTACAAAGTCCGAAGTTTTATTGTATACTTGGCTTCTGCCTCAGTGAAAATTGGTGCTGAAGCCAAACAAACCTTTATTTGTTTTCATCTTATCTCTCGCCTCTCAAGTCCATTATTGAGCCAGGACAATAACAATAACTGATGTAAGCCGTAGTTTGAGCCAAGGAATAGAAAATCTTGAACTTTGAAGAAATCTTGAACAATGAAGAAATTTCCATAGAAAAGTAAGCTAACTGCTTTTGTTGTTGATTGGTGCATTTTAAGAAATCTCAAAATAATTTACAGGGAGACAGGTTTGGGATAAATTGATTTGTTATTGGAATAATATGTTCCAAGATAGTATGAAGCCATCTTTTTGTTATGACTACGTAGCAGTTTAGAAATAACTCTTGTATACATAGTTCTGGCCCTGTTAACTTAAATACCACCTATTTTTCTAATTTTATTATAAAAATACTAGCGGGCCTAGTCTGGTGAAGTGGAAAAGAAAGAAAAGGGGAAGTGAACGGTTCGAACATGTGTCATTGCACAATGATTGCAAGGGAGGCTGGGGCAAGGGGCCCTTCACTCCGCTCACTCTCTCCCGTTCCCTTGCATGACAACCAGTCCTGTCCCAAAGGGGCCCTTCACTCCGCTCACTCTCTCCCGTTCCCTTGCATGACAACCAGTCCTGTCCCTCCCAGAGTGGCCCACCCACTCTGCTAGGGTGGGTGGGCCATGTGCAGGTGGCTGGCCCTGGCCCTTTCACTCCCTTCCCTTGCAGACGAAAACATGCTGGGAGGCATGAGCTACGTTGTGTTCAAATTTCAGAGCGTTTGGTCCAGCAAACTCCTGGACCCTCCCTCACCTTCCCCTTCCTCCGCTAGGGTGGGTAGGTCATGTCCAGATGGCGGGCCCCATTCCTTTCACTCCATAAGGCAGTGGTTTTCAAGGAAGGCATGGTTGGTTCCCTTGTATCAGAGGGTGTTGCTTTGATGGCCAGCAGATGGTGCTGTTGTGGAACAGGAACCTGTGGTTCCAACTGTCATACAGGTGTGGCACGTACACACATAACTAAAAAAAAAGGCACAGCTGTGACACATGTACACAAATAAGTGAGTGTGTAAAACAGTGATGGAAAACCTGGCCAAGCACGCTGAATAATGCGACGCCAGTATGAAAATTTCAAAGCAATCGGTCCAGTAGTTTGGGAGATTACCTGTCAGCAGGAAAATGCATTGATATATTTTTATATATATAGATTAAAATATGCAATTTTGTTCTCAATTTTCAAAGTTATTCAAAAATGTTGGTACATTAATTACTTCATTTTGGGAGGCCAAGTTGTTCTCCCATCAGTACAGTGATGCATGATCAGTAATGTAAGAGGCCAGACATGCAGAACAACATTTAAGGACCTAATGCAACAATTGGAATCCCATCCCATCTTAGACTTCTATAGAAAATTCAGTTACCCAGGAATATTGCAGGGTTACTGGGCAACACAAAACAAAGTTGTCTGAATACACTTAATAGCTTTGTCCTCTTGAAACAAATCAACTTTTAAGGAACCACGTTTAGCACTCCTACACGGAAGGAAGCTTTAAGACATTGTCCAGAAACTAAAAATCTGCTTTTGGCTTATGCAAGGGGCTCGTGCTTGCTCGTTGGATTTTTCTTTTAACAGAGCTCCTTTCCTCCCCAGAGTTCCACACCATAAATTTTTTCTTAAACTCATCTTGGCTTAAGAAAGTCAGACTGGGGGAGGAAACCAGCAAAAATGCTCCCAGCTTCCTGCAGAACACCACTGAGCACTCACAGCTGCTGTCACCATTATTTTACCCTACCTCCTTTGTGTAAAAATATGAACCAACAAGCAAGGGGGAAAACAGTCGCTTTAAAACCCAATAGAAATCTCAAATTAAATGGATAAATTTTGTAGACACGCTTTACCTGAAGGCATTTTGCTTTGCTGATTCCATTGCTCACAACACTGCTGGACACGGCTTCAATAGCCAAACCACACCTCCATGGGACTGACTCTCTCAACACTAGTGTGGTGGATTGCAGCATTTCATGTTTACGGAGCCAAGACTGGCACCACCAAGGGAAATATTTCAAAATCGTTGTCGGGTGCAACGTGGGAGCAGCCAATTTCCCCTGAGATAGCAGGAACAGAATAAGAGCACAGTGAGAGAAAACTGGAAGCTGCTCTCCCCTCACAGATCGAAGGAAGACTGTTGCTTAACCCTTTAGTATATTACATCCAATCATGATGGTGGCACAATTGTCATTCACCAAGCTGTGCCATGGCACTGCTGCTCTTTTAGCATACTGGAGAACTTCTACAACGAACAGGGCAGATCACATTTCTAGTGGGAAAAAAACCATTAACTTGGTATGTGAAACTAAAAGCCAGGGATGCGGAATAGCTAAAGCAGCTGGGGAGAGGGATGTCTTGGGGTAACACCCTAACAATTCTCATATTTAAAAAGCCAATTGCCTTGCTACTCTACTGTTGCCTCTACTGTTACCAAAATGCATTTATTAATTTTAGCATCTTTCCCACTGCACCAAATCTCATCTCCAATGATATCGCACTTTTTTTTAAGGCAAAAGAATTACACTATGATTTGGCTGGAAGCAATCAAGCTGCAGCTAGACAGCGATAGTCTGAGGACACTGGAAACCAGGTGTAAAAGTGTATTCAGAAATCAATAAATGATTGGAAGGGAACCTTCACATGCCCAGCGCAGTGATTTAAAAAATAATTTGTTGGTTTTGCAGCTAAACATTGTTGTTCATGCTCACATATAATTCCAGGATGCTCAGTAGAAGCAACTGATGCCCTCTGACATTTGGTACCCAACCTTTCATCACGTTTAACCACACAATAAAAAGTATTTGTCAAAATAAACAAAAATAGTAAAAAGATTAAAAACTAGTAGCTGGAATGTTGAGTTAAAACACTCAGTTCAATGACATTAATTGACCTTCTGTATGTTATTTTTCATCTAATTATCAGAATGTTGAAGTTGTACTAAAGAGAATTAATGACTCTGACATCAGTATATGAAGATTTTCTTTAACAACCAAGGCTACTTGTTTAACAAATGAGGCAGCCACCACTAATCAAACCCAGACCAACCTAGTCACGTTGATGTCATATCCAGCCCTGATAACAAATGAGTTTAAATACCCCTTAAACCTGCATTGAGATACAGTTTATTGGTAGTATTACCTTACTTAAAAACGTACTTGGTTGATGTGCCAACTTTTGATTAAGAAATTAAATTTAAATATTTACATGTTACTATATCAATTTAGATGCTTTTTGAGGAAACTAAAGAAAAGGGATATATTCTTCTACCATGTCCTGACACCAAATAAACTGTTCCCCCTTGCTGGTCTTCGGATAGGACCTCGGGTTCCCCCAGAATTACTATCGATCTCCGGGCTACAGAGATCACTTCCACTGGAGAAAAAAGCAGGTTTGGCATCACATCTTCACTAAGCTCCACTTCCATCTTCATCAAAAACTGCCCTCAGTTTGTCAGGAATTTTCCAAGCTGGCAACCCTACATTCTTTTACACTACCCAAGTTGATGAAAGCTCCTGTATTAATATCAACTGAGCCTCACTCCATAACTCTGTCATACATAACATCACAAGATATGTAAACATCTGAGTTTATTCTCAAATTTTATCCATGTGAATAACATACGAATTAGCAGGTAAAATCATATGTACAGGCAAGCGGAGCTATGTAATACAAACGGACGTGTGCCATCCACTACGTATTATTTCATATTGTTCCATTATTTTATCAAAAGGACAGACTTAAGACATTCACGTAGTTGTTTACAATTGTTATGTTCAAGGCAGATTTTACAGTAACCTGAAATTGCATAAGGCTAATTTTCCAAGAGCTGAATACATATAGGGATTCCGATTAACACAGCACCATCTTGTTTACGCAATTTACTGACAGCAAAAGTCTAAGACCTAGATTTCTCCTCTCACATAGTAGCTCAGAATACAAAAAAGTTTTTCTTTCTTTTTGACTGGCAAAAGATTATAGTGAAATTTAAACCCAAGAAGTTACAAATATAGTTACAAATATATTGCCTTATCTGAGGTCAGGAGCTTGGTTCCAAAGATGATGCTGTGTGAACTAAGGGCACCTTCACTTAGGGCCAGGTCTCTATGGGCATTTTTAGAAAGGTGGTTGGAGATGCGGGGGGTGGGGGTGGGGGGAAGAGGGAAGCATAAGATCTTTCTGTTCACACCACAGGCTCTCTGGGTTCAAGCCAATGTGTTATGATGGAAGTATCCCCATGCTAAATCTAGTTTTTCCCTTTAAGACAGAAGTTATACCTTCAAACAGAGGAATCTGACTAGAAGAAAAAAAGCTATAATGAAAGAATTACAGATAAAAGGCAAAGTGGTGAGCATAAGGAAGGACTTTTAAGACACCACCTCCACCTACTATATATTTTGACAAGAGAAGCAAATGAAGGGGGGAATCAAAAATATTTAAGAAATAAAGTCACATTTTGTAAGACTGCACAGACACCATCAGTGTTTATAATTCCAGTAGTATAGTAATCAAATACGGTCAATAGACTTAACTGCTTGACAGAGACCACCCCTGTGCTTAAAAGTAGAGTAAAAGGCAGAATTAAAAGTGCGCAGCTGAAGAAACTTTATTTTGGCTTTCTTGATGGGGAGAATGGATGGTTTCAGATATTGTCCTGGCATGAAGAATGTTAAGACACATTCTTTGTTCTCTTTATCAAAACTGTCTTTTCCATTATTGCTTCTTGATAAGGTGCTTATTCAGAAAAGTAGAAACGGTACACGAAGACTGCAAAAGACGCTGCTAGAACTGGAATCACCCAGGAGCTCCATGAACTAGAAGAAACAATCAGACATTATTTTCGTAACAAACCAAAATCTTCCAAAAGATGGACTTTCGAAAACTGAACAGACTGGATACAAAGGCTCGACTCCACTGGAATCACAGCATTTGTATTTTCAGAACATCACTTTGATTGCTTTATACAGATTGCCACTTCCAATTGCAGAACCCCCTTTGTGTTCCAACAATATCTATGGATCCAACCCACTGTTCCAAACTTTCTCGACATTACTTTCTAGAACAGCAGAACAAAAGCTGGCACATCGCAAGGGGCTGTTTTACATGTCCTGTTTTTGCTGGATTTATTGCTGTTTGAGGTAGCACCTTTTTTCATGTTCTGCATGTTTCGGCATTCAACCCAGAATGGGTTTGGGCTCTATTTGTGATTTCCCTGTTTCTTCTCCAAGTGCTTATCTTTCCTTCTGAAGTGGAACCAAACTGGTTTCACCTTCTGTGCAGAAAATTTGTCCCAATTTGTTCTCAGTGGAAATCCACACTGTCCTACTATTTACTGAGCAATTCCATGTCCTGCTACCGTGTTTCCCCAAATATGAGACAGTGTCTTAAATTAATTTTTGCTCCCAAAGATGCGCCATGTCTTATTTTCAGGCGATGTCTTATTTTTTTGTGTTCTGTTCGTTGGGCATGCTTCCAAACAAAAACTTTGCTATGTCTTACTTTCGGGGGATGCCTTATATTTCACACTTCAGCAAAACCTCTACTATGTCTTATTTTTCGGGGATGTCTTATATTCGGGGAAACAGGGTATTCCATACGTTCCCCCCACCATCATTTCCCGTCTGCATTTGGAAGGGTTTTTTAAAAGGGGAATTAACGTTAATGCATTGGTTGGTTGATCTGCCGTGAACCCAAGTGCTCTTGTATTCATTCCATTGTTTTGCCTGAGCCTCTCAAGGGGACTGCTGAACCACAAATCAAGCCGCCTCTGCAGTGTCTTAAAGCTAGACTTTAAACTAAAAACTAGATGGCATCAGTACAGCAAGGGGCCCAATCATAGGAAAGGAAAAGTAATCCAATCAAATGAAGTCACTGAAATAAATTAAGAAAAAGGCAAAGGGGAAGAGGGAGGGGGGTAGCAAGTTCAAAACCATCGTTGCCTTCGATCATAGGCCAGGTGGAACAACCCAGTTTTGCAGGCCCTGCAGAACTGCATCAAGCCCCACAAAGCCTGGGTCTCACTTGAAAGAGAATACCAGCAGGCCGGGACCAGAGCTGAAAAGGCTCTGGCTCTGGTTGAGAACAGTTGGGTTGCTTTAGGGCCACAGATTACCAGAAAGTTGTTATCTGATGAGCGAAGTGCTCTTTGCAGGCTGTATCAGGGTTATAAAAAACTACTTTTATAGGTAACTAGCATGCATTGAAAAGGACAAAGGGCTACAAGGCCAAAGGGGAATGTTCAGCATTCCCTATATGCTGCAGTACTTTTTAACATGTTTTGCACATTTGCTAAGATTGTACTGTAAGTATTCTACACAAAGTTACATTCTTCTAAGCCCACTGAAGTCACTGTTAGCCAACAACAAAAAAGAACAGATAATGGCAATAGTTTCAAGTCATGGAGATCCTGCCACTGGATATACTAGAAGAACTGACATGTTTCTTATGGCTATCCTGACTACCCCAACACTTATTTGAATGGAAGGGCAGGCAAGGGAGGGGTGGGGTGGGGTGGGGGGAACCATTCCAGATCATATGTCCCAGGTCTTAATTAACTCTTAACAGGATTAACAATCCCAAAGGTGCTCAGCTAACAAAAGTAGTGCTGACTTTCTGATCTGGATACGAAGACATAAACTAAGAACTTTCATAAGATAGAGAAAGTGGCCTAGCATTGCTCAGATGCAAATAATCCCTAATACATATAAATGCCACCTTGGAAATATCCATTTCAACGGCAGTCTGTAATTTCATATTAGATAATGATTTTTTAAAAATCACAAGAATTATCTAGATAGCCTAGTTCATTTGTTTTAACAGTTAACTGACTTAGTTAAATGAAAGCCTACTATACCTGTTATCAGAATCAACAGCAGAAACATAAGTACTCTGAAAAACAAAGCAGTAAATGAGTTACAGAGTTTTAGTGGTACCTCCTCCCCACAATACCAATTCTAGGGATAAAGGGTTTTTTTCTTAGTACTCCCATGAATTATATTATGATTTCTGCAACCTTCTGTTGGTTAACTATTTTAGCTTATGATTAAGCTTCCGTGCTCACTTCCAAATCCAAAGGTCTATTTCGTACACACACTCACTGTAGTCATACAAAATTCACTTAATTACAGCAATGCTTTATATGGAATTTTCACAGCCCAATCGGGGGGGGGGGGGTCCTCCTCTGGAGCGAGTGCACCCTTGTGCCAGCATGAGTGCCCATTCTGCCAGTGCAAAGAACAAATGCGTTGGCAGAAGGGCAATTTACCCAGGCAGCCAGGTGCTGCACAACACTATGGATGCAGAAGCATGCTCAGTCGCCCAGGCTCGCCAGTGTAAAATGCTGTGCCAGGATGGCCCAGGGTAATCCAAGGGGTAAGGCTGACCTTAGTTGACCTCCAGAGCCCAGTTGGCCCCCATGTGCCAGCAGACCCACCAGCAGAAATACACAATGATTTTTGTGGCATTTCTCTATTCTCCCCTCTAGGAGATTTTAAGGTGAGTGTTCCTTTTGTTACATTTTTGAGTTTCCCATGCCACAGGAAAGCCCTGTGGAGCAATCAGGGTGGCGACGGAGCAGTGCCATTCCAGTCCTGTCTGGATTGGGCTGTTAAGTCTGAATGCAAATTTTTTTTGCAAAAGTATTATAACCAAGGCAATTTCCATGATGGCCAATGTTCTCACAGGTGCTCCACAGCACAAGGAAACAGAATGTTTTTTTTGGGGGGGGGGGAGAGAGGGGGGGTGAAATGCAAGTATGAATGTTGGCTGTTGTAGAAATTGCTTTGGTTTCAATATTTAAGGCTTTTTTTCCTGCAATGTTTAAGAAAACTCAACATACATAGTCCTTGCACCTTCCACTCTGGTTCTACTCTGACTAGAATACAGAGTGATACTGAGGCTAGACTTGTCCCAATTGGTCAAGAGAGTCTGGAATCCTTATGACAAAGCAGAGTTGTTGCAATGCCCAAGTTGCCTTCAGCAAGTTAATAAAGCATAGAAGCTTGGGATCCTACAGAGTTCTCTTCCATTACTCTTTCTGCTACTTTTTCAGCTGTTTCCCAAACATGTTCTGGCAAGTCACATAAACTATTATTCTCTAGCACTGGGAGGGCATCACTCATACCACTGCTACCAAAACTTAACACACACAATGTTTTTGAGGGTTCAAAGTGAAACACTTACTGTTGGTTTCTGAATTTTATCCCAGTCATCCTGGAAGGGAGAGAACATACCAGTTAGATACAATATTATGCAGATTGTCTGAAGAGGGTAAGCATGAGCCATTTCACATTAGTTACATATCTTTCAGGCTGCGTAGTTTGGAGGTTCTCAAAAGTGGTGTATGTGGCTGTTATGGTGCCCACAAAGTGTTTTTAGAAAGTGTTGCCCAGCAGTGCTTCTGATTGGGTGTGTGGTTGTTTTAAAAATGGCTTTGGCAGCATCTGCCACCATAACACAATGTTTTCACTTTAAAAGGAGTTTGGTTAAACAAAGGTACCCTCTTTCAAATGTGGAAAAATGACCAGAGTACTGGATAACCTCATTCACTGACATTTTGTAACTATCTCTGCCTCCTGTGGCAACCATTTTGTCACTGGCTCCTTTTGCAGAAGCCATTTTGCAGTTGTGTCAGAATTCTAAAGGTGATCACAAGCCCAAAACATTTGGGGACCCCTAGATTAGAGAAAGTACAGCAAAGACAAAAAATAATTTTAGATAGCTAGACTTTGTGATGGATTAAGTGTGTGTATGTGTATCACACCTCATCTTTTCGTATATCACAGCTTATCCTATGCCACCTTAGCAGGGTTATTATATTCATCTTATCTTTAGAACAGATGCACAAGTTTACCATCAGAAATTTTTAAAATGTCCTGCTTGAATACTAATCATTAAGGTGACAGCTTAAAGAACTCTTCTGTGAGTCTCAAACAAGACAAATATTTCATAGACAGGGGCCTTTAGAAATATAATGGACATAAAATAATAATTTAAAATTAATCTCACACTGATATGCTGATGCCAAGTTCAGTTTCCCACCGTTTTCTGGTCTAATCACAGATATTTTTATGGGCAAAAGTTTACTTTGTAGAAAGACATTAAAACTTTATAAAACTTCTGAATGTGAAACGGGAGATCACTTTGAATCTGCCAAGGTTATGAAGTAACACTCCACCAGAGTGAAGTAACACTCCACAGGTCTGTGCATATGCCAAGGTTCTCTTTTAGATTAAGTATGCTCAACAATTAAAAAAAAACGACTGGAGATAAATTTATTGAGAACGCAGTAATCAAAATATGCACTAGACTCCTTTATCATATGCATATCGTACCACAGAGAACTTTCTATATTTGTCACGCCCAAAAATATCACAAATTTTAAGCCTAGCAATTGCATGGATGGGTTTAATCACTGATATTACATCCCATATGAAAAGTGCTAACACGGATGAGGTAGTACCAAAGCATCATACTGCTATTTCTAAAATGGTCCTCAGCAAGTGAAAATCTGCACTGCAGCCTTCCCCGGTAAACTTTCAAGAATAAACAGCTTCCCTCGGGATCACATAGTAAAGAACAGAATTAAGACAGAGTTAATGTAAAGTGTGGTACAACTGGTATGAACCCAAACCAACTGAATTCAGAGGCATTTGTTTCTGAGGGAGAAAAGAACGTGCTTGGGTTCCACCACACTTAACACATTTGATCAAAAATAACGCCTCAATACTAGTATTCCACAAATAACAGTTGCCAGTTGTCTGCCCAGGAAGGGACTGCTCAGACACCTTGCACAATGCTTTGAGGTGTTTCCAAGTGTTCATGAAATTCTGTGAAGCTGATTTTGCCCCTCTACTCCTTGCCAACTGCAGACTCCATCTCTCATCCTGGATAATTATGGACGTGTGTCAGAACTCGAAGCGTTGCCTGGTCTTCCCTGGCCACCATCAGGGGATGGGGGTTGTAAGGAGGGTTATCAGCTCCAGGTTGGGAAACTACTGGAGATTTGGTAGACAGAAATCTCAGTGGAGTACAATGTGATAGAGTCCATTCCTCAAAACATGCATTTTCTCCAGGGCAAATGATCTCAGTAGTTGGGACATGCGCTGTAATTCTAGGGCAGTGATGGCGAACCTATGGCGCTGGCAGGCTGTGAGGTGGCATCAGAGTTCTGTAAGCACAATACACACACAGAGCTCATCATGTAGGAAATCACCGCCTCCCCACACATGTGGCTGCCTTAATTGGTTTGGATTATTAGCAGGACAGTCCCGCAGACCTAGTTTTGGAGAAGCAGTATAGGTAACCCTGTTAAGTGCTGTTAAACCCACTGATTTTCGCGCAAGAATCCACCTGCGATTCCTACCTGGGGAGTAAGCTCAGCTGCCAGTACGTGGCTTGTTTGAGTAAACTCTCCTGTGGCCGGATTCACCCGCCTCGAAGAGTTTCATGGTTGCTTCAAAGCAAAGCCAACAACTACCACTCGCTTACTCCCCGTAATGCACTTCAGAGTTTTCAAATCCATTAATTTTTTCTTAACTAAAACCTCGAAATTTCTAGGTTAAATTCGCCGGGTTGGCACTTCTATGCATAAATAGCCAGCTCTTGGGGTTGAAGTTTACAATTCCAGTCCCGAAAGCGGTCCAGATCCCCAGGTCCCACCTGGAGGCTGGCATCCCCAGTCAGAGGTATATACAACCCAGAAAACCACACAGCCTGCAAGAGTCCATTTGGATCCTCCATAGCAGATAAGTGGAACAACAGTCTGTGCAAAACAGGGTAATTCTCAGAGCAAGTACTGTCAGAATGCACAACTTTGCTACTTCATTTTTTTTCTTTAAACACTACTTTCCACAATTCAGATTTCAACTTAACACACCACTATCATATGCCAACGTGGTGCAGCATAACCTGACAGATACATATGAGTGACATTGCAGAGAAGCACCAATCAACTTTGCCACTTGAAATGGAGGGATCCAGTGATATGAAGGAAAGTCCTATGCCCTACAGCCAAATTGATAACCTGCTTTTTAAAAAAAAATGACAAAACTAACAAATTTGCCATTGCTGAGATGTTGCTACATCTACTCAGCTCTGAGCACACACTACCTTGGCAAGACTAGACAAAACCTGTATGCATTATCTTGAAGCTGGAAGCCTATATCAAAGTAATGAAAGCTTTGAAAAAAACAAGAGGCCTATCATGGACAGGTGTACTCACAGGATGCAGTTCCCCAATAATAAACGTGTCCGATAACGTTCTAGCATCTGTGGAATGGCCAACGTCTTCAAAGTTTTCTGTAGCATCTCCACCTGCTTGTTCCCTTAGAACTTCTTCACCACCAGGGTGCTATAAAAAACAATAACCACAAAACGCTCATATTTATCATGGGTATGCTTTTATGGTAAATCAGTGTTATACAATCATAGTAAACTATTTAAAAACTTTCATTATATTCAGAGATTGTGGAACACTAAACTTATCATCTGTCTCTTCCCCTGCCCACAATTAAGTTGAATTTCTCCAATGACCTCTTCTAGGTCATTTTACAAATTGTCTTGCTCCATCTGACCAAATTCTATCATTTACTCTCAAAAAGCAGTAAAGTAAATGGCTGTAGAAAGCCACAACAAAAGTAGCGATCCCCTGATTGTCCTTTGACATTTTATACTTTCTTTGTACATGAAGGTTTAATTTAATGTTCACAGCTAGTTGAAGGAATAAACTAAAAAGCCAAAGCTTCTGAATCCTTTATTCATTATCAGAGGCATAGCAAGGGGGGAAAGCACCTGGTACACCAGTGCATCCTCAGCCCCCATCCTGCCCCGGAATGCCCCCACCACACCCCCACAAGGGCATGCGTCTGGTGCATCGCGCACCCCCCCTACCGCCCCCTTGGAGCTACGCCTCAGTTCATTATGGTACCCACTAGCACAGTGGTGGCGAACCTATGGCACTCCAGATGTTCAAGGACTACAATTGGCCAATTGGCCATGGTGGCAGGGGCTGATGGGAGTTGTAGTCCTTGAACATCTGGAGTGCCATAGGTTCGCCACCACTGCATTAGCACCTGCCAACAGTTTCTCTTGGAACCCACCAAGTGTATTTAGAAAGCGGGAGGGCACAGGTGGGTCTTTTGCCCAACAATGCTTCTGATTGGTTGTGCAGATTTTAAAACAGTTGCTTCGGCAGCAGCTGCCACCACAACACCAGCCTCTTCGCTGTATGACTGAAGGTAAGTTGCGTGTATGCAAGAAAATATTTGTAAATATATTCATGTTAAAAGGCATCATGTTACAGGACACAGTAAGTCATGCTTCATATTAGGGTTTGCCCCCTGGACCCAGAGACTAGCAAATCATCCTAGAAATTTAAGAGAAACAGTGCATCACCAGAACTGGCAGAGCCTTTGGCATGTTATTCCACAACTATGCATAAAAGCAGCAACTCTCAATTAAAAATATTTATTGTTCACACTATACAGAATTGGCATTTGCTTTCCAACTCAATGACAAACTCAGCTTTTGTGCAGAAATTACCAAACCTTTGATTCAGGGAAATTGTGATTTCTCTTTTAAATTGCAAACCAATATTTTTACATTCTTGGGGCAACCAGTTGCTAGGCGTGCTTGATCAGTAAACTATGAATTTCAAAATGCAAAACTGGATCTAAATCAGTGGTCTAAATTGGCCCTCAGTCATTTTGAAAGGGTCCACACAAAAACATGGGGATAGCATTCATATTCCAGGATAACAGTGCCCTCCCCTATCGCAACACAGGAATGATATTTTCTTAAATCATAGCTCCAACATCTGGAACTGCTGTTTTCTTATGAGTTTCTCTTTCCTTCTCCACTCCTTTTGCCCCACACCAACAAAACTCAGCCAGTGTTAGCAGGGCTAAAATCAGCCAGAATTGTACAATTCTACATCATACTTCCCACATAAAATAGGAAATTGCCCTAGCAGTCCTAGCACCATGCCATGATGTCCTGATGAGCAGATCACCTGTTTTAACAGCAGAATATAACTGTTCCACTCAGCTTAACCCTGCCACCACAACTAAAAAGAACACCAGAAGTCACATTCTATTGATTCTGCAGTTCCACTCTACCCCCCAACCAGGAAGGTACCCCAACATTCCACACTGATGGCGGCTGGACTGTCTCCTCAACTGGCGATCTAGCAACTCTATCAAAATCTCACACAGTATTAAATATTGCACCGAAAAAGCCTTGCACAACTTTCCAAGAGATTAAAACAAGCACAGCGCTCACGCACGATGACTAAGCAAAAAAGGAAAGTTATACAAGCATAGAGAGTAAAGATTATGCATGGTAAAAAAAAAGGTTAAGGGAGTGTATGCAGAAGAGAGATTAGGCAAGGCAGGCGTGCAAATAGTCTCTTTACAAATCCTGCCCTTGAATCAGTTCAGATAACTTCACATAGAATGAAGTCGAGCAAAGGTCTTGGGCAGCAACTGAAATGAACTACCTGGAGTTTTACCAGCTGCACCCAGAAAACAAGTTGGACTGCAAGGCTTATTTAACACAAGCTTCCAGAAAGAGTGAATCCAGCTTCAAAACTGACATGCTGTTTTCTATTTCCATTTCGACATCGAAACAAAACATCCCCAGTCTTTAAAAAAAGCATTTCTTGCAGAGAACTATTTTTATGAAAGACACATACACTGAGAAACTGCAGGAACCTTACACAATAGACTGGGGTAGACAGGAAGTGAACCCATTGCTCTGTATTGTGGACTACGGTGGGGGTGAAGTGGGGAGATTGCCTCGGAGACCAATATAGGACTTCATCTAAAGTAAACTTAAAGTGAGTCCCCTGCGCAAGCACTGGGTCATTACTGACCCATGAGGTGACAGCATATCTCGACATTTACTAGGCAGACATTATCCTGCCATTGCCTTCCCCATTCATTTACACTTTACCCTAGCACGCTAGGTACTCATTTGATCGACCTCAAAAGGATGGAAGGCTGAGTCAACCTTGAGCCGTCTACCTGAAACTGACTTCCGTCAGGATCGAACTCAGCTCATGAGCAGAGCTTGGACTGCAGTACTGGAGCTTACCACACAGTGTCATGGGGCTCTTCCTCTAAAGTAAGCTGGCTTAGATGAAAGAAATGCTTGATTATGCCCTCTAGAACCTGTCAACAGTGCAGTTCAAAGTACTAAAAAGCCACCCTGCAATTAAAACTCAAAGTCTGGCTATCAATTATCATTTCGCTGCAGATCACAGCAATTGAATGTAGCTATGTAAGATAACTCCTGTCTTTCTTCTTTTATCAGTGTTTTAGTAAAAGTACAGATGGGGGACTTGCAACGACTTCAGGGAGCATCTCATTTTCTCCTCCCCACTATTTCCTCTTTCCCTACCCTAGACAATTCCCATAGCCTCTCCCTTTTTCCTGCTTCCTTTTCACCTACCAGTCAACCAACCAACGAGAGCCAGCAGCCAGCGTGGTGTAGTTGTTAAGAGCAGATGCACTCTAATCTGGAGAACCGGGTTTGATTCCCTGCTCTGCCACTTGAGCTATGGAGGCTTATCTGGTGAACCAGGTTAGCTTGTGCACTTCAGCACAAGCCAGTTGGGTGACCTTGGGCTAGTCATGGTTCTTCGGAGCCCTCTCAGCCCCACCCACCTCACAAGGTGTTTGTTGTGGAGGGGAGGGAAAGAAGATTGTAAGCCCCTTTGAGTCTCCTTACAGGAGAGATATAAATCTTCTTCATCTTCCGCCATGTTCAACTTTCCCTCATCCTGGCATTTATGCCGCCAGAACAGTCTGACCAATTGTGTGGGGGCTGCTGGGGTCAGGCTTGCTTTTTTCTTTTCTTCCCACCTACCAGCTAACCTATATTTATCTGCTTCCATGTCTTCAACTTTCCTTCCTCCCATGTCCAACATCTTCTCCCCGGGAAAAGTCTGGCGGGGCTCCATAGTGGTTGACACTGGGCTGGGCCAAGATGGGCTGAATGGTGCAGTGGCCATCACCGCCAGCAGGTCAGCCTGAGCTGCAAGATACTGAATTTCCAGCAGTGGCCACTGCACCTGTCCCTGATGAGTCCTCCTCCTTCAGGGGACATGTCAGCAGCAGAGTAGGTCTTTTCTAGAACTGTTTCAACCTCCAAGACCACTCCTGCCCTTCCCCCCACTTTGCTTTACAAAAACTAAGGCTCGGTAATATTGGTGTGGCTGCCTAGCAACCCCAAGAGCCTCTCTTGAACCTATGGGTGTTGTTTCTGTTATTTTGGGGAATTAGAACCCATCACTTTTTTTTAGACTTCAGATTTTTATGCAAGCCTGTGACAACCTTCAGATTTGTACAGCAATCTTCCCAATCTGTTCCTAGCGTCATTTGGATCATACCCTCTATGGTGAAGTTCAGAGATTTGATATATTAATGATGATATATAAAACAGATATTGATGTGCAGTTATGTTCCTTCCGAAGATGCGGTGGGAGACAGCAAATTTACAAAAAGCTAATCTAGCATGCAAACAGGAGTCTTTGCAGACCAAATACTGTGGGAGTTTTTTAGAAGCCTACCCAATCACTGTAAAGGCCAGCTTTCCATTTCAATTTTCTTCCCTTTCAAGATATTTATATACAAAGGTAAAGTGTGGAATCCAAAGCATTCCCCAAATGACCTCAGATAAGAGAAGTATTTTTGATGATAAATGGCTGTGCTGAGCTATTTATACAAACGTAGCCCATCTTCATTCCACATTATACCAGAAAGGAGCCCAACCAGAGGCATGGGAAAGAAGAAGGGGGAGAAACAGTGCCAATAATGGCTCCCTTGCAACACAAATGCTCAAGTTGATAAAAGGACATAAGTGAAGTGCCAAAAAAAGCCAAATTAGACACTGGGGCTTACCTAACAGAGATTGTGTAACATGAACATGTGTTTGGGTGCCAATTCAAACATAATCTATCTTAGGTGTGCAATTCAAAGCATTGGAACCTCTTAACAGTTGAATCTTATGGGAAGGGAGAATGGGCCAATGGCCCCCACCATCGGAGAGGGCAAACACACTAGTGTCTGGGTGCCCCACAACTCTGCAGTGGTGAAACCTGAAGGCATCACTGTGGAGGTATACTGGCAACAGAGTGGCCATGGCATGGGAGGAGGCAGCATTCCCAGGAGTGGAGCCAACTATAGTTGGCTGTCACCTGGCCTTTCAAGCCAGGAATGCCACAGCCAGGGACTAGGACTTATGCCACCCTTCCATTTAGCCCTGTGAAGAGCTTTCCAGGTGGCCAGGTTCTTCTCTTGTTTTGCAGCCTCCCTGAGCTGCTTGAAAGCCCTCCAGACAGGGGCGTAGCTAGGGAAAATGGAGCCCGGGACAAAATCTGAGTATTCCGCATATGGGCAGTGTCCCTCCCCCACCACGACCAAACAACATTTTTTTGCACCAGGTCATCTCAAAGTCACCATCACATTATAGAACATGCCCCAACACACAAATCTGAACATATCCAGGCCTCCCTAGTTTAAACAACATTGAAAGTGATGCTATTTTTTGAAGGGGGGGGGATCCACCCTGAAACAGCATCACTTTTAATGTTGTTTAAACTAGAGAGCCCAGATTCTCCTTTTAAATCCACCTTAAAGAGAGACTCTGGGCTCTCTAGTTTAAACAACATTGAAAGTGATGCTGTTTCAGGGTAGATTTCCCACCCATCCACCCCAAACAGCATCACTGTCAATGTTGTTTGGGTTTTCTGGGCTGCGTGGCTGTGGTCTGGTAGATCTTGTTCCTAATGTTTTACCTGCATCTGTGGCTGGTATCTTAAGAGGTGTATCACAGAGAGAAGACTGTTATACACTGTGTCCAGACTTCTCTTATAACAGACTTCTCTCTGTGATACACCTCTGAAGATGCCAGCCACAGATGCAGGTGAAATGTTAGGAACAAGATCTACCAGACCACGGCCACACAGCCTGTAAAACCCACAACAAGCAGTTGAATCTGGTTGTGAATGCCTTCAACAATACTTTCAATTGGGTGCTGTGTGGTTTCCGGGCTGTATGGCCGTGTTCTAGCGGCATTCTCTCCTGACGTTTTGCCTGCATCTGTGGCTGGCATCTTCAGAGGATCATGGCATCTTCAGAGGGTTTACTCAGAAGCAAGCCACAGACGCAGGCGAAACGTCAGGAGAGAATGCTGCTAGAACACGGCCATACAGCCTGGAAACCACACAGCACCCAAGTGATTCCGGCCGTGAAAGCCTTCGACAATACTTTCAATGTTTTTTTTTAATCTAGGGAGCCCAGATTCTCCCTTTAAATACACTCCAAAGGGGGTGGATTTAAAGAGATGTCCCCATGGTAGCTACGCCTGTGCCTCCAGAGGTGACACAGCGGTGGAGTCATCCCTGGCTGCCACGGCCTTTGGACTGGGCTATTAGATTGCTAACTTTTAGAAACTAACAGGAGTCACAAGAATGTACGGTATCACTTTACTAGGGTAATGTTACTTGAGTGTGCTTCTCTGAGTCCTACCCATGTTCAACTCCCGAGTAATAACACAGAAACGTAACAGGATGGGCAAAGTGGCTGGACAGAGGTACAATCAAGATCAAGAGGAACCAGCACAATTAATAAGCATTCTCTCCAAGTCAGATATTTTTATTATCCCAGTAGACTTGAATACAGTTTCAGAAATGTTTAGGTATGCACCATAACTGGCAGCTACATAAAAGCCAGGCTCGTTTTCATTTCTGTATAACCTTTGTGCCCATTAAGCTTGCCTGCCTACGCTTGTTTGATTTGAGAACGAAATACATCTGCCTTGTGTCTTAACATAAGATGTATTGAAAAACCAGTTCTTTCACCAGTGTTAGTACACAGATTTGTATGTTATCTCTGTTTGTATTAACATACAAGATTTGTATTAACATACAAGATACAGTGTTAGTACACAAGATTTGTATGTTAATGCCCATCATAGCTTTCCAAACTCTAAAATGAGCATGCCATATAAATCAAGTGAATGTTTACCAGCAGTCAAGTACCAGTGTTATTTTAAAGTTTCCTGACTTCAAGGAACCCTATCCATAATAATTCGCCTAGAAGAACCTTCTCTGCACATCACTTTCAGAATCATTTGCAGTCTTTGCTGGCTTTTTCCTATGAAAGGATATTCATAGTCAACCAACCCTAAAGATATTTTATTTAAAAGACTGACATTTTATGTGCTTAGGTGGATGAACAAGTTGACATTTACATTTATGCATTTATTACCCCTGCCCTTCTTCTAAGGAACTCAGAGCAATACTCATGATTCTTCATTTCAGCACACGATAACCCTGTGATGTGGGTTAGGCCTACAGGCTGTGACTAGTCCAAGGTCACCCGGCAAGGGTGTGGGTTTTCCAGGAAAATGGGAATTGGAAAAGTTTCTGGAAAAATTTCTGATGCAAAATTAAATACATCCTGGAAACAATGTCTGCAAAATTTAAATTAATGTTAGCAGTGCCCTAAATCAGACGTGAGCTGATTTTGCATGTTTATTTTGATTTATATTAAGTGAACAACAACAAAAAATACCCCATGTTAATTTTCTCTTCCAATAGCAACCAAAACTTCAACTGAAATATTCTATCAGGGAAAAAATGAAACATGATTTAAATGCTATATTCCAGTGACAGCGAACCTTTTCGAGACCGAGTGCCCAAATTGCAACCCAAAACCCACTTATTTATCACAAAGTGCCAACACGGCAATTTAACCTGAATACTGAGGTTTTAGTTTAGAAAAAATGGTTGGCTCCGAGGCGTGCGTTACTCAGGAGTAAGCTTGGTGGTAGTCAGCGGCTTTGCTTTGAAGCAACTGTGCAACTCTTCCAATGGGTGAATCACGATCCTAGGAGGGTTTACTCAGAAGCAAGCCCCATTGCCAGCAACTGAGCTTACTCCCAGGTAAAGGATCACACTTTAGTTCTTCGCATGAAAATCAGTGGGGTTTAACAGCGCTTAACAGGGTTACCTACACTGCTTCCCCAAAACTAGGTCTTAGGTTTAATCCTAATAATCGAGCCCAGCAGCCCAGGCCAGCCTAGATGTGTGGGGGGGGGGGGCACTCTGTTTGCGCGTGCCCACAGAGAGGGCTCTGAGTGCCACCTCTGGCACCCGTGCCATAGGTTCGCCACCACTGCTACATTCAATCAACTTCAAAGCACAAGGTAGAAACTGTTCTATTAATGATGCTTATAAAAATTTAAAGACACTATAGCATGCATCTTTACCTAACCTTATTTAAATTTAAGAAACCAAATCCAAAGGCAAAGAGAACTTTGACACACTAATTAAAGTACATGTAAGGAATTGTGTGTGACATGCAGATTCACTATAATTCTAACACACATTATTTCTAAGGTCTGTACCAGGCCTTTCCACCATGCAACAAATTAAACTGAAATAAAAATATCAGCTTGGCTTTGGATATGACCAGATCTCTTCAGTCTATATGTTGAACATGTTATAAGGAAAGATGGATAGATTTAGATCAAGGGTCTTCAAACTATGGCCCTCCAGATGTTCAGGAACTACAATTCCCATCAGCCCTGCTACTTGGCCATGCTGGCAGAGGCTGATGGGAATTGTAGTTCCTGAACATCTGGAGGGCCATAGTTTGAAGACCTCTGATTTAGATGAAGGTGGAGTGAAAATTCATGAAGAAACACTAACAATTATGATGCTGGTTACACCACATCACCAGCAGAAAACAGTGACGACTTGAAAACAGTACTAATGAAGGCTGAAGCAGAGAGTGTCAAAGATAATAGGTGAACATCATGAAGACAAAGTAAATGACAACTACTGCGGAATTACACAACTTCAGCTTTGACAATGAAGCAATTGAAATGGCTCAAGAATGTCTATTTCTTGGCTCCATTATCAACCCAAAGGGAGACTGCAACCAAAAAAATCAGAAGTAGATTGAGACTGAGAAGTGTAAGGATGTCTCTCACTGGCAACCAGGATCAAGATAATTCATCCCACAATATCCCCCATTACTGTGAATATGTGTGAAAGTTGAACAATGATGAAAGCCAACTGGAGGAAAAGTGATTCATCTGAAATGTGATATTGGCTACTGTGTTTTTTGGCTACTGTGGACCACCAAAAAAAAAAAGACCCCAAAATGGATTCTACATCAAATTAAGCCTGAACTCTGCCTAGAAGTTAAAATGACTTAACTGAAGTTATCCTACTTTGGTCACACTGAAGGAAGGCAAGAGATTCTGGAAAAGAAAATAATGCTAGGAAAAGTTAATGGCAGGAAGAGAAAGACACAACTTGCGATAGATTGACTCAATAAACTTGCAAGATGTCTAATTCATATACATTGCAAGCAGCTAGACAACTCTTAACACACAATCATTTTATTGCCTCTTATCTGGAGTAACTTGAAACCAGCTCTATTTGAATCTGCTCTCAGTGCAAGTTTTAACAGGACTGCACGATGTGTTACTCTTCTTTCCCAAAGATGTTTCTAAGAATTTTTTTATACCACCCAACTTGAAGGAGAGATCTGTTGAATTCAGATTAGCCTGTGCACTTCAACACACACCAGCTAAGTGACCTTGAGCTAGTCACAGTTCTTCTGAGCTCTCTCAGCCCCACCTACCTCACAGGGTGTTTGTTGTGAGGGGGGAAGGGAAAAGTGTTTGTAAGCCCCTTTGAGTCTCCTTCCAGGAGAGACAGGGGGGTATAAATCCAACTCTTCTACTTCTTCAATGTTGTGTAAGTGCTCTGGCCAATTATCCCAGAGCACATGGTGCATATCCTGGAACAACCTATTTTTTCAACAGGTGACTTATTTCTGCAACTAAATTTCTGTTAAACCCCTAAAGGTGCCAGACTTCATTAAGTGCTCAGTTATGACAACAGAGGAGGATTTTAACTACAAGAACTTTGAAGCCAGAACCTGAGGCCCTGCACTGAACTGCCAATTTAAATTCCACCTAAATCCCTTTTTTTCAAAAGAGGTACAGGATGTGACTGTTGGAGGGCACTGTGACAAACTGGCTCCCTCTCACAAGAGATATCACATGAATTCCTTGTTCAACATCAATCATGCCACATGAGGGTACTGGGAAAATGGAACCAACCCTTACAGAACAAGAGAGAACCAGCCAATTCAACAAGTGTTTCATCGGATGAAAGAGTTTGCCCTGAAAATAGTTAATTTGCTAATTTAGGGTGCCTTGTTAATATTCAAAAAGCAACTCTTATTTGCGTCTGAAACCATAGCTCTCATTTTATGAAATGCAATGTTCCTCAAGCTCTGCAAGGAATTACACAGGGCAATTGAAACTGTGCCAGATCTTCAACCATGCCAAAGCACTCTGCAAACAAACAAGAATTACATGCACCACCCTCAGTTCCTAGTAGAAAAAGCATGATGAAAAGTTAAGCAGATAATGCATAGAGATAGTGGAGGTATTTACCACAGTACTAAAGAATACTTTATCTTGAATAAAAAGTTTTTTAAAAAAAACTTCCAAACTCAATTGTAAGGCAAATTTCCATCCCATACAGCCAAATGTTATTCCTCTACACTTTAGACTGCACTTTTCTCACTGATAATGCAAAGGGGTATAATCTTGGTTGGTGGATATGGACATTAAGTGTCCAAATACAAAAGTTTCACTGCACAATCAGAAACTGCACAGCCTAACATTTAATACATTGTTCCGGTTACTTACTAGCTACACTTACTAGTTACATATGACTTACTAGTCACTTACAAGGTATACATGACTTTTTTTAGATGGATAAAGCACCTGAAATCTAGATTTTAATTCCCTCCCCCACTAAAACACAAACATGAAAAGAAGGCTAATTTCTTGATCCCTGCTTTAAGGAAAGAGGCCTGGGAACCAGTTCCACGCCGTTTCAGAAGCCCAGAAAATGAATTCCCATCACGTAACCCTGCAGTTTTTGAAGGACCACACTGCAGAAGGGCAAGTTCCACCTTGCACGTTGCAAGCACTCAAGACCTTGCGGAACTTTAAAGCCAAGTTGCCTCATCATTACTGCCCTTCCACACACTCCCAAAGATTTAAACCACAGCCACATGCTCCTTGGGAGTAAAGGGGCACAGAACTGCACTGCTAACACCCTCCTTCCTGCAACCTTGGTAGCAAGGATAGGACCAACAAGCCCCGCGTACTCGCCTCCTCCAGGAACTTGGTGAGGTCATACACGCGGCGGTGCAGGATGATCCAAGTCGACTGGCTGTGATTGTTCTTCTGGATCTCCTCCAGCGTGTAATAGCGACCACGCCACGGCTCATTCCCGCCCTTGGTTCTGCTGGAGTCCGACATCTTCTTCAAAGTCTCGTCCTCGACTTCACCCCCAACTCTCAGCCCAGCGCAACCACAGCTCTTGCAGCCAAGAACTCTGACCCAGAAGACTCCAAGCTCCGCCTCCTCGTTCACGCATGCCGATTGGCTCCCCTCTGAACAGACCCGCCCTCCCTGGATTAACATTGGTTGAACGGGACAATGTCGTGCATCGTCCGAAAGGGTTGGGCGATGCTCTGCTGCAGGGGTGTCAAACTCAATCCCACAGGAGGGCCAAAACGCACAACACACTTTAGGTCGCAGGCCGTACAAGATAAACATTAATTGCCAGGCATGAAAAACCCCTCTGCCCCATGGAGAAGGCAGCCACCTGACCCGTTGGGCAGAGAGGGGAGGTGACGGTGGCTTGCCTGGTGCTGCCAGCTCACCAGGCGTGAAAAATCCCTTTGCCCTGCGAAGAAGGCAACAGCCTGCTCCGTGGGGCAGAGATGGTGGTGGCGGCGGCAGCCTGCCTAGTGCTGCCGGCTCTCGCACTGCGCAAGCCAGCAGCACTGGGCATACAAACTCCCTCTGCCCCACAGAGAAGGTGGCTTCATGCTCTGTTGGGCAGAGGGGGGGCGATGGCGGCGGCCTGCTTGGTGCTGCCAGCTCTCGTGCTGTGTGAGCTGGCAGCGCCAGGCATGCAAACCCCCACTGCCCCATGGAGAAAGTAGCTGCCTGCTCATTTGGGCAGAGAGGGGATGGCAGTGGCGGCAGCCTGCCTAGTGCTACCGGCTCACGCGCTGTGTGAGCCAGCAGCACCAGGCACGCAAACCCCCCTCTGCCCCATGCAGAAGGGAGCCACCTGCTCCGTTGGGCAAAGAGGGGGCGGCGGCCTGCCTGGTGCTGCCGGCTCTCGTGCCGTGACAGCCAGCAGCGGCAGGTATGCAAACCCCCACTGCCCCACAGATAAGGCAGCCGCCTGCTCCATTGGGCAGAGAGGAGATGGCGGCAGCGGCTTGCCTAGTGTTGCCGGCTCTCGCACTGCGCAAGCCGGCAGCACTGGGCATACAAACTCCCTCTGCCCCACAGAGAAGGTAGCTGCATGCTCTGTTGGGCAGAGGGGGGGGGGCGGTGGCGTCGGCCTGCTTGGTGCTGCCAGCTCTTGTGCCATGTGAGCCGGCAGTGCCAGGCATGCAAACCCCCACTGCCCCATGGAGAAGGCAGCCGCCTGCTCATTTGGGCAGAGAGGGGATGGCGGCAGCGGCCTGCCTAGTGTTGCCGGCTCTCGCACTGCACAAGCCAGAAGCACCAGGCATACAAACCCCCTCTGCCCCACGGAGAATGCAGCCGCCTGCTGCTCCTTTGGGCAGAGAGGGGGTGGCAGTGGTGCTCTGCAAACCTCCTCTGCTGGACAGAGAAGGCAGCCGCCTGCTGCTCCTTTGGGCAGAGGGGGGATGGCGGCTTCCTCGTTTTCTGCACCCTACCTGTGGGCCCCCGCGCAGCAGCCACCCCCATGC
This sequence comes from Sphaerodactylus townsendi, assembly GCF_021028975.2. NCBI lineage: Eukaryota > Metazoa > Chordata > Lepidosauria > Squamata > Sphaerodactylidae > Sphaerodactylus > Sphaerodactylus townsendi. The sequence goes on along the minus strand of NC_059433.1, from coordinate 33,524,467 downwards.
ACCATCATACCTGCAGGATAAGGTAAGTGATGATGCAGTGGGTGCAGGGTGCGACACAGGGACCCATGGGAGGTCTGAAAATGCGGAGGCCACCCTGGGTGCAGCTCTGCCCAGCTACACCTCTGCTTCAGGCCAACCTCCAGGTGAGGCCAGGAGATCTCCCAGAATTACAACTGATCTCCAGGCAAGACAGATACATTTCCCCAAGGAGAGGGGGAGGGGCTACACCAGGGGCTACACCGGCTGCTGAAGTTCCTCTCCATGCTCCACCTCATATCTCCAGGAATGTCCAGTCGGGAGTTTTCCCGACTTGCAATAGCCTTGCAAGATAAGCCAGGAGGCTTCCTTCCTCATTTTGCAGCAGCTTCTGTTCATCCCACATGGCAGCCTACCCTGCAGGTATGCAGAGAAACCCCTCCTGCTCAGTTGCCTTACCCAAGGCATGACCAAGAGATCGGCGGCTCTTGCAAAAATACATGTAAAGCACCAGGAAACTCGGGTGGAGTGGGGCAAAAAAAGACCCACCAACTTCTGCCCTCAAAGAGATGCCGCCGGACTCGAAGTTGGGGAGTTTGCCAGTTTGGGGTGGGGGGGAAGAGGAGGGCTCACCCTTCCTTTGGCTTGGAGAGCTATAACTCACGGGCAGACCGGCCCCTTTTTTTGCAAGGATTAGATTCAAAGGAGCCTGGGCTGGGGGTGTGTGTTTGCAATGGGCCAGCATTCTTGCGAGGAGATGACTTTCCTTCCCCTTTAGGGTCTGCACATTTGGGGAGGAGTGAGTGTTGCTTGCAAATTTTGCATGCAATTACGTTCTCCCTGCTTTTCAAATGCTAAGCTGCTCACAGCAGCCTCCTGAGCACACCCACCAAACCAGCTTCTGAGGCTGGGGCCAGACAATGAGATTTTAAGTGTGTGTTACACAGGCCGGTTAGAATTGTATGATGGGCCAGATGTGGCCCGCGGGCAGTGAATTTGACACATGTGCTCTGCTGGTTTGTTTTTTTCCATCCAGCTCAGGTTCCTAGGAGCGAAGGAGGGGCAGTTTGGCATTGGGGGGGAGGTGCTTTTTGGCGTACAGGCTCCCTGGAAATGGCTACATAACAAATCGAAGGGAGTCCTAGACCAGCTGCTGTTGGAACAGTGAAAACTGTAATGGCTTTTATTAAGATCAGCTCAAATTTGGTGGCTCAGTAAAAGGCAAAACTTTTTTTAGAAGAAGAAAAGTTTGGATTTATGCCCCCCTTTCTCTCCTGTAAGTGTGATAAACGAGAAATATTTTTTCTGCTCGGAATGAGGAGATGAGCCGTAAGGGAATATGCTTGTGGCAGGACAAGATAAGACCATTGGATGACCAAGCTGAAGGACAAGACAGACTTGTATCAGATTGTGTGCATTAAGCATGCTTAATAGGCTAATACATATTAACTTCTCCTCCTGCTCTGACAAACTGTATTTTAATGTATTGTCGAAGGCTTTCACAGCCGGATTCAACTGGTTGTGGTGGGTTTTCTGGGCTATGTGACCGTGGGATTTTAATGAACACACAGGAAGAACCCACAGGGGGCACATATGAAGGAGGAACATGTAAATAGGCAAACTGGAAAGTTGTGACTCTAAGTGCCCTTAGCCAATGGGGGAACAGAGAGGGTGTGGTGAATTTGGGAGAAGGGAATAACATGCGGTGGATACACTGTTTCGGCGGAGTCTGCCCATGTGGGGATGGCTCCCCTTTCTTTGCAAATAAAGCTACTTAAAACTCTTCTGTTGGCTTGATATTTGGCAAAGAAATACTACGTAGGCACCACAAAAGCAATTTAAGGAGCTTCCAAGATGATACAGCGGCTCCACAGTCATTCACAGCCATCATGCTTGTACAGATGTCCTTCCCGGGGTCAGATAATTTCCTGCAGCTGGAAGGCCAATTTTTCCTTAGAATCACACCATGATCTTTGACTGTCCTGTTTCAGTTTTGGAAAAATGTAAGTCTCTCGTTTTTTCCTTTGAAAGTCTCAAAGCAACTTACAAACTCCTTTCCCTTCCTCTCCCCACAGGATACACCTTGTTAGGTAGGTGGGACTGAGAAGGTTCTGAAGAATGCAGGAATGTAGGAGTTGGGAAGCAAATCTGGTTCACCAGATAAGAGTTCACCGCTCATGTGGAGGAGTGGGGAATCAAATCCTGTTCTCCAGATTAGAGTCTTCCTACTCTTAACCGTTGGCTCTTCCATTGTTGGTGTTGTGGGGAGGGGTGTTTGTCACCAATGCAGGTACCAGTATCCACTTATATTTCAACATCATCCCTAGCTGTGCATCCTTTAAATCTCTTGCAACAAAAACAACAGAATCTTGTGGGACTTTAAAGGGTAACAGGTTAATTGTGAAAAATGTTTGGCAGATGAGGCTGCATGAAGTTCCAGAGGCATAGCCCTGTTAGTCTGCAACAAGAAAAATAAAAAGAATAAAATAGGTTTATTCCAACACAAGCTTTACTGGGCTACAGCTTCTTAATTCCAACCAAAGAATCAATAAACAAAAAACAGGAACTGGTTCTGGTTCTGGTGGGTTTTCTGGGCTGTGTGGCCGTGGTCTGGTGGATTTTGTTCCTAACGTTTCGCCTGCATCTGTGGCTGGCATCTTCAGAGGTGTATCACAGAGAAAAGTCTGTTTCACACTGTGTCTGAAACACAGTGTGAAACAGACTTTTCTCTGTGATATACCTCTGAAGATGCCAGCCACAGATGCAGGTGAAATGTTAAGAACAAAATCCACCAGACCACGGCCACACAGCCCGGAAAACCCACCAGAACCAGTTGAATCCGGTCGTTAAAGCCTTCAACAATACAAAAAACAGGAACACTCAGTAAAGGTCTCCAAACAAACAAGACAAAGTCATGCTATTATATTGTGACTGCAAGAAAATTATTAACTCCAGCTGCTTATAGATCCCTAAAGGTTTTTATAATAGGTCCCAATAATAGGTCCCAATAAAATACTAAACTACTAATTTCAAATACCAAGCAAATCCCCAGCTACTATTGTTGCATATTATTTAAATGACAACATTCACATAAATGGTGAATAAGTCAATTGAATAGCTGCCTGGCAAATTAACATCAATTCCTAGAACCATACGTAACCACTTAAATATCAAAATGATCAGATATATTAATGGCATTTACAGTATGCAGAAACACCAGGTGAGAAAGCTTACCCAGGTGAATAGATGACTGACCAGTTAAAAAATAACTGACAAGTTAACATAGGACTAAACATAGCCACTCAGATACCATAATGGCATAGCCTATTGGAGACATTTGAGGTTTACAGAGATACCAGATGGAATGACTTGACCAGTTAAATGGTGAGTTTTCTAGACCCTTCAAAATACATTCAGGAGATTTTTATGCATTTTTTGCCCATTTTTCAGGTGACAAATACCAATGATACATTGTTTTAGAAGTTCCCTTTAAGACTAGTACTTAAAGTAAATTTGAGACCTTTTAACCAGATATTCTCCCATTGTTGCATTTGTATATAATACCCAAAGTTAATAGCCCATTTCGTTGCACAAGCTATAACTGGATCATCATAATTCGGACACAGTTATACCTCAAATTCAGTCTTAGAATGTTCAAAAACATAGAATCGTTTATCTATTTCAATCTTTCTAAGAATTGTGTGTAAAGAAACCAATTCCCATCTGCAATTAATTCTTCTCTTAATTTCATTATACATTTCCTGTGAGAGAAATCTAAAATATCACAATATGTTGTCCACCCACTTTCAAATATAATTTATCCCCTGAATAAGGCTTCTTGTGGTGAGAGCCACACAGGTGATTTTTGACATAGTCTAGGTTTAAATTTGTCTAGTATTCTCAGAATGGCATGGCCAATATAATACTCATTATTAATCCTTATTGATTTTAACTTTACTGTACCATAAATAAGTGTATCATCCAAATCTCAAATCATATACTTCTAAATCAAACAGTCTTTTTTCCCCACATAATCCATTATTTCATCCAAACCAAAACACAGGCAGCAAAATATATATTCAGATTAGGTAAACCTAGATCTCCTCTTTTCTTTGCATCTTACCAGATTTTATATAACATTTTTAATAAAGCATTCATCTTAATGACAGCAGTTCCCTGCAACAGCAATAACTGAAGTTTTTTCTATCTTGACAAATCTTTTTTAACTTCATTTCATGTTGTGACATAGCTATTTTGAAATAATATACAATTCATATTTGTAAACATAACATCCAGGTGTTCCATCTTTTTCCAAACTTAAAACATGCTTTGCTTATCAAAGCTATTTGATCCTGTGTTTGCATATTCTTCCCCCTTTTGGATGCACACCTCTATGTGATGAGGAGGTTCGGGAGTGTCAGCGAAGTTGGGAGCAATACTATAGGGAGTGATTCTGTGAAGAGGCTAAACTCCTGGCAGATTCACTCAAGACGGAATGGTCACAGCTGAGACACAAGACTTAACATGGGTCCACCCCCTTCAGGAATCAATGGACACATCAGCAGAAGAAAACAGACAGCTCCAATGGTGATGGGAAAGAGGAATCCTTGCTTAAAGGCTAGTTATTGGGCAGCAGCAGCAATGGAAGGTGATACTAGAAGAGTATCTTTTGTAGAAAACAGCAGTGCTACTACAGCTACCCCTGGTTATTACTGCACAGAAGGCATGAACCGCCAAAAAGAAAACCCAGAAATAAGTGGGTTCTAGATCAAATCAAGTCTGAAATGTTCCTAGAAGCTAATATGACTAAACTGAGGCTGTTGTACTTTGGTCACTTAATGAGAAGACAAGAGTCTCTGGAAAAGACAATAATGCCAGGAAAGGCTGAAGGCAGCAGGAAAAGAAGAAGACTCAGCATGAGGTGGATTGCCTCTGTAAAGGAAGCCACAGCTTTCAGTTTACAAGACAGTTAATGACAGGACATTTTGGAGGATATTGATTCATAGGGTCATCATGAATTGGAACCAACACATTTTATTTATTACCATACTTTTATTCTGCCCTTCATCTCTTTGTCTTCACTTTGCATATCATTTTACTGACCTCAAACATCTTCCTACAGGAAAATGAAGAGCTGCTTTATGGCCACTAGCATATTAATTTTTAAGTGTGTAAGATGTATAGGAAAGTCATAAATAGCATCTCCTGGAGACTGCTGAAACATATTTTGTACAGGGTATTTTTTGTGTGGTATCTGCCAAATGAGATGCAGGCAAGTTTAAGCCATATCTGCAAGAGAAAAGCAGGAAAATGCAAGATTCCTCCTGCTGACTTTGATGATCCTCAAACTTTTTGCTCAAAAAAGCCCCCCCCCCCCGCCCCCGATCCACCATTTCATGTTAAGTGATTCATGAAACTCATTCTAAATATACCACTAATTTATCCTTTTCATTGTGCTCTTGACCCATAAACTGCACTTGTAACCAGTGGTGGGATTCAGCAGGTTCGCACCACTTCAACAAAACCGGTTGTTAAATTATTTGAATCCCACCACTGGATAAATCCCCCTGCTTTGTAAAAGGGTATAATTGCCTGAGCCAAAAAAGTCAGCTGCTTAATGGGAATAAGAATCTGGTGTTTGACATTGGTTGTGCTGTAAAGCACAGATCTAGCTTGCCGTCATCCCACAGGAAGTGTGAAACTCTGATCCTAAACAGCTGCATTATCTACAAAGCCAAAATCATGTCCAGTTCTTATATTTGGCAACATCTAGATTAGATTACTTCAATATGCTGTATGATAGGCTGCCAATGAAGAGTGTTCAGAAACTACATTTGGTACAGAATAATGTTCCCAAAATGTTGACTTGTTCTCTGGTTCTCAAGTTGTGTCTGGACTCAGTTTGAGATGCTGGCAATGACCTTTAAAGCCCTATGAATCTTGGGATGAGCATCCCTTTATTGATTGATTGATTTTGCCTTTCTCCCAAAGCAACATACATCATTTTCTTTTCCTGCCTTTTATCCTCACAACAGCTCTGTGAGGTAGGTTAGGCTGAGAGTGCATAACTTGCCCAAAGTCACCCAGTGAGCTTTCATAGCATGAGGGGAGTTTCAAACCTAAATCTCCAAACATTACTCTGACACTCTTAACCACTATTCCCAAATGAATTTGCAAGATCATGGGCTGTGATCATCTGAGACTAGACATGTGGCAAACCAAAAAAGGTCCTTCTTGGTCCTTGGTCCCAAAGCATAGAATTCCCTTCCCAGGGAGATTTTTAGGTCTGTCTGTCATTCCCTTCTGCCAGTTGATTACGGCCTTTTTGTTTTGTTTGGCATTCCCTTAATGACCCTCCTTGCTGTTTATGTTTAATTGTTTACACACACACACACACACACACACACACACACTTTAAATTTTGGTTTATATTTTTTTTAAATTGCTGTCTTGAGGGTCCTAAATGGGTGAAGAGGCAGAATTAAAATGTTTAAAATTAATAAATGAAATCTCTTTTTATAGGTTTATTTACTATTAGGTTAAATCTTAGCATTAGTCCACAAACCATACACCAGGTTAAAATACTGCTAATTGTGTGGTTAAGAAAGTTGCTGATAAAGATGTTCTATTAACTGTCCCAGCACTAAACACACTGGCCCTGACCCTGCTCTAGATATGGGCAACATGTTACATGCTACAACTAGTGACTCAAGGTAGGTCTGTCCACATCTGCATCAATTTGTTTATGGGGGCAAACACATCACCCTATACATGGGGATACTTGTTGAGATGCTTGTTTGTATTAATATCATACATTAATACATAGGGATATTTGTTGGGATGTTTATTTGTATTCATATCAGTGAAGAATGAAGGAGACCACAACAGTGCAGCTATCTCTCTTGTGACTAAGAGATGTTAATCTGGTTGAAAGTGACAAGACTTTTATTTGAATGAAAGTGCTATGAGGATTGATTATAACATAATCCCTTTATTCAAGCTGACTTTTCACACTGCCACCAGATCTTTAGTCCTGTAGTGTGGGCCACAGACTTATTTTGTCTCCCTGTGATGTTTCCCAATAGTATATATTTATGTGGGGGAAGATCTTGTATGGATTGGGCTTTTCATGGATATAACTTCTTCTTCACTTATCAACTCCTTTGGGATGTGGATCAACGCTAGAACATCTGCTTTGCATGCAGAAGGTCCTTGACTTGAATCCCTGACATCTCTAGTTAAAAGGGTGAGGTGGTAGACAACGTGAAAGATTTCTGAGACCCTGGAGAGATGCTGCCTGTCAAAGTAGACCAGATTCACTTTGAAAGATCAAGTGTCTGATTCGGCAGAAGGCAGCTTTGTGCGTTTATGAGCTCATTCACATATGTCATATATCACATATCAGTTGAGGCCTGTAAAAGCAGATAGTGATTTTGACTTGTGATGAGGCATCACAAATCAAACACCTCAGACAGAGCTTTCATATCATCTGACGTCACCTCAAATGCAATTAACACATTCCATGAGGGCCAATGTGGTTTAGTGGTAAGAATCCTGGACTACAACCAGCAACAACCAGGTTCAAGTCCCCACTTCCCATGAAATCCACAGGGTGATGCTGGGTCTCTCACTATCTCTAAGCCTTGGCATGCCTCACAGAGTTGTTCAGAGAATAAAAACGGAGGAGGGGAGAACAATTATGGCTGCCTGAATTCTCTGAAGTAAGGGCAGGTTTAAAATGCAACAAACGAAATAAATAACATTATTGAGGGTGCGTACTGAGAAATCAGTTGTTGAGCATGAACCAGTGAATAGATTGTTAACACTTCAGGTGTGGAGAATTATGCTATTTTAATAACAGAAATCACCAGCAAGAAATACCATTTTATCCTCAGATATTTGTTTTGGACTTTGATATGCTGACCATATCTTGCCATTAAGATAAGAATATTTACGAAAGAAATAGCCCCAGCTTTATAAATAGCACAGGAAAAGAGCTGGAAAAAATAATTGACAAACACTGAAAATGCATTTAGACAGCATGAACTGGAGCAGAGGTGCAGAGTTTTCTGTTGGTTAGCAATAGAAGTGCCAACTGGCTGGAGAAAAAATAGCCTGCCACAGGAATAACGCAGCACTCGTTCAACTTGGCCATTCTGGATGCTTTTCCAACTTTTCCTGATTCAGAAGGGAAAGCTCCAAGTGACTATGCACAGATCCAAGGCTGTGCGGGAGAGAAAGAGGACAAGCTGTGCTTCATTGTTCCTTTTCTATTGCAGGTTGATCAAAGTGACAGACATGAACTGGAGCAGAGGCGACAAGCTTCCATTTATCTCTCACATATTCACTAGGCCAAGCCTAGCCTAGCCTAGCCTCCCCCCACAACACAGAAGCTCAGAAAAGGCGGGAAAATTGTGTGGAGGGTGACTGACTGAGGGAAGACGGAGAGTGGAGTGAAAGATAACTGTTCCTTGGCAGAGGGGTAGATGGGACAAGCCCCCTCACCCACGAATCGCTCCTTCTCCAACTTTGTTTTTGCCTCTATTTTTCTTCACTATTCTTTATTATTCTTATTCATTCTGTTCCACTCCCACTGGCCCTGTCATTTGTCTGCATAAGGTATTGCGTGTTCAAAAATGTGTCCTTGTCTTCTCAGGATTGGTTTTGAATAGAGAGTATGTTACAGAAAATTATATACTCCAGCTTCTTGTTGGGATGACCCTTTTTCTGCCACCGTTTATGCATTACATGCAATCCCACATGCATTACTGGAAGTTGGAGGCAGGGGAATACGGCCTCTGACTTATTTTATTTTTATTCTCACAACAATCCTGTCAGGTTAAGTTAGGTCAAGAGGCACTTGGGTCTCCCAGCAGTTCGGCTTTCTAAATATAACACTGATTTCTTCTTTTCATCATGTTCATTTTATTCCCTCTTGCCCCACAAACTGCACTTTTAACCAGCTTCTTGGATAAATGCCCCTGCTTTGTAAAAAGGTATAACTGATTGAGCCAAAAAAAAAAAAATTAGCTGCTTAATGGGAATAAGAATCTGGTGTTTGACATTGGTTGTGTGGTAAAGCTTGCTTGGATTTGAATCATGAACCCACAGGAAGTCTGAAACTCTGATCCTAAGCAGCTGCATTACCTACAAAGCCAAAAATCATGTCTTGAACTCTCTCATTAAACACATGTAGCTGCCACATACGAAACGGTCCCTGTTCCTTATTATTAGCTGACATCAACTTTTCAGGGTAGATAAGGGTCTTCTTCAACCTCTGCTCCTGAAATCCTTTTTCAACTAGAGGTATCAAATGTTGAATTCATGATCTTGTGCATGAAAAGAATATGTACCTCCCATGAAGCATGAGCTTCCCTATGTTGTATATAATGTTTAACCCACCCCACATCATGGCATTAAAAAATGTGTTTGTCCTATGACTAGCCCTAAACCCACTAGTCTCTAGGAAACCCAAGCGAATTTGGGTTGAGAGCTATTCTAGTTTCTTTTTCTGTGTTTATTTACAAGACCAAGTTTGAATTACATTTAAACAAAAAAAAATCTTGAAAGTATTTTTTTCTGTTCACAATATACATAGGAAATATCTAAGATATTTGATAAAGGCTTTCATACTGCATATTTTAAGTAAAACCTTGCCTTTCATTCAGTCATTCCAAACTTCTCAGACTTTTTCTGACTATACACTGTGAGAAAAACCTTGTCTGAAAAGGCATTTTATTCACTCCAAAAGAGAAACTATTTCGTAGGAGTTTCATTGTTTCAGAGGTGTCCTCCAACTTTTTCATGCTGTACATTTGGAACAAGTGAAATGTTTTTAAGTGTTTAGAAAAAAAGAAAAGTCACTCCCACCTCCCAGACACACACCACCTTTTTTCTATTTTTTCCCCAGGCCTTCCTGTGTCTTCTTGCTTTTGAATAAATGTGTAAAAATAGTTTTCCTTAATTTTTGAAGCTTATCGAGAGGATTCAAGCCCATTTGGGGTACAAAACATTTGCATACATTTTATTAGAAGTTTAAGAGCCCCATCTACTGTGCCACCATACTGCCTCCAGAGGGCTTGCAGGCGGCACGCAGAGGCAGCAAACGCCAAAAGCTTCTCAGTTGCCTGCAAGCCCTCTATAGCCCAAAATAGAATTATGCCCCCAAAAGGGTTGAGTAAGTCCAAGGGGTTCCCAGCTCCAAAGGCTGGTGGAAGAAGACTGAAGTCGTCTCCATCCCCAGTTCACCCTTTTATAACTGAGTTGTGATAGACACAAAATCCCAACAAGTTAGCCCTCCCTGCTGGCATAAGTGCCACTTACAAAGAATAGCAAACCATACAAATTTTACTGTGAGAAGTTCAAAAAAGCATTGCAACTGCCTGCATCAACAGCCCATTACTACCACCACCACCACCACCCAGTATGGGTTTGGGCTGCCCATATTGTTTATGCTCTTTGTTGTTGTATGTCAACTATAGTGAGAGGCAGTGTGGTGTAGTGAGTAAGGCTATGGGCCTTTCCCCACTTACAGTAATTCCCCCTATGCCGCGCACTGCTCTCAGTGCACGGCATCTCTGGCGCGCCTGGGCATCCCCATGACCCCGCGCTTTGCGCGGGATCATCACAAGGCGCTGTTTAAAAGAGCGCCAGGGATGCTGCGCGCTGAGGGGGCGCGACAGCAGCAGCGTCTGGGCAGCTGCACTGTCGCCGCACCTGTCGTGGGGAGTGCCGGGGAACCCCGCGCTACTTTCAGAGAGTAGCGCGGGGCTTAAGGTAAGTGGGGAAAGGCCCTTTAATCTGGAGAACCAGGTTTGATTCCCCATTCCGCCATATGATCCTAGTATTTTAGAATGAAATTGCATGTATCATTTCGGTGTAATCATTTTTTCCTCTAATATTATAGGTTGGATTGCTCAAGTATAGTAACTATCAAAGTAAAATGAATGACTCTAAGTGCCAGTCCCTGTTTTTCACCACTTTGCCTGAGCTGCGAAAACTCTGTGCTATGAAAATTACATTGAGTTCTCAATTGGCAGAAAATGAAATTAGAACAGTACAAAGAAAGATGTGCAGGTAAACGGAATGTTCTTGAATAGTTTGACAGTAACAGAACAGAAACTCCTTCAGGTGAATGTGTGTCGGAGGGCTGTGAATTACTAATAGTTGTTTGATATACTGGCTAGATTAGAATACCTCCTGGATATAAGATTCTTACTACATATAGTATTTTCCCACAAAGTTTTTCTCAAGAAGTTCTTATACACCAACCAACTTGGATGCCAATTTAAAAAGTAACTGGAGATTAAATTAAGGTTTTATTCAAATGTTGCTTATAATGAATACTTGTTTATATTGAAAATAGTTTTAGAGGGTAGCTGATTGGTCTGAAGTAGAACAGCCAATAGCAAGTCCAATAGCCAATTCAAGTCCAATAGCACTTCAGAGACCAACAAAAAATTTACAGTATGAGTTTTTTATCTTAAGAAAGGTTTGACTCTCGAAAGCTTATACTCCAAACATCTTGTAGGTCTGTCAGGTGCTACTGGACTTGAATCATGCCTGTATTCATTACATCCTTATGCAAGGGTCTCCTTGCACCTCTGAAGCTTACTGAACAAGTAAAACCAGTTGCATCAGTTCTGCTGTTTTAAACTTATATTACCATTGTTAGTAAGTTGCCATAGTTTAGAGTTCTACACCCTGCTCTTCTTCTTCTTCAGTTGTACACTAATGGCTAGCTTTTAAAAGGGAACACAGGCTGTACAGTAATTACTTCTTCTGTGACACAAGTCTGCATTAGGCAGTCAGTTAATAATAAGTATGGATGCTGAAGCTTGTAATTCCAAGAACACTATTCTGGGAATAAGTCCTATTGGATCTGCTTAGGATTGATCGCTAAATGTCGAAGGCACAGTGCTAAGACTTAATGTTCTGGTACAAATGAGAAAACACCATGTGATAGTTGCATCAATTCACACGGAAAGTATCACAGTGCCAGCTAATTTGGTCCATTGTAGCCTGGGTCCAAGAAACTATGGGCAACTGGACCTGTTCCATCTAAGGGACTGTAACCAAATCTGGAACAGGCGACTCTTTAAGTCCTGGTTTAGACCCTCCACTCATTTCCATCTTGTCAGGATTAAGATTCAGTTTATTAGCCTGCATCCACTCCAAAACTGTCTCCAGGCACTGGTTTGGGCTTGTAGAATCTGTCCTGGAGTCAGCCAGAAGCACAAGACGGACCTCAGTGTCATATATATTGGTTACAACCCAGCCCTAATCTCCAAATGACATTACCCTGTGGTTTTGTGTAAATATTCATCCTTCCAAGGTCAGTAAAATGAGTAACCATCTTGTTTGGGGTAAAGTGTAGACAACTGGGAAAGGCAATAGCAAACCACCCTGTAAACCTAGTCTACCTAGTAAATGTTGTGATGTGACATCACCCCATGGATCAGTAATGATCTAGTGCTTGCACATGGGACAATCTTTACCTTTTACAGAGCATAGGGGACAAAATGGGGCCTTGTGGGATGCCTCAGATGAAAGGTTGAGAGGCTGAGTGGCAGTCCCCAAATCTTCTGAAACCTACCTTCCAGGCTGGATTCAAGATTATCATGTTCTGTTTATGATGCACAGGCTAGATTTTGCTTAAAACTTCAGTCTTAAGCTTCAAACACTGGTGCAGTTTATTCCTTCCACATCCTGGGGTAATTTGGAATTACATTAATGTAATTATTCTTTTGAACATTTGATCATCATTTCTGATTATCATTATTCCAGAATAAATATTCATAGAGCTGCAAGTTTAGCATGACATCAAGATGGTCAATGACAAGCTTTGAATACTTTTACCTAGGAAACTCTTGCTTCTGCATCAAGATGTCTTTTGTTCACCTGTCCCGGGGACACTGAATCAAATTTTAGCAGTTATGACGGTCAGTATAACATTTCTCATAGTAATGACTCAGGATGTAGATTAAGAAAAACCAAGATTAAGATTAAGAAAAACTGTAGATTAAGAAACTGTAGATTTAGAAAAACTGTAAACCGAGCTGTTCCACCGGGCTTTTGGGGAGGCTGGCTGCTGAGTCCGCCCCTCTCTATTGCCCTATGTGTCATCAGCTTATCTGAAAATCTGCCAGTCCCCTCCCAGGGTTTTACCGGACATCATCCACCTAATTTATTAATTATGGAAGGTTATTGCTGCTACTGTTTTTATTGTATTTATTGTTTTAATTGGGATTATTCGATTGTTTTAGTTGCAATGTATTGTGTCTGGTTGCCTGTAAACCGCCCTGAGCCCTTCGGGGGTAGGGCGGTCTAATAAATTGAAGAAATAAATAATAATAAAATAATAAGAAGATTACTTTAATAGCAAAATTACAGTGCAGTCCTATGCCAGTCTAAACCCATTGAGCTCAGTGGACTAAGACAGATGGAACTCTGCATAAGATTCTACTGTTAATGTGTTTCATACGCTCCCTGACTTATAGTATATTTGTCTGGAAATTTTCATGTATTATTTATTTATACTCTGTTTTCCTCCCACTGGGTACATATAGTGGCTTACAACATTATTCTTCTCTCCTCCATTTTATCCTCACAATATTCTGTGAGATATTCTGAGTTGAGAGAGACTGACCCAAAGTTACCCAATAAAATTGCATGGTACAGTGAGGATTCAAATGTGGGTGTTCGTCGGATGCTCTAAGCAATATATAATACTAGCCCTCAGTTGACACATTGTTACAGTGTCAGTTCACTGTCATCTAGCACCAGGATCTGGGAGAACCATTACCAAATTCTGACTCTCCTGTGTAAGTTTTGTAGATGACCTTTGGTCAATCACATGCTCTCAGTCTAACCAACCTCACAGGATTGTTTTGAAGATAAAGCAAAGGAGAAGAGAATGACGTAACCCACATTGTGTCCCTATCAAGGAGATAGATGGGATCCAAATACCATTTTTGTGTGATTTTGTAGGTGTTGCTAAAGTATCCTAAAATTGGAAGGAATTATACCCACCCTGTGAAGGTCTGTAAGGAATTTTATAGATTGATGCTTCAATTAACACAGCAGCAGAGGGGTTCAGCGCCGCTATAATGGTTATAACAATAGACACAAATAGCAATTTGTTCTATCTCCGATGTTGGTCCCGGAACAAGCTAAATATACTAAATGGCAATGTTTCTCCTCTATAAATGTAATATTATCAACATTGTATTTCGTAACCAAGAAAATGTGCAAATAAAACTTGGTTGTTGAATTTTGTTTTAGATACTCTGTTACAAATCAGGAAAGTGTCAAGCTTATGTAGAGAAACATGGAGCTACAGTGAGTCATCATTTTTTAAATCTGATTGTTTATTTAAGAATTAAAAATACTTGCAGTGATGCTATTAGCAAAACATAAATTGTTCTTAGGAAAGAAAATTGGGCAATTATTTGGTTGTCTGAATTTCATACCTGGTTATTAATATAAAAAGGAGCCATTTTCTCTTAAAATTTAAAAAGAATAAGTGACAAAGTTGTTTACTTTCCTCATAAAGTTGAATAACTCCTAGTAGAAAATTCTTTTTTAAACCCAATTCTATAGTCCCATTAGATTGGCAGCTGCTCTACCACATCTGTTATGGTAACAAATTGATGACCATGAGAGCTCCCAAAAGCAAAGTAGAAAGCAAAATAATACAAATTTGAAGATATAATCTGCTAATCACAGCTAATTACACTCATGGTGATACCATATTCCCATACATATCCTGTTTTCCCGAATATAAGACATCCCCTAAAAATAAGACATAGTAGAGGTTTTGCTGAAGTGCGAAATATAAGGCATCCCCCGAAAGTAAGACATAGCAAAGTTTTTGTTTGGAAGCATGCCCGACAAACAGAACACAAAAAAATAAGACATCCCCTGAAAATAAGACATAGCGCATCTTTGGGAGCAAAAATTAATATAAGACACTGTCTTATATTTGGAGGAAACACAGTACTACAGAGCCTCCCCTGTTCAAGCCCTCCCCCCAAACTGGTGCAATTGGATACATAGTCACCAACTGATAAATGCGAGCTTCATGTGTTCCAATTTTATTCGTGTCGTTATGTAGGTAATTTGTTATTACATTACATACTGCATTGCATTTATTATTACATTACATACTTTAAAATAATTTTCCATGATTTATCTTATTAGATAGAGACACCAGAGAGAGTTACCCCTGCTGTCTTTCAAACCTGCCTCTCCTATACAGTTACAGCCAAGCTTGCTCCCAGATGGAACCAGGCTGGTCATCTGTTGATACAAGGTATCTATATTGTACCTTTGACTGTCTCAGTCCTGTTGTTTTGTAAATATTTGCTGCACACTTCATGTACTTCATGTAGTAGATATTGTGCAGAAATGCTTTCTGCCGAAAAATTTCCCTCATTGTTTCAATTATTGTGATTGCTCTCTGTCCATGGACAGGAGCCCTGCTGCAGAATAACTGGTCATCTCAAACGGGTAGGGGAGAAAGAGAGGTTATAAAAATTCAAGATGAGGGAAAGTGGTCTTTTACATTTTGGAAAGTTCAGATGGGGACAAGCCATGATAGCTTTCACCTTGGGACTTTTCTCCTAATGTGGGACTGGAATCATACTGCCTCTTCCTTCTAGAATCCTATTGGTGACGGAAATTGTAAAGGAAGAGGGGGAAAGATGCCCTGACTAAACCACATGACTGTTTTGTGAGGGGAGCATAAAAAGCTTAAGTAGCTGCAGACCAAAGTAAACAACAGTTTAATGTGACTGACATGCTGGGGAAAGGAGATGGGTCCCAAAGTCAATCCCAGTGATTTGGTGAAACTGTCACAGGGCCAGGGTGACTTGTTTTCTATATCCTGCCTGAAAGCTCATTGGGGCTTGCCTATCTGCTAGGTAAACCTAGGAAGCCCCTTCAGGTGCCAAAGCTGTGTGGGCACTGAAAGAGTTAGAGGGTCACAGGCAGGTCCCTGACAGCTAAATGGAAATAATTGTTTCAGAACAGGGAGCTTATTTCATAGACTGCGTTGATACGTACACACCACTGAATATTGTACCCCACAGTGGCTCAAAATAAAATTATACAGCATATTAGGCCTGAAGGAGGAACTTACACAATGAAAGAGAGAATAATGGAGCATTCTATTGGCTTTTCTACATCCTCAGCTTACTCCTGATGTACTTTGCATTCAAAGCTTACTACTGAGATATATGTCATGTGTAGAAAGAGAATTTGTATAATGCAGGAACCGTAGTATTAAGAATGGAAAGTTATTTTTCCCCTCACTGCAATAGTATCTTCTTTATTTTTCCCTAGGGAATGGATTAAGACAGCTATCTTCCTATAAGGGAGAAAGAAATGGGTACACTTAAGACACTACTGTCTGGTTTCTAAACCTGTTCTGTCTCCCTAGGAATCAAGCCTGTTTCTTTCTGTACATTGCCACTTGACTCTGGATTCTCTGGCATAACTCAGGGGTAGTAGATGAAATGCTAGAAACTGATGTTTCTATATCGATAGGCAGGCTGGGAGGGGGGGAGAGTGCATTGATTCTCCACTCCTCCACATGAGTGATGGAGACTTATCTAGTGAACCAGGTTTGCTTCTCTACTTCTACGTTCCTGCTGGGTGTCCTTGGGTTAGTCACAGTTCTTCAGAACTCCTTCAGCTCCACTTATCTTATAAGGTGCCTGTTGTGGGGAGAGGAAGGAAAAGGAGTTTGTAAGCCAGAAAGGGGAGTATAAATCCAAATGCTTCTTCGAACATAGTTTAAACCCACAGAACCCACATATTTTTTTTCTGAAATGCTAATTTATAAAGATTTTATAAAGGATAGCAAAGTGAGAATTGTAAGTTTTATAATACGTATCAATTTTATTCCTTAAGGGAAACATTTTCTACTACAATCGGGAAAGCAAAATGCAGTTGGTAAGTATATTACTGTTTGAAGAAGAAAGCTTTTTATGGGCCTGTTTTTACCTTGGTGTGTATGTGTACACATGCAGTTGATTGACAGTTAATGGAATTTGGACTAAATTTAGTCTATAGATTTGTGGCAAGATCTCTAGTAGAGTTGCTAAGGAGCAATTCAGCAAAATTTACTATATATTTAAAAGCCTAACTTTTCAGCCATAAGGAAGACATATACTGTATCTCCCCATCACTAGTCATCAACTGACAGAAGAGTGAGGCCAGCCTAAGAAATAGCAGAGCCCTGTTTTACCTTTGTGCTCTAAACTGTTCAGAGGTATCTTATAGCCTAGTCTACTACAAAATATATGGCAAGTGCTCCAGTATAGAACTTGTACCATATATCATCATCTGATAGGCAGCCCATCTGATAGGCAGCCCAAATCTACTGCCCAGAGGACCAGAGAGTAGAGATATCAAGAGAACCCAGGTCTCCACACCACTCTAGCCAGCTGGCTGCCCAACAGCAGCTTGGGGCCCAATCCAACCAGCTAGCAACCCGGTTAGCCATCCGGCTCATCTTACTCATCAGTTAGCATACTTTTAAGGAGCTTGACACATTAGCATTCCCTAAAGAAAGGTGTTCAAGCCTTAAATTGACTGACACTATGATATAGTTCAGGGTTTTGTTTATTTTTCAGATTACCTGCAAAGGGCACAAATCTTTGATAGGTCTAAGACTATCCCCTAAATGCATCTCCCTCACACTTGGAAGCCTCCTCTCTTTTACCTCCTCTGCAAGATTTCCTGAGATTCTCCTCCTTCCTTTTGTCCAATCAGATAGTGTACAAAGGAAGTATTTCTTATTCTCAGTCTATTTCAAACCAGATTTGGACTCTAACTGGAAAGTAGCCACATGGTCACAGATGCGTATCCAGGGTACAGCATCATTAGATACCATACTGTAACTGAATGAGAGGTTGTGGGGGAGGCAGTTGTGTGGGCATCTGAACTCCAGTGGAGGTGTTTTAATTTACTCCACATCTTGCAGATATAACAATATACTGATGTACTTTTATACCTTATAGGATAGGTGGCATGTTACATATAAATATTATTATATCTGTAATAGGTGGTATCTTACCTAATAGCAGGCATGGGCAAAGTACCAAAGTTCACAGGATTTTATGTTTACATTCTTCTTCTCACATTTTCAGTATCACTTGCTGTGACAATATTACATTATTGTATTAATTCCACTAACACTGTGTACCACCAGCACAATTGTAATGTTACACCAACATAAACCCCTTAACATAACATTTTGTTCAGTTGGCTCATCAGAATTGAATAGTGATCCTAACCAAACCCAATGAATATAATTTAAGGATCGTAGTCTTCTTAAAAGCATTGTTTTATTTGATCCAGTTTACAGCCTTGTATTAAGAGCTGGCTAATAAGTTTGTATGGTATTTTTAGAAATTAATGATGTTTACAATAGAGATATGTTTGACCTCTTACCTTTGTCAAATTGCTGTAATGAACATCACTAGCTTGTGAGTTCATTTACAGTGAAGCATAATGGTTTTGCCTCTACTGATATTGAAAACCAGAATATTACATATGCTTGACCATTTTTATTTCAGTTATGGACATGAATGTATCTGAGACTCAGATTTGCATAAGTGTTGAGGTTTGCACAATTCGTCTACCACCACCTAAGGTACAGGAAAAATTCAGTTCTTCCAGCTAGTATTATTTGCTTTCATCTTACTGTGCCTTGTTTCTTAAGAGCTGGTACATCCACCTAGTGCTGATTGTGTCTAGGTGCCCAGAGGGTCATTCTCCTATGCCAGTGGTGGCGAACCTATGGCACGAGTGCCAGAGGTGGCACTCAGAGCCCTCTCTGTGGGCACGCGCACACAGAGTTCACCCCCCTCCTCAACACACATATCAAGGCTGGCCTGGACCTGTGGGCACAACACCCCCAACAAGCAGGGAGGACTCCACTGGCGGAGCAGGTGCCTGTGCTCTGGGTGGCTGATGCCCAAGTGGGGGCAGAGGAGGCGGAGATGCTAGAGCAGTACGTGTGGGACTTGGGGTGCACGCAGGATTACCGGGTTGGCACTTTGCGATAAATAAGTGGGTTTGGGCTTGCAATTTGGGCACTCGGTCTCGAAAAGGTTCGCCATCACTGTCCTATGCGAACAAATTACAAAATTGTGTACAGAAAATGAAGAAGCAGTTTGAAACCAGTGATGTGTTAAGCATTATATACTTTCCAAATCTAATGTTTCTAGGTACGAAATAATTTATCCTTAAAAATGGTTAATATTTGCCAAGAAAGTTATTATTTATTTGTTTATTTCACACAGCCTCACATAGTTCAATATCACTTTCAAACACATTTTGCATACTTAAAAGCATATTATCGTGATATGTTACAGAAGTTTTAAAACTATTTTTTTAATAATGGGCTATGACTCACATCAGCAGCACTGTGACCATTTTTTTCTTTATTTGTTTATCTTTATTCAAAAGTTATCACCGCTTTTCATTTCTTTTCCCAGCTGGAAGATTTTAATATTTCAGCAAATATCTTAAAGACATTTGACAGTGATAAGAATGCAGTAATTAAAAGTCATTCTATTTCAAGTAACTGGTGCTATGTTTTGCCAAGGTACGTTGTCATTTGGGTTTTTTTTACAAAAAATGGTATTGAGATGCTTCTGCAATATCTATTAGTAAGTTTATTAATAAGTTTATCACTAGTGATAAAAACTTC
The DNA here is from genome assembly GCF_021028975.2 of Sphaerodactylus townsendi. NCBI lineage: Eukaryota > Metazoa > Chordata > Lepidosauria > Squamata > Sphaerodactylidae > Sphaerodactylus > Sphaerodactylus townsendi. The sequence continues at coordinate 33,504,768 of NC_059433.1, read as the reverse complement.
ACCAAAAAGTTGTTCTTGGCCAAAGTGGAATCCTTTCTTCTGTTAATGTTAATACAAATCCAAAAAGCAAACCATTTTGAACAGCAGTATGTAAATACAAGTTATGTTCACCTTTCATTTTGAAAATATGTCTTCAAAGCAAAGGATATTTTTCATATATATTACTTTTCACCTTTGCAATTTACCTTTAAAGAAAAGCAATTCCACTTATGTGCTTTCCCTCATTCAAACTACAGATGATAATATAAACTTAACCTTTAAAATAAATTGTGCTATAAGATTCTTTTTCTCTACATGGAATATTGGCTGAAAACGGCCAGGTTTTATAGCACATAAGTTTTCTCTGTAAAATGATGAGCTCAGAGGGTTGTACCCTATGCATCACAAATCCAGCAGCACAAATGCACCACCCCCTTCGCACTGTAGTTCCCTATAATCCTGCTCCTGAGAACAGGAGGGGGTCCTGCAACAGAAGGGGGAGGGGGAATCAAAGGAAATACCATGCAAGCAAAAGTAGTGCATGTACCATAAAACAAGGCATAGTACTGAAACAATGCGGTCATTCAGTTTCTAACCTTTTCCTCATAAACAGGCAAGTTGTTCACTATCCAGATTAAGATTCTTTTTTCGGCTGACAGTCATTGCTAAATAACTCTGTTTGCTGTACCATTAAATAGCATGATGGAACTAATTTTCTACTATATTTTCCTTACTCTGTACAGCATGAAAATGGGTCAAATTATAAGTATTAGCCATGTAATTCCATCTGAGTCTCCATTTCAATCATACAGCAGTATACAGCTGCACTGGGAAAATCTGGTAAGCAATGCAATCACAAATACATTTGTGTGTGTGACATATATAGGCCTAATAAAGTTCTTAATATACATACCTCTATATATACACATATACATACACACCCACACATACTGACACACACACACACATACATTCATGCATCCTTGTATACCATTTCACATATGACCTCTTTTTTATTTTTCTCCAGTATGGCTATATACTACCTAAGGATCTCTCAGCATACTGCAACATTCACTTCAAAATGATAGGGGAGCAACTGTTTACATATCCTTTGCATACTTTTAATTCTTGCTTACTGTTATTATGATTACATTCAGAACCAAAGTAGCTCCTTAATAAGTACAGATGTGCCCTGCCCTGGATAACCCATTCTAGACTGATCTTGGAAGCTAAACATTCGCCAATAGTTAAACAGAAAACCATAAAGAAATATTGGAATTACAATACAGAAGCAGGCTGTGGCAAACTACCTCTGAATGTCTTTTCCTTGAAAAGCCCAGTAGGGGTTGCCAGAAATCAGATGTGACTTGACAGCAAAAAAAAGTGTATATGTACTTTTATGGCAAAATAGATTATGGGTGTGATCTTGATAAGAATTAAGTATTTTTAAGCTCCATTAGTTTTATTGGAAACATAACAAAAATGTTAACTTTCTTGCTGGCCATTTGTCGTTAAGTACAAAGAATGGTTAGTTGCAATGTGAATATAGACAGTGAGGAGCCCCATCCAAGCAGTGAGGTGGGCAGCGGCGGCTGTACAATCATGCCACCCTGCCACTCCCAGAGAGGCTTCCCGGTGGCGCGGGGAGGCTTACGAATCAAAACAGCCTTCCCCCACTGAGAAGCCTCTATGGAACTGAATAGATTTACGTGCCTAAGTCCGGCTTCCCCACTGCCAGCATAAACTGGCGAATGGTCAGGAGGAAGACCCCCCGGACAGTCCCTGCTGCGGCAACGGAAGCAGGGGTGCCAGGACATTGGGGCAGCATCCCACACTGCATCCCAGTGCCATGAGGTGGCTGACAGCAACTGCACACTAGCTGTTTCATCCCTCCATTGGGATAAGTGCCCCAGGGAGGGCATTTCTGCTGGCAGAAGCCCACACCCCTTCCACCAGCAGATTCAGCCCCCCACTTCTGGATGGAACTTTGAGTCATAGTTGTAAATCAAAATGTTTGAATGAGCATAGAAACAAAGAACCAGGGCTGTGGGTACTTAGCATCAAAGAATTCAGAATTCTATACCCAGGCAATCCAGATTATCCATAAAAACCTGCAAATGTCAACATGCTTATTTTGAAATGGTTATTGCATTGTTTATTATGTTCTAATGATTAATGATTTGCTGATGACTGGGAAGGGTAGTCCCAACCATTAGAAAGTCTGTTCAGCCATCCTTTTGATTTCTGTGGCCAATGTCACACTAATCTTGACACCACGCTGGCTCTCAATTATCATTCCTTAAGCTTGTGTCCAATGGACACAAGCTTAAGGAATGATAATTGAGAGCCAGCATGGTGTCAAGATTAGTCAAGAGTGGCAGACTAATCTGTAGAACTAGGTTTGACTCTTTAATCTTCCACATAAAGCCTGCTGGGTAAACTTGTCACAGTCCTTCAGAACTCTTTCAGTCCCACCTACTTCACAAGGTGTCTTGTGAGGAAGAGAAAGGAAGGTGATTGTAAACCACTTTGAGATTCCTTAAAGGTAAAGAAAAACCAGGGCATAACAACCAACTCATCTTCTAATTTGCAATGATAAAATAAATAAATGGAAGATGGCAATATTAGAAACGGAATTTTGCGCTCAGTACATATTCTATTTTGTGTGTGTGTAATCACAATATATGTGTAGCCCTACCTACAACACAGCTACTTGTCTTATAATGAACAGAAGAACATAGTCTATTTCTGTTTGACGTGTCACATGTTTGTTCAAATTGTCCTAATCTAACAACAAATCGGCACTGGAAAGTTACTTTCAGTCAGTTTTAGGTTTCGGACATTTATGTTGAAAGCACCATCTTGGTTTAAATAGCCATCTAGAACCACTGCTTTACTAGAACCTTTTTGGACTTCAGTGGTGCTGGGAGTAAGACATCTGACATCATGCATGTTTTCTGAATGAAAACTGTAGTCTGCACAGTGGGCAAAAGAAATTGTCTACCAGTAATTACTTCGAGCACAATTACTCCTGTACTAGACTTATTTAAACTAATGCAAGAGTATTTTTTGCATTTCAGCAGACCTTTTGGAAGAGAACTTTCTAGTTAATACTTCTGCCCTGTCTATAACCTATACATGTATGTTGCTCAGGTAACTAACTTCAATTCTTAACACCAACTCAGATACCCTTTAAGTTGCATCAGAAGTCAGCCTGTGCAGTATTTTCCTAGAATAGATTTAGAAGGGGCTTTGAATGCTTTTCTTGCTGATCTGAAGACTATATTTCCTCATGCATGTGGCTTTCCTCTTAAGATGACAAGCAAAGCATTATATGCCACCCACGATCTTACGCAGTCATCTGTACAGGTAATTAAAAAAATTAAATGTTTCCATTTATGGGAACAGAATTGATGGGACTTGAGAACTGTTAATTACTTTGGGTTTTTCCACTCTGGCACTGTCACAGCCCTGGGCATCGTACACTGGGGGGAGAAGGAGTAGATCAGAGGCACAGCCCTGAGGAAGGCAGCAGTTAGAGATGCCAACCCTCAGCTGGCAATTTCTAGGAGCACTGGAGGGATTTAGTGATGCCTTGGAAGTTACTTTCTGTTTGAACTGGGTAGTGAGCGGGGCAAGTTATGGTGGCTCACAAAAAAGTTATATGTCACTCCAACATAAGTCATTCCAATATTCCTTTTCACTAAAGGATTGTTCTTGTATGAGCATAAATTATGCAATGAAATATAGGGATAACTGGCAGACCCTGGGACTTATAAGAAGGAGGAATACTGCTGCCATCATTTAGTTTAGGCCAGTGGTGGCGAACCTATGGCATGGGTGCCAGAGGTGGCACTCAGAGCCCTCTTTGTGGGCACTGTCGCCCCAGTTTGGGCACTTGGCAGTGGCATAGCACCAAGGGGGTGAGGGGTGTGTGACGCACTGGACACACACCCCTGCGGGGGGGGGTGTCAAGGGTGTTCCGGGGGCGAGGCGTGGGTGTTTTGGGACATTCCGGGGGGCATTCCAGGGCAGGTCAGGGGTGTGGCAGGAGCACAAGGTGCACGCATGACCCAGGTGCAGTTTCCCCTTGCTCCGCCCCTGGCACTCAGTCTCTAAAAGGTTCACCATCACTGATTTAGACTATCATTGACAGGTTTGTCTCAAATTTTACTATTCTCCTGGAGCTAGCAGTGTGCCAGGTTACATTCCCATGGGGAGGTTACAGTGTTTTCTGTCAGACTCAGAGCTGGCAAAATGATAGTTGCAAATTATTTTACACATTGCATTGGTTACATTCTGAAAGTAACCATTGAAAAATTTCACATTCCATGCATAAACATGCACTTTATGCAAAATAGTTAAGTTACCTATATAATTCATGTTATAATGTTTGGTTTCTTGTATTTTAGAAAGTGAATTCTAAGCCAGCTAATCTCACTGGAAAAAGGACTTGCAAGATAACTTTGATTCAAGAAATTCCCCCCAAAGGTATGCTTGGTCCTTCAGCATGTGCTACAAAAGCTAGCCACAAGATGGAGCTTAAAGTCTAACAGCTAAAAACAGACATTTTCTCTCCTCTCCCATTTATCAGCAGAAGATGCAACTACAGGAGTAATGGAAAGAAAATCCCACAGTAGAAAGCAGTGGAAAACTTCAGATGAACCTGCACAACCACATCACTCAACGGAGTCTTTTAAAATGTTGAAGCATTTATTTTCAGATTCTCTAAAAAAAGATGCCACCAGAATAATTCCAATTTTCAAAGGAAAGCTGTTGCAGATAGATAGGCAAACCACAAAAGCTTTTCCTGGAAAGAAAAATCTCACCATTCTACAATATTCTCCAAAAGTAATGCAAACTAAGACAGCTGCCAAATTGACTGCATTCAAGCCTAGCGAAGATCAAGTTAACAAATCGTTCCATAATTCATCATTTAAAAATATTACCAACAGAAGTTTTCTTCAGGCACAGATTGGGCAAGCAAATATAAAATGTGCACTAAAAGAGAAAAATGAAAACAATGGACAGGTGTCAAATTGTGCTTCTGCTAATAGAGCAGGTTTAGAGAGGAATTCAAGTGAAATCAAATCCAGAAAGGTGAAGTTTTTGCAATCCAGTGTTGACAGATCAATGCATCACACATCAGTTATCCAACAACATTTGCACAAACCTGAAAATCTCAGCTCCAGTAACAAAGGGGATAGAAAAACTTCAAGTCAGAGTATCCCAAATCCTAGATCAAAGAAACCCCTTCTTGACATATCTGGATCATATGTGGAAGTGACAAATTCCAAAATATTTCAGAAACAAAGTCCAGTCGAAGAAAAAACAAATGCATACAGATTAAGCAATTCAGTGTACAGTAAGACCACAAAAGCAGCTGCTCAAAAAGAATTATTAAGACCATCAAATCAAGATATCCTTAACATAACCAGTCATCAATTGCAGTTTAACAACCTGCAGGTAAAGTAATAATGTTGGAGCATATTCGCAAAGCAGTTTTCCTTGCTGCTAATGCATACAAAATTTGAGTACAAACCTGAAAAATGAAAATATTTCTTGTGTATTGATTATGCCATTCACTCTCAGCCATCAGTTTCTGACAATTATATTCATTTCCCATGGGAACTACTTGATTGGCAAGACTCTATATGAGTAATATGGCTTGTAGAAAAAAGACAAGCTGATGAGCCTATGGCAGTGATGGCGAACCTTTTCGAGACCGAGTGCCCAAATTGCAAACCAAAACCCACTTATTAATCGCAAAGTGCCAACACAGCAAATTAACCTGAATACTGAGGTTTTAGTTTAGAAAAAACAATTGGCTCCAAGGCGTGCGTTACTTAGGAGTAAGCTTGGTGGTAGTCAGTGGATTTGCTTTGAAGCAAGCATGCAACTCTTCCAACGGGTGAATCACAACCCTAGGAGGGTTTACTCAGAAGCAAGCCCCATGGCCAGCAACCGAGCTTACTCCCAGATAAAGGATTGCGCTTTAGTTCTTCCCATGTAAATCAGTGGGGTTTAACAGTGCTTAATAGGGTTACCTACACTGCTTTCCCAAAACTAGGTATTAGGTTTAATGCTAATAATCGAGCCCAGCGGCCCAGGCCAGCCTAGATGTAGGGGGGGCACTCTGCGTGTGCCCACAGAAAGGGCTCTGAGTGCCACCTCTGGCACCCGTGCCATAGGTTCGCCACCACTGGCCTATGGCAAGCCTCATAAATACATTTCCTCAGATAACTGTCTGAGAACATGCACTGGTATTGCTTTGCTAATGCAAAGCAGGTCTCAGCCTGATTAGAAGATTGCTGTAAGCATAATTGTGATCCTATCTGAACTTCTAGAAGGAAAAGTAGGCTATATAATTAGACATATTTATTCTTTTCTTAGATCTAGACTGACAAGGACAATCAGTTAAATGAGTGAAGCTATCCTATTGATTTCAGTAGTATTCTATTAGCAGCAGGTTGCATTTTGTTGGTTTTTTTAAATGGTAAAAGCAGTGTAGCTACTGATTTGATCTTTGTATGGTTCCTTTTAAGGAGAGGGAATGCATTGTCAAACATACAATTTGTTTTTACAGAAATGTAGCTTAAATGGTACAACAAATGTTCAGTGAAGAGGTCAGTGTAACTCAAAACTTTACAGGTTTCAGGGCCAATTCTGGACATGTATTTGGGAAATAACCATCTTTTTACTTTCCCAGTTCCTAATCTCCTTACTTTTTTGCCCTAGGGTTGCCAAACTTCAGGTGGGGATTGGAGATGTCCCAGAGTCTCCAGACTATAGAGTTCCCTTGGGGAAAATAGCTGCTTTGGAGGACAGAGTCTATGGCATAGGTGTCAAACTCACGGCCCTCCAGATATTATGGACTACAGTTCCCATCATCCCCTGCCAGCTGGCAGGGGATGATGGGAACTGTAGTCCATAACATCTGGAGGGCCGCGAGTTTGACACCACTGGTCTATGGCATTTATAGCCTGCTGAAGCTCCTGCCCTCCCCAAGCTCCATCTCCAAATCTCCAGGAGTTACCTAACCCACAGATGGCAACCTTGTTTTGCCCCCAGACTCAGCATTTCCTGTTGCTTCCTGACCTCCACTTTGCTGTAGTTTATAACACTTCTTTAGCAAGGACCTTTGGCTATACTTTTGCTCCATATCGACATCTGGTCCAGCTGTATAAGAAGACAAGAGGAAGAGGGATGAGGATATCATTGAATTGCTAACATTATGGAATTACAGAGCTATGAACCCAGCTACACTTTACAGTCATACTTCATGCAGGGATGGAGGGAGAGGGAACCACGCCTGGTGCACGACCTGCTCACGTGCACCCCCTGCCCTGACCCCACCCCACCCATGCTCCACCTCAATCTGCCCAAGCCCCACCCCACCCCCGGGGAGGGAGGTCTGGGGGCGATTTTCTGCCCCAACTTGCCCCACCCCATTGCAGATTTGCCATTGACTTCATGTCAAAATAAAGACATGTTCTGCAATTATCAGTTACCCGAGAATAAGTCCAATTTCTAAAATCCTTACAATAATATGAAATTGTAAACGAGTGGCTGGTTTGTTTGTTTTTTCATTTTGAGGCTCTAAAGACAAATGAGTCATTATGTTGTGAAGATGTAAATCTGAGCCAGATGTATTCAACAGCTGAAATCCACTTGACATCTGCATCAGACCAAACTGGCAGAAACCACCAGATAAAGGTTAGTAATAGCATCTTTAAAAATATTAATAAGAATATGAGAGTAAGAAAACATTTTCTGAATTTACTGAAAAATAAAGCTCCTTAAGGCAAGAGTCATATCCAGAAAACTTTCTATAAATTTGATTCATATTGTAATTAACTTGTTTCAGTATTGTTTGCACTCAATGCCAGTTTCATATTCCTTTTCCTATTATAACCATTATCTTGTAATTATGACTAAAATGTTTCCTTTTCCTTGTAGAAAACCACTTCCATACTGTTGCTTAAAATATATTGGCTGCTGTTTGTTATAACATTTTGAAGGGAATCTCAGATATTTTGCTAATTAGTTAATGGATGCAGATATGCTTTATGTATCGCCACATGAACATAAAAATATGTAATAGGCAGGAATTATATTTGTTTGTGTAGCTGCTGGCTCAGTGGTACTCGGAAGAAAATGCTTCAATTCTCTTAAATGTAAAAGTAATTATCATTAATGTTTTAATCCAAGAAACAAAGAACTAGTAAACCTGCAATCTAAAATAAGGCCTTAGAAGAGGAAGAAAAAAAGGAATGTGAGTACCAGTACTGCTTTACGAAAGGGTTTTCTTTTTTCTTTTTCAATTAGAGCAAGAGAACTTCAACACATTTCTCAAATGGGATTTTGTGAAATAACTGAACTTACCATAACCAATCAGTGAAATTTCCTTGTTATAGGGAGAACCAAATGCCTGTCTCTCATTCCAAATGCACACAGATGCAAAAGTGAGGGACCAAGCCTAAGCAAATTTACAGAAGTAGGTCCAACCTTATTCAGTGGGGCTTGATTCTAAGACAGTGTTCCTAGGATTGCAGCCTGATCCCCTTGTGTGCATTCAGGTATCTGTACTTGCTTGAATTATGTGATGCAGTCTGTGCATACAAAGGAATTCATATGCTGCTTTTTTCCTCCCATTGAAATGAATCAAAAAAATATTATGAGCATGGAGTTGCGTGCATGCATTAAAATTCCTGTGTTTTGTATGCAGGATCAGAGTGAATTTATGGCCAATTATGCACAAGGTGCCTGCTGCATGGTGGGGGTTGTCAGAACTCCCCTGCATAGACAATGAAGCATTTGAAAGTTCAAAGTTGTTATTGCTAATGTCAGGTGAAAGGCAGAAGCCTGTTCTGAGGCATCAGCTCAGAACAGTTTGATAATATTCATCAGTGTCCCCCCACCCCAAATGTGTGAAACAAAACTGAACAAGATTCACTGAAACAGTTCTTCCATCCCAAGGTTAGAGATAATGCAGCTGCAGGAGAGAAACGTAGCAAAATAGCAGACAAAGCTTGGCATTGCAAAGCATCCCAGTAACAACCCATCCCCTCTTACACACATTCTGACAGGGGTGAATGTCTGTCACAGCAAGCTTTCTTGTACAGACATATTTCCTAAACCTCCGCTTCCACTTTCCATTCTCTCCACAGCAAGCGAGACCACTTGTAGCATAATTTTAATTTTGCTTCACCGCCAGAGCAGGCAAATTTGCCAGGGAGCACAGCTTTACCCTGGAAATCTTTTCTCCACTCAGAGCCAACCTACCTACCTTCACCCTTCCCACTCACTTGCACTGCATGCCTTCTCCCTTGCCCTCCCCTTTCATGTTGCCGGACCACAGAAAAGTCACAGAAAAGAAGCTCACTCACATGTTCTTAGCCAAAACACACCAACTTTTACCTTCTCAAGCTGATATATTGAAATATCAACATAAAAAGAACAGAAAGCGTTTGGAAATAAACCTCGTTGCCCTCCTACAGCAGCAGCAGTAGAAAAAGTGCGGTGAGGAGAGAGGAAGAGAGAGAAGATTGTATATAGCATGATGTCCCCTTTTTTGGCAGGGTGTGTTCCAGGGATTGGCTTTGCGGGGGATTATTTTTGGAACAGTGATATCGATAAAAGTATAGGTTAAACTATAAGTCACCAATTTTGGCTATTGTGCCTTTAAGAATAAATGCCTTTAAGATCTGTGCCTTTAAGAATAAGTTGATGGGTGAACCAGGGCCAGGAGTATTCTCTGCAGAAAAGCTGGGTGGGTGTTTCCTTGTGTGTAAGCAGAGAAACACGAGGTGACCCCGCTAAAAACCCACTGTACCCTGAAGAGTTCCAAGGTAAGTATTCCATGCATAATCAGCCTATATGTTTTAAAACATAGTTTATTACTTACAGAAATAATTTCCATGTAGTTGGTGCAAACCATCATTTGGGAAATGCAGTACAAATATTTCATTTCTCTTACTAAGTATGTTAATTGCAACCCATTGTGGCTTTGCACTGAACGTCAGAATTACAGTATACCTGCTTTTCCTATCATGTAGTTACTTCTGTGCAGGAAATAAGTTATATGGAAAACAACCTAAGATGTAGGTTCTACATATTTATAGCAGTCTTTAGGGATACAGTCCTATGCATGTATACTTGAGAGTAAGCTTTGCTGAAACTGGAGGAACTTAAGACGTAAACTTGTTTTTGCTGATAATTGAAGGTGGCTTGAATGTTCTTGTAGTCCCGGGGCGGGGGGAGCAAGGCCTCTAGGAAGCTAACAAATCAAACAACATGAATGCCGAGCAGACAGGCCCCAGCATTTACTGAACACAACCATAAGAGTATTAGCACAGCATAGGACATGGATGCAGCATCAAGCAACTTGACTGATGGCACCTGCCAATCTGCTGGGGCAGCAACATGGGATGACAAGTCCTGAGATTCCATATTGCGTGCAGATGGTGAGACCCTTCTCCGGCAAATGAAGACACTACAACGACAGGCTTGGAAAATGGATTGGGCCGCAGCCCAATTTATTAATATATAATAACATAACTATTTACAGAGAAGCTGGGCAGCAGATGGGTCGCAACATCAAGCGATCCCCAATCTCCATTGGGGCCACCTGCAGGAAGCGGGAGCCCCAAGGGCGAACCCCCGGCTTCAACCCTTTCTGCTGCTGCTGAGGAGGCGGGCACCGGCTAAGCCTACCGGCCGCCTACCAACCCACCATCCTCCCCAAGCTTGCTGGGGTGTCGGGCACCGGCTAAGCCTACCCTAACCCTAACCCGACCCAACCCCACTCCATGGGGTGTCGCGCACCGGCTAAGCCTACTGGCTTGCCTACCGGCCCGCCACACCCCCCGGCCCTTCCGCAGGGCACAAGCATGGGAGAACCGGCCGGCTGGCTCGGTTTCTCCCCAGATGTTGCGACACCCGTTGCCAACCCGCTGGGCTGCGACAAAGTAAGCAAATGACAATCTTTGTAATATAGGGAGGGAGGGTGGGCCACGCCTTTCCGAGTCTCGCCGCCAAGAAGGACAATCTCTGGGTGTGGCACCCTTTTATACTTAGGCTCCTCCCGCCTTTTAAGGCCTGGAGCCAATCATTGCAACCCTCCTGCAGCATGCTGGCCAGCATTGCTTTTGCAAGCAACCCCTTTGCCTCCTTTGCTCACCACAGCTGCAATGGCTGTCCCCGGTGATTCGGTTGCTGCTATTAAGCACAAGCCATTTCATGGTTCCCTTGGCACCTGAGGGTGAGGACTGGCCCATAGTCCCCAAGCTGGGCATATCACTAATGGTCCCACTCCCAAGTCCCCTTATGGGGCTCTCCACACCAGGCACAGGCACACAGATTCCTCCTCTCCCCCAAAATGGATCTGACCTGAAACCCAAACCACCTACACATTGCTGTGACACAAACAAAATATCACATTAATGCAGTATTGCAAAGCACCAAAAAAAGGGTGGGCAGGGAATTGGGACAGTCTACCTGCCCTCATGATCTTCAGCCTTCTTGAGCAATAGCGGCATCAAATTGCCCCCTGCCTTATGCAACACGCAATCCTAGACATATGAGAAATAGTTTCCAAACCATGTGTTTGTGATGGTTTTTGTTTCAGGCACCGAAAAAAATGCAGAGGATATCGATGGTTTTGGCTCATCTTATGAACAGCAAATGTTTTTCTGTATCCACAGAAATGTTGGTTGTTTGGATTCTGATAGTTGCAATCAATTTTTGATTATTTTTCTCTTGAGCAAGCAAATTTGTTGGCTTAGCTTTACAGTATTGGCAAAATGCTCCAATCCTGAACAAAATATAATGCAAAAGATATCAAGACTGAGAAAACATATTTTTAGTGTTTATTTTCCACAGTCATGTGATTGTCTAAAAATTGAAATATGTTTCTCTAGAAGTTACAGAACAGTCAGCTGAATTGACTTTTCAGTTGTAAGATGTAATTGCATTTCCTCTGAAAAAGCGGAAAGAGTTCCTGCACAGCAGTTTTCTTTACTTCAGTGTCACATATAACTTTTATGTGTAACTAGGTTTTATTGAGCTTGTTAGGGCGAACATAAATCCAACAAACTGAGGGGGGGTATTTTAAAATAATATTTTAAATGTTTTAATTTTACATGCTTTATTATGTTGTTTAATGAACAGAATATCTATCTATGTATTTGCTTCTGATTATGCCAATAAAGGCTTATGTATGTATAAAGAGTAAATATAGCATCATATCTTTATGGTTCATTCTCAGAACCCCCCTGTATACAAGTGGGAAACACTTCAGGATGCATACAGAGGAGGAGCTATATTTTCTGCTGGTGGCTGCCCTTTTGCCAACTCCTTTCACCTCATAAGTTGTTGTCCAGAAAGGCCCCCAATACTATCAAAGCTTTTCAAACAGCACAGATAGTGCTGCTAGAATGGGAAGCTGAAAAGCCCCACCCCCTTAAGCAGAAGACCTCTTACAAGGGTTTGGTTTTTTTTAATCTGGCCAAAAAAGATTTCTGAGAGCGGGAGTAGATTAATGGCAGAATGCTTGTTGAAGAGAATTGCTGCTACTTTTTCTATCTAAAATAGAGCACAATGTCAGTGCTGTAGGCTGTGACATATGAGGCCAAGGTTTAGAGGTACTGAAATTATTTTGGTGTCCACACTTAATCAGTTCCTTCACAGGACAGTCATATCACATAATTAGTTTATATAGTGGTGTGCTTTCTGTGGCTGTTTCTGCACAATGACAAGTTAGCCAGTTGCTTTCATGTTGGGTGCTGTCCATTAGGAAACTAGCCCATGATATCTGCATTCCAGAGGGCTTGATCATTAGTCCATTCACAGTAGATATAAGGAGCTCTGATCCCTTCCACACATGCAGAATAATGCACTTTCATTCCACTTTCACAATTGTTTGCAAGTGGATTTTCCTATTCCACGCAGTAAAATCCAGCTGCATAGTGCATTGAAAGTGGATTGAAAGTGCATTATTCTGTGTGCATTATTCATGTGTGGAAAGGGCCTCTGTCACCATTGAGTTGTATCAATATGTGATTTCCATGATATTATATGGGACAGTTTCGAATACAACCAACCAACCAATGAGTCCCCTGTGATGTTAATTTAGTGTTGTAGATAGCTGAAAATTAATGACTGCAATCTTAAATTTAGTGTTGTAGATAGCTGAAAATTAATGACTGCAATCTTACTATCACAAAAAGTGTGAACAGTCTCAATTCCAGGTAACAGACTAATTTAACAGATATGGAACAGGCAAGATAATTATTCTGAATAATTTCAGAGTATGAGCTAGATAGATTATTATAATGACCAGAAGAAAGTTAAGCTGTAATTGTTCCTGACATGCTAGTTCTTCCCTGCAGGAAGGTTTTAACCTAGAGACACATTCAGGCATGCAGTTGCTATCCCAATATTCTGAAATGCAAAAGTCCTTGGAAAGCTGAACTATATCATATCAATATATTACTCAACTCTTAAATCTGGAAAACACAAAGAGAACACTATGGAAGCATAGCGCAAATGGTAGCTGTTTTTCCAGGCATTCTTCTTCTCCCTAGTGTGCGTGTGAAGAACCACGGAAGAGAGGAATCTGAGAAGATTATTAGGTCAAAGAACAGGTGACCACATTTTCTTATTTCTAAACTTGCCATGTATCTTGAAAATATTGTCCTTCATGCGGATTTAGTAATTAAAATAGCACCAACATCATTCAGACTGTTAGGATGCATTCTCCTGCAGGACCTCCAGCAGGGCTTCTGCACAACCTTTCTTCCCCAATGAAAGACCAAGTGGGCCAGAAGTAATGCATGGCTGCCAACATTGCGGGGCAGAGCGGGGAGACAATGTTCCTTTATCAGTCATGAAGGAGCCAACAGCTGATCTTGTGGCTGGGGCAGAGGACAGAGAAGCAAGAGGAAGTCTCTGTTTCTGGCAAGACTTCCTATGAGGTTGTTGACCAGGCTTGAAGAAGATGGAAGAAAGCTGGAAATACTTAACCATGTCACCCTTTCTAAGACTCAAGGCAAAACCTCTTGGAAGAAATAGCAGCATAGGGTGATTGCTTAAATTAGCAGTCACCCTAAACCTTTCTGCTGCAGAGTGGCTCAAATACAAAAAAGAAGGATGTAATTCCTAGAAGGTACTGGTGTCCAGGTCTACCAATTTGGTTCTCACCAGAGAGTGGCAGCTATAAAGTTCAAGGTAAGATTTGGATGCAGAATGTAGGAATAAGCGCAGTTAGAATAGCTGTGGTGCACAAATCTTGGTTTCCAGGTTGATTTGGGAAAGTGCAGCAGCAAAAGGGTGGGGGAGGGTAGCACAGTAGGATGGGGTCATGACTGGTGGTGCATGCTGTGAATATGATAGTGGAAGGGTACCACAAGGCATGCTTCTTATGGACTAGTTAACCTCACCCTGATGGTGAAGTGAGTTATTCTCCCAGGCTGAGAAAAAAAATGCTGCCTTCCTGCAAGCAAGGGCTTTACTAATTCAAGCCCTTGTGCAAGTCTCACAAAAATGTGGCAATAAAACCATGGTTTGGGGAGCTGAACCATGATTCAGTATAACATTCAAAGTGACAACCCATAATTTATGATGCTGCTCTGTCCTGCAAAAAAAGAGAGAAAGAAATCTGAAAATGATGATCACGTGATGCTTTCACTGGTAATTTCCTAAAGCGCCCCCACCTTCAGCCTGGATACGTCTTCATCTCTACCTCCACACCTGCTTTTATGTTTCATAAAATGATGATCTGGAAATAATTATATGGAAGCCATAGATAATTGATGTGAAACAGAGGAGAATGTCACAAAACATAAATGCAGATTTAAAAGAATGGGTCTGGCATTCATCCCTGCTGAGAGCAGATCGCTGATCTCTGAAGAGACAAGCCTTTGGCTTCTCTGCTTCATTGCCACACTCAACCAAAAGTCATACACATTTATTAATGCTTCACCAACAGTCACACCAGACTGAATACTCTGAGTCAGTGGGAAAGAGGATTCTGATTAGAGGTAAGCAAAGATACAAGGTGTATAAAACCATTATTTGCTGGTACTTCTGGAGCACAAACCCCTGACTTACAATTCAAAATACAGCTAGTGTAATGTGTGACTTGACATCTGAATCAAGCTGTCATGAGGCTAATATTCTAAGCAAGAAATAACAGACAGTGGACATATCTACCACTCCAGAAGTAGTACGTTAGCATCAGAACTCTCTTTGTCTAGTTTTATGGACTGATGCCAATGGAAGATTTAGAACCAGTGGTTGGTCATGAATTCTTGCTGTCTCTATTTGCATGAAGTGAACTGTCCACCTGAAGTTTCTGCAGAACAACTGACTCAATATCACAACTTGTCTAAAATAATTCCTTATAGCGCCACAATCTTCTGAGAATGTAGCATCCTAAAAATGGAAGTAAACTACACTGAGTAGGCTTTATTAGGGCTGTTTCTGCACGGCACAGTTATACCTGGTTACAATCGGTACCTTACAATCCCAGTTTCTCCCTTCGCATGGCTGCCCGTTTCTGTGAAGGAATTGAGTGAAGACTGGGATGAAATACTCCAGTTTCTTTCACACAAGTCCAGGTCTTTTGTATTTACACTGCAAGTGTATACGCGCATGTGCAAACATCCCCAGTGTCCCGTGTTCTGATTGGCTGTTGTTTGGGGGCAGTAGCAGGGGTAAATGAAGCCCCCCTTTCCCCAGTTCTGTATAAGGTCCAACGCAAGCCTCAACATGGCAAGCGACAGCAAAAAACAATGGGGCGCAGCATCACATCACATTCCCACTCATGTTCTCATATTTCGTGGAAAATTAGATACTCCCCCCACGTAATATGGCCACTAACATTCAGCCCAAAGTGCACATCTTCCTAGCTATGTACTCCAAGCAGCCAGTACATGTATAGAAAAGAAAGCAGGGACATTTTGGGGCTCCACTCCTGATTAGTCCAGGCAAAATGGCACTGGAAGATACCATGAGCATAAAATCATCCTGACATGAATTTTTTTGAATCATTTTGAATCATCCTGACATGAAACAGTTAATTTCTTGAATAGGGCGTTGTGTGGTTTCCGGGCTGTATGGCCGTGTTCTAGTAGCATTTTCTCCTGACATTTCATGGGCATCTGTGGCTGGCATCTTCAGAGGATCTTCTTGAACAATTTCTTGAATAATTTTCCTTCCCCCCCGCCCCCAGCCTCTGTTCATTGCAAGTGTATCTATGTTCATGCACACACTTCATATTTTAATACAGGCAGTTTCAGAAAAAGTGCAGAGTATGTGAAAAGGGTAAAGTTGTTCTAGCACAGAAAGTTCACACCAGCACTTTTTGGGTCAGTCATTGTTGCCAAATTTTATATAAAGAGTCGACACATGAGAGATAATTTCCCTTTTGTATCTTGAGTTCCCAAGGTATAATATTTCACAAAAAGGCCTATTTACATTTGCGGGCAGGAAGTGCCAAAGTTTAATTGCTTTTAATCGTGTTACTATTCTAATTAAGGTCTGGATATTCTTCTCAGTAAACAATTGCCTTTTGTTTCAAGGGTATTACATCCCTGTCTCGTAAGCTTTCACTGCAGTGGCAATATTAAATCAGAAGACGATATTAGCTGAGAATATTCATGTGCAACAATATATGATTAAGGCTATGGATTCTTAACTATGAATTACATCCGATTTTGATCTATGGTCTGTTTGAGATTAATTGCAATGATAGACAGCTACTACATATACAAAAATTATACGTTTGATGTCTGATAAGAGTGTAGAACTCAAGTAACCATCAAAATTCATATAATTGCTCAAGTATTGTCGAAGGCTTTCACGGCCGGAATCACTTGGGTGCTGTGTGGTTTCCAGGCTGTATGGCCGTGTTCTAGCAGCATTCTCTCCTGACGTTTCGCCTGCATCTGTGGCTGGCATCTTCAGAGGATCTTCAGACGATCCTCTGAAGATGCCAGCCACAGATGCAGGCGAAACGTCAGGAGAGAATGCTGCTAGAACACGGCCATACAGCCCGGAAACCACACAGCACCCAATTGCTCAAGTGTTTAGCATTCCATATAATACAAGACTATAAGGACTCAAAAGGGATCTCATTTCCCCATTCCTCTCAGGTCCCAATCACCTGTCAGACCCTTCCATGTCTTCTCTCCCACTCACCTTGTTTTTCTGTTCCTCTTCTCGGCACAGTCAGCCTCTGTCTTATTCTGTCTCCTCCCTCATGTGCAGGGTTGCAATTTCCCCCTTTTTGTTCTTCCCCACTCCAGCTTTATCATATCTCTGCCTTTCCTTCCCCACTTTACCGTTATTTTTTATTCTGTCTCTCTACACAACCACTCATACTTTCTCCACAATGGGGAACCAAAGCAGCTGACATCAGTCTGATATTATATCCTCACAGCAACCTAATGCACGTTAAGATGAGGTTATATGGCTTGAGCCCCATGAGCCACCCCATGGACTTCCACAACAGTGTGGATTTGAATCTGGGTTTCCCAAATACTAGTCTGAATCTCCAACCCTTGTACTACACTTGCTTTCATGAGGTGGCTGTTGAATTGTCGCAAGCAGCCAAGCCTGGGTGAACCATGCATGTCATGTGGTAGGGTCTGGCAATACTGAATCTTCCTTCAAAGGCCAAAACAGCCCTGGAAAGCAGCCTGACCTCTCTCCCTGCTTTTTTCTGACAGAAGCTTGAAGGCTGGCAGTACTGTTATGGTTGCTTAACAATAGCCACTGAGGGCACATGTTTCTTAAAGTTTTGGGGGGTTAATCCCGCTGAGTGGCTTTTTAAAAAAAGATTTCTGCAAACCTGGAGCTTTTCTAAGATTTGTAGGGAGATCTGTCTTGTCTGACCATGACCTAGGTTCTAGATTTAAGTGTCTACAGATGGTGCAATGTTGAGAATTAAAGAAATTAGTGTAAAACCAAATTCCTTGGTTCAGGACCTTAAAGTTCAATTTGAGGTGCTCAGGCCACAGCATGCCCTGTGATACAACCAATCCATTAGACTATTGCTTTCCTTTTGGTGCTGAATGTTAGACCAATATGTGACCTATGTGAATGTTCTAAATATAAAAAACTGATTTATTCTGAGAACCAATGGAAATCTTCAGTGTTCCACCTTCAAGTTGTTCCTGCACTGAGGCAGCCCTCTCAGCATCTACTAGAGATCATTCCTCCTCGGTAATGGCTCCCAGCCTCCCACCTTGTGGAACTAGCTTCCTGAGCAGATGAGGCAAAGATGAGATGTAAATATTTTAATAAATAAATTTACACTAGAGTGTAATGATTCCAGCCCAGTGAGCATTTTTATGGATAGTCAACCAGAAAATCATGCCATTTTCATAGTATTTTCAAAAAGAGATTTTGAACCGCTTTGTAAAAAGAAATTTCCTATTAGCTGTAATTCAACCATCTAAATAAGATTCTTGGGAGGAA
The DNA here is from genome assembly GCF_021028975.2 of Sphaerodactylus townsendi. Classification (NCBI taxonomy): domain Eukaryota; kingdom Metazoa; phylum Chordata; class Lepidosauria; order Squamata; family Sphaerodactylidae; genus Sphaerodactylus; species Sphaerodactylus townsendi. The sequence continues at coordinate 33,486,306 of NC_059433.1, read as the reverse complement.
GAATCTATTGCTGGCTAACAAAACCATCTGATTTTATATTGAGCCTCAATGTTGCTTGAGGGCATATGTTGTCTTGCAGCCAGATATACACCTTGCTTTGCCCTATCGATTAAACTTCATCTGATTGAATTTTGGGTTTATAGGACTAATGAGATAGTCTACCCCTGATGTGTTTTAAAGTAAAAAAAGGGGAGCGGTAAAGTTCAGAGTCTACAGTTTCTTTTTTTCATTCTTAGGAAATCAATGCACTCCAATAATGAGAACTGTGTGGCTCATTACAGGAGGGCCCCTTTCCAAGCTGTGTCAAATGGAATTCATTTGTCTACATTAATCCTAGAGTTACAGACCTATAAGCAGTATTCTGTTGAAATACTACCTAAAAAAACAGAAAAAATTCTGAGAAAATTGTTTTTGCTCATTACACACAAACCATTACTAATCACAGCAAAATTATTCCCTCCTTCCAGTTCATTAGCAGTAACATCATCCTTTCTGCTTTTTTCATATACAAAAAAAATAAGAACATGGTTGTAATCAACTGGCTATTGTGGGTTTTTCAGGTTGTGTGGCTGTGGTCTGTGTGGGCAGGGCTCTGAAAATGCCAGCTGTAGATGCAGGTGAAATGTTAGGAACTAAAGCTACCAAACCATGGCCACAAAGCCTGAAAAATCCACAACAGTCAACCAATGTGCTCCTTAACTCACAGACTCAGTGAAGATGCCCAGCACAACAAAAAAGACACTGCTATAGCAACTGCAGCTGGGAAGGATTTTAAAATAATGCAACTGGACATGCCACCATATTCTGGTTCCCCCATAGGAAATGTTTGTTCTCTAATCTTTTTATGTGCAGTCATCATGAGTTGACTTCTTGGGAAGGTCATTCTCTTAAGATCACAGCATGCCATATCCTGGAAAACCTGACAAGGACTGCAGCAGGAAATTGATTTAATAGGGGAGGATTCATCTCACTTGAGGAGGGATTTGTCCTACCTGTTGCTTATGCTCTTGGACAGCAACACTAGAAAAAGTGAAGTCCCCTTGCATATAGTCTCTATAACATAAACAATTGGCCACTCAGAAGTTTATGGCCACTATGAAGGTAATTGTGCAGTTTTTATTTTCAAATGGGGCAAATTATATTCCAGCAGCTATTAGAGTCTTCAACTCATTAGTGATTTCACAACTTTTGTGTGGGGCTCCTATATGGATTTCTGCTGTAGACAACTCTATAAGTAGAGGTAAGTCCTTGTTCCTTCAAGCAACTGGGGGGCTCCTTGGGTGCATTTCATCATTGGCCCTTTCCCCACTTACCTTAAGCCCTGCGCTACTCTCCTAAAGTAGCGCGGGGTCCAGCTGCACTCCCCACTTCAGGGGCCGTGAGAACGCAGCCGCCCCGACGCTGCCTCTCTCGCGCCCCCTCAGCGCACGTAATTCCTGGCGCCTTTTCAAATGGTGCCTTTTGATGACCCCGCGCAGAGTGCGGGGTCGTGGGGAAGCCAGGGCACGCGCCAGGAATTGCGCGCAGCAACCCTCCGACAAGGGTAAGTGGGGAAAGGGCCATTGGCCCTTCCTGATGAGTTTGGACTTAGCTCAATACAAGCTTGTGCCTGGGTATGAGCCTTTAAATTCTGGTTCCACCCATTCTCTGAGGCCCCTGAGGGAGGTTTGCTAGGCTTAACCCGCAGGAACTCTTATAAGGCTTTCTTGTTCCAGCTTTTTAAACACAATTCATCACTTATAAATCTGAAGGTGGAGGACCTTCCCTCTTTTTCTGCAGATCAACGTAAAAAACTCTGTGGCCAAATAGATCTATGTTAGAGATAAGAGTTACACTCATTTTGGTGCTCGGAGGACATTTTCTCCACTTGCCCTGGGCCTTCTGTCTAAGGGTAATCGTCCTTCCCATTTGGATTCGCTGGTTAATTTAAAGTTATGTAGAACCTTTATGCATGCAAGATTTAATTGCCTTTTTAAAATGGTTTTGCTGGGTCATCTGCTAAAGATCCCTTTTTTAGACAGGCTCTGACTCTGTTCCTTCAGTCACTAGACTCCTTGTACATATTCTTTTGCAATGTCCTTATGTGCCCCAAGTGAGATTAAAATTGATTTTTAATAAATGGCCCAGGTTTTCTCAAGCGACTAGAGCAAACGGCTTAGTTCCTCTTAGAGGACTCTGACCATCATTGCACTTATTTTGTTGCTTGTTTCTTAGAGGCTGCAGAGAAGAGTCAAAGGGAGGTATTTTTACATATGGGTCTTACATAACTTTTAGGGTTTTATTGTTCAAGACCGCAGTCTAAGAACAAGGAAAAGAAAGTCTCTTAAGACTACTGAAGTGCTGACCAAGTAGGGACTCAAACAATTCATATTATTTTGATTATACAAGAAGTTAAACTGTCTATAATTTCCTTTATCTTGTTTCCCCGAATGTGATTCCATGAGTAGAAATTTAATCCGGAAAGTCAGCAGTGCCCCTGGTATCCTTTGGTAATAGCCTGTATTTTTGCTAAGATATAGACATTATCACTGGGTTTAAAGTTTAGTCATAGGAACAGATTGTAGTTTCAGGAACACACAGTGAATTCTCAGCAACTTCAACTTCTAAAGTTCTTCATCTCCAGAAGGACGTTTTGGCAGTGACAGAACATTGATTTAAGTATGCATTGCAGATCTCTTCAAAATGTGCAGTTGACATACCATCTAATCAGAAGTAAATGCCTTTGATTTGGATCAACAGAAGCTAAAAGAACCTATACCTTCAGGGGAAAGTGATATCTGATTATATGAAAATTCATATATTTCTGTGTCCCAAAAATCTTGCATCCTGTGATTTATGAGCCTTTTCTTCCTTCTTGCCACAATGATTGACTACTATGATGTCATGGAATGTTTGTGAATATTTGAAAGCAAGCTGGGTTTTCTGCAGCCAACCCGGCATCAGGAGGGCGAGGAGCTTCTGAGCTGGTCCCTGATTATAGCTCAGGGTCTGAGCCCACAGCCTATGTGTTGGTTTCCAGTTGTGGCCCTGGGCCTGACCCCACAGGAGCTGCCTCCTCCTGCAGATCCACTGCTGTGGGATGGGTGTGGAGTACCATACCACCATCGAGCTTCTTATCTGAAGAGTCTTTCAAATCGCTGAGTCTAGCTGGGCCATGACATTAGTTAAAGGTGCTGTTAGCCTTATGCAGCCTGGGACCAAAGTACTTAAAGGACTCCCCATCCAACACAAGCCTGCCCACCAGCTAACCTCATCAACCAAGTTGCTGTTCTGTGTCTACCCTCTTCTGTTGAGTATCAAAACTAGAGCTTTTTCTGCTACAGTTTCCAATCTGTGGAACTCCCTCCACAGAATTCACCTGCACCACATTTACTGAGCTTTCGACAGCGACAGGGTTACCAACTTTGAATCTGGACATTCCAGGAGATTTCAGGATGGAGCCTAAGGAGGAGGAGGAGGAGGAGTTTGGATTTATATCCCCCCTTTCTCTCCTGTAGGAGACTCAAACAGGCTAACAATCTCCTTGCCCTTCCCCCCTCACAACAAACACCCTGTGAGGTGGGTGAAGCTGAGAGAGCTCCAAAAAGTTGTGACTAGCCCAAGGTCACCCAGCTGGCATGTGTGGGAATGCAAAGGCTAATTTGAATTCCCCAGATAAGCCTCCACAGCTCAAGTGGCAGAGCAGGGAATCAAACCTGGTTCCTCCAGATTAGAATGCTCTAACCCCTACGCCACTGCTGCAGTGCTAGGAGAATGGAGTCTGGGAAGAGAAGGGACTCCCGTGAAATATAATGCCACCCTTAGATGCTGCCATTTCTCCAGGTGAACTGACTTTGCAGTCTGGAGGTCAACTGTAATTCCGGGAGGTCTTCAGTCTCCACCTACAGGTTGTCAAGTCTAGACAGCAAACACCTCAGCCAAGGATATTGTTTTGTGCACATTTCTTTAAAAATGAGATGAGGTCACTTTTAGTTTTGAGTTGATCTGTTTTTTTCCTATTGTTTTGTTGTTTTCCCTTTTAACATTGGAGGCTACTTGGTGAGTAGTAATACTGGCAAGTAGAATGTAAGCAACTTAAATGGTAATAAATATTGCTAATATGATCTGCATTGAACTAGTGCAAAAATTCAAACAAGTGCTAAGAGAGAGAGTAGCTGTGTGCTGCTGGAAAGATGAGGCCTGCATGTTAAAGAGCTGAGAGACGGGAGCAGTCAAGAAAGCAGGGGAGGATAAATTACTTTATCTGGCTCCTCTACCGCTCAAAATATGCCTTTTACACAATGGTTATTGAGAAATTCTGATTTCAATCTTCCATTTCACAATTAAATTTTACAACCAGCATGGGAACCATACAATTGGAGGAGAAAACACAACTGAAATATTGTCTTGCAAGAAACTAGAGTTGTATAGCTTTAATGGAAAGCAAAAGAAAACCTGCAGAGTCTCATGAGAAATGCCCTTGATCTTCCCACCCCAACAAGTGTGGCCTTTTCCTTCACGCATGAACATCCTAGTTGGCCGAGCTTGCCTGCCAACCTGTACAGGCAGGTGTTTATCATTCTACTTAAAATGAGCTGACATTAGAAACTGACATCATTAATTTTTAAGACCAGCAGCACTCGGGGAAAGCTCTGACTTTTGGCATTGCCGAATAGATCTTTTAAGGCAACAGTGTAGCAACATTACCTTTGACGTCTCAGCATCTTTTAAAGACAACCAAAGTGTTCACAAACTGTGCAGTTCCAAACGTCGCCCAAGGGAACGCTGCAGCAAAGCCCATCTCATTTAGGGCTCTTATGAATGCTTAATGCCGCATATTAGAAAAGCTAATTCTCCACACAACAGTGCCATTTCCTTTTTAATAATGCTAGCAGGGTTTGGGTTTTGTTTGCTTGTCCCTCCTCAAAAGTTGCTTAGAAGAAAAAACTCATCTATCATTGTTTCTTATTGCATACGAAAAAGCATTAAATATTTATGTAATGACTGTTTTTAAATTATTAATATTGTTTATTCGCTTAATTTAAAAGTTCAGCCAGCTTGACAGCTCGATAAAAGCATCAAGGGCAGGCGCTACCGTACATTTCACAATATTATTAGGGCAGGAGGGTCATGGTCCAGTGGATGCGGCTCCTGCTTCACATGAAAATGTCCCAAGTAAAATTCCTGTCATCTCTAGCAAAAGCAAGTAGGAAATGCTAAGAAAGACCCCTCTGTACCAGGGAATTGCTAACATTTAGAACAGGCAATGCTTACCCAGATGCACCCATTCACAGGAAGGGAAATATAAATTTTTTTAATTGATATTTTGGATTGTTACAGATTTATATTATACATCTTTATATTTCATCCTCCATATCCTTTTACCCCTTTTCCCCCCTCCCCCCTTCTTCTTTTCTTCTTTAAATGTGCAGCAGCAGGTCCATTCTTTCTAATCTTTTTTTCCAGTTTTCTTCTGTGATTCCAATTTTGTTAAACAGTCGATTTCGATTTCGAATACCTTTAATGGCATATAAATAGTTTAAGATTAACTTAGCAAGGTAATAACAGCCTTTACAACTTCTGACGAGTTAAAATAACACCATTTAAAAATTTAGCCACCGCTTCCAACAACTCGTAGTTGTGGCTGTTTAAAAGATATATAACCTTCTGTTTATCTGTAATGCCTTCACTTCCATGCAAGAAGGGGATTATGTGTTTCTTCCTATCTATCTCATAAAAAGGACAATTCAACAGCATATGAGATACTGTTTCCACAGAACCCATGCCACACGGGCATTTCCTTTCTTTATGTGGGATTCCAAGGTGGCATCCAAGGCTAAAGGAAGAAATATAACCTTCTGTTTATCTGTAATGCCTTCTTATAGGAGGATTATCCATTGACACCAAGGCTAAAGGAAGAAATATAACCTTCTGTTTATCTGTAATGCCTTCACTTCCATGCAAGAAGGGGATTATGTGCTTCTTCCTATCTATCTCATAAAAAGGACAATTCAACAGCATATGAGATACTGTTTCCACAGAACCCATGCCACACGGGCATTTCCTTTCTTTATGTGGGATTCCAAGGTGGCATCCAAGGCTAAAGGAAGAAATATAACCTTCTGTTTATCTGTAATGCCTTCACTTCCATGCAAGAAGGGGATTATGTGCTTCTTCCTATCTATCTCATAAAAAGGACAATTCAACAGCATATGAGATACTGTTTCCACAGAACCCATGCCACACGGGATTTTCTTTATGGGATTCCAAGGTGGTATCCAAGGCTAAAGGAAGAAATATAACCTTCTGTTTATCTGTAATGCTCTCTACTTCCATGCAAGAAGGATTATGTAGCTTCTTCCTATCTATCTCATGTGCGACAATTCAACAGCATAAGGAGATACTGTTTCCACAGAACCCATGCCACACGGCATTTCCTCTTTTATGGGATCCCGTGGCATCCATACAAAGGAAGAAATATAACCTTCTGTTTATCTGTAATGCCTTCACTTCCATGCAGGAAGGGGATTATGTGCTTCCTATCTATCTCATAAAAGGACACCAACAGCATATGATACTTGTTTCCACAGAACCCATGCCACACGGGCATTTCCTTTCTTTATGTGGGATTCCAAGGTGGCATCCAAGGCTAAAGGAAGAAATATAACCTTCTGTTTATCTGTAATGCCTTCACTTCCATGCAAGAAGGGGATTATGTGCTTCTTCCTATCTATCTCATAAAAAGGACAATTCAACAGCATATGAGATAATTGTTTCACAGAACCCATGCCACACGGGCATTCTCTTTATGCGGGATTCCAAGGCAGAACCATAGGCTAAAAGGAAGAAGGCAGGGCATTACACCTAGCTAAGGTGATTGCTCTACGCCACCGGGCCTCAACCAGGAGATAAAGGTACCGGGCTACAATTAATCTATCCACAGGTATTCCCAGAGAGATCGGGGAACAGGTTTTATTAGCTTCTTCTAGCATCTGTTGAAACTCTCTATCAAAAAGTCTCTTCTTGATAGCCCCATAGACCTCCTGCTCTGTTAACATTAGCAGGTCCTCCAAGGAAATGCCCAACTCATTAAGTTTGGCTTCTATTTTAACCCACCACTGGGTTGTGTGGATCGTTAAACAGTCTTTGAATTCAGTCCAAATCCACTTCATATCTTTTTGTTTTTCTTGCCATATTTGGTTTCTTGACATTATGTCAAAAATTTCCAATTGTATTTGTTCCCACATATATTCCAACTATTTCTGTATTGTCCAGATTCTTTTGTCCTTCCACCCTAATGCTATTACTGCATGGGCCGCTCTGATCATAAGTTTTAATAGCTTTCTCTTTCTTTGTTCTATTATTGTATAATCCAGTATGCCTATAAATAATAGATCTATATTTATCTTAGGAAGGGAAATATAGAATAAGTACAGGGCTGTTTTTTGCCGTCAAGTCACAACTGACTGACGAGGATGCTGAAGAGTTTCAAGGCAAGAGAGATTCAGCGGTGGTTTGCCATTGCCTGCCTCCGCATCACACCCCTGGTATCCCTTCACTGTCTCTCATCCAAATACTTGCCAAGGCCAGCCCTGCTTAGCTTCTGAGATCTGACAAGATCAGGCTATCCAAGTCAAAGGTTAGCTAGCAAAGTACTGTTTCTGTGTAGTGTTTTGCCTGAAGTCTGCACATCGACAGACTGTTCCCAATTATCTGTTCTCTACAATTTATGTCAAGTTATTAATGTTACCCCCATCATCTTGGGGTTGATTACCGAAGACTGGAAGAATTCCACTCACGTTCTGCCAAATCCTATTCTGTTATGCTAACTAGAGCAGGCATGTGGTGGTGAACAGCTCTGGCAGAGAGATACCCAGAGCCCTTGAGGGAGGGGAAGCCCAAAAAGCTTCTTTCTCACTCTCATGCAAAACACACCCAGAGACTTCTAGCTTGCAAAAGATCCAGAATCATGGATGACAGAAAAAAATTATCTGATTGGTGACAGCTAATACCAAAGATGAGTCCTGGACAGGAAGGGGAAAGAATTTGCTGTGGGGGGAGAGGGCTGGAAAGGATTTTTTTTAAACACCAGACCTTTGTCATGTGGGGCTGAAACTTAAGCAGCAGGATAGAACAGGATGGGTGATGGCAGCTGAGATAGAAGCCTATAACTGGGACAATCAGGAGAATGCCAGGTTTTGTCCTGGATTCTTCAGGGATGTAGGTAAGGGGGGTTCTCAGGTTCAAACCCCTCCCATTACATGTTGGGCTTGCTTGAAACAATGCATGGAATGGAACAGCTGGAAAGCCTTCAGTCACCGAACCCACCCCATAAAAAATCTATACCTACATTACTGTCTGAAATCCATTACTATTGAACTGTTCTTGGGCTTTGGGTTGAATTTGAAAGAATATGCTACCACACAAGCTGTTTGTACTTCTCGGGGGAGATTGAAGAAGTTTTGTATTTAGGCTGAAAAGGAAGAAAAATCTCCTAGTAGTCCCAAGACAACTTACTCTGTGAGTTGAAAACCAGGTATTTCAAACTAACTGGTTTGTAAATTGGGCTGCTGAAACAACCATATTCTGTTTAGCATTACAGCTCTAGTGACTTGCCCCACAGTAACTTCCATGAGCACCGATCTGACCATCACTTCTTTTACCTTTGTCTCATAAACCACCATCTGTTTTACGTCCCTCTGATTCTCCAAGGTGATATATGCAATGGACATTTGGTGTTAAATACAATTAATGCAGCTGCTTGTCAATGGAAGTGAATAAATGGGGTTGGCATGCACTTCCATAAATACTTAATACTTACAGTAATTTTAGTATCCAAAAAAGTTGGTTCTTGGTACTACACTTGGGGAAAAAATCCACAGTCATACCCAACAACATGCAGCAAGCAAATTCTGCTTTTGGACTAAATGATATATACAAATGGATGGGAAGAATGGTGAAGGAGTTTGAAAGATGAAACAGCAGCTCCACAGTTATTCACAGCCATCATGTTTTTAAAGATGTCCTTCTCTGGGTCATATCATTTCCTGCTGCTGAAGGGCGAATTTCCCCTTAGAACCACACCGTGATCTTCTTTGAATGTCTGGTTTCAGTTTTAGAAAAATGTAAGTCTCTTTCCTTTGAAGAAGAGTTTGGATTTATACCCCACATTTCTCTCCAATAAGAAGTCTTCAAAGCAACTTCCCTTCCTCCCCCCCTTGTGAGGCAGGTGGGGTTGAGAGAGTTCTACGAGAACTGTGACTAGGCCAAGGACACTCAGCAGGCTTCATGTATAGGAGTGGGGAAACAAATCCAGTTCTCTGGATAAGAGTCCACTGTTCTTAACCACTATACCACACTAGGTCTCCTTTGGGAGATACAAAGGAAATTTTGCAAGCAGAGTTTTTGCAGAGAGGGGAGTTGCTGGATTATCTAGAAAGGGATGGGCAGGATAGTAGTGGCTGTCTTGTCCCATTTCACTTAACCCCTTATTATCTAAATTTACTCTCACCTGTCCTTTTCCATAACCTTTCATTCCTCCTTTCTTCTCTCTTTCTCTCCTCTTTAATATCAGCTCGTTTGGGATTGCCTCCACAGTTTGGAATGAGAAATTAGAAGTAGGTGAGCCAACTGCCTGGAGGGAGAAAAAAATGTCCTTCTCCTTTAATGGAGTCTTCATGGGACGTTATTTATCTCCATGCCATGTAAAACTTCAACTGCCTATTTTCATGCCTTAAACTTTATTAGAGGGACACGACACCTTTTTCTCAGATAGTTGCAGTGGTGGGATTCAGAGGTTCGCACCACTTTGGCAGAACCGGTTGTTAAAATGGTGCTTGTAAACAACCAGTTGTTAAATTATTTGAATCCCACCACTGTTTCCAACCCATGGCTGGCAACAACAGAAGAATACATGATATATTAATTTCACATGTTTCAAAAGTCTATTTTATATTTGAGGTGTCATTAGTTTGTACTCTCTATGGTCTCAAAAGAACTACACGCCTGTACAAATGCTAACCTAGCAGTTCCTTTAAACGGTCTGCTGTGAGTTTTCTGGGTTGCATGGCCACAGTTTGGTAGGTTTTGCTCCTAAAAGTTCACCCACATCTATGGCCGGCATCTTCAGAGGCATGTCACAATGAGATGCATTTCCATGGCACAGAGTGAGAAACACATCTCACTGTGACATGCCTCAAAAATGCCAGCCATAGAACACTGTGGTATCCCACAAGAGTAATTCCACTGAGTTGTTTCTGCTCATCCAGTGCAGACTCTTTCGTCATTTATACATGTGTGGTCTCTTTTGATTTGAGCATATGGGTCTGAATCTTAGTTATGCACACATTTCCCCCTCTTCGGCACTCATCACACCCTCAGGTCAGAGAATCCCCACAGTTTCCAAAAAACATTTTAAGTGTGACTTTTTCTCCCTCTTTCCATAGAAAGTGAACATCACCATGCATTAAGCTTTCCACAGATTTTCTTGTTCCCTCCCGTCTTCCCTGCTTACACCACAGTAGTTCTACTCTTCTGGTTGCCACTTCAGAACAAGAAGAAGGGCTTTTTAAAAAATGGTGAAGTTCCATTGTTGGAGCAGTGAACCCAGTGAAATTGACAAACTGGCCTAGCAAAGCAATGTTAAACTAAAGATGGCAAAAAAGTGGCAGACAATCTCCCCAAATGGGATTGCATGGAAACAACAAGGAAGTGGGCAGATGGGCAAAATGGCAAATGGCTAGGGACAGTTCACAGGAGGGTAACATATGTAAACAAACAACTGCAGGGAAACAAAAAATGCTGTAAAAAGGGAAACCCCACTGCAAAACAGTTAGAGAATTGACTGCTTCTCAGCCATGGGGTAAGTAGTGCATGCATAAATGGCCTTTGTCTGTGAGCAAACAGAAAAGAGTGAAACCATCAAAGGTCTGCGGCCTTAATACCAACTCCATATGACTGTGCATACATTGTTTTTAGTATATTGGTTTACAAACTTCATTTATACCCCCTTTTTCTCTCCAATAAGGATCTAAAGTGGCTTACAACATTCTCTTCTCAATTTTCTGGGGTCCAGTATGGTGTAGAACAGTGGTGGGGAACCTATGGCATGGGTGCCAGAGGTGGCACTCAGAGCCCTCTCTGTGGGCACGCGTGCACAGAGTTCGTCATGTGATTATAGTGTAATTATTTCAGGGAGATTATTAGCATTAAGCCTAAGACCTAGGACCCTTCCGCACACACAAAATAATGCATTTTCAAACCACTTTTACAACTGTTTACAAGTAGATTTTGCCATTCTGCACAGCTTCAAAGAGCACTGAAAGCAGTTTGAAAGTGCATTATTCTGCATGTGCGGAATGAGCCTTAGTTTTGGGGAAGCAGTGTAGGTAACCCTATTAAGCACTGTTAAACCCTACTGATTTTCATGGAAAGAACTAAAGCATGATCCTTTACCTGGGAGTAAGCTCGGTTGCTGGCAATGGGGCTTGCTTCTGAGTAAACCCTCCTAGGGTCGTGATTCACCTGTTCGAAGCGTTTCACAGTTGCTTCAAAGCAAAGCCACTGACCACCACCAAGCACTTTGCGATTAATAAGTGGGTTTGGGGTTACAGTTTGGGCACTCGGTCTCGAAAAGGTTCGCCATCACTGGTGTAGAATATTGTACAAAGACCAGGAAGATCTGGGTTCAAATACTATTCAGACATGAAGTTCATTTCTTGGTCATTCACGTAGCCAGAGCTAGCTCACAGGATTCTTGTGAGAATAAAACGTGGAAGGGAAAACAACATATACCACACTGAGCTCCCAGGAGAAAGGGTGGGTTGAAAATATACTAAGTTGTTTATTTATTTAGAATTTTTTCAAACTTTCACACCAGAAATTTGCTGGGGGCAGCTGAACAGCCCTGAGAAAACTGCAAAAAGGATCCTAGCTTAAAACTCCTAAAATGCATTGTTGCAACAGAGATACTTTTAGAACTCTGGCTTCAGAAAAACAATATATATATACCGGTATGTTAATTGAGAACAATGAATATATATATGAGAACATATGTTAATTGAGAACAATGAAAAGGTGGAAGAGACAACAGATGGAAAATGAAAACATATTTCTATACAGGGAGTATGGTCAATTTCCTTTTTTTTTTAACTCTAGCAGTAGGAGAGCCAAAATGAACACTGAAATGGAAAGAAAATGAATGCCAGATTGGAGGTTGTAATTGGCTCATTTATTTATTGGGGTCTCTATTGTGCTGCCCAAAAGCAATATCAGTGGATTTAGAGAAAAGGCTTTTGGCCAAGAAGCAAAAGGGTCCAAGACACCACATTATTACATAAAGGTCAGATGGCAATTAACACTACTTATGTGAGACAGCATTAGCAGGTTCATTTTAGTAGGAAATCTCACTCCCTTTGCTTCAACCAATTAAACCTACTTAAAACAATGCAAACTTCACCTAATCATTGGAAACATAACTTCAACAGCTAAAAATGTTCCTTTAGAGGTATTTGTGGATGTGTGGGTCCATTTTTATAACTCAGACATTTTAACTGAAGGAGCAAAAGGAAAAGTATGTGATGCTGCAAATTCTTGCAAAACTGTATAACATCTGTACGCCACAAACATCTGTACGCCACAAAGACTGGTGACAAAACTTGTGGACCTTGGACTCTCACATTCAATCTGTTTGTGGATTGGGGACTTCTTGTCTGGACGTTCCCAGAGGGTTAGACTGGGAAATCGGGTTTCCTCAGTTCTTACTCTAAATATGGGAACGCCACAGGGCTGTGTGTTGAGTCCTTTACTGTTCACCCTTTATACATATGATTGTACTCCTGTCTATCATAGTAACACCATTATCAAATTTGCTGATGACACAACGGTGGTGGGGCTCATCTCTGGAGGGGATGAGTCTGCCTATCGGAATGAAGTGGACCGACTGCTCTCATGGTGCAGGGAAAATAACCTGGTTCTTATCACTAACAAGACAAAGGAGCTCATAGTGGACTATAGAAGGAATAGCTCAGAAATTCAGCCCTTGACTATAAATGGAGATCAAGTGGAGCGGGTGGCTAGTTTTAAATTTCTGGGCGTTATGATTAAAGAGGATTTGACCTGGGGAGTACAGACTGCCGCGGTTGTTAAGAAAGCCCAGCAAAGACTGTACTATCTGAGACTTTTAAGGAAGCAGCAACTGGATGGAAAAACTCCTGGTGTCCTTTACCGCTGTGCTATAGAGAGTGTCCTAACCTACTGCATCTGTGTATGGTTCTCCAGCTGCACAGTGCATGCAATAGGAAGGCCCAAAGGGTGATCACCACTGCACAAAGGATTATCGGGCCGCCTCTCCCTCCTTGGAAGAAATCTATAATGCCCAAGCCCAAATAAAGCCCGCTAAAATATCTCTGAGAACTGACCGACGACCGAACTCTCTTTTAAACTGCTACCATCTGGCAGACGATACAGGGCCCTCAGAACTAGGACAAAGAGGTTTAGAGACAGCTTCTACTCTAGAGCTGTGGCTATGCTAAACTCCGCTGCTTCATATTGATGTATTTGGGGCTGTGTAGGGATGGGTGGAGGATGATGATGTATGAGTCTGAAATTGTGTGCATCGAGGAATGCTGCTGTAAATTTCGTTGTGCGTGCACAATGACAATAAAATGCTTATGCTTATCTCCAGATAATTTATTTTGTGTGCCTGTAACAGTTGTCAGTTTACAACTTTCCTTGTAGTTTTAAAATCACCATGTTAGAAGATCATATAGCTGTGTGGCTTCTCCTGGCCATGTTTCCCCAGGCCTTTACTCCCAATTTTCTCTTGCCTGTTGTAGCTAGCAGGACTCTGCTATGCTGAACATCTGGCAGAGGGAAAGATCTAGGTCTAGAACAGGGATCCCCAACATGGTGCACCATGTTGTCTGCCAAGTGTTTTCAGGAAGTGGGTGGAGCCAGGTTGGACTTTTGCACAGCAAAGATTGGCTGTGCAAATTTTTACAATGTTTTGGCAGCAGCTGCCACAACACCACAAGGGCCCTCTCTGCACAGGCCAATAAACACAGGTGTAGGACAGTAGAAAAAGCCCGACATTTGCGGGGGGGGGGGACTTCACACAGATCCCATCCCTAAAACAAGTCTGCCCCCCATACATTTCCCAAACTGGTTTTAAGAAATCACCATTAGCTTGAAGCCGCTTCAAAATCCAGCGCAGCCGCTCATGAGTGAATGGCTGGGCAGGAAGCATTTTATTTACCTCCATATTCCTTTTTTTTTTTTTTTTGCAGCTTACATGTGCGTAGCTATGCAGGTGCAGATGGTCATATCATGAGACATCAGCATTGCTGTGTGTGTGTGGGGGGGGGTTCATTTATGCATGGCTGCATAGCTACGCATGGGTGGGAAGTAAATAAAAAAAAGAGATGTGTCCATGTGAAGGCGTGACAGCAACCCGGATTGTTTCCGTGGGCTCCAATCGCTGCCTGCATGGATGCAGGTGAAAACAGGAAAACGGGTTGCTTTATCCTGCCTGCAACCCGTTATACATCATCTTCTGTGTTTTCTCAGTGGTCAAGAATGTCAAGTGATCAATGGATTCAACAAAATGTATTTTAATGAAGGGATAGCTGATGATTCCAAGAAGTATTCTTTCACCTAACATTTGGTCCCAAAGATTCGTTTTCAATCCTTAAAAGCAATGCTAAAAACATGATGCAGTGAAAACAAATCACACATGATTTATTGCCAGGGCTTTTTCAGTATTATATTCTGGGAAGGCAGCAAGAAAGCTTGATGATGAATTTCTAAAAAATAACCCACTATCGCAAGTATAAGCACAGGCCAAATATATCATTTCCAAGCATTCTTTAGATGCCTATTAGAACTGTCAGCCAATTAAAGATGTTATGATGGCTGAAATCTTGCAAAGGGAGCATGAGGCTTTAGTTTGGGTGGGGGCTTCCAACATTTGCCTCTCAGGGTTCAATTTGCATAGAAACAGATATGTAGATACAGATAAGCAGGAGCTCCAGGCAGACAAGGTGTGCTGTTCACGAGGACAAACTCAGCAGAAGAATGATGAAAATTGATATTTCCAAATTGGCTATTTTTATAACCTGACAAAGAATGTTGTCTGCTGCATCTGTACTTGGTTCGATATTGTGCTCATGTCGTTCCCCAGCAGTCATATTCCACTAGATTAATTTATCTTAACAGGAAAATCCAACCGTTGAATCATAGGTGGATTCTGCACAGCAAATGTATAACAGGTTGCAGTTGTTATAAACAGAGGCAAAGCTGGCTAAGGGGCCAGGGTACGCTAACGGGGTGCTAGGATTCAGGTTTGTGTTTTTTAGCGGAAGCGAGCCCGTGGTGCAGTTTTAGGCTAGCAACACTAACATTTCAGGGTATTTTTTAGTAGACTCTCCTGATGATAGCGCCACTCCAGGAGTTTGGTGAGCGACTAGGGGGTCCAAAGTTATGAACTCCCAAAGGGGGTGTCCCATCCCCCATTGTTTCCAATGGGAGTTAATAGGAGATGGGGGCTACACCTTTGAGGGTCCATAACTTTGGACCCCCTGAGCCAAACTTTACCAAACCTGGGTGGTATCATCAGGAGAGCCTCTTAAAGATACCTGGAATTTTTGGGGCTGCTAGCCTAACAACTGCACCCCCTGCAGGCCAAAAACTGAAAAACACTAAAAAATACAAAAAACACAAATGAACATGGGGGAGGGGGGGGGCGCAGATTTTGCACTGGGCTCCATTTTCCCTAGCTTCGCCTCTGGCTAAAAAGGAACAATACATAATAAATATCAGAATCCTAAACAACATTAAAACCCTTAAAACACAGCAAAGCAGCAACATCATAAAACCCATACTAATTATTATCGATGGCGACCGAACCTAACGCTAAAGCCGGGAGGGGGATGGCAAAGCATAGTACAAGCATAGTACAAGCATGAGGCAGGGGCAGGCAATCCACGGCTGGCCTCCCCAGGGAGAGATGGTGGAAAGGAAGGGAAATAAAGCGCCTCCTGCCTGGCTGTTCATGCAGAAGCGGCTCCAACCCGGGATTTTGCACAAGGATTGCTGGATTAGCAATTTTCAAAAATCCTGGCTTGAGGGAAATGAAACAGGCCAAACTGATTTTGGGGACGGAACCTGTGCAAAGCCGCCCTCCCCACCGCAATGGTTTGTATAGAGTTTGCCTACAAAAAGGACTAGAGTTTCAGTTTTGAAAGCCGGTGTGTTGGATGGGAAAGAACTGTGTGTCCTTAGCCATAACGTTTACTGGGTAAGTGGGTCAGTCAAACTCACCCTAACCTACCTCTGGTGGTGAGGAAAAAATGGGTAGCTTCCTTCTATGTCTCCCTGATGTCCTTTGGGGCAGGATGGGATAAAAACTTCATAATCAGACCCAGTCTGGTTGCAAATCAGTGTGGATACTGTTTGGTTGAACTGCTGGGGGTTTTTTAACTGAAAGCACAGCCTGGGATTAATTCAGGCCCACAATAGAGTGGGCAGTGCTGTCCATTATGGGAATTACCTCCTCTTTTGCCCTAACTGCCCAACTATCCTTGCACAATAGTCTCAACAAGACATGAATGGGCTGCCCCTGGCCCTATCTTTCTATTGGTGCTTAGGTGAGAGAAGCAACATGTGCCACTAATAAGGAATATCCTCTTATATCTAGAGACCATTCCGCACATGCAGAATAATGCACTTTCAATTCACTTTGAAGCTGGATTTTACTGTGCAGAATAGCAAAATCCACTTGCAAACAATTGCGAAAGTGGATTGAATGTGCATTATTCTGCATGTGCGGAAGGGGGCTAGGAGAAATACAAGGTTGTAGATGTTTTCAGTAAGTGAACTTTTGCGGCTTTAAGTCTGAAGGAATGAGCATTATGGTCTGCCATTTATAAGGTTAGTTGTAATTAAGTAGAAGACTAAGGAACAACAGTGAGGGGGAGACACATAAACCATTAAAAAACCGCACTGTTTTCTTCTTGCAACATTTGCTGCAAAGAACCCCACATTGATTCTGTTAGGAGGCACCAGATATAGTACCCGAGACATTGCGTGTTGGATATTTGAAACTTACTCAAGGAAATCTTTAAAGGAAGCCAGTACGAGAATTGTCAGAGTAGATTATTCAAAAGCATGGCACAGAGCCAGTGAAAACAACGAAAAGAAAATCAAGAAGGTTTCTTGAGATTTATTGTTTCAAGAAGTTTAGCATGCCTTTCATATCGGTGACTAAAGTTGTGGCTGGGCTTTATTGCACAGTAATCACACTGCAGTGAAAATAGCTGATATCACAATAAATAGCTGCCTTTGCTAGCATTTAATAGCAAAATCCTTCTTCCCACCCTTAATAGGCCTAAGCCAGAATTTCATGGAAAGAATTTCCACTGTAAAATCAATGTCTGTTTAATGTTATATATTTTAGGACAGTCACAAGCATATACACACTGCATCCCACTACTTTTCTTTGCAATTGCTGCTATGCCAAGAAATGTGTGTAATGATGCATTAGTCCAGTTTGATATGGTGTAATGAAAAGCAGCTTTTCCATGTGGCAAAAGTTTGCTGTGTTATGACATCTGCCATAGTGAGTGATTGAGTAGTTATTTGTTCATTCAGTAGCTCTATAATGGAGTGACACAAGCTACTCTTATGATACATGACCACATGACTTTATGGTATATTGGTTAAGAGCAGCAGATTCTAATCAGGAAAACCAGGTATGATTCCCCACTCCTGCACATGAGTGACAGAGTCTTATCTGGTGATTTGGATTTGTTTCCCCCTCCTACACAAGAAACCTGGATGACCTTGGGCTAGTCACAGTTCTCTGAGAACTATCTCAGCCCCACCAACCCAAGGTGTCTGTTATGGGGAGAGGAAGAGAACGGGTTTGTAAGCTGCTTTGAGACTCCTTACAGGATAGAAAGGCAACAGAGAAGTCCAAGCTATTCTTCCTCAGGGAAATCCTTAATCTGCAGAACTGGTCATAATTAAAACAACTGTAGTGATGTTCTCTAAATATACTTTCTGCAATTGATCTTTCAAGATGAAGCTGCAAGAAGCCTAGAAAAGTGGAGGGTACACTGAAGAGCAAATCCATGAACTGGGCTCTTTTTTAGCTCAACAGGTCAAACAAGATGAGTGAGAAGGGGCACCAGCAGAACCAGAGTTTACAGGATCTAATACACCAAGGAAGGAGGCAATTTGGTTTTTGCTTTACAGTGTTGATTGCCTTTGTTTTGCTACTTCAGAGGTAGACTGGTTCACACATTCATAAATGTCCCAGGGTGTTTGTGAGCTACCACGTGCATGGCATCGTCAGAGTAGATAATATTTGAGCACATGCACACCTATATACCCACTATTTCATGTATTGGGAAGGAACTCATCTACTAAAGGAGGAAGGGGTTGGTTCTTACATTCACAACTGTAGGAGTTATGGATCTTTCAAGTATATGCTGGCATTTAAAAGCTTTTGATGCCTATGAAAATCCATATTTTGCAAGTTTCACCTTGCATTTCTGATATACATTTTTCAGAGTGGATGGTCTTGAAATCCTTGTAGTACATAAATTTCATTACATTCAAATCCATTATCTATAAAGCTTTCCAGAGTGGCCTTGGATTCATTCAGCTTAACCAACTTCATCCTATTACTATGAAAATAAATGACACAAGTATTCTGTGTTTTGTGTATAAAACAGTACTTTAAAAAATCTTTTCTCAATTTTAAGAAAAGTGCCTCTTATATTCCTTGTCCTTTCCTCAGTACTTTAAAAAATCTTTTAAGAAGAAAAGTGCCTCTTATGTTCCCTGTCCTCTTCTCAGTTGAGACACTCCAATTAGATCCCCAATCACTTCTAAGTTGTTTGGAAGATTACCGTTGAAAGCCCTCGGGATCCCTGAGGTAAGTTTCAGAGAGTGCATCTGGTCTGCCATATTCAGATGACATTCCAGCATGAACTCTAGATGCATAGAGCATTTATGTACCACTCAGCATTTATGTACCACTCAGCTTCTTCAAGGGGTACTTCATCAAAGCAAAATGAACCAGTTCCAGTCAGTGGGCAACCATTTAATAATAATAATAATAATAATAATAATAATAATAATAATAATAATAATAATAATAATAATAATAATAAATACCTAATATTACCCATCAAAGCAGTCCAATATCTAACCAACTCAGGATGGGCATTTCACACTTCCTAACCTTCCTGCCAGATTTGGGCAGTATTTACCTTCAAACTGCCCATTCAAATCCAAACTTTTTTCCTAAGCCAATTCTGATCCTGGGAAAGTGGGTTCCATGCTGCTCTACGGAATTTTTCCCCATAAAGGAACTAGCCAGAGTCTACAAAAAGTATGGCAGATTCTCCCATTGTCTGGATACTCCTGTAACTGTTCTCAGGTTCCCCTTTTTCTCCTCAATACACTACCCAGTGGACTTCTGCTGAACAGACTCCCCATGATTCTCAAGCCTCTCAAACACCTTGCATCAGGTATTATTATTATTATTATTATTATTATTATTATTATTATTATTATTATTATTATTATTATTATTTGATTTAATACCCCGCCCTCCCTTGCCAAAGCCAGGCTCAGAACATCTTTCCTTCCCTATCCTTGACTCTTCCCATCATGTTTTGTGTGTGTACTAGGAGGCAGAGGGTGGTTTTATTTTTGATTTCTAGATTGCACATTTAATTTTACCTCAGACAGCATACTTTCATTGCAATAAATCTAGTCACTTTTGACCAGATTAACACCACATAGTTACAAGACAGATACACTGAAGTGGTCTCCTTTGTTCTCCACTGATATGAACACAATTAAACATCTCAAGAAGTATCTCCACGTGCAAAATGATGTGCTTGCTCCCACAAACAAATTCTTTGATGCAGATGTGGACAGACCTACCTTGAGTCATTAGCTGTAGCAGGTAACCTGTTCCCCATGTCTACAGCAGGGTCAGGACCAGTGTGTTTAGAGCTGGGACTATTAATAGAACAAATTTATCAATTTAACCATGCCATTAGCAGTTTTTTAACCTAGTGTATGGTTTGTGGACTAATGCTAAGACTTAACACAGTAAACAAATCTATAGAAAGAGATTTTATTTAATTTAAAACACTTTAATCCTGCCTCTTCACTCATTTAGGACCTTCAAGACAGCAAACAGTTAAAAAACTTAAAAATCCAAATTTAAAAATACAATGCATATATATAAACAATTAAAAAATAAAAAGGCGGGGCATTAAGAGAATGCCAAACAAAACAAAAAGGCCTTCATCAACAGGCAGACTACAATGACACACAGAAACCAAAAAATTCCCCTCAGAAGGGAATTCCATGATTTAGGTGCCAAGACAAAGAAGGCCCTTACTTGGTTTGCCATGCATCTAGGTCGATTCCGCATGGTACAAAAAAACTGAGTTGATAAAGGGAAATATCCTAGTTTGATCAAGAACTTTGCATGGCTCTTGTTCCCTAAAGTGGGATTATCAAACTTTTGAAAGTTTTTCAAAAAACGCTAAAATGTTGATTTTTTTTAAAAAAGGCCATACGGACAGTCTTGTCTGGAAAGAAATCAGAGTATTTCCTCCCAGCCTTAACTCAGTTTCTTCATGGAAATGGGCACCCATGAGAAGGAAGAAACTAGGATAAAATAGATTCCGATTCTAAAATACCGAATGCAACTTGCTGTTGTTATGCGGTGCAGAATCAGCCCTCGTCTCAGATGATCAAAGCCTGTGGGGCGGAGCCCCCAATGGTCCTGCAAGTTCATATGGGAGTAGTGGCTAAGAATGTTAGAGTAGTGTTTGGAAGACTTCAGTTTGCACCTCCCCTCATGCCATGGAAGCTCACTGGCTGACTTTGGGCCAGTCTTGCACTCTCAACCTAACTTACCTCACAGGGCTGTTGTGAGGATAAAAGGGAGAGGCAAATTATATATGCTGCTTTGGGAGAAAGGCACGGTGTAAATGAATTAAATAAATAATCCAATAAAGGTACACTCATCCCAAGATTAATAGAGCTTTAGCATCTGAAATTGGGTCCAGAAGCAAGTTCAGAACCACTGAACAAGACTGGAGTCAGATGGTTTCATGACCCACTCCAATCAACATTTTTGGAGCAGCATTTGGTACTAATTGCAATTTCTAGATACTCTTCAAGGGCAGCCTCGTATACAGCATATTGAAGTAATTCTAGCTGTTACCAGATATAGGAACTTGTCATTATTTTTGGCTTAGTGGGTAATATAGCTGTCTAGGATCACTTTGCCTAAATCCAAGCAACCTAGACTTGCGCTTTACAGCACAACCAATTTCAAACAGCAGATTCTTATTCCCATTAAGCAGCTGACTTTTTTGGCTCAGGCAGTTATACCCTTTTACAAAGCAGGGGGATTGATCCCAGAAGCTGGATATAAGTGCAGTTTATGGGTCAAGAGTACAATGAAAAGGATAAATTAGTGATATATTTAGAATGATCTTCTTGAACCACTTAACATGAAATGATCAATCTGTTGGGGGAACCTTTTCTGAGCAAGGAGTTTGAGGATCATTGAGGTCAACAGGAGGAATCTTATATGTTCCTGCTTTTCTCTTGCCAGTGCAGCGGGTCCATATGTCTCAGACTTGCCTGCTTCTCATTTTGCAGATTCCAAGCAAAGAATACCCTATTCAACATATGTTTAAGCAGTCTCCAGGGGGTTCCATTCATGACTTGCCTATCCATCTTACACACTTAAAAATTAATATGCTAGTCAGTGGCCACAAAGCAGCTCTTCATTTTTCTGTAGGAAGATGTTTGAGGTCAGTAAAATGATATGCAAAGTAAAGACAAACAGATAAGGGGGGGACTGCAGAAAAAAGTATGGAAATAAAATAAAATACAGTAGTTTAAATCACACTACTCAACCCTGTATTGTTGATTCTTCAAGTTACAGTTCAGACCTCATGTTTCTCAGATGTTAATGCACGACCACACCACCTCAGATCCTGCCAGCCTGGCCAATTGGCCATGCTGATGGGGGCTGATGGGAATTGTAGTTCATGAACATCTGGAGAGCCGCAGGTTGCAGACCCCTGTTCTATTGCCTGCTCCCCAGGTTCTTAGGCAGCAAAGGGTCTTTTGAACACCTAAGATAATTTTAATGGTGGAAGTCACGCATTGAACTTGTGATCTTCTACATAAAATGCATGTGCTGTACCATCTGTGCTATAAACAGACATAAAGCTGCTGAACTGGACCGTCTTTGTGGCTTGCTGCTCCTGTCAAAATGAATGAAGATGGACATGAAATGGACGCAAGGCATAGCAAAAATTTTTCCATTTTCCTGCTGAAAGAGCTTTCACTCCAGTTACAGACCTGCTTGCTTTTAGTGTCGTTCTTGTTTTCAAGACATCAGATATTTCTCGGTCATATTCTGGTGCTGCAAGCCACGTTTGCATTTCCTCTGCAATACAATTGCGTGGTAACATATGTCGTGCAGAACCTTCCTGTACCTAGGTGACCTCATTGCAGCCTCTCTCCCAAAACACTTTCCTGTTTGTCAAGAAAGTTTCTGAAATCCTTGTCTGACTCTAAATGTCTCCGGAGTGGGGGAAAGAAACAGGTTGCGAGGAGCTAAACAGCAGGAGACCTTACAGCCCTCTTCCGTGCACCTATTTTGTTGGTTAAAAACAGGTATATCTGGGGATTGGATCTAGCTTCGCCTTCAGCAAGTGTAGAGTTACCATCAATTTGCAGTCATCCATTGTCATACCACAAACTTCCTGTCCCAGTTCTCTGACAGGTCCTGAATTATTTGCCTTCCAGTGGTAGAGTTATACCAGGATCTACCTGATAGATAATGCCAGTCTTATAGTGGGGTTGATTTCCTCATGTTTCCGGCCTATGCCTGTGCAAGTGGATTAGGGATGATCCCACCAGCCGTGGGGAATAGGAAGATCACATGGTTGGCTTAGGCAACAGAAGTGATGCACTATCATACAGAGCTTTCCTTTTGAAGACGCTTTTTGAGGGTCGTGCCATTTTTTTTTACAGCAGTCTCAGGAAGAAGTATTAGATTGGGCTATTCTCCAGTAAGCTTCATTCTTCAGACTACATTATATATTTTTTGCTGTTCCACTGCAAATATTGTGACATTTTAAAACATTTTTTAAAGTTATGTTTCTCAGTGATGAGTATTATTGTCTAAAAAACCATTCAGTATTAAAATATTGATTACTATCTGAAAACTGAGGTTGAATGTTCAGGGTGTGTATATCATCACAACTAAGGGGCTTGAAATTTTGCTTGAATGATTTTGCTTGAAAGCCCAAGTTTCACAGAACATATACACACTAATATGTGTGGTGTAATGTTGCTAAGAGAATGAGCTTCGTATCTTATCATAGTGACTCTACTACTTTTCCCTTCACAATAACTCTCTAAGCTAGGCTCAAGATCACAGAGTGAAATTCCGGGTTATGGAATCTCAAACTTCTCTCACTGGTCCAAATCCAGAATTCTGACCACTACCCAGGACATACAGACTCAGTATTAAGGGGACTGGACTCTTCAGAGAAGGACGTTGACTCAGTTCCTGAGGTCCAGGGTATCATCTAAAGACACATGATTCAAATGAAACGAAGCAATCGGGGACTGATCATTGACTACATGGAAATCTTTGTATGCCACCTTGAACTCCATGAGAAAGAAAGGTGATGTGTAAGCATAAGAAAACAAGAACCAGCATACATTTTTTTTTAGCTCACAAGTAGTAATGAAACTGGGAGGGTATTTTGAACAGAGGGAAAAATGATCAGAGGGAAAAATGATAAACAAACCATCCATATCTCTTTCCTTACTCTAAAGTGCAGGATTTCAGGCCTGCTTTTGGTTAAAATAAAAAGCCGTGTTGTGATTAGTGTAGGCTCTGCTCCTGTTGGATTCTGCCAGCTATTAAGACTTCTTTTGCTCACAAACGCATGCAGTGTCTGAGAAATTATTTCCAAGAAACAGCCCCTGGTATGGTGAAAAATGTGAGCAGTATCCACTCAACAGCCAAGCCTCTGAAGCAACTGCCCAGAGCCAGTTTTTATATTTTCCACCAGACAACTCATTGGTTCTCAAAACCAAGAAGGCTTCTATCACTCCCTCCAGATGGTCCAAATTTCTATTTATTTTTAGTTCCTTAAAGATAACCATGAGATCTGAAAGTGCAATAAATATGTCTGTTAAAAATGGGTAGCATTTCTAAATACATGGTGTATGTTGCTATTTTTTTCAATTTCCTCTGTATAGCCATAAAATCTAGACTTCTACTGAGGAGAAACTCGAAGTCAACTTGCATGATGAAATGAGTGGATTCAGGTGGCAAGTGACTGACTCACAACTCAACAAGTCTTGGTTTACAATACCTTTTAGGTCGTTTCTGCATGGTCCAAATATCCCAGGTTGAGCAAGTGAAATATCCTGGTTTGGTCAAGAAGTTTGCACGGTTCCCAGTCCTAAAGTGGGTTTGTCCCACGATATTTCCTTCATCCCGGGATTTTCAGAAATCACCAATTTGGCAATTCTTTACAAAAATCCCAGGTTGAACCTGCTACCATGCAAACACCACAGGAGCAGAACCAGTTTATTTTTCCCACCCAGCCATTTGATCTCCCTGCCCTGCCTCCTGCCCCCCATTCTCCACACCTGACATCATGCCAGTTTTCAACTCTGCTCAGCCGCCAACTGTTCCAGCCTACCCTTCCTGAAATTTTCCCCCAAGCATGTTTTCTGCACCATCTCTGGATTCGGATCCTCGCTCAATAGGTTCAGATCTCCTGGCTCACAAAACGTGCTCCTACCCAAAAACCACAGAGCTGGTGTAAAAGTGATGCCAGCAATTCAAAAGGCAGGGTGCATATGTTCATTCAAGCTGTCGCCCAAAAACAACAGTCAATCAGAACATGGGACACCGGGGATGTTTGCGCATGCGCGGATATGCTTTAAGTGTAAATACAAAAGACCCGGGCTTGTGCAAAACAAACTGGAGTATTTCCTCCTGGTCTTCACTTGATTCCTTCACAGAAATGGGCAGCCATGTGAAAGGAGAAATCTGGATAAAATAGACCCATATTGTAAGATACCGATTGTAACCCAGTATAATTGTGCCGTTCAGAAATGGCCTTATTGTAGATGAACTGTGTGTCAGGACAATCAGCAGATGCCAGCATTGTGCAAATCATCTCAAGTGTACAACATCTGTTTGGTCCTTACAATTTAAGAGTGTAGCCAGTTTATGGAGGTGCCAAGAATTGTAAGTAGCCACCTCTTCCTTGGGTGTCCTGTGATAAGCTGTCAATAATGTAATTATTTCTGATCCCATTATCAGTGAAGTCCAATCTGTTATTTCAGAGAAACAGTTTCCCAGGATGATTCTCAGTAACTAAAGAACAAAAAAACTCAGAATGAATTAATGTAATACACACACACGCACACACACAAAAGGTGAAGCTATATGCTAATTTCATGTGACCATATCACTCAGGCTTATTCAAAATATGATGCATAGCTGCCTTGTATGGGTAGCAGTTCAGTTTGAACAAAATCCTGTGTGAATGCAAAACACTATGAGTGACCTCTTTTGCCTTAGCCAGTGTGATGTTTAAATCAGGGCTCAGGAGAAAGCTGAAGGGCATAGAAAAATTTTGCAACATGTAGTTTTATTAAGCCTTCTTAAGGGAGAGCAACCTCATGAGGAACAGAATAAGAGCCCATGAATCCTATTAATAAGGGAGGGACCATGTTCACATGCCATCTGTATATGTGTGTGCACCTCTTCAAAGAGTTTTTTTTTAATGTGCCTTTCCTAGTCCATTGAAAAATTACAATGCAAGCAGCTCTGTTGTTATAGTTGGAAAACGTAAGTGGAAAGAATTTTGAAAGTACAAGAACTGAATATGGCAGAGAGTTTGGATATTAACCAACTGCCTGTTCCATTATTAAACACATTTCCTTTGACATAAAAATATTGATTTACTGGAATTTACTTCCCAGAAAATATGCCCGTATCATGTCCAAACCAGGGGAACGGTGAGCCTGAAAGTCATGTCTAGGATGTAAATCAGCAGCAGCGTTTGGAGGTGATGCAGGGTTTAGGCTTTCAAACATGTCAGGATGATGTAGCATACCAACACCTTGCAGCTCACAGCTGGATGGCAGTTTCACATCTGGAGGGAAGATGATATTCTGGTTAAGGTAAATAGGATAGTAGGGTCTCCCAGCCATTTAAGATCCTGTTTAATGTCAGTGTCATAAAGAGCTGGTTTCTTTATTTTTTGAAGGCAACCAAAATAGCTAGAAACTGGGGAAAAAAGCTCTTACCTATAGGGGGCATTGAGACTAAGGCCATTTCCACATGACCAAATAAAATGTTTTGAGTCAGGAAATAAAACTTTTTGTCCAAAGAGTTCCACATAGTTTTCATGCCAAAATATTTTATTTCCAGCCTAAAAACATCTTAAATGCGTTCTCAATTTTAGCAATTCTTTTGTTGGAAACGTTTAATGAGATCTCTTTTAAGCTGTTTTCCCACGCCTCTCTGCAGTGCCTGGACTTCCTCCTCATTTTCTGAGCTTGCCCTGTTGTCTTGCCTGTTTATTTTTGTCAGGTTTTTTACTTCGGAACTTTGAGTGCACAAGCTGTGGGGAATCGCACCACAAAGCATTGAAACACTGAAGCATTGATTCCACAGAGAATTTAAAAAATCAGAAAAAGCACAAAATGGTGGCTAGGAATTGTTTCAAGGGGGTGAGTGTGGACCATCAGGAGGGGTTGTACAATGTTTTGCAAACATTTTTGGTGGCTTGGGCGGAAAAAGCCTAACACAGGCAGGGGACAGTCTCTCAGTAGTCCAGCCCCTGCATGGCATGCCAAACATCTCAGTTCAATCTCTGGCAGAAAGACACTAAAACTGACATAATTGATTAAAATCTATCCTTCATTCAAATATGTGGGCACTTTCCTGCTAACAAATTCTCTAAAATTCCCACTGAACAAAACAGTCATAAGGTATACAATTCACCCCATTCCTTATTGTAATGCTAGACTTGACAGATGGCTTTACCATTTCATCTATGAAGCAAGCTTGAAATTCAAACATTGGCCAAACAACACAAATAAAATGTCTTTAGGATGGAAATAGAAGCGTTTTGGGGAGAAGTTCCGCACAGCTTTTGCCCCAAAACATTTCAAAACATTTTATTTCCGTTCGAAATGTTTTTTTCAGGACCTGCTACACAAGGGATCTCTTCCCCCCCCCCAAGACAATTTCAAAACATTTCCTGCTTACTGTACAGAAATCAGGAAACGTTTTATTTCTCCCACCCAATTTTTGAAGCTTTCGCTTTTGTTTCTCTGCTGCTTGCTACCCAAAGAATGTGATTTCACATTGCAGAGGACTTAATAATACACATACCACATCAAAGTTTTCAAAAGCACAGCCAGTAAGTAAAATAATGCAGCTGACAGAAACAAAACAAAATGGTTATTTATTGGGTAGAAATCATTAGTGAACATGATGAGAGTGGCTTCCAGATTTCTGAAGTTCCATTTGACTGGCTCTAAGCAACTGGTATAACTTGGAAAGAGAAGTCAGAGAAGTCCTATGAAGAAGGGAAACGTCATCGTAACCAGGTTCTGCACAATCACGCACCGCCTTCTGCAACTGTAGCTGCAGGGGAAAGGAGACTGTAGATCCTCTGAGGCTCAAAGAGAACCAGGGACGAAATATTTTGTCACAGATGACCTGTGGAAATGAAAACAACAGTAACTTTTTATGAAAACTTCCAAATCTATCAAACTGAAAAGTCTGATGACATAAAACAATGTTAACAGAATGGCTGGCCTATGATCCAACTAGACATTTAAAATAATCCACCTTTATCTGTTCTAATATAAAACTGGAGTCCAGTGGTACTTTAAAGACTAACAACATTGGTGTGGACTTTTACACATAAGAGTCCACTTCCTCAGATACAATGGAAAGAAAATCATTTGCCTAATTTTAAGAAATTGCATAAGGGGAGAGAAGGGGGAGGAGCTGAGCAAAGAGAGGTCCAGTATAAATCAGATGTGACCCTCTAGTTACACATAATGGATGATGAGAAAGGTCAGAGGTTCTAGCAGCTCTCTCATATGTGGTGAAAATTAACAAATGTGCAATAAAATAGGGTAAGTCCAAGTCTCAATTGAAGCCAGGGTGACAAGAAAGTATTAAATTTTTTGATGAGTTCTGATTCAACATTTCTATATTGTATATTCCTTTTAAAGGTTGTTTGTTGTTGGGGTAGAACAGAGATTTTCAAATCTGCAAAAGTATATCTAGGAAAATTAAAATGTTCATCAACTGGTTTCTGAGCATTGCAATTTCTCATGTCAAATTTGTGTTCAGTTATTCTCTTACATAGGGGTCGACAAATTTGCTCAACGTAGATTAAAATGACAGCAAACAAGCACACAGAATCAAACATTTCCCTTGCAAAGAATGAACAGCAGTAACAACATACCGGTAGTTGTCATGATAGACTAAGAAGTGCTCCATCTTGCTCAGAATTCTTTATACGGCCAATGGCCAGACACATGCCATTACTGCACCTAACAGTAAAGTGGATGGCTTGTGCTAGCCACAAAAGAAGTAAAACCACAGGAGAAGTACAACCCAATCCAGACCACAGAGGCAGCCAGGGATGGCGCTGATGCTATACCATGCCACTGCCTCCAGAGGGCTTCCTGGACACTCAGGGAGGGAGAAACAGCAAAAACTCTCCTCATGTCCAGAAAACCCTCCATTGGGGGCAATGGACTGGGACCAGGACTGCAGTGCAACAGACTGTAAACCCTGGATGGGAGCTAACTAATGTTGACTCTGCCCCCAAGGACTCCCTACCCCTAACCTTCATGCCAACATCCATTTTGTATGTCAGACAGCCCCACCACAATCAGGGCTTTGAGTTCTTGTGGTGGTGGGGCCAAGGGCTGCCTGACCGCCCATGTATTGCCCCTCCACTGGCAACATATCCCCATTGCACCATCAAGGAGGGCACCCTTGCAAATGCAAGGCTGCTCCAGTTCCACAGATAGGTCCATCCCTCAGATTGGGCTGTTACTCTGTTAAAAAGGATAAATTATTAATTCTGCACCATTGAAAGCAGCCTATTATGTGGCCTTGAAATCATACTGCATGTCGATGTGCTGATGACTCTGTCTTGGCTGATCTATGGCACTTTGTGCACTTATTGTTTGTGGGGTCTCCCTCCATTTCCTCATTTACATGCAAAGAGATGCCCTGCTGCTTCCTTTAAGCCTACCTGCCATTCTGTCTCACCCCTACTTCCAGGTAGGGAAGTTGTTTGCAAACTCTTTTTTAAAAAGAGTTTTTTAAAAATTGTAATTATTTACTGCAGGAGCCATAGATTAAAAGTATCAACATATAAACATTTTAAATTCCACCAATCCCCAAGAAATGCTGGTGGGGCAAGGGGGGGAGGAGCCGAAAAGCTGAACAAAATGCCAGCTGAACACATGCTAGCGTGCTTCGCTTTCCCTGAGCAGACCGAGAAAACTGCACTTTGCCTACTCTCGGAAACTGTGGGGCTTTTCTGATCTGCAGCACAGTGAGTTCTGAACAGGAAAAAACTCGTGCACAATTGAGAACCTGACCCAAAGATAATGTACAGTTGACCCCAAGAGACCAAACATCTGCAAAAGGCCTATAATCGCAAGAATTATATATGGGAGATATTTGGATACTATGGGAGATGACATTTACAAATAGTTTATCCCCTTTTCCTGCAATGCCTTGTGGGCCTCCAGTTTATAGGAAATGATGATAGCCTCCATCCACTGTGGCTAATCTCTAACAGACGACTTCATCGAAGCATTCCGGGTTCTAACATCCTCATGAAACTCCCTAACCAAGTACAAATTTCAGTACAAAAACCTGGCCTGCTTATACATTCCTTCTGCCATTTTGAAGTAGGAGAAGTGGGAACATTCTACCATAAAGAGAATGTACGCAGTGAACCCATCAGGGTGTCTACAGAACTCTGAAAAGGAGGCTGGTTTTCATGGCTTCTTAGCAACTGGCAAACATATCCACCACACATTATCTCTAATGAAGATATAAACACTATCTTGGCTAGCCACTTCCAGTGTAAACACAACAGGGGATATTAGAAATTTTTTTTTTGCCAATATTCATATTTTTGACCCTGATTTAAACAAAGTATGGGTACTATAAATTAAAGGCCACGTTTTTTAATCTATTCAAATCCTCAGCAAACTTCATTTAAGAAAATAAGCCATTCTTGGGACACATAATTTAATAGTTACAAGGTTGCAGCAGTGTAGGGTTCCTTGGACACACTAGGTCATTTCCCAGGAAAAAATAATGAAAAGGACTGAAAGAGGGAACATGTGTAATTGGCATGGTTCTGGGAGCTTATCAGAGACACCAGACACAGCAAAGCTAAGAGAGACACCTGGAAGACTTAGGTAACTATAGAACTTTTTTCCTTCCAACTTAAGGTCACCACTTGTAGGCTTGTTATGTCATGGTCCTGATCCAAGATACTACATATACGATATACCCCAAACAAACTCAAATATATTCAAAGAATACTCTTCCACTCACTCATACACATACAAACCATCGACAAAAATATACACTTTTAAAATTCTGGATATAAAATAACAGCATTACTAAAAAAATATTGCAAGTTCTGTCTGTCGATCAGCTTGTTTTTTCCCCCTTTCCCAGAAAGGTTCCTTCCACATTTGTGGTTTGAAGGAAATAAATCAGAGAACCTAGCTGCTGTGATTAGGAAATCTCACTCAGAGTCACAAACGCAAGAGTGTTGCAATCAACTCTGAAATAATGGTAGCAAAACAGGCTACAGATCCCAACATTTTTGATGGGATTTGCATGTTGTGATGAAGATAATCTATGCATTGAGCCAACATTCATGTATGTTCCAAGTAATGCTCTTATAGAGGAGTAGGAAGCCTGTTTTGCTCTGTAAGGGTTCTTCAACGCATCGAGGTTACCACTGGGGGTTTCATCAATCAAATGATCAGCTAATATCACATGATGCCTGCAGCCCCATGTGGTGACTAAACACCACTGCTGGAACTTCCATGTTGTAATGGAACCTTTTCAAGCATGTGAACGAGTTCTGCACAACAATCACGCAGACACATATTTTAAAGAGCATGGTAAGAGGTATTTTAAAGTATTGACACAGTATCCAGTCATAAACAAGCAAGCCTGTAGCCACTCACTTGAAGGTTGTTATTGGCTCTCACTGCTCCACATTTTCTGCTTCTGAGGTTGCACTTTGAAAAGCAATCAAAAAAATTACAGTCTTCATCTCCCGTGCAATTCTGCTCAAGGATGTCTCTCATTTTAGGCTCAAAAAAGGCCATATCTACGTCAATAGCAACCACCTGCAATCAGACGAAGACATTCAAGGGGACATATTTTGACAAAAAAACAACCACACAAATTGCCATTTTTCAACTCTTTCTGTTTTCTAAGTCTTGAGACTGCTGACCCAAGCAATCCCAGATAAAGGCAAGGGAAAATTAGAAATTACAAGTAGAAGAGCTTTGGCTGCCTAGCTCAGCAGCTCCAGTGCTGAAAATAGAAATGTAACAGTCACAGCAGTTTCTCGTGACCGGAATGGCAAAGATCTTCTGTGAGCAAAAGTTAGCCTCAGAGTGACATACTTTATAGCTTACTACCATTCTTCTTAAAAGGGTCAGTTTCTAGCAATAATGTCCACTTCTGCTTCCTTGGTTCTAACAAAGGCCAATTCCACGCAGCAAATGTAGAATGGGTTGCAGTCATTCTAAAGGAACCCATTTTCCTTTTCCCCCTGCACATGAGTGCCATGCAGGCAACGATTGAAGCCCATGGAAACAACCTGTATTGTTTTTGTGTGGAGACGCTTATCTCTTTTTAAAAAAATTTATTGCAATGCATGTGTAGCTGTGCAGGCACCTGCATAGCTGTGCATGTACAACACGTTAAATTTTTTAAAAGGAAAAGCGGACCTCCCTCCCAGTGATGGCAGGGCAATATTGAATGTATTGCTATGGCAGGAGGATTCTCCCTGACTGTGGACGGCATGGTGGAAGGGAGGGAAATAAAGTGTCTGGCTGTTCGCGTGGGAGCAGTTCCAACCCGGGATTTTGCAAAAGGATAGCTGATGTAGCGATTTTCAAAAATCCCAGGTTGAGGGAAATAAGACAGGGCAGACTTGTTTTGGGGATGGGACCTGTGCGAAGTCCCCCCCACCCCAACGGTTTGTATTGCGTCCTACACCTATTATATTTGCCCTGTGCAGAATCCACCAAACCTCGCCCGTCAAAGGCTCCTCCAATTTCAAAGGCATGACAACTGTCCAATAGGAAGGTGTGTCTAAAATCCCCCAAAACAAAAACATCCCCAAAGCGACAACAACAAAGTGTCTGTGCACACATGGATTATTTACTCGACATCCAGCAGCCCTGCTGCTTGCCATTTTTTATTCACTGGACAGTTTTAGTGTTAGATTTTTTTTTCTTTCTGTATTGCGTACATTTTGCCAGGGAAGAATCCTGTGCATTAAAAGGAGGGCTATGTCCTCCTAATAAATAAATACACCTGAATGCCACTCCAAAGCACAAGCAGCTGGTCCATTTCTGGTTATTGTGATCCCAGACTTTATTCCAATAAAATGTCAATGAAAGTAACATGCTGTTTCCATTCAGCAAAGTTATCTCTCTCCCCCTTCCCCCCCCCCGTTCCCATGATGGCCACAAGCCCTTCTGTCCATTTTTAAATGTGTAATGGCTCCTTTTGCTACAATTTGTTGGGTCTGGAATTTTCCTCTCATGGACAGTTGCAGAGGACATAGTTGTGTACATATTCATTTATAACAACTTTGAACACATAAAGTTGAACTATGCTGAATCAGCACTGGTTCATCAAAATCATTATTGTCTACTCTGGCTGGCAGAAGACCTCCAGTACCTCAGGTAAATATTTTTCATGTCATCTACTATTAGATCTTTTTAACTGAAAATTTAACCTGGGACCTTCTGCATAGATACCTGATACCACTAAGCCATGACCACTCCATTTTATAAATAAAGTTCTTAGGTCTTCAACAGGTACCCAATATCATTGTCTGATGTTCCTTCATGTTTAATTCCTAAACCCACTGAAGATGAAAGATAGAGAACAGTAGAAGAGCATAAACTCTCTTCCCAGTGGGTTCATTTACTCTTTTTTCCCCAAAGATGCTGATACTATTACTAATGATATTTGCTTGCCAAATCCGTGCTCATTATGTAAATAACAAATTCTCGTCTCCAGGCCATTAATGCAACACTCTCCCTTTATTATAAGCACACTTTTTACTGGGAAATTACAAAGTTAAAGACTGGAGGAGGGGGGAGAATAAGCAGTTTATGAACACAGATTTGACTGACAGGGTGAAAGTCCCCTTTGAATATCAAATGTCTCTCTAATTTTCCCTCAGTAGAGAAGTCAAGACACAATATATATAGCTCAAGTGTTTTTTTAGGCCTCTTCGAAAGCACAGAAGACTGACATACCCTGGGGTCTTCCACAAGTTCATGCAGGCAATATCAGATTGTATCTGGTTTCTAACAGATTCTTCAGTGTGCTGTAACTTCTTAGAGATTTTCTTTTTTTAAATCAGAGAGTATACATTTTAATGGTAGAAAAGAGCAAGAGTCCCAGTAGCACCTTAAAAACTAACAAAATTTCTGGCAGGGTGTGAGCTTTTATGAGTCTATCTAAGTTGAGAACAGTGAGTCTAGACACCCAATGGCAACAGCATGCAAATCTCAATAGCACATAAATTACAATAGCAGGTGAGATTGGATTAGGTGTGATATGCAGAGGGGTAGTAAACATGGAGAAATCAGCACTGGTAATAAGGCAAGAATCCTAGGTCTCTATTCAGTCAAGGAGAATGCTTTGTCTTGAGCTTCATTAGAAAGGTAAAGGTAATCCCCCTGTGCAAACATTACTGATCAATAAGGTGACACCACAACATTTACTAGGCAGACTTCATTTATGGGGCAGTTTGCCATTGCCTTCCCAAGTCATCAACACTTTGCCCCCAGTATACTGAATACTCATTTTACCAACCTCAGAAGAATGGAAAGCTGAGTCAGACTTGAGCCAGCTACCTGAAACTGACTTCTGTTGGGATAGAACTCAGGTCATGAGCAGAGCTTGGACTGCTGAATTGCAGCTTCCCCTTCTGCACCATGGGGGTCCTTATTAGCTTCATTATTAATTGTACTTCAGCAGTCTCTCTTCCTAGTCCCCCTCTGAAATTCATTTGTAAGAACTACTACTCTCAAGTAAATAACTGAATGTCATGGAAAGATCTGTTCTACAATATCCAAGAAAAGATAGGATCAACACACTGGAGAACTATACAGAAGAGACAAAATGATGACAGATTCCTTCTAAGAAAATCTTCTGAATAAATTGTAGTTTTAGAAAGTGAAGTGAAAGCCACACTGAGATCAACTGGGAGAAACAAATCACCAGGAGTGGATGAGTTAGCAGAGCAATTTCAAGCCACAGAAACCATCAAAATCTTAACAAGAATATGCCAACCATTTTCTTCGTCTTTATAAGTATGACAGTGTATGCTTGTGGGAGTGGTAAAAGAAAAACAAACATAAAATGTTGATCTCTAGTGATTCTGCTGACTCTATGTGAAGTTTGGCTCATATCCCTCAATTCGAGAAGTGATTGAACAACAGAATTCTGCTTCAACAACAGAAGAGGCTGAGTGGGTACAAAAGGAGAGCGGAGTGATTTCACCCTCCCTGTAACCACCATCCTAGGGGCCTTTTTGCCCATACAGCTCCCCAGTCCCCAGATTCACTTTTGTTGGGAGTGGAATTAGGGAAAGCACACACACAAAAATGCCTCCCACACCATCATTCCTAGATGCTGCATAGGATTTGGGTCATCATAAGAAATCTGATCCAGCCAGGTTCCATCCTCCTCCACTTATTAATGCAAATTTGCTGGTGATTTCTTGTTCCCTTCTGCTCATTTCCTCGGTTCTAATTATGAACCTGAAGAAACATCAAAATATTTGTAGAGTAAAAATACATCTACTTCTTTAAGCTACTACATGCTTAACTTTTGCATAACGCTTCAAGTACAAAAATGTTATGCAAATAGTTATTAAATAGAGTCTGTTGGAAGTGGTGTTAATTACCACTGTATTTTTAAAAAGTTAGTCCCATTCAAAACAATTTTGCCATAAAGAACTCTGTGGGTATGATGTGAACGAGCATTTACTTAGTTCTCAGTTGAGCTGGATGTGACCCAAGATCTACCTTTTTATTATTCATTCATCTCAGTCCACTTGTAAGGCAGAGACACCTATGATGATCAAAGATCACTTTTGCCAACATTAGCCCTGTCAACATTAGCTATCAAATCAGTTGGGGGTCAGTGTAACTCAGTGCAATTGTACCTTCGGCTTATTCAGTGAACTACATGGCAGATATGATGAACAGAAAATTGTTACAACGCACCACTCTTTGTGAGTATCAGCATGACTTTCAGCCATGACAATAGATCATAAATTCAGCCGCCAAAGCCTAGGGACCAACTTACCGTCAGATCATTCCGGATAGCAAAATTTTCTGGTTTGATGTCACAGAGATGAAGCCGATGAGAAAAGTCATTATCAAAGTGATTTACCATATCCAGGAAACTGATTGCAATTTCGGTGATGGCCTTCGCTTGACTTTTAATCTCAGAAAAGGAGGCACCAACAGCATCTTTTACAGAAAACAATGTGTTGTGCCAAGCATGCCCGGCCGTCAGATACTCCACAGCATAGAAGTGACCGCAAGAGCCAATTACCCTCAAGACGTGTTTACTGAAGTCTTGCAAGACACTAAAATAAATATATTCTTCTTGTTGGAGTAAAGACCACATGCTGGCCAACTGTGCTTTCCAGTGAGGGCCTCTCCTCCTAGTCCACAAGGGTCCTGTAGTATTACTAGGTAGTTCCAAGCCCAGAGCATTTTTAATCTCCAAAGCCACCATAAGAAGCAAATCTGATTCTGGAATACCATGTGATTCCATTTCCTCCAGAAAACCAAGGTGCTGATAGCTGGAGAAGATTTCCTTTTTGGATTTCAGGATCACTGGGCGACCTCTCCAGTCAGCCTCGATGACCTTTTTACCTTGGTCATAATAAAGGCAGCGCTTGTATATCAGTTTCTGGGCCACGCATAAGTCTTCACAAAGGTCACCGGTCAAAGCTCCTTTCCTATAATCCAGGCACTAGAAATACAGAAACAGAAATGAACAACTGATAGCAGAAAGTCATCATACTAAATCACAAAGGAAAGATGAAAAGGAGACCGTCCGGAAGCCTAATTCTTTGGAAACAAAGTATTCCACTTTCACGTGGCACATAGCAAAGAACATCTCTGGAGAATGCACAGTCATCATTTACTGTTTGATTTCCTACAGAACTGCCAGGGCCAAGGAAATTTTGGCTAACTAGTTCAGGCCCAGTGCTTTTTAAGATGGAGGGCTCACAAACTGTTCACAAAGGCTCAAGAAATTATGTGCTGGTGTTTCAGCTCTGCATCTGTAAGATTTCAGATTCAACCCTACTGTTATTTATTTAAATATGCCGACCCCCTTGTCCTACAAAGGTGGGTAAGCTGGGCACATGCTCTTTAATATGTTTTGTGATTTCCTCTGCTACTGCACAGCAATGTAAATTCTCCAAAGGTCCAACATGTGGTGGCTCATTGACCTCGTACTTCTGCTTAGCATCCAAGCAATCAATGATCTAGATCACCATGCTAAGAGCAAGTGCAAGCCTACAGGGTTTTTTTAAAACCATCTCTTTGCAATATTTGAAAATAGCTAGCAAAAAAAAAACATACTTTCAGTGAGGCATATACCATATAAGCAGTGGGAAGGCATTTGAAATAACATGGTTACACCTTAAAGAGTAAAGCAATGCCTTATTATTATTATTATTATTATTATTATTATTATTATTATTATTATTATTATTATTATATTATTATTATTATTAATATTTATTAGATTTAATATACCGTCCTATCCCTTAAGGTAATGGGAAATGCTATGTAAGATCAATTAAAATGCATGGGAAATTCATCACCACATAGACACCAGGGGCAAAAGCCTGTTAATTTAACCAAGCCCAATTCATAGCAGAAAGTTTCCAAGACACATAGTCAAATGTGGATTAAAGACTAAGATTTAGCACAGGGGTCTGCAACATGTGGCTCTCCAGATGTTCATGGAGTACAAATCGTCCATGCTGGCAGGGGCTGATGGGACTACAATTGGCCATGCTGGCAGGGGCTGATGGGAATTGTAGTCCATAAACATCTGTAGAGGCACAGGTTGCAGACCCCTGATTTAGCAGAATGATGCCAAGCTGTAAATGTGAAAGGTTTAAAAAGTTATTTTAAAAACAGTTCACGAAAAATCTGACT
Source organism: Sphaerodactylus townsendi (assembly GCF_021028975.2). Taxonomy (NCBI): domain Eukaryota; kingdom Metazoa; phylum Chordata; class Lepidosauria; order Squamata; family Sphaerodactylidae; genus Sphaerodactylus; species Sphaerodactylus townsendi. The sequence continues at coordinate 33,448,707 of NC_059433.1, read as the reverse complement.
TCCCATGACATCCAAGTATCTTCATACAGCTTGGGCGTTTACAATTCATCTCAAACACATGAAATAAATAAAAGGATTTCCCCCGTCGGTCTCCTCTTCCACCCATAATTGCTTCCATCCCTACATTCCTAGCAGAGCAGGTAATCTGCATAACTATGAGTCCATTCAGACATTCCAGAAGTACAGCTGTAATGTCTGTTCTGGGTCGATCTCTGGGGTAGCTGTGGGTTAGCGTGGAAGGTCTTTGCTGATATGGAAAACTAAACAGCCAAAAGGTGGCTTGATACCAATTTCTGTCTCGTCTCTCTCCCTTCCAGTATTAGAATATTCATTTATGCTGGCCAACTATTACATTGATTCAGCCCTTGAGAGAAATGTTGGTCCCTAGGAAACAAAAGCATCATGGACTTCCTCCAACCAGCTTTTATTACTTTGACTGAGGATACTGAATGGCAAGAAATTCAGACAAGAACCTTTAGTCATGTAAAAATGCCCACCTACAGGTAGGTTATTACTTTACATGGGATTTTCTGTCTCAAGTACTAAATTGTCTTAGAAGACTGTATGCCAAATTACAACCCTCAGAATTCACACACATCATGTATGGACCCACTAACTCATGCATTTGTAACTTCATGCTTAAATTACTATAATGTGCTCTGAAATTACTATAATGTTACCCTTAAAGACAATGTAGTAACTGCAGCTTGTCCAGAATATAGAAACTCAATTAGTCAGGGTGTAGCAGATGGAAGACTATCTCACCTATTTTAAAACAGCTTCGCTGGTTGCCAGTTTGCTTCCAAGTTCAATTAAAGTAGCAGATTTATGACCTTTAAAATGAACTTCATGGCCTGGGACATCTCTATCTGACAGATTGATTCTTCTATATACCCTTGTGTGCCAGCTGCAGACTTCAGGCTGACATCTGCTAGCTGCTCCCCTGCTTAGGGTGGCCTGCTGGGCACCAACAAGAGCCCATGGTTTTTCTACTATAGCTCCCACTTATGAAACAAGCTCTCCTAGAAGCACTCGGGAGCACTGTCTCTACAGGTGCCTAAGAAGTATTCCTAGGCAATTTTTTAGGGTTTTTCATGGGGTGTGGGCACTTTTTGGGGAGGGGATGGGGATTATTTGGGGCTTTACATTTTGAGCCATGGGGAAAGATTGGGCATAAATAAAGGTATTTCAGTTAATAAAGGTAAAGAAGAGGTCCAAGTGCGCCATACAGAGATCCCCAGGTTCTCTAGGTTCCAGCATCAGCCTTCCTAAGCTTGTGAAGCATTTAGGAGACAATTGCAACATGAAAGTATAGTTAGCACATTAATAATTAAAATTTGATATTCTCTTTTCAGAAACTCATATAAAAGTATATTATTGGCCACTACAACATCCTCCAGTAGTACTCAGGTCAAATGATCAGTGCAGCAGAGAAAAACTTAAGTATTTTTGTCTTGAATATCAGGCTATTGGGTTTATTAGGCAACCCTCCGTTTCGTATATTTGCAGAAAAAGATAGACAAATGCATCTTCTTCATTTCCCCCAAATCAGTCGGAATGTTTCTATATCAAAGCTAGGGAAAGCCAATCAAATATGCTTCACAAAGTAAATTGTGAATTATGGCCCCAGATTATATGAAGAACGAATGTGCATCATTTACTGCTCTCCAGAATCACAGAAGTTTCCTGAGGTGATAAAAGCCTGTGACTACAGCAAAAGAACATAAATAACATCAAGGCAAAAGCCCGCTTTAAAGGCTTTTTTACCTCTGCTTGTGCAAACCTCAGTGTAGATACGCAGAAACTGGACTTGAATAGAAACTCTAATTTTGCTTGCAGTGATTCACTAATGCAAGTAGAATGACATAACATATTTAAGTAAATTTCAGGCTCTCTGGCAAAGCAATGCAACTTCATCGTTTTGGTTACATTTGATGCTCCAGCGCTTCTATTTTATCACTCAGTGCTTTCTAGATGGAAATTCAATGGTGAACCCTGTAAGGCTCTCGAAAAACAGAATGCTACACATGAGGCAAGAGCAGCAAATCCCTTTATCTTATTTTTTTAATCCACATGTTTTAATCTGCTCAAATGATTTGAGGACTGGACTGTAAATACACTTATGTTTTGCCACCAAGGAACCAAAGAATTACTTACAGGTGACTATTTGGATTTCACACAATTTGGGGCACAATCCTAAAACTAACTCATACTGCCCCACTGCGAGGATGGAATGAACTGCCTTTGACTGCACAGGTCTGCCTTAGAAATATGGAATGTTCAGTTTTCAGCCAATGTCCTCTGGGGTGAAAAATAAATTCTGCCACTTGCCTCCTGACTTAGCACAGCTTGGGATACCCAAGTCAGCATACCCGTATCTCAGGTGACAGACCACACAGCATCTTTCCAGCTTCAAGTGGTGCACTCATGGGGGGGGGGGGGTGTCAAAGACGGGAGCTCTAAAGAATATGTTATTCTAAGTTATTCCAAATTTTCTAAGTTATTTTCTAAAGAATGTTTCACAGCAGGAATAAAACATTGTGAAAGCATTTTGCAAATGTTGTCAAACATTTTTATTCCCACTGTGTGGCATGGACCATTGCTGTATTCAGATTTGTGAGTTGGGGCATGTTCTATAATGTGATGGTGACTTTGAGATGACCTGGTGCAAAAAATCGTTCTTTGGTCGTAGTGGGGGGAGGGCAGCTGCCCATACTGGGGGGGGGGGGCAGCAAAACTCAGATTTAGCACCGGGCCCCATTTTCCCTAGCTACGCCTCTGGGAGTAGTGCCAACTGGGCGGCCGGGGGGGGAGGCAATGCCCCGGGTGGCCCCATGGCAGGGGCGTGGCTGGGCCATGGAGGGGACATTCCGGGGTGGCATAGTTCCCCCTTGCTCCGCCCCTGCATTCTGTTAATTCAAGGATCGTCTTGGTATCTCTATGTCCAAGTCTCCATAGTTCCAGACTGTACTTTTCTACACACACCTGGGGTGTGTTTGCCCGTGGTCCTGAGAGGCTTAAGTTCTTACAGAGAATTATTCTCAAATGCTTGTGCATAAAGAATATTATTTGTGAATCTGCCTTTCTCAAATGTACTGCAAAATGTTTTCTATTTAGAGCTGACAAACTTAGCATATTGCAGTTTAAAATGGTATATATGGTACATTTCTGACTATGTGCTCAATAGTCTCTTTGGGTAAATTAAACTTTAGATATCCACTTCCAGATCCTTGAATTCTCATAATCATACCATTTGCTATCTGAAATGTTCCATTCATACTTCTATCAATATTTTTAAAGAATTTTTCTGCACTTGTACTATAACTTGTGCATCCACTGTCAATTATCCATCTTCCAACCTCCACACTATTATTTCTAATTGTATGCGTCCTCTCATTTTGTGGGACAACAAATGTTTTCTCCTTTAATATTTGCTTTGGCTTCATTTTGACAAAATTAGGCATTTCTCTTTCTAGTTGCATGCTTGGAATCACTATTATGAATTAATCCATTTCTCTTTAATGGACAGTTTCTTGCAAAGTGACCAGGCCTACCACAGTTGAAGCAGCACTGTGATTGGTTCTTAAGCTTGCCATTCTCTGTGCTGTTCTGAGTTACAGCAAAATTTGATCCTTTGGATTACAATCCTTCATACTGATCTGATCTCTCAGTCATCTCACATTCTTGTCTAAGTCTTGCAATAAATTAATCAAGTGCTAAACCTTCTTTCCCCTCCAAAACTAAAACAAATGAATCAAATTTTTCATTAAGAGTCCCCATTTAAAAAGTCAGTTTTCTGTTGCTCATTAAACTCTAATCCTGTTAATTTTAATTCATCAAATACTGTCAGAAGATTGTTGATATAACTTTCACAGTATTCAGTCTTCCAACTTTAATGTTACTAATTGTTTTATCCACCAGTCCTGTGTTTTATAGCTGCTCTGGGCAAATGTGCGTTCCAGCTTCTGTAACATTCAGTTGTAGTTTCACACTCATTTACATAAATTAGGTGAGTATCATCTAGACATGCATAAATTATTTTGATAACAACTGCATCCTGCATTTTTTAAAAAATTTTCGTCTCCCTGGTCAGGTTTGGGATTTTAAATACATCCATGACATTGTTCTGCCTCTATAGTTATGATTACTCTTTCTCCCTACTGCTGATAACGATGTGCAGATACCATAGGAATTCACTGCATAATTCCTTTGTCCTCCACTAAAAACATTATAGTAGCCCAAGGAAAACTGCGTCAAGTGTGTAACAGACTTCCTTCTGTGATACACCTCTGAAGATGCCAGCCACAGATGAAGATGAAATGTTAGGAACAAGATTTACCAGACCACAGCCACACAGCCTGGAAAACCCACCACAACCAGTTCTTCAAGTACATCAAAAGTAGGAAGCCAGCTAGGGAAGCGGTAGGCCCGTTAGATGACGAAGGAACAAAAGGCGTGCTAAAGGATGACAGGGAGATTGCAGAGAAACTGAATGAATTCTTTGCATCTGTCTTCACCCAAGAGGAAGTGAGGAAAATTCTTGCACCTGAACCAAGCTTCTTAGGAGGCAAATCTGAGAAACTAGCAAAGATAGTGGTAGACAAGGAAGAAGTTCTGGCAGCCATTGATAAACTAAATGCTACCAAATCCCCTGGCCCAGATTGCATTCACCCAAGTGTTCTTAAGGAGCTCAAGCATGAAATGGCTGATCTTTTCACTTTAATGTGCAACTTATCCCTGAAATCAGCCTCCATCCCTGAAGACTGGAAGATGGCCAATGTCACACCAATCTTTAAGAAAGGATCTAGGGGGGACCCAGGAAATTACAGGCCAGTCAGTTTGACATCTGTTCCTGGTAAATTAGAATCTATCATTAAAGATAGAATTATAAAACATGTAGAAAAGCAAGACCTGCTGAGGAAGAGTCAGAATGGCTTTTGCAGAGGCAAGTCCTGCCTTACAAACTTACTAGAGTTCTTTGAGGGTGTAAACAGGCATGTGGATAAGGGGGAACTAGTGGACATTGTCTACTTGGATTTCCAAAAGGCTTTTGACAAAGTTCCCCCAAAAAGACTATTGAGAAAACTCAGCAATCAAGGAATAAGAGGGGAAGTCCTCCTATGGACTCAAAAATGGTTGAAAAACAAGAAGCAAAGAGTGGGTGTAAATGGGAAGTTCTCACAATGGAGAGATGTAGGGAGCGGTGTCCCCCAAGGATCTGTTTTGGGACCAGTGCTCTTTAACCTATTCATAAATGACCTGGAAGTAGGGGTGGGTAGCATGGTGGCCAAGTTTTCAGATGATACCAAATTATGTAGTGTGGTGAGAACCACAAAAAATTGCAAAGAGCTCCAAGCGAACCTTTATAAATTAGGTGAGTGGGCTAAGAAATGGCAAATGCAGTTTAATGTAAAAATGTAAAGTGATGCACACAGGGGCAAAAAATCCAAACTTCACATACACACTACAGGGGTCATAGGAAAGGGATTTGGGCATCTTAGTTGATAGTTCCATGGGAATGTCAACTCAATGCATGGCAGCTGTGAATATGCTGGGGATAATTAGGAAAGGAATTGATAATAAAACTGCAAAGATTGTCATGCCCTTATATAAAGCAGTGATGCGACCACACTTGGAGTACTGTGTTCAGTTCTGGTCACCACATCTCAAAAAGGATATCGAAGAGATAGAAAAAGTGCAGAGAAGGGCAACAAGGATGATTGAGGGACTCGATCACCTTCCTTATGAGGAGAGGCTGCAGCATTTTGGACTCTTCAGTTTGGAGAGAAGACATCTGAGGGGGGATATGATTGAAGTGTATAAAATTATGCATGGGGTAGAAAATGGTTGACAGAGATAAATTTTTCTCTTTCTCACAATACTAGAACCAGGGGGCATACATTGAAATTGCTCGGGGGAAGAATTAGGACTAATAGAAGGAAACATTTATTCACGAAACGTGTGATTGGTGTTTGGAATATGCTGCCACAGAAGGTGGTGTTGGCCACTGACCTGGATAGCTTTAAAAGGGGCTTGGACAGATTTATAGAGAAGTCTATCTATGGCTACCAATCTTGATCCTCCTTGATCTGAGACTGCAAATGCCTTAGCAGACCAGGTGCTCGGGAGCAGCAGCAGCAGAAGGCCATTGCTTTCACATCCTGCATGTGAGCTCCCAAAGGCATCTTGTGGGCCACTGCAAGTAGCATAGTGCTGTACTAGATGGGCTCTGGTCTGATCCATCAGGCTCTCAGTTCTGGCTTGGTGTTTGGGCTGTGGGGAGGGTGGGAGGAATGGGGAGGCTGTTGTCAGGCCCAGCAGGAGATTGGAGTCTTGCTACTGCTGTCCCAGTGCCAAGCATGGTGTTTGGGCTGGGGGAAGGGGGGAATGGGGAGGCTGCTGCCAAGTTGTTGGGCATGCCACTCTGTGATGGTTGGTGTTGGTTGGGTTGCTATGGGCTCCTGAACAGTTGCTATGCTCTCAGCTCTTCAGTTTTGGACCTTTGGTGTGCATTCTTCCCCTCGGCTAAGAGGACATTGACTAGATATGATGGGGCTGCATTTAGGATTAGTCAACATGCCACTGTCCTATGCTTAGGATTGAACCACCACTCATTTCCTGGATAACAATACTGAACTGGCTTAACAACCCTGTGAATAGGACAGTAAATAACTTTTCTGTTTCTGGAATCCAAGCTAGGACACAGGCCAAAGGGAGAAAGGCAAATGTTGTTCCCAAAGCTATGTCAGACACCTCTGTATTATTTTGGCACTCTGGCAAGCTCTGGAGGAAATGGAAAATATTCAGTATCTCAGAGGTATCCAAGCTTCACAGCTGCCTGTCAGAGAAAAAAAAAGTTCTGTTTGCTTGCTATTTCCAAGAAGTTGGCAAGAATGCTGCAGGCGCACAATTTGTCTTCGTTTATTATGCAGAACACAGGAAAATTTATGGTCATCAATAGCTCGCTACCATAATAGATTATTTAATTTCCATTAAGGTTTCTTTTCCACTGAACAAGAGACATTTAATAATAAAACAACGTGGCTTCTTACTTAATCCTTTCAGTGCCATCTGCCAACTGTTAAATGGTTCCTTTCTGTGATTTTTTTTTTAAAACTGGAACCAACACAAAACACACATAATATATAGAAACTGGGTCTGAAAATTTGCACCGATCACAGGAAAAACCAGTCCAGCTGAATTTGTTTGTAGTGGAGAAGTGCAAAGCAGACATACCAGCTTAGTCATCATGCCAGAGACTGGAAGCCTGGACAGAGGTTGCGAAGATGTGCCAGCAAATAAGAGACACTAAGGCTCTTTCCGCACGGGCGGAATAGAGCGCACCAGGGACGGCAAAAACGCCGTCCCTGGGGAGGCATTCGCATAGCAGGAGCTGCTGAAAGGCAGCAGTGCCGTGCTCGCAGCGCCAAGCAGCACGGAAATGCCCCTTTTGAACCTCGCTCCACGAGAAAGGCTTTTCAAAAGGGTCGCCTTCCCCAGCTGGCTTACCTGCTCCTGCTGGCTCCCATCGCGTTGCGGAGGCCAGGGGACACGCCTCCCTGGCCTCCATCTCCAGTGCCGTTGCTCTGGCCAGGGGGGGCCTGTCCCCTGGCCTCCGCAACACGATGGGAGCCAGCAGGAGAAGGTAAGCCGATTGGGGAAGGTGCAGCCTGTGCGAAGGCTTCCCCTGCACCCCTACCGGGACCGTCTGTGTGAATGGTCCCCGGGGGGGGGGGGGCATCAGCATAATTTATGCCAATACACCCCCACTCAGTGCCCGTGTGGAAAGGGCCTAAGAAATGGCAAATCCCAATGGGTGAGTGCTTTTTGCCATGCTAGCCTGGTACATTTCAATCAGTCCCAAACTATGCCATACAGGTAGATCTTCAGCAAAGACTACTGTGGATTCCACATGGGCCAAAAACAACGGTGTGAAAATGGTGTGAAAACAGTGTTAAAGGGTTTTAAATGGTGTAAAAGGGTTTACACCATTTTCACACCGTTTTCACACCACTATTTTTGGCCCATGCGGAATCCGCCTGAGATACTACAGTTGTTCCTCCCACATTGCTGGGGTTAGGGGCATAGTGTCCCCCACAATGTGGAAACCTGTGAGCAGCAGGTTTGTTGGGTAGTCTGGGTGCTGAAGCAGCTATCTGGCTTCTCTGGGCACCTTGTATTCATCTGCTCTGGAGATGGCCAGCAGCAGCATTGGTGGTGGCAGCCCCTTGATAGTGATGGACATCACCATGGTCAGGGGCTTTTCATGAGGGGCTTTTCAATGGCAGCCCCCCTTGTGGTACTGGAGTCCGTTTCGGGGAATGCTCATGTTGGGGGTGGGGTCTGGTGCCATCCCGTGGTCACCATGGTCAGTCAAAATGATGTGGAAAGTCGCAATGTGGGAGGGACAACTGTATAAAGTATGGGAAATGCTGCCATTTATACTATATAGTTCTCCCTTTCTACCATATTAGCCTCCAAGGCAGCTTACAATTCAATTCAAATCAATACACAACACGTGATACAAATTATCCATAAAGATAGTTTCAGAGGGTAGTGGTCTTGATCTGCAGTAGAACAGTTGTACTCGAGTCCAGTGGCACCATGGAGACCAAGATTTTCAGGGTATAAGCTTTCAAGAGCCATAAAGCTTACTGGCACGTGCTATATCGCGATATATCACAGACAGATAAGAACAAACCTGTCTTCAGCTAGGCTAGATGAATAAATCCTCTTCTTTTTTACCCCAGTGACAAAGAGCAGGATATGGCATGCAGATGTTCTTAGGTGACCAGCCTAACCTCTACCCAACTGTGTTGAAAATCTGCTAGAAAATACAAAAGGGCCTTTTTTCAGCCTACATTTCAGTGTGTTTTATCAATTAAGACCACGCAGCTGAATACTCTGTCTTCTTTAATTGACAGTAACTGCTGCCTAGAAGGTGGGAAACGCAGCCATCGTGGCAAACGCTTTTCAAGCAGCAGCCCAATTCCCTTAATCAGCAGCCTGGCTTCTCCTTTGCTTTTTTCCCACAAAACACAGCAAAACTCCATTACCATGGACCACTCATCTCCCAGGGTCTCTCTTGCCAACACATTCACAAATCTCCTATTCATGACACTGAGCACAGCAGTTCCCACTAGCCTCTACTCAAAGGGCTGGTCTTCTACAGTCCATGGGTGGGTTAAATGTTAACTCATTAGCCGTGATGTGGCTCCGCTCCAGAGGAAAAGGAATGGCATAAGCAAGACAGTTTAATGCAGTGTCATGTACTATGTTATGACTGCAGTGAAATTCAGCAATTCGGAGACTGTATCGGAGTTCGATGACTTTAAAAGATTTCCGTTACTTTCAGGCAATATTTTAATTCAAATTCCAAAGAATGTGGTAGAAATCCGTTTGACTTTTTCAGGGCATTGTGCTCTTAGTGCTTCCCTGATCTTCCTTCCCTCCCCACAAAGGAGCCAAATTGGGCACAGGTACCCCTTGAAACAAGTTTCTTTTCCAGGAATCATCCACTATGTTTCTCCTGGTGCTGAATGGAGCTAGTGTGCATAATGATAAAGATAAATAAAGAACTCTGAAGTCCGCACAGATTCCCAAGAGCTTTAATAATTCTTAACTTTGATACAGCTCGATCATTACATTCTTAAACTTTTTTTAAAAGGTCAGGAATAGTTAATATGTGCCACTGTGACATTTCCTCACACTTGTCACAGTGGAACAGAGTTTCAATGCACCCTCTGTCTAGAGGTGCAGGGATTTTTCTATTATGGAAATTTCTGATAATTCCTCACACATCGTTTGTTTCCTTTTTGCTCTGTAGACTCAAGGCGGCTTATAAACTCCTTGGCTTCTTCTCCCCACAAAAGACACCTTGTGAGGTAGGTGGGGCTGAGAGAATTGTGAGAGAACTGTGACTACCCCAAGGTCACCCAGTAGGTTTCATGTGTAGGAGCTGGAAACAAATCCAGTTCACCAGATAAAGAGTCTGCCACTCACATGGAGCGTATAATCAGATCCCGTTCTCCAGATTAGAGTTCACTGCTGGTACCATCACACCGGCTCTCTGCAAGCCCTTTGCAAAGTTCTTCAATGACCCCCCCCCCCCATAGTTAACCAATTTAATAAAATAAATAATAAATATTTTCTGTCGATTCATGTTGTTATTCAACGCAATGCCTGGAACCTCCTCCTGTGAACCCTTGCTTGCTCAAAAGTAATCTCTGCTCAATTCAACGAATATGCATAAAAGTCCTGCGCAGTTTGCGCAAAGGTGAGTCGAGTCCCGCCCCGTCCCAAAAAACTTGCTCGTTTCTCACACCTTCCTCCTAGTAAACGACCATAGGGGTCCAGGCTGCTCTGAAAAAACTAATGCGAACCAAATTTCAACTGGCTCTTTTGAGTACCCTTGCTTTATCAACAGCACAAGCGATAAGACTCCGCAGTCAAAAAAAAAAAATCTCGAACAGACGGAAGAGCACCGCGGGCGCAAAGTTGACACAGAATCCCGGGGGTCCATGAGGACCTCCAGGGCTGCATCTTTCCCAGGCACTTCACTTCGGACACGGTACCCTTTTTGTAATGGGCTCCACCTACCAGCCGGGCCAAGATCCGACGGCTCTGCTCATCCGTGCAGCGCCCCGAGAAGAAGACGCCGCCGCCACGCGCCAAGACGACGACGACGAAGACGCCCCCTGCAGCCCAGCCCAGCGCCCCCAGAAGCAGCAGCAAGGCGGCCGGGCATCGCCTGCTGAGCCGCGCCCGCAGCAGGCGCCGCATGCTCGGCATCCCCCGCATCCTGGCCCGCGTTAGTCCGTCCCGGGGCGGCGCTCCATCAGCAACGGCAGCCAGGCTAGCAGGCGCGACTTGCTCGGCTGCGCAGCTTGCATCACCCGTGCAAAAAGTCAGGGGGAAGGAGAGCGCGGCAGCCCGGGCGAGCGCGCGGCGTGCATCGCCCAGGGAAGGCGGCCGCGGGGCTCTCCGCTCCTCGCGCCGCCTGTCTGCGCGTCCATCGGGGCGCCCGGGCTTTCTTGCACGGACGGGGGCTTTGGGGAGCGGAGCGCTGCCTTTGGAAAGCAAGGCACGTCGTTCCGCCTTCTTTTGTCTGCCGCCTCCCGCGTCGGCCAGCCCTCGCCTAGGACAGTTACTAGGCAGCCCTCCTCCGCCCCCGACCCAACAAACTTTCAGAGAGGCAAAGCCAGCCGTAAGGAGAAAGAGAGAAGAAAGGGGACGCTCTTTTTCCCCCCGATGGCTGATTGACATTGTTAAAGAGACAGACCCCCCCAATGCTTGCCAAATTAAACGTTCACCAAAGGTCTGCCCTTTGCCCTTTAACACCAAAAAATGCTGCCAGCTCTAATCCATACCCAGTTTAAATAACTACAAAATATTATTGTGCGAGAACAAATTTCATTTTTCTCATTTGCTTTTCCCCCATTCTTTTTTGGTGTTCGTCCTTCAATGGCATTTAACTCTTTTCATCCTTCATGGGCATTTGACTCTTTCTTTCGCCAGAAATCAGCTACCATTTTATTAGGTTCAGATTAGCTCAACATTTCAACAACAACAGACCTTTATTAGACATACATATCAAAATAAAGCTCAACATTTCACAAATTAGCGACTCAGGTTCTTCGTAGCTCTTCAGGCTGGATGCCAAACAAAAGAAAGAGAGGGAGGGTTGCTAGAATCTGCAGACCAGAGGAAATGCTGTGCGGGCTTAATTTAATTATGCCCTTCTTGGAGAGAGAAAAGACTGACCCATGGGATTTTCAAGGCAAGAGACATTCGGTCTGAAAGAATTGTGGCTGGTCCTGGGTCACCCCGCAGACGTTATGTGAAGGAGTGGAGAATCAAACCCAGTTTCCCAGGTTACAGTCCTGCTTCTCTTAACCACTACCCCACACTGCTTCTTACTTGGAAAACACAAAAGCTAAGCACAGTTTGGATCCTTCTGGAGCACTACTCAAAATATGGGTAAAGCAGAGAGCACAAGTAAAGAACAGCATATATTAGCAAAGTTGGAGATTAATTTTATCAGAGGAGGTGCATCTTAATTATCAGCAACCTTAACAAAATATGATTGTCTACCAGTTCATTAGAAGCAAATTGTTTGGCCCTTGGCCAAGGGCGCTGTCTGTTCTGCACAGCAAATGCAGCAGCAGGAATTGAAGACATCATTGGACAACAGACATCTAACATGATTGAAACAAACCAAAGTGACAGCTTGTGGTGTTCTTAAAAGTGGCACACAGCCCTTTTAGTCTCTTTTGAGAACATTGTACGTATGGGATTTAAATTTCAAATGAAATGTGTGTGCCTATTTAGGTTTCCCATGTGAATTGCCGACTTGAAAAATGCAAACAAACAAAAAAACCTGAAGCGTAAACTACCCTAGTGAAATGTATTCTAATCTTTCTGGACTATTGTGCATGATAATATTGCAAACAGCGCAAGCATAATGGCTCACAAAAACATCATTCTTTCTACCACTGTGATATTGCAATAGTATTCAGCATACCAGCACCTGCCATGGAAATGTCAAGCAGGGAACATTCCAGGTGCATTTATGCTTACACAGAGAGCTGCATGGAAATCCAAAATTCGTTGTGCCCTTCTTTTCAAAGAGCTCCCAGGCACTCCCCCCCTCGCCAAGCATTTTACAGAACCTCATCTCCTTTGCATCAGCTGGAGGATGTTATCATATCTTCCAATCATATTCCAAAGTGCTCTTTGTGGAAGTATTAAGCAATGGTGGGCCACTGTGAGTAGCAGAGAGCTGGACTAGATGGACTCTGGTCTGATCCAGCTGGCTTGTTCTTATGTTCTTAATGAAACCTTATGAAGAGTCATACCTGTTTAAGTCAATTGACTTCAATGGGCTTAATATTTTACTGTGCTGCTTGAAAATACTATCATGTTTATGTTTACCGCATAGGGTTCTTATGGCAAGAGATGTTCAGGGGTGGATTGGCATTGCCTTCTTCTGCTTAGCAACCCTGGACTTCCAGCTGGTCTTGCTTCCAGGTACTAACCTGAGCCAGTTGCTGCTTAGTTTCCAGATCTGATGCAATCAGGCTAGCTTGGACCATCTAGGTCAAGGCAGAATTGTATTGTGTGTGTGACTTTTGTCATTTCATTGATCACAAGTGTTAACCATTTACCTTGTCATTTCCTATTCAAGTATTACAAGAAGGGAGAAAAAATGCTAAATTAGAAAGGTGGTGGCTTGCTCCTGCCATTCTAGGTGATCCCCCTAATTTGTGTGATGGGCAGCCCCTAATCCAAAAGGATGGGCACCCAGATGTGGCACCTCATAGGCTTTCTGGCCGTATGGCTACTAACACACAAAAAAGCCTCCCAGTTGCTAGAAAACCCTCATTGGGATTGATGGACTCGTGTCCCCTTTTTATTTATTTTTATTTATTTATTCAGCTTTTATCCTGCCCTATTCCCGCAGGGCATAACTCCAAAGCCCCTGCCACCAGTGCAGATGGGGCAACAGCCAGGTAGAACCAACTAACATTGGATCTCCCTCCCTCCTCCCCCTCCTCTCCCTCCCTCCCCCCAGCCATGCCCCCGGCCATGCCTGCTGCCACAGCGGGGCTCAGGAATGTTGGTGCAGTGTTTAGCGCTACATCCCACCTCTGCAGCTGCCCACTGGCAGATCTGTCCCTCCACTGGGGCAACTGCACCAGGTATTGGCCCCCCTCCCCCACCTTTGGATGGGGCCAATACCTGCTTTTCTAATTTGCTCCTTAGATACATAGTCTTCTGTGTGGAATATTTTGCCATCTATTTGTGTTGTGCTAATTATGTACAGATATTTTCTCACTTAAACAGCAGGTCCGGAAATTACAGCAAAATAATAATTTCCTGAGCGGAACATGATAAGCAGCATACCAACATACTACAAAGAGACAAAGGATTTTTTTCCATTAACATTTTTTTTCCCTTCTCCAAATGGTGATGGATTTCCTTTGCTGTAGGGATGGTAAGAGGCTGGAAGGAGCATTATGCTTGCAAACTCTATATATTCTAGACAAAGATCCCCTGAGGGAGGCTGCAGGGTGCCAGACTCTTAAAGGTGTTTGAAAGGCATGAGATGACAAAAAGTCTGGAAGATTAAAAATCCTGACCCCGATGATGCATAATACCTAGAGCTTTCTTTAGAATGGCAGGAGGAATGGAAATGAGAGGTAGGAAACAAAAGCTGTGCTATTCCATTCTGAGAAGCCCTGAGGCTGAAACATTATTACAAACCACCTCCTCCCCCATGATAAGATCTTTGCTAACCTCTTCCCGCTTTTTCCTTCTCTGTTCCCATTTGCACTCTGCACTAAAGCCAGCCACCCTAATAATAGCATTTTAAGTGATCACATTAAGTGCAAGGCACCTAATTTGATATTGATGGGGTTGGTGAGTGATGTATATCGACAATGAACTATGGGCCTGGGGCTATCAACTGGCATTTTGAAGTTTCCAGCTCTGACTGTAACACAGCCAAAAAGATATTTCCAAACTCTTCTAAAACAATTTAACAGCTCCATCAGCCTTTGTCCTTTCCCCTGTCTTTATTTTGTTAAAATAGATTTGTCAGCCCCATTCAACTTTCAGGTCAAAAGCAGCAGAAAGTCTTCAAACAATGCCTGCTATTCAGCATTCATATGTGAACCCACGACCCACATTGTAGAAGGCACAAACAAAGCAAGTCAAGTTATACACTGCAGAGAAATAAGGGTAGGCCTTTCCCACCGTAATACCAAATCCTGAAGCCCAAGAAATGGTGTCATCTAGCAACTTAACAGTGACTTCAGCAACTTGTTTACATACAAACAGTTAACCCTTTTATAACTGAATTGTGACAGACACATGCAAAATCCCAACAATTACCCAATATCCTTTGTCTACCTGTGCCAGTCCCAGACAAGCTAGATAAAGCATGTGTGCCTCAATTTCTCAGCTGAAATTGAACCCCGCCTCCCTTGAGTACTACCTGTTAATACAATGTTGTTTAATGACCCTCTGGAGATCAAAATTTGACCCTAGAGCTACCCCAGAATCCCTTACTTACTAATGAGATTTGCCAGTGCATATTCTGCTGCATCCAACACATCATTATTTTTCCTATTACTTGTGTTGTCTTCAGTCCTAGTCACATCTGCTAAGTACAGATGTCCTGTGGTTACCTATGAAAACTGATACAAATCAGACTAGATTGAAAACTGAACTAGATTTACTATTAGGGATCAGTTAGTAGTTACAGGGCAGGCAACAAGTTGTAGGCCAAAGTTTCACAGCTAGGTGTGGTATAGTGACTAAAGTGTTGGATAGATATCTGGGTAACATCTACCATGAAAGCTGTCTGGGTGATCTTTGGGACAATCCACAGGGTTGTCATATAGATAAAATTGAGGAAAGGATAATTATGTATGGTGCTTTGGATTTCCATAGGGAAAAAGGTGAGATACTAATAAATATTCTTTATGTTTGTTTTGGATATGAAATGTTGGTGAATAAGACTCTTGCTTTCTGTTTGAGATCTTTGGCTGTCTCTTAATTTGCACTTATTTTGTTCCAGTGGTGGGATCCAAAAATTTTAGTAACAATTTCCCATGGTGGTGGGATTCAAACTGTAACATAGCGCCAATGGGGCTGGGCGGGGCATTCCGGGGGCGTGGTGGGGCACAACGGGGCGTGGCTGGGCATTCCGGGGTGGGGTATTCCTAGGCGGGGCTGTGGCAAGGATGTAGCCGCTGTGCCTGTCCTTGGGCGGGAAACGAATGCACGCAGGCGCAGGCTGCCACACACGGCGGTGCACCTCCTGCTAGATTGCTTCAAGTTCTGCGCACTACTGCTGAGAGGAGGGGTGTAACTAAGGCAAAAATCACGTGGCAAAATCACCAATTAGTAACCCCCTCTGGGCACACACAAATAATTAGTAACCTACTCTCAGGAACCTGTGAGAACCTGCTGGATCCCACCTCTGTTTTGTTCTCATATTCCTCTCTAGCCAGTGATCCTGCTTATGGATACCTGATTATGACCTTGCCTGCATGCACAGCTTACCACAGATTTTCCCAGTGGTTGTATCTTGGAAATGTTTTCTGCTAAATCATTCTGCACACCTCTATCACTCCTGTTGCTTTTGTCCTTGTCTCTTCGGTTGCATTTACTGCACATACTACTGCTGAAAACATCCTAATGTAGGGATGTCATCCATGATAGAAGAACAACTTTCCCCCTTTTTTTCTTTTCTGCAGGCATTCTAGCATTACTGTGCTATTACACTGAAGCAGCAATTCAAAAAAAGTCTCAACTTCTGTTTCTACTACAGAAAGCTACCCACACAAAATGAAAGCCCCCCCCCCCCCCCCAAAAACCTACTGGAGCAGGTTTCATTACCTAAAGGAACAGAAACACAATGCCCACCAAATCCCTGCAAAACACATTTTTTTCCAGCCAAATTCGAACAGCGGTAATGCATGATTGTTACTGCGGGAGTCTCTGGTCAATTTTCTCCTGCAAAAGCAACTTCCCTTGCCAATTTCACACACTTCTATAATCTGTTCCACTGAAAGATGATAGCAGATTTTATATTCCACCACAAAAGAAAGCATGCTGGGCCTTCTTTGTTGTAGAATGCTCTGCTTGAATCCAAGTGCCTAGTGCCTAGCTCTGCTCCCCCGCCCATTTGAAAGTCTGAAAATAAAAATACATTCTGGTATAAATGCTCTTGTATCAAAGGACCATGTTCAATAATGCACAGAGCCCTTAGGGGATGGGGCAGTTTATAAATCCAATAATAAATAAATAAATAAAATAATGGTTTTGACAAAGACAAAGTTCTCACATTTGTTCGGGATGATATGCGGAAGCATACAACTTTCTCAACCGCATATTTCTCATGCAACTTTTTCAAACTATCATCTTTCGGAGGAACAGAGTATAACTGCAGACAGTGCATCTTTGTGTTAAGGTTATATTGCTAATTCAAGATGAAATAGGCCAAGCTGATATAATTGACTTAGCTTGTATCTGTGCTTTAACATTAAGTTGCTAATGCAATGTGACAAAGAGAAAAAATAATAAATTCCTTTTGAAAAATGGGAGATGAGGAGGACAAGAAATGGCTGAAGGGGAGGTTGAACAACTACACAGAGCTGTGGATAAGAGCCAGGTATTTGATGGGGTGGAAGAATAAAGACCCTTTTAACCTGATTGCACAATGAAGGGAATCTGGATCAAAAATGGATCAAAGAAAACATTCTGTTAAAAGTGCTTGAGAAAACAACAGAGGAAAAATGAAGGGAAAACATTTCCAGAACCAAATGGAGTAAGACACCTGCAGAATTAAAAGGGGGGAAAGTGGCATTTGGCAGCAAAATACACTGTAAACAACTTGTGTGGGTAAAGGCCTTTATATCCTATCTTTTGGTCAGCTGCTTCACTCACTCTTGGGCCCCTTCCGCACATGCAAAATAATGCGTTTTCAAACCACTTTCACAACTGTTTGCAAGTGGATTTTGCCATTCCGCACAGCTTCAAAGAGCACTGAAAGCAGTTTGAAAGTGCATTATTCTGCATGTGCGGAATGAGCCTTGGTTCTGATCTCAGTCGTATATTGCGACTGCTCTTTAGGTAGCTTGGACTCCACCATGAGGACATTTGAGAATTCTTTAACCTCCCAAGCCCCAGAATCAATTCACATTCATCATAGCCAACACATCTGCTGTATGTAACACTGATGTATGAAGTGGTGAGCACTGGAAACTGATGTATTTGTAAACAGATGGGAACAAATGATGGTTTCAGTTCCCTGGTGCTTGTTCACACGTATACATTCTAGTGACAGACACTAGTACCGTGTTTCCCCGAATATAAGACAGTGTCTTATATTAATTTTTGCTCCCAAAGATGTGCTATGTCTTATTTTCAGGGGATGTCTTATTTTTCCTGTGTTCTGTTCATCGGGCATGCTTCCAAACAAAAACTTTGCTATGTCTTACTTTCGGGGGATGCCTTATATTTCGCACTTCAGCAAAACCTCTACTATGTCTTATTTTTGGGGGATGTCTTATATTAGGGGAAACAGGGTATATGTGAAGGAATTACACTTACAAAATAAACTGTGACTTTGGGTCTTAAATACCCCAAGACCAGCTTTGGGGGGCCTTGCCAATGCAACATTATGATGAGAAATGCATTTCTTAGGAGTTTGTAATGCTGGCATGCCTGGACTTCTAATGTTCATGTAATGCTGTAATTTGTAATGGCAGGCGGTAGTGACAAATGTCACATCCAAATTATGCTTTCCATAAAATTTGAAGAAACTTAGATTTTTCTTGTTAGCTCCCTGTTCTGAACTTGGAATAGTACGTATCACAAGACTCAGGAACGGCAGTTTTCTTCAGCTCTTCACAAATTGTATTCACGCAAGTAAAAAACTTCCTTCCAACATTGTTGAACATTCTCTTTGAAATGCTGCGTGTACTGTCTGTGTGATGCATTGTGCAGGATGCTTTGGAGGGGAACGATACTTTGTGCTGATTTTTACTGAGATTGAAGTGTGACAGCGGTTAAATAAAAGAAGTCTAAATCAAAGCAGACAATGCAGAACAGAATAAAAAGAAGCCCAGAATGAATGTGTCCTTAGGCAGTGAAGCTGCTGCAAAGCTAATAGTCATGTGCTTGGCCACACCTCCTTTCAGTGTTTAAATCTTGCAAAGGCACTAGACAGTTCGGCTGATCCCAAATTGTGGGTTGGCTGGTGCATTGAAAACAAGGATGGAAATGCAGTACACAGTTGCTTGGAAACCTGGCTCAAAGCGTATTTATTTATTTTACTAAACTTATTATCACGCTCTTTCCCAGCCGAAAGCCAGGCTTGGGGGAGCTAACACATACAATTAAGCAAACAAACACTCAATGTTAAATTCAAATTCAGCAATCATAAACAATAATAAACATTGCTCATCAATTTATGTCACTGAAGGTGACTGACAAATTTAAATTGTTGCCAGGGTACCCACAAAGGGCTTTAAAAAGTATTCTGATCCCCACCCCATTGCAACCATATCTAGTTCAAGCTTGGATTTAAATGCTAATTCTAGTTGGTGTCGAAAAAAAAGAATAACCATTTAAGGAAACTGCCCTGCACATTAGTCTCTGTGAAGTGAATGCGGGGACAAGGTTAATCTGGCAAAACATCTCTTCCTGGGAAGTCACTGGGAACTGAATTGGGGGGTTTAATCTGGAAAAATCTCTCTTCCGGAATCACTTCTGTTGACACTAAAACAATAGTCCAAATGATAGCGGAGCCAGAAGTAAATTCGTTCCACTTCTGGACTTTTGTTTGACTAAGGATTAAACTATGTTTTATTTTTGTGTTAGTTAGGTAGAAGCCAAATGTATTAGATAGGAAAATAGGATTTGTAATTTTCTCTGTATCTGTGACTGTATGGAACCCCCTTGGCTCAAGGCAGGAGTCCACCTCGGCCCCACCTGAGCTTGTCCTTTCACGTGTAAAGGTCCCTGATGGGCGCACACAAAAGAGGACCTTGGAGAAAGTGCCTCACCCTGCCAAATCCCGTCAGCAGGCAGATAAGGGGCCATCATCATCAAGCCCCATTTCCTGACCCTGAACACCTGAAGGACCCTTTTTGATTTTCCCGCCAGGGCATACGTCATCTCCTCACCCTACTCTGGTGCAAAATCCAAGAAGGAGATGCCTATCGAACTCTGATTGGTTCCTGCATCTCGCAAATGCATGATTGGTTGTTTTGAATTTTGTTAATGAATGGTGGTGGGCTGTCTTGAGTCCTCCCGGGCTCCCGACGGGAGAAAATGTATTTAAGATGTTGTAAGGCTGCTAGGCAGCGCAGTGGTCTTGTGGAACGGAGGTGCTGACACTTAGGTCAGCATCTCAATAAACCTTCCTTTTTATTATACTCGTCGTGTCGGGTCTTGCTTGGGTTCCTGGGCGCTGCCGAGAGCTGGGTACCTCGGACTTTGTAAAAGTTACCAAGAGCAGCGCGGTAACACTAAGCAGGTCTACTCAGACTCATATGCAGATCTATACATTGAGGCTTAGGCCCAGATAAGTGTTATTAGTATAGGACTCTAAAGAGTTCCGCCATATAAAGGACATGGGCCATGAAAGTTGGCAATCACACACATCTACAGAAGGATGGGTATATTGATGAGTTTGCAGATGCACCCTTAGAACTTATTTCTTCAGGGCTTTTGGGGGGACAGGGCTGCCTTCCAGGGCCCAGCAGTCCTTCTCACACCCCTCCCTTTTATAGATGCCTGCCCACCCACAGACAGTAGAACACCCAGCAACTGGCAACCCCACTCTCAAATTTACCAGTGAACAAAGGCAACTCAGGGAAGCCACAAGAAGTTGCAGAGCTGGCAGTAAGGCTTGGCAACAGGAGCTAACCTCAGCATTTTCTCAGGGCAGGGCCAACACAGCTGAGGCCAAGCTGCAAACAGCAAGCCCCAACCTTTCCTCGGAGTAGGACGGGGCCTGCACAGTCTAGACCAGACTGCAATTATGGGGGAGGGCCAAGAGCACTGGGGGGGGGGGGCGGCAATCATAAGTTCAACAGACAGCTCACCGGCCTTTAATAAACTGGAGCCAGGAGATCCACAGAGGGAGGAACCTTTTGAGAGGGTTAAAAGGAAGGCAGATGGAAGGACACAGAGTGGCTGGTAAGATTGATGTGGAGAGGGGGGTGTAAGTGTTGAGAGCAGAAATAAAGGTCTTCTGAGTGAAGAACCCTTTGCCTTCTTTGCCTTCTGCTGTCATGCTGACTGATTGTGAGGGTCTTAGCCAGTAATGGGATTCAAATAATGTAACAACCGGTTCTGGTGGTGGGATTCAAATAATTTAACAACTGGTTGTTTACAAGCACCATTTTAACAACCGGTTCTGCTGAAGTGGTGCGAACCTGCTGAATCCCACCACTGGTCTTAGCCTACTCTACAAGGACAGTGGAAAGGGACAGCGCTCACAGGGCTGTTATCCAGAATCAACAACATTCCTTAATTCAGTTTGGTTGAGATACATGCTCAATGCTCACACGCCTTCAGATTCAGGCTGACATGGAAATCCAGGATCTAGTCACCTCTGTGTTTATCCCCAAATTGAAGATAGGTAAGTGAAGTTTACTCCCTCCACCCCCAGGATAGCTGCCTAAATGTCTCTAATATGGAAATGCAAAAGAGAACAGTCCAATCGTATACATTCCCTTTGGTGTCGTCTGTCTTGTAGTGAGTGATATATGCTATATTGCATTACAAAACTGACTGTCCCAGTAACAGATTGCTCTTTGCACAGCAACACCGGCAGTTTGGAAAGCAGATGGAGCAGATTATCTTGGAGAAGTAAGTACCGTTTCTTCCAGCATCAGGACCCCTAAAAGCTGCTCGATATGTAAGCCAGAATCAATGTGCATGGCACCACCGAACTCCTGCTGAAGAAGAAAGCAGAAGGGGGCCTTGAAACACCTCATAGGTCAAGCAGATTGTGTGGTGATGCCTCTGTCCTCTGCTATAAATCTTCCAAGGGAAGGTGATTTGGTACAGGCCAGTCTTGTCACGTCAGATCTCAGAAGTTAAGCAGGATCAATACTTGGAAGGGAGACAATCAAAGAAGGCTCTGTGAAGGAAGGCAATGGCAAACCAAGCCAGCTTCTCACTTGCCTTGAAATCCCCTGCTGGGGTCACCATATATCAGCTACAATTTGATGGCCCTTGACACGCACACGTAAATCCTCCAGATTAGGCCAGGATTTTTTTAAAAAATGGACAAAAACAAGTTCATTACTAGAGTCTCGCTGAATGCTTCTAGTAGTAGTTCACTCTCTTTCACTGCCTCATGTTGCTCCTATGGACCTGACAGATCTGACTTCTATACAAAAAGCACAAATCTTTCCCTACAACTGCATGAATCCTTGTACCTCCTTTTTTTGTGGTTCTGGTTGGGGGAGGGGGACAGTCAAGGGATTAGTGCTGATTAAAATTTGAACTATGCTTGAGTGTGGAAGTTATCTGTGCCACAAATACTCATCTGACTCCCTTTCAAACCATGATGAGAAGCATATCATGTTGTCATGTGTTGTCAGGGGCAGTCTTAGCCAATGGACAATTGGAAAGCCATCTTAGGCTCCATGCCAGGGGTGGGGTGACCACCCACAGTCCTGAGGGAAGGGAAAAGAATGAGAGCTGGCTTCTGATGCTTGGGTCTCCCCATCTGGAGCTTGGGCAGCTGACCTCTGGCATCCGTAGTGATTCCTGCCCACTTTGTGCTGGAGGGATCCAATCCTTGCTTGACCCCAGTGGGGGTGGTGCTGATGGATCTGGAATCCGGTCCTGGACTTTTACCCAGGACCTCAAAATCACTGACCCGTGTATAGTTTCTGTTTTCAGATTTGGGATAATTTTGTTTTACTTCCAGTGAGGCCTAAAGTTATCTCTGCTCAGTTCATGATAGGCTCAGTAGTTTGAAAGCAGCATTTTCTAAAAACGGTATTTTGAAACAGGATACTTTCACCACAAGTTCAGCCTCTGAGATACACTAGCCCATGAGGAGGGGGTTCACCTTTTCACATCCCATTACAGACTATCTTTTAAAATCTCCTTAGCAGTAATGGTAGGATACTAGCTACTGAAAACAGGATCCATTTCTTATTTGCACTCTGGACAAATGTATCTCATTTAGGCAGGAAGCACATGAAACTTTCAAAGCCCATCGAGAGGAAATTTTAAAAATACATTTTCACATATAAATATTTCTTTCTGATTTCTGGCAGCCAAGAGGAACATCAAAAGATGTAGAAGATGTTTGATTATATCAATCAGGTAGTGACTTTTCTTTTTGATGAGACTATCATTAAAAGCCAAATGTATCTTTCTCATTAATGCTACTAATGCAAACTAAAACTTCTGTGAGCTCTTGGAGAAGCTGTGCTGCATTCTAATGAACAGATTGTTTTCTGGAGTAACGAGGCATTGAGATGCAAATAAATACATGGGGAGAGATACATTTTTAGGGGAAAGTAGCCTATGTTGATTTATGTATTTGTCCACAATGATCTGGCTGTAATGTGCATGATGATAACCCACTCCAAAATAGTTCAGTATTTTAATGCTATAAAATTGAAGTCATTATCCAAATATTCTGCTAATCCTAACACAACCATATTAAAGTGTCTTTACTATAAAATTTGTGGTTTGTACTTTCTGTTTTCAGGTTTTAATTTGTCCTGCAACAAAAATTGTCTCAGTCAACAAAAACTAAAATGCATGTGTTAAGGTAGCTCTGTCTGTGTTGTGGTGTCTAGAAGGTAGTGCACCTTCGTAGCTCTTCAGCTAGATCAGGGGTCTGCAACCCATGGCTTCAGAGCCGCATGCGGCTCTTTCAGCCTTATACTGCGGCTCTGCGTGGCCTGGAGGTCGGAGGGTAGCGTGGGTGTCCCTCCAGCCCTCCAGAGCAGCGCTGGAAGGAAAGGTGAGTGGAGGGGCTGAACCGGAGTCTGCTCCATGCATGAGGGCACCGCTTTTCGTGTCCCCTCCACTCACCTCTCCTTCCAGCACTGCTCTGGAGAGCTGGAGGGACACGCACACACTGCCCTCTAACTCCTGGAAGTCAGAGGGTAGCATGGACATGTCCCTCCAGAACATCCCCCTCTGCCATCCCTGCAGCCGCCATCCCCCTCTGCCCCACAGAGCAGGCGGCTGCCTGCTCTGTTGGGCAGAGGGGGTTTCCCTGCCCGGCGCCTCCGCCTCCCAGCGCTGGAAGGAACGGTGAGTGGAGGGGCCAAACCAGAGGCAGCTCCATGTGGAACCACCTCTCCGGCTCCATAGATCTTCAGGGCCGTGGAAAATGGGGCCAAATGGCTCTTTGGGTGGTAAAGGTTGCTGACCCCTGAGCTAGATGATAGAAGTATTGATTAAGATCCCAGCTCTGTTGCAGTTTTTCCTATTCCATTTTTTCTCTACTCTAGTTGTATTTTTTCCTGTCCCACTTGAGACCTCCACAGATTTGGAAGGAGCCAAGTGTATTCATTAATAAGCCCTCATCCAATTGATGTGCCTCTTATAAATTCGAGTGCAAGATTGACTAGACTGTTCTGTTTTTAAAATCTTGTTATGGAACATTGTGGGGTGGTGTTCAAAGGTTGTGATCTTGGAAATGGAAATTTTTCTGAAAGGATTTATTAATCTTCTTCTCCAAGAAACACAGGCAGTAGAGGAAATTTATTTGAGGGGCGAGGGTATGTGTCATTTGTGACAATGGCTCAAAGAGAGGGAAAGAGTGTATGACCTAGGGCAGGCATAGCTTGTTTGGTTCCAATTCTATTCTGGTTTAAAAACGGAAAAAATATACTCTTCTGTTTTGGGTTTTCATTTG
This sequence comes from Sphaerodactylus townsendi, assembly GCF_021028975.2. NCBI lineage: Eukaryota > Metazoa > Chordata > Lepidosauria > Squamata > Sphaerodactylidae > Sphaerodactylus > Sphaerodactylus townsendi. Next base: position 33,424,286 of record NC_059433.1, on the reverse strand, counting down.
TTGTTAAAAAAGGAAATTTGGATTTCCTGTCAGTTTATCTCTCTCCACTGCGGGATGTGACATTGGGAGATGTTGTGTAGGTTGATGAAAAAATTGAGAGAGTCTTACCTGGACAGTGGGTCTTAGTTGCTAGTGATTTTAATGCTAGAATTGGTACTAATGATGATCAGTGCTTAGAGGCTTGTGAAATGACAAGCTATGATGTGGAAGCCATGAGCTACAGATTTATTTATGATAGGAATTTCATGGATAGGACAGTCAATCTGGCAAGGCAAATGTTAATGGATCTCATTATTAAAGGTGACTTGATTATCTTAAATAGCAAGGGATTAATGACCTAGGAGATTTTACTTGTCTGACAGCAAGAAGGGCTAGTCTAGTTGTTGTTTACTCTTTCCAGATCTACTACCCAATGTATTAAAGCCCCAAGTAGTTGATAATATACCTGATTCTTTCCAGGTTATGGTTGATTATACTCCTCTCCAGCGGTGGGATTTTTAATAATTTAACAACCAGTTGCCCCCCCCCCACTACGCCTCCCCCGCCATGCCTTTCCCCCTCCCACTGCCCACTTACCTGCTGTGAAGGAACTTTTTGTGGAGGTGGAGGGAGGGCAACGCGGCCTTGCTGCTACTGCTCTGAAAGTCCCCTCACTCCCCTGGGAGATGGAACGATGGGACTTTTAGCACTTCAGAGCAGTCGGGCAGCACGGCGCCTGGCAGCTCCCGGGCTCTGAAAGCTGCTTTTAACAACCGGTTTGCCGAACTCAACAAAAAATTAGGTACCGGTTCTACTGAACCAGTGCGAACTGGCTGAATCCCACACTGCTCCTCTCCTTTGTGAAACAGAATCTGTAGACTTCCAGGAAGGAGATCCTTAAAAAACAATACAATGGTCTCCCTTTATAAAAGTACATGTACAACACATTTTGAATCCCCCTGAGGCATCTCCTTTTTCACTTTTGGGAATTAGAATTTCCAGAGCTACTGGTTCAATTATTTGGTCTTTGGAAGTTAGCATTTGTTGTGTGATGCGATGAAACAAATTATTATAGAATGGGGAATCAGTGGGTTTGAAAAGAAGTTCAATTATATTATAGAGAATACAGGAAATATCTGGACCCAAGGCTCCTTACAACTTTATCTCAACTTATGCAGGATTTTAGATTTTTGTGCTGATGCAAAAAGCCTGAGACCATTAGAAAGGCTTGGAATTTTTGTGGACCTGCGAAAGTAATAATATAAAGGAATTCTGAAGGTTTGTGTCATCTTCAATAGACTCTAGGAATGTTGTGCTTTTTTGTATCCCTGCCCAAATGTGGGAGCACCATTTTATAAAGTTGTTTGATGTCCCTATGTCAACAGAGGTATCCCCTGTTATTGGAAATAAATTGCCCTCTTGTTTACCAGAGAAGAAATGGAGCCTCTGATTAGGAAAATGAATGTGGGAAAGGCCCCTGGTCCTGATACGGTTCCTGCTGAACTTTTCCACTCAACGTGTCATGGCCCAACCAGATTCAGCTAAGCCTTGAGACTCCAAGGACTTGTAGGATGAAAAGGGAACTCCATCCCCAACTGGCAGTAGTAGTAATGCCACTGGGGGAAGCAACTCAGACCCAGAGCCAAAACCAGGAACCAGCACAGAAGCTCCTCAGACCCCTGGCACCAGGAAAGCTGCAGGGAGCCCAGTTTGCTCTCACTCCATATCCCCCAGGCACTGAGAGCATCACAGAAGATGGCAACACAGCAACCTGCAGGGTGCAGAGGTGTAGTGCATACTTGGCAGTCCTGTACTATCCCTACTTCAACCACCAAGAGGAGTGCTAACAATAGGGATCAAATGAAAGCGAGGTGGATGGTATCTCCAGCTGATTGAGTTGTGTCCTGTTTAAAAGAGGCTGGGATTGGGAAAGGGGAGACTTTGTGGAAGCAACATATCTGCTCTTTACTATCCACATTCTCTGTGTTTGTGTTGACTACTCCATCATGACCTTGGCCTGTACCTTAGGATTCGTGTTTGCTGTACCGTCTCTCTGGATTTGATGGTTGTAAATAAGAACTTCCCTGCTAACTTTGGAACCTGACCTGATTACTGAACATTACATGCGAGACACTGAGGTAAATTTGAAGAGTGGTTTGCTAGCTCAAGTTTTCACAGTAGTTCAAAGGGTAAAATTCCTGATATCTGGAGAAAAACTATAATTGTACTAATCTATAAAAAAGGAAATAGAAAGGAGGACCCATCCAACTGTTGTCCAATTAGTCTTTGCTTAACTGAAGAAATCATGGCTTCCACAAAAACTTAAAAAACTGGGGTTTCAAGAAAGGGTTAATTGGTCCAAAGCAGGAAGGCTTTATGGTCAGGAGATCCACAACAGTTCACTGTGTAGTTCTTTATAATCTAGCAAGGAAATATATTTATTATCTAAATGGATGCTTCCTTATGTATTATATATGGCGAGGTGTATCAGGTGTGTCACCTTTCAAGGGCTTCCTCAATACGGAAAGGGTGCTTTTGGCACCTATGCTGTTTATATTTATCTTATAAGGCAACTTCTTTGAATAAAGTTAATTAGTATGGCCCTATGTTGTCAAACTGCTTAGTACAGCGGAACCTCGGTTTTGGTCGTCATCGGTTTTCGTCGGTTTCAGTTTTCGTCGATTCCTTCCGTGAAATTTTTGCCTCAGTTTTCATTGTTTGCCTCAGTTTTTGTCGGCACATGCGTGCTAATTTCGCAACGAAAACCGGCAAGGTTCCATTGCTTGCCAATGGGAGCCTCGGTTTTAATTGGTTTCGGTTTTCACTGAGGTTTCCCAAACAAATTACCAAAGAAAACCGAGGTTCCACTGTATCTATTCTTCTCTATGCTGATGTTGCTGTTTTGTGCACTAGAATATCCAAGTCTGTGTCATTTAGTAAAAACCTATGCTGATGGTTACAGACCAGAGGGATATACTGTTAATTATGATGTCAACAATTCTCATTTTTTTTCGAAGTCATATACCTCAACATTTATTTGGAAAATTTGGGAAAGAGTTGTGGAGCAACTAAACCAGTTTTGTTATTTGGGGGTTTATTTCCAATCAAATCTGTCATGAAAGATCCATCCTGATAATGTGTGGGGGGAAACGTGGATATCTGCTAAGGCTGTAATTTGACTTTTTTTTTTTTAAGTAAGGATGAGCAATATCTTTCTGCAGCACTTAACAGTATTTAGCTCTGAAGTAGTAACACAGGCTATATAGAGCTCTGGTGTGTATAGTGACCTGCCAGGAATCACTAGATCGTAATTTAATAAAATTTGTGTGGAGGACTGCTGAAATCCCAGGTTGTGGAGCAGGAACTGCTGATGTGATTAAGACTGGGAGTTCACTCTTTAAAAGTATGAGACTGAGCTGCTGTATTTCGCATGTGGTTGAAGGTGTGTCCTTGCTAAGATTGGTCATCTTTTCTTGTTGAGGGAGGCTCTTATGTAAGTCCTTGGTTACAATTAATTCAATCTAAGATAATTAATTGAATCTAAGCGCCTCTTTTGGGTAATTCAGATCAAGGAACTGAGGTCATTGAGGATAGAAGCTGTATGAATGCTGATTTCAAGCTGTTTCTATGAACTGGATTTCTTCAGCTCTTATGATAAAGCAAGTAGGTTATTTTGGTTTGTCATATCCAAGGGCCTTTCCTGGATATTTCAAGTATCCCACAATATGGAAGAGCATTTATGTTAGCTAGATGAAATGCAATACCTTCTCAGATAATGGGAAGCTTATGTTTGTGTCAACCCAGGAGAAACTGATACGTTCGAGCATTGCCTTTTGGAATGTGTGCTTTAATCAGATTATGGATTTTGCCACTTCAAGGGAGGGCAAATACATCTCTAGGCTCTAGCAAGTACTGAACACAAGGCTACTTTGGCTACTGCAAAGTTGGCTGTCACAACACTATAGCAAGGCATAAACATCCAAATTAATAAATGAGTCTGAGCCTGGAGTTGGGTGATTAGAGTTGTTTTCAACTTTATTAGTGTGAGTACTGCTCAAGGCCATTGAATCAAATCAGTAGTTTTATTTAAGCAAGAGTTAAGTTTCTACTGTCTGTTCATCAGGGGTGGAGCGAGGGGGAACTGTGCCCAGGACATGCATGTGCTCTGTGCCCCTGCCACGCCCCCATCCCGGAACACCCCCACCCTGTCCCCACAGGGGTACGTGCCCGGTGTGTTGCAACCCCCCTTCCCCTTGGCGCTACGCTCCTAGTGTTGGTAGAGTCTGGTGTAGAAGGTCCCTTTTGCTTTGATTGCTGTATCAACAGACAGCAGAACTGGAGGCAGAGTTGATCCTATAACTGAATACCCATGAAAAGGACAAGTCTTGGGGCTCTGGAAAATTCCCAGATATACAGTGCAATGCTATGCATAGTTACACTGTTCTAATCCCATTGACTTCAATGGTTGTAGAACTATGTAACTCTCTTTAGGACTGAACTAATAGGGAGGTGAATAAATGAGCAGAGCGGTCACCAACGGTCTTTGTACCTCTAATCTCTGACACAGACAAAGATAATGTATGTTAAATAAAACCCTAATGTTTGGTGTCGGTCATACGTCGTAAAAACTTTACTTGGATTGTTTTTAATACCAGAAGTAAAATATTTATGCTATAAATCTGATTGTTTCCACTGGTTTCAATGGGAAGCATATTTCCAGATTAAGCTTCCAGGTAAAATGAGATTGACAGTGGGTACACCTCTCAATCCCTCAAAATTTCAGGCAGATAGAGAGACTGCATTTGTTCTATATTCTATTACCATAAACGTTTTGCGGGGCAGGCACATGGAAGCATGAATGAGCCTGGGAGCACAAACATGCTTTACCTTTCTGTGCTCAGTTGCTTCCAGCAGTTTTCTAGCAGGCTTCAGGTTGTGACTGGAAGAACAAATCTTCAGCTCTTTTGATTCCTGGTGTTGTTTAAAACTAAGCTATCTTCTCTACTTCCTGTATATTTAAATGGAAGGAACTACCTGTTGTCCCCTCTAACGGGGTCTAACAGCAACTGGAGCAGTGGGGGAGGAGGGGAAGCAATTTGTATCAGAGGAAAACAGGAGATTCCTTAGTGCTTTTCCATGAAATTAAAGATGTTGAGAGACCTCAGTTCCTTAACCAATGACTGTCTGCCACAACCACAGATCATTCCTCATCAGTCTTTCTTCTTTACTCATCTTTCATGTCTAGTCTGGTGTCATGTGTTTTTACTATTCTGAGAATGAAGTATTAGCCTCTTTATGATCTGCTTCAGGAATTTAGTTAAGAATGCAGTAAAGAAGTTTATCAAATGAATGAATGAATAAATAAAATACTGGGAGGAATATATTTTTATTTAGAATAGTTTAATTGTGTGCTATCTTGGCTATATCCACAGAAGACTGGGGTATAATTGCAGAATGAGCACAACCATCACGACTATATGGACCACCAATGCTCCCTGATCCTATGCCGAGTTTGATACCCCTGATTGTAACCCCACAAATATCAATGTGCCCTAGGCATTCTTTAACTTTATTTGAGCATTTCTGCATTGCTTTTCTTCACACTGGGAACTTAAAATGCCCTTCAAAGGGACATAAAGATATCATTTAGACAAAGAAAAAAAAGGCACACAACAATACAACATCTTGGGGTACTTTAACCAATAGCTGTCGTAAATGGTTTGATTTGGAGGAGACAGGTTTGGTCTCTCATTGTAAAACAGCACTGAACACTTATATATACATTTTATGTTCATTCACAGTTTCTGGATATTATTTTTATTACAGTAATATAAGAGGTTACCATTTGCCTACCTCTCTCCTGATTCAAGCAAATGATGGAAAACCCGTTATTTTAAAGTGAATTTTCATTGCAGGTAAAAGAGACCACCTTGTGGGCTGTTCTAGTTATTGCATGGGGCAGATTTAAATATTGAACATTTAGCAATAGTGACAGCCATTTGGCTCCCTATAACTATTCCATAGGAGGATAACAACATGTGCATCCCGAAAACACAGACCACAGAGTGAGGGCACAGGAGTCCACAGCAACCCCAGCACCATCCACCAATTAGCCACACAGAAGCATGTAGCCTAAGAAAAAGAAGAAGAGTTTGGATTTATACCCCACCTTTCTCTCAAGGTGGCTTACAAACTCCTTTCCTTTCCTCTCCCTACAACAGACACCTTGTGAGATTGGTGAGGCTGAGAGAGTTCTGAAGAATTGTGACTGGACCAAGGTCACCCAGCAGGAATGTACGAGTATGGAAACACATCGTTGTTCACCAGATAAGCCTCTGCCACTCAGGTGGACAAGTGGGGAATCAAACCCGGTTCTGCAGATTAGAATCCACCTGCTCTTAACCACTATACCTCACCGGCTAAGTGTCCCCCCACCCTTACAACCCACAGAAGAGGAGCATTCACACACAGGCTTATGCAAAGCTGGTAATAGATCCAAGCCAGATAAGAAATGTAAGACTCATTTCAAACTTCTATTTAAGTATTTTTGTAATTAGTGCTAAATGCATATGATTTATGCATGGGAATATACTTGAGTATGGGTACATACAAAGGATCTCCCTTGACTCTCTTTACCATATCAGTATTCTTTACCAAAGGACTCCCTTTGCCTCTACCTGAGGGAGTAGGCCCCCTCAAAATTGTAAGCCATGCCAACTGGCCCACCTGCACCACCCTCCAGTGGCGTGGTGCCCACGGGACAGGGAGGGGGCGATGTCCCAGGCAGAACCATGGTGGAGGCATGGCCAGACCGTGGAGGGGGCATAGTGGGGGCGTTCCGGGGCAGGGCGCGGGCGGTCAGCACTGCAGCAGGAGTGCAGGGCATACGCGCACCACAGGCGCAGTTTCCCCTTGCTCCACCTCTGCCACCTTCTGTTCTGACCTGTCTATATGACTGATAGGATGCCCACCTGTCCCTCTGGCAAGGGTCCAAACTATCCTACCCAGCCAGCCCTGCTCCTATCCATATACTCTCTTCCCTTGGAAAAGGATAACAGGACAGAGGCTAGGCTCAGCCCTGCACTCAGAACTAGCATCCTATCCACTGGACCATGGAGGCAGATGATGCCAAAGATCCACACCATCAATCCCTAGGCATGCCGCTGCAGCTCTGATGTGACCATACAGAATTGCAGAGGTGTGGGCAGGCCAATCTGTTGCAGCTATCAGCAAAGGGTAGGCAGTGCTAGGGAGAAAGGCTTATCAGTTTAGGGACAGAGTGGTAGATCACTCCAGCCTTTATTGAACTGCAGTAGAGAATAGCAAGAACGCATCCAGTATTCCCATTGTGAAAGCTACTCTAAGAAGTCATGGTGAGAGGGGCTGGTTTAGGAAGTGGACTAACTCCTGCCGCACCCACTCCTTCTCCTGCCTGCAAAGGTGGCAGTGGTGTTCTGGCTGGGGTCTACACAGCTTTGCTTGGCTGGCCCCAATTCCGTAGGAATCCACTATCAGGCCCCTTCTGCACGTGCAGAATAATGCACATTCAATCCACTTTCACAACTATTTGAAAGTGGATTTTGATATTCTGCACAGTAAAATCCAACTGCAAAGTGCACTGAAAATGGATTGAAAGGGCATTATTCTGCATGTGCAGAAAGGGCCTCAAGTCTTTCAAAATGGTGCACATATCTTTTATTAGTTGTCATTCACATGAAAATTTGCTTTTGTTGATTGAGTACTTGTTTGAATCTCATTGTTCCAAGTCATTCCACAGAACACATTTGACTTGCTGTATAGGATTAGATGGAAAGCATGACTTGGCTCCTATGACTCCGTTCTTCTAACGGTGGAGTATTTGTTCAGGAGAAGGTTGCTTGCACCAGCATAAGAGGTTTTTCCACAAGCAGAAGAGTCTCTTGCACTAGCAGAATGTTTGTTGTTCCAAATAAATGCACTGTTGTTCATGGAACAAAGTTTACAGTGGCTGCAAATCTCCCTACCTCCTTCTATCAGAGACTCTTTAAAAACCCCAAAGTACAAGGAGCCATGGGAAATGTAGTTTCCAGGATTTTTTAAACAGATTTAAAGAATATGCATCAGAAATGTTGCAGCGTAATTCTAAGCCAGCACGGGTGTTAAGAACAGGTGGACTCTAATCTGGAGAACTGTGTTTGATTCCCACTCTTCCGCAGGAGCAGCGGACTCCTGTCTGGTGAACCAGATTTGTTTTCCCACTCCTACATTCCTGCTGGGTGGTCTTGGGCTAGTCAAAGTTCATTCAGAACTCTCGCAACCTCGCCTACCTCACGAGGTGCCTGTTGTGGGGTAAGAAAGGGAAAGGAGTTTGTGAGTCACCTTGAGTCTCCTTACAGAAGAGAAAGGTGGGGTTTAAATCCAAACTCTTCTTCTAAACAGCTTTTAAAATTTAAACATTCTTCCAAGTCCATTGACTTCAGTGGACTTAGATGGATGCAACTCTGATTAGAATTGCATAGTTAGAGAGCTATGTCTCCCAGAGTTCCTTGTACCTGAGACAGTTCTATAGCATTTTAGATTTCCAGTGAGTTTTCAATGATTTTTTTCAAAAATAGTTTGTTGCGTAGAATGGGCACCTGCAGATGGATTTTTTTTGCAAGTTTTATGGCTCAAAGCATCTTTGCTAACTATCTGGCATCTGGTTTTGACCAGGAAACTATCTGGTTTTGTTCACTTGGCTACCTCAGAACTGGTCATTCCATGGCGATATCCCCACTGCCGATTAATCGCAGGATACTCACCTGAAATATCCAGGTTTCACAATTAACTCCCACAGCTGAACGACCGAACACAGATTCATCCTGGTTCTGGCGCTCCCCCCCCCCCATCACATTTTTTTCATGAACCTGCTTGAATGTGAACCTTAAAAAAAAAAACACATCTCCAATCCAGATCGGTGGGGAGGTTTGGGGGTCTAATGTGGAGCAGCAGTGGCGTAGGAGGTTAAGAGCTCATGTATCTAATCTGGAGGAACCGGGTTTGATTCCCAGCTCTGCCACCTGAGCTGTGGAGGCTTATCTGGGGAATTCAGATTAGCTTGTACACTCCCACACACACCAGCTGGGTGACCTTGGGCTAGTCACAGCTTCTCAGAGCTCTCTCAGCCCCACCTACCTCACAGGGTGTTTGTTGTGAGGGGGGAAGGGCAAGGAGATTGTAAGCCCCTTTGAGTCTCCTGCAGGAGAGAAAGGGGGATATAAATCCAAACTCCTCCTCCTCCTCCTCCTCCTCCTCCTCCTCTTCTTCTTCTTCTTCTTCAAATATCCCACCGTAGAGAGTGATGCAAATGCCTTCCAGCCAATCAGAGCATGGCGGGCTGTGTGCGATGCACGCATAGCCTTTTTTTGGTTTTGCACCGGCTGAGTCTATTGTTAATGTGTGCACGAGAGAACATTACTCGCTTAAACATGTGGACGAGAGAACATTGTTCACTTCAACGTGTGCACGAAAGAACAGTACTCGCTTCAACGTTAGCACTTTTTTCACGCAAAAAAAGTTCCCGCCCCAACACCGCACCACAGCCAATCAGAACAAGGAAGGAAGAGCTGCTGAGCAGATCGTGCATTCAATCGTGCAGTAGTGGGTATTGCTGCACTGTTTGAAAGTGTGATTGAGATGGATGTCCTCATCACACACATGCTGTGGTGGGAAGGGTGAAACCTTGATGAAAAGGTGCCATTTATTTTGAAACCTGGTTGTATCTGTATTTAATTTTCAGTGGGGATTCGGCTCATGTTACTATTCCACAAAACAGGGTTGAACAGATGTTAAGTTTTGTGGCTCAATGTTTTATTTCTTTCCAGACTTTGGTGGCAAGCAAATTTGATTGCCTTGAGTATCTCAAGCTTGTTGTTAAAAACTAATTCTAGTGAGGGAAGATTCAATGAAATTTAATAATGCAAGATCTTAATTGTGGTGTTTTGCCATGTAAAAGTGTTTTTTTTTATTTCTGTGTTTTAATTACTTTTTTGTTCAGAGATACTTTGTGTGAGAGTTAATGCTGAGCAGTAGATGTGCAAAGGAAAGAGGTTGAGTGAGGTGCTCTAGAGTGAGAGATCTGTATTCTATGTGAAAATTATTAGCTTGGGTGGCAAGTTAGCAAATTAAGTTTTGTGGTAATGACTGACCTAAATGGCAAATTAGAAAATAAACCTGTGTAGTTAGGGAACTATTTAAGGAACTATTATGCAATTATACTTATTTGAAACCATTACACTTATTAACCATACAAAAACCACCATGCCACTTATAAATAAACTGTGCATGTTTAAGAAAAACTAGGCTTGCCAGCTCCAAGCTGGGAAATACCTGGAGATTTTGGGGATGAGGCCTGAGGAGGAGGACAGGTTTGGAGAGGGGAGGGTCTTCAATGGGGTATAGAGTCCACCTTCCAAAGAGTCCATTTTCTACAGGTGAACTGATCTCTGTCTCTTGGAGATCAGTTGTAATAGCAGATCTTCAACCACCACCTGGAGGTTGGCATTCCAACCAAGGCAGGAGTCTTGTGATAGTCATGAAAATAAGGAAAGCATAAAAGCATAACACACATCACCTCAGAACACAGAGAAGAAGCTGCTTATAGAAACTGCTCATAAAGCGGTCACAGAGCAAAAGCAAAAAATGTTACACTCAGAGTGTAATCCTATGGGGGTGCCCAAACTGACCAGTGGAGCCAGTGCAGGGCTACATGGGTGTGTTTGCTCCCTCTGCCAGTGCAAGGGGCACTGCTGCCGGCTGAGGGGGCAAAGGCACTGGTGGTTGGCAGCGAAACCCAGAAGTCAGGACTGTCGTGGACCAATGCTGGCTTCCAGATGGATACTGGCCCAGAGTGGGAGCGGGCCAGGACATTCCTGAGGGTGGAGCTGACATTAGGGCATTGCAACATAGTGCGCCAGGGCTGAGATGGGTGGCATAAGTTCATTTTGCTCTACAGAAGGCTTTCAGGTAGTGTGTGTGTGGTGGGGGTGCTTGTTTTTTCTGCCTCCCTGCACTGCCTGAAAGCCCTCTGGAGGAGACAGGGCTGTCGCTGGCCATCGCAGGCTTTGAACTGGGCTTTCCTTTTTAAAACATCGTCCTCAGGTTTCTCTAACACATCATGTAGTGAAGTCTTCTACCCAGCAATGTATCCAATGGCTACTCTGGCCAGTTCTATGCTGTTCCAGCTTTTACAGCTCTGACTGGGCTACAGGAAGCAGCAAAGAGAGAGTATATGGATCGAAAGAAATAATAATGGTAACAGCCAAACGAAAGTAAACAAATGCTATTAAGCAACAACAGTGGTGTGTTTGCAGGCTTTAAAATGAAAGCAGTGTGAAGATTTGTCAATGGACAATGGAGTGACTGTGACAAGGCTTTTTTCATTGTCCTACTAAGGGGATGCACACAGCCTCCTGCAATTTTGAGATCTAGGTTCATTTTCCAGGTGTTCAGCAGGTAACAAGTGTATAGGCTTTGGATTCACTGCTGTGAGGTAAGTTTTGTGGTGCATACAGAGATTATTAAGATCACTGAGGCTGGATTAATGTATAAATAACTAAGAAGATTTATTTATTTACAGGTTGGTTTTACAGAAACAAACCTGAAGGGCAGGACTCCAGGTAGACAAAGTAGAAACCTGGCTGAGGCACACAAAATGTAAACTGGTTCTGACTTCAGAGAGTAATTATACTTTTCTATAATGTTTTCAGGCACATGATGACCATTTATACACTTGTGGTCTGCTTCACATTGAGCATACATTCCCTTTGGGTTAGATTGTCTGTAATGCACACATTTTTCCCAAACTCACTGCACCTCAAATCAGAGAATCTCTGCAATTTCCAAAACTTCTGAAAATGGAACTTTTCCTCTTGCCTCACAGGTAAAACAAAGGGAGACAGCATGTGTTCGGCTTGCATCAGAATTTCTCGCTTCTTCCTGCTTTCTGCTGCTCACCCATTAGCAGTTCCTCCCACAATTTGGGGCAGCAATTTCGAGCAATCAGAAAAGCTTTCTTTAAAAGATTAAGGCTCTTTTCTTTAAGAGATTAAGTTTTTATGTGCTGATTCGTTGATTGTTGATTTGATTTGTTGATTGCTGCTCATTGGAGCAGCCATGTTGTGAGCCGCCTCGAGCCCTTCGGGGATGAGGCGGCCTATAAGTTTAATAAATAAATAAATATTTTTTTTACATTTACAGTCTATTGCTGGAGCAATACACACACACACACACACACACACACATACATACACAAAAGGCAGCAGAAAGCAACCTTACCAGCTAGAAGCTGCACAGAGATAACGGGTGGGTGAAATGTCAGACTGAATTAGTTGGGGACACTTTGCAGCAGGAGAATCCCAATTAAACAACAAAAAGGGAAAAGCCCCCTGCGAAGCTGACAGCTGTGAGGTAAATACTGCATGCATAAAGAGCTGGTGTCTTATCCTCCTGTGCAATGTATAACTGTCACTGCAGAGGCATTTTCAGACATTTAGTGACTAGTTTGGATCCCCTCTCACACATGGGTTTCCACCCACATCAGCCTGCCCTTTCTCTAGAGTCAAATGGTACAAGGTCCGCTCAGACATGCCTAACAGTCAAGCACCCTCTTCGCTCCCTGAGACAGAACTAAATTGCTGTGCCACAGTGCCAGGCATAGCCACCCTTCACTCTGTCTACTCCTTTCCCCCAAATCAGACCTAAGCTGTGACTGCTCTGTCTCTGAAGCAGAGGTCAACCACCCTCTTCTCCTGTATTCCCCCCAACATCTCCTATCCCGTCTCCCTTTTTTGAATAATAATTTTTATTTTTACACACAATAGATAGAACAGCCAAAACATACAAACACAAAAAATACAACCCAATAAACATTATATATTATCTTCCAGCTATCTCATCTAGGATTAAAAGTTAATTCATGCATAGAATGAAAACACTAGTTCAATAATTAGTTCAATAGATATTCTCAAGTGCGTTCTAGTGTTTTCTTTAAGTTTCAAGCCCTGCCACTACTTCTCTGTTTGAATAGATTTGCAAAAGATATTCTGTAAAAGGTCTCCAGTTTTCTAAAAAGTTGTCCAAACTGCTAGCTCTCAGTTGTGTCCTCAGCTTTGCCATTTCTGAATATTCTCACATCCCTTCTTAAAGGTGATTGGATGCTGCAGCAGCACTCCTACCGGCTCATCTGTGGCTGATTTCCCTTCAGGGTCAGGACAACCTCCTGTCTGTCATCACGTGGATCATCAACTCCTGCCTACTTTCATTCTCCCCTTGAGCAAAGATGTTGTCGCATCTTTCTTGTCCCTCGCCGTCCGCAAAATACTGGCATTGTTCCTAGCAGATCAGTGCATTTCCCAGCTTCTTCCAGAGCAGTCACAAGACCTTCCCAACGATCCCACCGTCACCTGGTTGGTCCCTTCCAACTTCTCATCCTGTCATAATTTAACCACGCCCTCTTCCCGTTGGGGCTCAATGGTGCCTGACAGAGCCGCGTAGGCGAGCGCTGATTGGTCCCCTTGGCGATCCAAAGGGGCGGGGCCAGGGAGATCATTTTTTTTAAAGCCTGCAAAACTGGTTACTTTTGCTGGCCGGCTTCTTTCCGCTGTGGCAGGAGCAGGGTGGGTTCCGCGTTGCATTGCTCGGGGTGAGTCGTCCGGGGTCCCCAGCCCTGCTGCAACGCAAGGGCGGGGAGAGGGCATGCCAAGTTTGCAAAGTTTGCTCCGCTTTTCTGCACCGCCTCTGTTGGGCAGATGGCGAGGAGGAGCCCCGAGGGATTTGTGCGGCTCTCATCCTTCCTGATCCCCCCTCCCCGGGCCTTATTTTTAATGCTGCCGCCTTCGCGCAAGGCCGAGACTCAGCTATGGCCGCGGCACTGATCCTGTCCAGGGGCTGTGGGTCTCTCCTCCGCCGCAGTTTCCATGCTGGGAGGTGGAGGCCCGCCCCGATCCGCAGGGTGGGTTGCGTATGGAGGAGACGGTGTGGGCCGGGTAGGGGGGCGGCGGCCGCAGTGGCTTCTCCGGAGAGCCGAGTGGCCTCGGCCCGTGCACGTCCGGGCCTTGATTTTGCAAGCAGGGTGGGAGTCTCGAAAGGCTTTTCATTTAAAAGACGCTCCTTTCCCCCCTCCCCCCCTTCAGTGTTATCTTTGTGAAAATGGGCCACGAACTGCTGCTTTGGCGATCAGCAGCAAGAGCAGAAGGGCGAGGGGGCGGCTGAAGGCATTGCGCCTTCCCTTGCCAACCTTGCTACTGAGCTGGGCCAGGAATGTACCATATGCTCTGAAGGGAGGAGGCCGAGTTCGATGCGTTCCTATGGATTCCGCTCAGCAGATTTATAACGAAATGCAATCGTTATACACGAAATTATTGTCCATTTATAAAAAAGGAACAACGAGTTCATTTATAACGATTGCAACTCGTTATAAATATGACATGTGGAATTCAGGCCAGAAGCTCAATCCTTCAGGGGCTCTTGTCTTATTTGTTAAGGTGTTTGGTCTGGCTGCTAATTTTGTTTTGGGAACTGTAGTTGTCACAACACTGATCCTCATGATAGTCTTGCACATAATTCCACACTTACCCCTAATTTAACTTTTATTTTTTATTCTCTCTCTCTCTCTCTCTCTCTCTCTCTCTTTGCTTGCTTCCCTTTCTGGTTGTTTCATTCCTCCTCTACTGACATTCCCAGTAGCCCAGTTGAATTTCTTCTCTTGGATAGTTTTCTACATCATTTCAGGGAGCTGTTGCAGGTGGCTTGAAGAAGGTGTGGCCAGGCTAGCGGTATTTTGTGCTTATCAAGTCTGTTGTATGGAGCCCACATAGCTGCTCCTCCCGTTTTCATGGCTAGCAGTGACACCTGTAGAAAGATCGCATGGCCTGTCTGCTGCTAAACAGCCAATAGGTTGGTGTTACGTGCTCAGCTTGTGTAAAATTAGAATGCAGTATCATGTGATAATATAACTGGGACTATCGAGACTAGAACTCCGGTTAGTATAGAGGGTGATGGGTTGAGGACCCCTTTGCTAAGGCAACAGAGACAAAAGTGAGAGGTTGGGGATTTATAGAATAGCCCTGGATACTTAAGGTAATTTCTTTTGAATTCTGGTGTTCTTATCCATTTCTTTTTCACAGTCTGTAATGTGAGTTGTGCCGGTACCGTTGGCACAGACAGGAATAATAGAATCATAGAGTTAGAAGAGACCACAAGGCCCATGAAGTCCAACTCCCAAAGAACTACTCTTGCAGACAATCAACTGTTTGGAGCTCTTAACTCAAGGGCCTTCGTCACCAGTCTCCAGTTAATATTAATAAGGACTAGTGTAATGTTTTGTGTCAATGGACCATGCGTCTCTAAAGAAATATGCAGACACCCCCAGTGTTTGGCTGTATATTCACTTGCCCAGTGGTAGTGTAGTAGTGGTATAGTAGTTAAGAGCAGGTGGACTCTATTCTGGAAGATCAGGCTTGATTCTTCACTCCTCCATCTGAGCAGCAGATTCTTATCTGGTGAACTGGATTTGTTTCCCTGCTTCTACACACAAAACCTGCTGGATGTCCTTGGATTAGTCACAGTTCAGAACTCTCTCAGCCCCACCTACTTCCCAAGGTGTCTGTTGGGAGAGGAAGGGAAAGCAGTTTGTAAGTCCCTTTGAGTCTCCTTACAGGAGAGAAAGGGAGTATAAATCCAAATTATTATTCTTGTGTTGCTTTTGTCTCTATGTGAACATTCCTTGCATTTTTTCCAGAACCTGTCAGGAACTCAGAGCTAAAAGTTAATTTAAAAAACATCTCAGCATTTTTGTGCATAAACCTGATCAAAACTGTAACAACATATGTATGAACAGGTTAAAAAATTGTGCGCATGTTACAATTGCTTTGGGTGAACTGTCAAAAGTGTTCTTCCTGTGAAGGCATTTGTCACAGTTGAGAGGTCTATGTGTTTTTTACACTTTGTCTACTTTTTGAGTGTTTCTCATGGTAGTCTACTTCCTGAATGCTGCTGGGAACAGGCCATTGAAATTGTCATCATTATGGAGGGGAATCTCATGGATTTCAAATGTTCCAAATGTTATGGCCGGGAAAGGGAATGGCCAGCTGGCATCATAAGCCCAGCATTTGAAGGTTAAAGATCCACTGCTGAGGTTGGCGTTTGGTGGTGTACGTTACCAAAAGCAAGTATGCTGTCCAGCTGAATCCACTGCATAGCTCTGTAAAACTTCTGACCATTGAAAGTGTGCACAAAATGTTCTTAGATGGTGCTCAGAATGTCTGTGTAAGTGAGAACATTACAGAATAAAGCCAACAAAAACTGCTGTTAGTCAACTGACATTCCAAAACAGATCAGCTATGTGATAATAGACATCACAGCTTTAAACTGTGAAGAAAGCTACTCATTAAGTGTAAATTGCCCTGGATAATACTGCCTGGGTTAGAGCACACTGAATTTGGATGCTTGGCAGACAAGCAGCTGCCCCATGTCTGCTGTTTCTGAAGTCTTCCAAATTAACTTCTGAAGCTGTATCCACACATCATTGGACATTAGACAGTCTTTACACTACGACAAGCTTTTGCAAATGGATTGCTTCGTCTGCACAGGAAAATCCTATTGTGAATTATTGCTACACTATAATAAGTCATAGAAGACCCTGGGTCCTGTTTTTCTTTAGAATTCTGAGCTCTTTTTTTTTTAAGTGAACCTATAATCTAATTGCCTTTAGTGTTCCTGACATAACTGAGCAAATCCAGAGGTGGCACTTTAATTTCCTAAACATCCAGCCAAGGCATGGAGGCACAAAAGGCCACTGGAGCTCATTGGTCTTCCAAACAGCTGGTTTACTTGTAATGTTACATATAATTTTCATTAGAACTAGCTGCATGGTCAGCTAAATGGATCAGAAATCTATTTGCTACTCCATTAAACAAAGGCAAAGTTTGATGTTGGGATAGTAACTGGGATAGAACAAGCCATATGTACATATTTCTTGAAGGTATACTATAGGCTAATGGTTTTCAAGGCACGTGATGCTATTGTTGCTATTAGAAGAATTTTTAGTGTAACACATTGAGTACAATCGACTCATTTACTTTAGTGGATTTTCATAAAATGGTTTTAGGATCAAGAAACCCATTAGTAGCAGTATATTTCTGAAAGAGATGAGAAACTTAAAGCCAGCGACTTTCTGTATGCAAACTGTATGCAAACTGATCATTATGAACTACTTTGAATTTTGCCACTTAAGCAAACTCATACTTTTTGGTTATGAGTTTGCTGTGATATGTGAATGGGCTGGAAGCCCTCTTTATATACCTGATGCATCATGCTGGAAATAGTGAGTTGAGTGGTTGGCCCTTATTAAATGTAGTTTGGGAACATTGCTTTTTACAGAGCTTGAAGTGTTTGAAATGGACAGCTGACACAGCTTTCCTTTCTTTGCTTACTTCTTCATGTGATCTGGAGTATGATTCACAATGAGCCACCTTGGTCTCCAAAGTCCTCGTGACTTGTCTGAAACTGCAGTGATGCAATTTTAGAAGTGGACAGGCTCTAAAGAATTGGGGAAGTGTCTCTGTATGTGTGACACATTCTGTGGGTGTAACTTATTTAGATCTAGATTCTAAATCTCCTTTTTAAATGTGTCTCCTAGATTTTTCAGTCACACCATTCTGATCAGAAAATGTCATCAGTTCTTGAGCCCCTCTTTGAGTATGTTGATAAACACCAGGATCTCTACGTTGAGGTAAGTGGTCTCATCCACACTAGCTTAAAGCCAGACCTGTTACTTGATGCTAGGCAACGGCAAATGTGCCAACAGAACTGCAGAATATATTTCCCTAAGTAACAGGAGTGGGAAACAACTGGCCTACCTCTTTATTTTTCTTGAGTGACGGCAGAGAGAGAGCGACTCTGTCCTGAGTGGGTAGAAGTGCATCTTTATGGGCTGAGAAGACACCAGTTTTTCTGAATATCTTTACATTTGTAATTTGCTTAGTCATGGCATGGAATGCCGCCATAACTTTCTGCTCTCAAGGCTGCTGGGTCTCATACTCCTTTCTTCCCTGCCCCAATTTAAGATTTATACTGATTTCAGCTTTTACTTAAGCATGTCAACCAGGCTTTGAGTCCCACTTAAGGAACTGAGGATGTGAAGGCTGCACCAGCCCCAAGCAATGCTTGAATGGTGACAGACCATGTTTGGTGGTTCTTCGCAGGGTGGGATGGAAGCGATTGCCTGGAACAGAACATTCCTCTGGGCTTAGACCAGAGTGATTCTGCACTGCACTGAAAGGGTCCTAAGGATCTGTACTGGATGCCTGAAACTGCAGTGAAGGGCAAAATTCATACAAACTAATTGCAGAGTCTAAAACCCTCAGAAAGTTAAAGAGGTTTTGGCTTGACCAGGGGTAGGGAACCTGCGGCTCTCCAGATGTTCAGGAACTACAATTCCCATCAGCCCCTGTCAGCATGGCCAATTGGCCATGCTGGCAGGGGCTGATGGGAATTGTAGTTCCTGAACATCTGGAGAGCCGCAGGTTCCCTACCCCTGGGCTTGACACTTGAGGCCAAGTGAGCATCTGTGAGAAGGGGGTTCCAAAGCTGCTTGTCTGTTTTCTATCTGCAGGGAATTGTTTTGTGTGGAGTAGTAGTTACTTCTGTTAGCCCTGTCCTGCCACATGTAATGACACAACCCGTACACAGGATTTATGGCTTCTGCAAGAACTAGAACGAAGTAGTGCATGCAGAAACACGGTTGCAGGATTTTGCTTAATCAGAAATCCCAAGCAGCTGCTTAGCGACTGGCCCAGCAGGGCTAGTCATGTCATGACAAATATGTATATTGGGCAGTTTCATTTTCTGAGTTCGAAAGTTGCTTGATTGGAGGTGGAGGAGCTAGCTGTTGGCAGCATTGTTGTGGTGTCAGCTTTTTCTTGTTGGGCACCTGTTATAACCGCATCTGTCTACAGTTGAATGTTCATATTGAGAGTTTTCATGCATGACAACTGTATTGTTTAGAGGCAGCTTGTAAGTGGTCAGGTGACGCAGACGCTATCAGAACAGTATCTAGAGAACAGTGTAGGGATACGGAAATATGCGCTGAATAGACTAAGAAAGTTCTGCATGGTCTCTGTGGTTCAGACAATAGTAAACTGAGAGCAGAGTGTTTGAGCTCTCTGTTGATGGATTTCACTCTGATCTAAACACCTATTGGTGTTATATTAAGCCTGATCTAAAAGCCTATTGGTGTTATAAATTAGTTATATCCTATGATCTGTGAACCAAAACTGGATCTTTTCTACCTCCTATTTTCCCAGCATCACCTGAGACGCCTGGAAAATTATGCTGGGAATCATGGAAGTCCTGGTCACAATAGTACAGTAGGGTTGCAGTAAAGAGGGGGAAATTTAGGCCCCTTCTGCACATGCAGAATAATACACTTTCAATCCACTTTCAATACACTTTGCAGCTGTGTAAAAATCCACTTGCAAACAATTGTGAAAATAGATTGAAAGTGCATTATTCTGCATGTGTGGAAGAAGCCTTAGGCCACTCTTCCCTCTTGGATCCAACAGAGCCTCTTCTGTCCCTAGAAATTCAGGCGGTTAGAAGAATATCAGAAGGGAGAGTTGCCTTATTTCCTCTTCTTTCCTGTACTCTCCTGGCTTCTAGGCCATAAAACTCCTAGCATCAGTTCTTGGGAGCTTTTGGGGGAGGGAGCTGGAAAGCAGGAAATATTCCTTTTTTAGTAAGATGAAATCCAATGAAACCCCCTGCACTTGCATGCTAAGCTAATAGTGGTTTTTAGTTTTCGTTGCAGAGTATTTGAAACTGCTCTGTTGCCACGTGTCGTTTTAAAACCGGTATAGCATAGGGTGTGGTATAGTGGTTGTCAGACTAGTGGAAAAACCAGTTTTGAATCCCCACTCTTCCACGGAAACTTGCTGGATTACCTTGGGCCAGTCACACACTGAGTTACACTTGGGCCAGTCGCACACACTGGCTAGTATTTGTGTAGGATACCTCCAAGAAATACCAGGGTGATGTGGAAGCAGGCAATAGCAAACCAACTCCAAACATCTCTTGCCTTGAAAACTACAGGGTTGCCATAAGTAAGATGTTACCTGACTTTCAAAAAAACTGCATAGGGGCTCAGAAAAGGATATGTCATCTAGGAGATTCTCCAATTCAAATCTCATGTCTTCCTAGATGGCCTTAGGCAAGCACAACTTCTTTCCCCTGTTCTGCAGCATGCGGCCATGTTGATGTATACAAATGCTAAATTGAACTAGATGTTCACTAATGATTCCTAGCTGTGCAAGATGAATTGTATTTTCTCTCCCTGCCCTTTCCTGTTCTTGCCTACTCTTGTATAGCGGCTGGCCAAGTGGGTGGCAATCCAGAGTGTATCAGCATGGCCAGAGAAGAGAGGAGAAATCCGTCAGATGATGGAAGTTGCGGCCAAAGATATTGAGCGTCTAGGTGGCACGACAGAACTGATGGACATTGGAAAACAGAAGGTAGGTGGAGATGGATGAAAGCAGTACCTAGAGAACAGTATAGAGACATGTCTGTCAAACTGAAGTCATTCTTTCAGCATCTTATTTTTCAAACCTGGTTTGGAGAAGTACTGGAGTCCTGCTATGACTTCTTACTAGTTGTTAGCTGCTGGTTGATGCACAGTTTGTGTGAGCCAACCATAAGAGACTGGCCCAGGAGGGACAGAACACTAAATTTGCCTTTCCAGTCACCCTGACTGCTGGCAAGTCTGACCACTATTCTCTCTATGAAATGACTGGGGGAAGGATGAGAGATGAGAAAGCAAGATAGTCTATTTTCCTGCTCTCTGGTTCCCTGCAGAATCTGTGGATGGGCGGACAAATGGGAATGACTTCTTTTGCATGGCCCTCGGTCTGTTTTCCCTGCTTGTCTTTTTCAATGTCTATGTATTATGACCACATATAGCCAGCAGTAATTTTTCTAGCTTCTGTCAGTATCCGATGACGTTTAAGTGAGTTAACTTAGCTGAAGGAATGTCCTATAGTTACAGAAGGACCATGTATATATTTTAGTATTTAGTATTTTAGTACCAGTGTCTATAATTGTGAGCAATAATGGGCAAATTTTGTATGCTGATTTTGTATGTTTATTTTATGCCAATAAAGGCTTGTGACTTGTCTTTTTCAAGAGACAGAACTGAAGAGTGGGATGAGAATTCTGTCATTATCCTCTAGATCTCCCTTCCATGAAGCAGGGAGGAGAGAGAGGGCTGATGGCTGGAGGGGCAAGGTAGTTGGCTGCCCTTAGGGGCTAGGTTCACCCTGGAGGCTGCCAATATTGGTCTTAGGGTTGGGACTCTGACACACAAGAATTGCTGGAATGTTGTGGTAGCCTACAACATCGTATTTCACACAGACTCCGTCCTAATGGTACTGAACTGATCAACAACTGGTAGCTGTAGCCAAGCTGACCTGTGGTGGCGCGGAGGGGAAGCAAATGGTCTTTCTCCTGGAACAAACATCTCCTCAGAACAGTGCCCTGAACGGAGAAGCCTGTTTGAATTCAGAAACTCCATATCGGGACTGGACAAGACTGCCTAACATAGCCTAAATCTTTAGATTTTTGTAATGAATTGTAATGTAGTTGCTCTGCTGATAAGATGTGTTCCAAGAAGTTTCCCTTGCCACTAAACTTGGCGTCTCTGATTCCAGCTTCCAGATGGTTCGGAGATTCCTCTACCTCCAATTATTTTAGGCAAACTTGGCTCTGATCCTCACAAGAAAACCGTGTGCGTTTATGGACACCTGGATGTACAGCCTGCAGCGACAGAGGATGGGTGGGACAGCGAGCCTTTTACCCTGGTAGAAAGAGATGGTAAGACATGCAAGACACCATTCAATATCTGGACTGGCTCTGAATATCTCTAAAGCTAGATATTCACTGGCAGTTTGGACATGGAATGGTGAATTTTTTCCCTAAAAAATCATATCTTGCCTCTAATGAGACCAAAACCCTTTGTTTCTAAGGAACTGGCAAACATCTCTTGCTGTTTCTTTAATTTCCTGTTTCCTCCGTCTGGCTACACAGGCTGCGTTCCAAACTGTCACTTTTCTGTGCCATTGAAATCTCTTTCCATCATCAGTTTGCTCAGTAACCTGTAGCTGCAGACTGTCAGAACACTCTCAGGCAAGCTGACTGTGCATTTTAATGCAGGCCCTTCAATCAGGTATTTTGATCACTCCTGCAGCCAAAATGTTACTCTCCCCTGCCCCAGCCTCTCAATCAAATGGACACCATTTGTTTAAATAACAGTTGCTGGTCTCAGCACTAGCAAAGTGCTGAAGATACCATGGCTTGTTTTCCTGCTGCCTCAGCATCTCTTTAAGCATGAGTTTTCATTTTGTTCATTATAGTAACAGATAAGCGTGTAATCTTAAATCAAGATTTAAGACTAAGGTAACACCTGCCTCTGCAAACTGGCGCTAAAGTAACTGTGACAAGCTGCAGGTTGATATGGCCAAGGTTCCTGGTTATTAAGTAATGACAAGTTGCCTGGTAATTGAAAATGTGCTTTGACAGTAAACCAGGCTCACCTTTTGAATTCTGCTTTCCCTTGGCTGTGTTAATGATTGTCAGGAAACGGAGTCCCTTCATACAGTGCCTTGTTCTTTCACACACTGGTTCAGGCTTCAGGCCTATAATAGAAAAGCTTAAAAATGGAAAACAACTGTGCTGTTGGTAGAGATTTCAGCAAAGCTGTGATCTTTCTCAACAGAGATGAGAACCAACCGCTGGGCAGAGTCAGTAACTATCCTGACTCTTCTCTGAATTCTCCAATATTGAGAACAGGGAGTCACATTCCAATTAATTAGCAGAAGATTTTACAAGTGCTGTCATCGGTGAGCAATTTATTGCCTGCCGATAAATCCTACCATTTTATCGCTCTCTGACCATCTGAGTCACCTGGCTAGTAACAGGGTTACGTGACTAATTGATATCACTGTTTGGTCAATGGGTCCTGACCAACTTAGACCCCAGCCATAAAGTTTAGGCTTTTCAGCCTAGGTTTGTGGATTCTTGGGGTCTTCACCATGGTTCCTTGATACAGCTTCAGACCTTGTGGTTTCTCGTTGCTCAGATGGTCAGAGAGCGATGTCTGACATGCTGATGCTCAAAAGAGGGGCCTTTTGAATGTTTGAGGGTTTCAGCTGGAATGGTAGCTAGCATCTGCTTTTTAGAGCCTGTGCTATTTACTGTGTAGGTAATCTTTGGCGGTTTTATCTTTGCTCTTTTAATCCTCTCTACCTGTTCTTCTTAAAACATTCTTGCACAATTTTAAAAAATTTAATTATATTTTCTGGCGTTTTGTCTTCAACAGGCTTCAATCTAAGTCCAGTACCTAGACTCATGTGGCCATGTCGACCAAGTCAATTGTTTTGTGAAACTCATGCTGCAGGTGGCCTGCCTTGCAGGAGTGACTTTCTTGACTTATCCCAGTAACTTTAGAAACTTGCCCCTTGATTTCTGGCCTCAGTCTTGGCAGCTGCCACCAGCTCCTTTCCACTACCAAGTGTGAGAGCTCACACCTCAGGGTTGACCCATCCCCCAAATCCCTTGGACTGGGTTTTTTGACAATGATCAGGGCCTGCTCCATGTAACTTCAGATGCACACCTGGCTAAACGTCATGCTGTGTGAGTAAGAACTTACCTGTGTCATGTTGCACGTGCCTGACTTGAGCCATGTTGTCTCACATGCAGACTTCACATGTAAGGGATGCATAAAGACTTGGTTGTGGTGGTATGGTGACATTCCAGAGCATTCAGCTGAGGGCCTCAATTGGCGTGCCAGCATACAAATTCAGCCCAACTATGCTTTCATTTTTTGCCATAGTGACTTGAGAACTGCAGATGAGGCACCCATTTTGTTGGGTGTATGCAGTTCTGTATGGGTGAGTTAGTCTTGCTCACCTGGTGTCCTGCTTGAATTGGGCCTGAAACCTGAAATTCTTGCCACTGTAGGCATGCCCAGACAGCAGTTGTCTGTATTCCTCTATTGCAAAATCACAGCATGGGAAGCATCTTGGGATAGGGCATCAGTTTCTCCACAAATATGCCAGCACTTGCAACAGCAAGTGAGTCTTGCAGACTATATCAGCTTGTGTCTGTCCTAAAGATTTTTGGTTGCATAGACTACGGTATCAAGTGCGCCTGTTGCAGTAATCTGGAAGACTGATATGCATCCTATTTCCCAAGAGGCTGTTTATGATGGGGAAGGGCATCTTATTTGATGCTTTCTCAAAGGGCTGCTTCATCTCTGTGTTATCACTTGGTGACTTTCAGCTGGATGTTTTCTTGTGCAGGACAAACTAGCATTGAGCTTCCAGGCGAGAGGTCCCTGGCCCCTTTCTCACGGCTTCTCTTTGTGTTGTTTTAGGAAAGTTGTATGGCCGAGGGTCAACAGATGACAAAGGTCCTGTGCTTGCCTGGCTGAATGCTTTAGAGGCTTATCAACAAACTAAACGGGTAACTTGTGTTCTGTTAAACTTTCTGCCTCTGTAAAAGATTAAACTCTAGACTTTGGCACTAAGCCATTGTGTGTCTTTGTTGGAGATAAAAATTATCCTGCTCAGTTTGATAACGGTGCCCAAGAGACTCCATTATGAGGCAACCTCCTGAGAGTCAAATGAACACATGAATCTGCCTCGTACTAAATCAGACCATTGGGTTCATCAAGGTCAGTATTTATCTACTCTCACTGGGAGTGGTTCTTCAGGATCAAAGGTGACGGTTCTCACATCACCTACTACATTGTCCTTTTAACTGGAGATGCCAGCAGTTGAACCTGGGACCTTCTGCACTCCAAGCAGATGCTGTATCACTGAGCCATGACTCCTCTCATCTAGTGACTTGCTTTGAGTGTTCAGTATGCTTAAAACTGGTCTCCTAGACTACAGTGAAGCTGCACTAAACTGGCTGTAATCATAAGCCATCCTTTTCTATGCATGTCTCATACCAATAGCTTAGCTTGGCCTTGGGATGATCCATGAAGTTGGGGAAAAGATAGAAAAACAATGGGTATTTGTAGTCTGCATTAATCTAGATAGTCTGGGAGAGGTCCGTCCCTTGTCCATGGGCCTTAAATTATGCAGCTCAGTCTTAACATGTATCAGAGGAAGTCTTGTTTCAGTATTGTGCAAAGTTGATTTAGGAAAAAGTTGAATAGATGGTCTTCGTGCATTCCCATCTTTGTATCCCACACTCGAGGTTCTTTTATTGCACGTGGTTCACAGAATGCCCAATCAGATTGCAGAACCGTATTTAAAAAGCAGAAGAACAGATCATTGACAAAATTATAAAAATTCTCTGTGAAATATCAGTATGATGTAGAGGTCAGATGTTGGATTAGGATCCTGTAGATCCAGGTTCAAATCCCCACTTCGCCATGAAGCCTGCTCAGTGACTTTGAGTTGCACACGGCCAGCCTAATCGCCGTAAGATTATTTGTGAGGATAAAATGAAGGAGCAGGTACAGAACATTATTTCCTGAAGTCAGTCACATAGAGTGCTGACCCTTAATGACTTTTCTGGGTAGCAGTCAAAAAGGCACAGTTATTTACTAATTTCTTATAGAAGGTATTCGTAATTAAATTGGCAAATGTTGTTAAACCAATGTGTCATGTGTTTGACAGGTACTTTCTAAAGTCTCCTTTGCCATTAAACTTTGACAACTAGTAACTGTCGATTTGTTCAATTGTGCATATTTGCCTGTGTAACATAGTGCCTGAGGATTTGGCGAGACTTTAGGAAGTCTAGGTTCCAATTTGTATTCAGTCTTTTCTCTGCCTCAGTCATCTTAGAAGTCTGTGAAGATAGATAAGAATTACAAAGCACTGCGATCAGTGTTTTAGACTGAATTTTGTTGCCACAAGTTGTTTGGATTTTGTACATTTTTGGCTATTCTCTTCTATTCTCTAGGAAATCCCCGTGAATGTCAAGTTTTGTTTAGAAGGTATGGAAGAATCTGGCTCTGAAGGCCTAGATGAGCTCATATTTGCACAAAAGGGCACTTTCTTCAAAGATGTAGACTATATTTGTATCTCTGATAACTACTGGCTGGGCAAAAAGAAGCCCTGCATTACCTATGGCCTCCGAGGCATCTGCTATTATTTCATAGAGGTAAGGAGCTACAGACTAAATATACTCCATTGTGTATCACTAGAGTCTGATTCAGTTTTGCCTCTTTACTGGGGTAAGGGCAAACACTCCGGTGCAAGGAGTATTGTCCCACATTGTCTACTTGGATTTCCAAAAGGCTTTTGACAAAGTTCCTCACCAGAGACTGTTGAGAAAACTCAGCAATGAAGGAATAAGAGGGGAAGTCCTCCTATGGATTAAAAACTGGTTGAGAAACAGGAAACAAAGAGTGGGTGTAAATTGGAAGTTCTCACAATGGAGAGATGTCGGGAGTGGTGTCCCCCAAGGATCCGTTTTGGGACCAGTGCTCTTTAACCTATTCATAAATGACCTGGAAGTAGGGGTGGGTAGCGTGGTGGCCAAGTTTGCAGATGATACCAAATTATGTAGGGTGGTGAGAACCACAAAGGATTGTGAAGAGAGCTCAAGAGGACCTTGCTAAAGTAGGTGAGTGCGCTCAGAAATGGCAAGTGCAGTTCAATGTAGCAAAATGTAAAGTGAGGCACATAGGGGCAAAAAATCCAAACTTCACATACTCGCTACAGGGGTCAGTGCTATCAGTCACAGACCAGGAAAGGGATTTAAGAAGCGTCTTAGTTGATAGTTCCATGGGAATGTCAACTCAATGCATGGCAGCTGTGAAAAAGGCAAACTCTATGCTGGGGATCATTAGAAAAGGAATTGATAATAAAACTGCAAAGATTGTCATGCCCTTATATAAAGCAGTGGATGCGACCGCTGCTTAGAGTACTGTGTCCAGTTCTGGTGCGCCATCTCAAAAAGGATATTGAGGAGATAGAAAAAAAAGTGCAGAGAAGGGCAACAAGGATGATTGAGGGACTGGAGCACCTTCCTATGAGGAGAGGCTGCAGCGTTTGGGACTCTTTAGTTTGGAGAGGCTGACTGAGGGGGGATATGATTGAAGTCTACAAAATTTTGCATGGGGTAGAAAATGTTGACAGAGAGAATTTTTCTCTCTTTCTCACAATACTAGAACCAGGGGGCATTCATTGAAAATGCTGGGGGGGAGAATTAGGACTAATAAAAGGAAACACTTCTTCACGCAACGTGTGATTGGTGTTTGGAATATGCTGCCACAGGAGGTGGTGATGGCCACTAACCTGGATAGCTTTAAAAGGGGCTTGGACAGATTTATGGAGGAGAAGTCGATTTATGGCTACCAATCTTGATCCTCTTTGATCTGAGATTGCAAATGCCTTAACAGACCAGGTGATCGGGAGCAACAGCCGCAGAAGGCCATTGCGTTCACATCCTACATGTGAGCTCCCAAAGGCACCTGGTGGGCCACTGCGAGTAGCAGAGAGCTGGACTAGATGGACTTTGGTCTGATCCAGCTGGCTTGTTCTTATGTTCTTCCCCCACCCCTCTGAATGGGACTCTAAATGCTAAATCTTTCCTAAGTTTGGATCCTTTTGATAGGCTGTTTCTGCACGGGCACTGAGGGGGGGCGCTCGGCATAGTTCATGCCGGCGCACCCCCGCGGGACCATTCACATGGACGGTTCGCTGGAAGCGGAGGCGGCGCAGCCTTTGCACAGGCTGCGCCTCTCCCAAACACTTCTTATTTACGGTCACCTTCTGTCGCGTTGTGGAGGCCAGGGGACACGCCCACCCTTGCCAGAGCGACGACACTGGAGAATGAGGCCAGGGGGCATGTCTCCTGGCCTGCACAACACGACAGAAGGCGCCCGGAGGTAAGGAGCGTTTGGGAGGGCTGGGAGAGAAACGCCGGCTTCCACCCGGTACTGTTCGCATGGCACCGAATGGAAGCCGGCGTTTCCAAAATACCTTGCTCCCTGAGCGAGATTCAAAAACACCGTTTTGGCGGGAGCTGGGCGCCGCTGGAGCAATTTGACAGTGGCGCCTGTGTGAGCAGTCCCCGCCAAAACACTGTTTTACCGGCCGGCCACCGCTGCTTTTGGCCTGTGCAGAAAGGGCCATAGTTACCTATCACCATCCACACATATTAACAAGATACTGTTCTGGTGTCTTTAAAGCATTTTGTAAATCTGTTACGGATTTCCAAGAGCTAGTTAACTGTGAGCACAAGTAAGATTATTCACAGAGCATAGTCTGGGTTGAGCAATGTGATATTGCAAAAACAAGGATCTATGGGCCCTAATTTGAAGGATGCTGTAGTTATCCATCAGCAGTATAACCCAAAAGAAGGTAACAGACAGTAAGTACTGTATAAAAGGCCTTTCCAGTCACTAAAGTAACTTGCAGGCTTATGCAAGAGAGAGAATCCCGAAGACCCAAGTTCGTAACATTTTATTTTGAAAAATGAACTTAGAAGTTTGGTTGTTTGGAACCGTTCTCGGTGCTTTGAATAAACAAACAGCTTGTACATTTAGGAAGCTTGCATGTGCAAGATACTGAATTTTGGTTTCAGAAAATCCTTTTTTGCAGGTGACTGTCTTTCTCTTCACTTGTGCTACAGAAATGGGCCTCCGGCTCTTAAGCAGATGTGCACAGTCTCACAGAAATTTGCAGGCAACTGAAACTCTTAAGATATTGATATGTAGATAGAGGTGATGGTTCAGTGGTCTTTATTTGTTACCCTACAGGTGGAATGCAGTGACAAAGACCTTCACTCAGGAGTATATGGTGGCTCTGTGCATGAAGCTATGACAGACCTGATTGCTTTGATGGGTAAGGTTGAAATGTGGTTGAAATGAAACTTCCTTGAAAGTGAGGGGATTTACTTATAATTCAAAGGCAAGAAAATTTTTAACATGACATTCCTAAGTTAGTGATAATGATATGAGCAGCCAGAGAAAGGGCAGAGATTCCTTTTGCGGGATCTAGGTCACCACAAATTTTCCAACAGTTGATAGGACAAAGCAACAGGCTTCTTCTTGACAATGTGTAATGGGCCTATAAGACATTCGTAGTGAAGCCATTGAAAGAGAAGTGTGGCTTGTATATGCAAAAGATAGGTAGGCATCTGCAATTCTGTGCCCATTCAATGTCCAATTCTGGGTACAACTGGACCAAGTGAACATCTATTCCTCCATTGCCATAGCGTTTTTTCTCTCTTCCCTCTGCTGCCAGCATCATGTACATCCACATATTTTTTACAGACATGGTGGCAAGGGTTATTTCTAATTTTTTCTATGAGCAGCCAGAGATTGGGCCTTTGGCCCAACAGATCACATGGGAGGTAGCCAGCCCTAGTGTGTCATCCCATATGACATACCTACTGGCAGGACCAGTTCCAGATCTGGGGACAAGCGTTTGGCGAGATGCCTTATAACGGGCCTACCTCCAAGTGGACCTAACTTTCACTAGCAGTGAGACATCCTTTCCATCCACCACACAAATTAAAAAAAGCAAGTACTGGTAGGACTTCTATTGGGTGGTGATAGGCAGGTAGCAGCAGATGTCACAGAAGATGCGGGTGGCAGTGGCTGCCTGTAAACTGGCAAATAGCCTCCTTGGATGGAGAAGGAAAAAAATGAACTGTGGAAAGAAGCACCGGTTACTGCCACTGTCTGCCTTCTATCTATATTTGGCAGACCAGTTGGGGTCATGGGGGAAGTTTTCTCGATGCCTGTTGGACCTCCTGATCAGAAAGTTGACTCAAACCGCTATTCTTCCTTAGCAGCAGCAGATTGGGGATGGTGTGTGTATGCGTGTGTGCATTAAGCAACACAGGGCCCTCAACAGCTATTTGAAGTTGCTGGCCCTGTGTATTTGTTTTTGAGATTCTTTTTCCAGGGTTGCTCTTAAGCACAATGGATTAAATGGACATATGTATTCTGCTTTAGGACCAAAGGGTTCTATTGGCTTTTAGTGACTGTTCACTGCCTTTGTGTTAAAACTGCTGTGTAACTGCTACAGGGCAGTCCTTGCCTGAAATTAAATCTGTTGTTGCTCAGCTGCTGCACTCTTGAGAGTTAGCATTAAAGCAATGGTGTATTGTGTAGTTGCCTTGACTGCCTTAGTGTGTTTGTGCAGAGCCTTGCATATTACTCAGCTATAATTTAGGCCGTGTGGTTCACCTGAATCTTTCCTGAAGGGAAATTTGTCAGACTAACTTAAAAGACAGTTGCGTCAAATGTTTCTTGGCCACAAGGGGAGAAAAACTAAAGGTAATTTGCACTGTTCAAAGGCAAACTTCAAAGTCCACACCCAGAAGATTGTCTGCAGGGAAAATCTTTGGACTTCACCAGCAGCAATAATTTCTAACCTTTTAGAAATTAGTAACTGGAAGCATGTGACTGTAGACAAACTCTTAAGAATTAGTGCTTCGTTGATCCATCTTGTGAATGAGTGTGTGCCAACCACTCTCTTCTTGTTTTGTAAATAAATATATGCGCAAAACACAGTTTATTTCTTCCTTTCTTTGCAAAGTATATAGCACTGCCATCAGGAGTTTAATTCCAACCCCCTTTTTTAATTTCTCACTATTTATTGTGTCCGAGCTCTAAAGTGGTTTCAGACATCTACCTGGTCCTGAGGGAAAAACCCTCATATTTCACTATAGTAGGAGTCCTGACTAAGTTGAACAAATTAAAACTTTATATTGTTCTTTCTGCTTAATGGTTGCAAGAGGTGATATAGCTAATCTCAACAGTGAAGGAAACAACAGATGGCAATATCTTCTGACTGAGGTGGCCCACATCTTCTTTTCAAGGAACTTTCCTCTCACTCTATTTCCTTTTCCCTTTAGATATCTTCTGTGTCTAATTTCTAAGGTACTGGTCTCTTCCACTTGTTTAACTCTTGTCTCTATGATTATATTAGGACTTCCTTTTTGGTCTCCCAGTGTCTCCTAAGTGTGTTCTACTTATTTCTTTGGACTGTTTAACTTCATATAACACTAGAAAAGACTCTAGACAGAAATCTGTTTTCCCACTGTTAAGCTGCTAACATCATACTGCTGTCTGTTTCCTTCTTTCCTTCGTTCCTATTTCCCCAACTGACAGCCTCCTCCCTCTCTCTACAAAACCCTTCACCGTCTCTGTCCAGTATCAACCAATCACTTCATTTCTCCTGCCCCTCTTTCACCCCCTTTTCTTCTGTCACTTATCTTTCATTTAAAGCAGGGGTCTTCAAACTACGGCCCCCCGGATGTTCATGAACTACAATTCCCATCAGCCCTGCCATTTGGCCATGCTGGCAGGGACTGATGGGAATTGTAGTCCATGAACATCTGGAGGGCCATGGTTTGAAGACCCCCGATTTAAAGGAACACGCCCATAACACTTTAAAGCATTACTGAGTGGCTATAGAAAAGGGATGGTGTTGCAAGCTCATAGCAGATTTTGTGACCTCTTTTGCTTGGGGAACACTAGAAGAAGTTGGTTGAGCTCGGGTTTCTGTATGGAAGAAGGAAAATCAGATCTGTTACCAATATTGTGCCCTAAATGGAGCTTGACAACCTATTCAGAACTTCTCAAAAGTACACTTCTAAAAATGCCAAGAAACTATTGAACATTTAAAGAATGTAGGGAGGCCTCAAAAGAATATTCCCTTCATCCCCTTTGATATGGGGCTAAAGTGGAAACATGGCACTTCTGCTGCCAATCATACCCCTTCTGGGAACAAAATAACTTAGCCACCACTGCTGTGGATGATCCAGTTACTCACTACTGGACTCAAATCTTGCTGGCATATTGTTACACTCTCTGAATTGGCTAAAATGGCATGAATAGAGTTTGCGTAGAATGCTACAGTTAGGTTGGTTTCTGGTGTCGGCTGAATAAGCATCTATTACATGTTTAGAAAGAGCCTGACTGGTTACCAGCATGTTTAAAAGTGGAATTAAAGAGGCTGATTCTAACCATTAATGCCTTTCATTGCCTTACTTTTGGATATTTGAGGGATTGTCTTTTTCCATATCTTTCCCAGTCCACTGAAAGCAGCTTTGGAAATTTGCTGGTGGCTGATTGCCACCATGTTATATGGAGCCAGTTTCATAGGATTCAAGTGGTTTATAAGATGGGCCCTGAAGAATCATCTGTTGGTCTGGGCTTTGGATATAGACTTGTTCACCGATTAATAAATTTGGTGTTAAATTTAAGAGTTTAATATTTAAAAGTTTTATTTTCTGCATCTAGCTTTGCTATAAAGAACACTAGCCTTCAGGCTTGTTTCATAGTATCGTTTGGAGTTACTCTGTTATCAATCTCTGAATGCCTGCCTGCCCTAATAGTCCACAGTGGGGCAGTAAACTGGGATACAAGTACACAGTAGAGTAATTGCCATCACTGCATTCATTCTGGGCTGATTGATAGGATTCCCTTGAAGGCCTGTGGGTATTGGCTGTAAGGTTTATGGTTTTACAAGAAGTGCTCTTAGTCAAAGAAAATATAATTTCTAAAGCTTTCAGTTTATTTTAACGTTTCTGAGGAAGTTAAGACAGCTTGAATAAACATTGTGTTGCTTCTCCTCCCTCCTGTCCTGAGGAGCATTATTTATGATGCACTGGTCTTTTTTGCTGCATTTTCTGAACTGCCAAATTGGAAGGGTCTCTTAAATAAATGTTGCCGTGTATCGAAACAAGAAAGTTTTGGACACCAGCAGGCTGTGTCTTAAGATACCTAGTTGTCTCTAATGTTGTATTCTGTTGCTTTGTAGGATCACTAGTGGATAAGAAAGGAAAGATCCTGATTCCTGACCTGCATGATGTGGTGGCTCCTCTCACTCAGGAGGAGGAGAAGCTATATGATCAAATTGACTTTGATTTGAATGAGTATGCAAAAGATATCGGAGCCACACGATTGCTGCATGAAACCAAGGTGTGATAGTTTTCCATTTTCTAGCTCTGGCTCCTTCAGCTATAGCTGATCAGTTCTGTTGGAGGAGGAAATAGAGCAATATGACTGGAAAGGTTATGGTCTGCAGGATATTATGTAAACCCTCTGCAGGACATTATGAGGACAGTTTGCTGCTTGGTGGATAATTATTACTGTGTTAATCCCAAAGAGCGGAAGGTGCAAATGGTGGGAAAATCTATCTTTTATAACAACCTTTTAGCCGGTATGTTTACAGTTACCTAGTTCAGTCTGCCTCTGGAGTAGATATCAGAGGCGTACCTGGGCAAACTGGAGCCCTGGGAAAAACCTGAGTTTGATGCCCGCCCGCCCCATGGGCAGCCACCCTCTCCCACCGTGACCAAACAATGATTTTTTCCACCAGGTTGTTTCAAAGTCACATTATAGAACATCCCCCAACTCACAAATCTGAACACAGCAATGCGCCATTCCACACAGCAGAAATAATTTTTGGAAAACGTTTTCAGAATGCTTTCAAAATGTTTTATTACTGCTATGAAAACATTTTATGGTGTTGTATCCAGTCCCCCCAATTGGAGGAAATAGCATCACTTTCAATGTTATTTAAACTAGGGACCCCAGATTCTCCCTTCAAGGTGATTTAAAAGGAGAATCTGGGCTCCCTAGTTTAAACAAGTGATGCTGGCATCCACCCCCAAACAGCATAATTTTAAATGGTGTTTAAACTAGGCAGCCCAGATTCTCCTTTTAAATCCACCTTAAAAGGAGAATCTGGGATCCCCAATTTAAACAACATTGAAAGTGATGCTATTTTGAGGTGGATTTTCCCCCACCCTGAAACAGCATCCCTTTCAATGTTAAAACTGGGGACCTCAGATTCTCCCTTTAAATCCATGCCGAAGGGGGTGGATTTAATAATAAAAATGATAAAAATAATAAAAATAACCTTATTAGGCATTGAGAGAATAAAAGAAAGAAAGAAAACAAGCATTGGCAGGAAGGGAGTGGATTTAAAAAGAGAACCTGGGGAAATTTAGGGGGTGCCTGTTGTCAGGGGTGCAATTATTAAGATAGCAGCACCAAAATTTCAGAGTATCTTCGTGAGACCCTACTAATGATACCACCCAGGTTTGGTGAAGTTTGGCTCAGGGTAGCCCCCATCTCCTAAGTTCCCATTGGAAACAATGGGGGATGGGGGCACTCCCTTTGGGAATCCATAACTTTGGACTCCCTAAACCAAACCTCACCAAACCCAGGTGATATCATCAGGAGAGTCTCCCAAAAATCCCTGAAATTTTGGTGCTGCTAGCTTAAAATCTGCACCCCCTGCAGGCCAAAAACAGAAAAAACACTGAAAATACAAAATCCCCCACAAACGAACCTGCAATTTTGTCGCCCACCACAAGGTGGCACCCTGGGCCCACTTTGCCCAATGCCCAATGGGAGGAACGGATATTCATGGTGGATATTCATGACTGACTTCACCATCTAGTCTCATATCTTCATTTTTCCCCCCTAGAAAAACATCTTGATGCATAGATGGCGATACCCATGCTTATCCCTCCATGGAATAGAAGGCGCTTTCTCAGGATCGGGTGCCAAAACTGTCATTCCACGGAAAGTTATTGGCAAATTTTCAATAAGACTAGTGCCAGACATGACTCCAGAAGTTGTGACCAAGCAGGTGTGTAGGTTGGGAGGATGGGTGTGTGTGTTCTTTGAAGGGTGGGGTTGATATGAATCTTTTTATTTGAGCTGTCTAGCTCAAGTAGCCATCATTTTTCCCTCTTGGGGTAAGAACTATGGCAGATTTCTACACTGATCTAAATATTTCAAGTATCAGTAGCTTATTAGAGAATTATTATGTCTTAACCCAATGCTGTTTAAGTTTAGCAGCTGTCGCGTTGGTGTTCCATATAGTGGAAATGCAAAGGAAGGTGATCAGAAGTTAACTTGAAGCTGCATGGTACACTATCTCCTAACTAGAATTTGTTTTGTCCATTACATGTCACTATTTGTTCTTGTACCGGGAAGTTCTTTATTTTCACAGAATTCTCATATTTGTGAGCTGCAGTCCTCAGACAGCTTTGAAACAGTGCTTTGAAAATTGTGGAACTGTCACGTTTTTTTACTTTAAAAAATACAAATATCCATTCATTTTAGAACTCTATTTTAGTAGTGCACCATGCTGCTTAATGTGGGCAGAGGAGGGGATGAAAATGAAACAAGTAAAGTTCCTGTTCTGTGACCTGGCAGGACTTGTGCAGACAAACCCCTCTGGTTTGTACTTTTTACGTTGACCGCAAACAATCAGCCCAGCCCACAAACATGATAAAATAGATTACTTGATTTTCATGGAATAGGGAAAAAAGTCTGAACTGTAAAACATGGGAACCTTAATCTTACAATGGAGAGAAAATGGAGTGTTTTGGGTTGAAATGTGAGACCTCCTTGGCTATCTAGAGACGAATGTGTGCTGGACATCAATCTAGTTCTGACTGTGTTGTATTAACTGGTCATACCTTTTTATTGTCAAAGGTTCAAGATTACTTGTCCAAAAAGTTTGCTGAACTGCACAGCCCCAATAAATTCAAAGTCTATCTGGGCCATGGTGGAAAACCTTGGGTATCAGATTTTAACCATCCTCACTACATGGCTGGGAGAAAAGCAATGAAAACAGGTCAGTAAATCTTGTATTGAACCAGTCTCGATCTGACCCTTTATTAGACCCTTCTAAGACCACTGCAGTCAATGGTGTAACTTGGCTTACGGTAAAACTGTGCGATGATTCACAATAACATTATTGGGTTCTAGCTCTGCTAGAGAAGATGAACACGAAGAGGAAAAAAATATGCTGAAGATTGCTTGCAGTTGTATATAGCTTTGACTTCATTGAAAAAGTGAAATTGACAGACAGAGATTGTTAAAGAGGATTATCATCTAGCTTTGATAATTGGAGATGTGTAAACGGACCCTTTTCTTAAAGCTTGGTTGTCCCAGAGGACATCTATGCATGTGGCACAAGGGTAAAGTTCCTCACACAAAGGGGTGAAGAGCCTCTGAGGGAGCCAGGGGAAGGGTTTGTGTGTGGCTCAATGGTAGAGCATCTGCTTGGAATGCAGAAGGACTCAGGTTCAATCTCTATCATCTCCTGGTAAAGGATCAGGTACTAGGTGATATTTCTACCTGCCAGCCTGAGCAGACTATACTGATTTTGCTGGGCCAATGGTCTGATTCAATATAAGGCAGCTTCATGTGACTGTCATGTGATATGATGATTCAGATCCGTTCCATACTTTTTGTAAAAGATGCCCACCACCCAAATGTTATGGACTTGATCCGAATTGGAGCCCTGTGTGGCTGTACTTCAGAGCATAAAAAATAGGGAGTGATCCATTAGTACCTAATGTGGCCTTTAAGGTAATTGGGTTTACCACCATCCATCAGACAGCTTCTCTCTTCAGAAGAATATCCTTAGATGTCAGTGGATGCATGGTACAGAAAACTAAAACCATTTTCCTTTCTATTTTCCTCTTTCTGCCCCCTTCAAGTATTTGGTGTGGAGCCAGACTTGACCAGAGAAGGAGGGAGCATTCCCGTCACGCTAACCTTCCAAGAAGCAACAGGCAAGAACGTAATGCTGCTGCCTGTTGGATCAGCAGATGATGGAGCCCATTCTCAGAATGAGAAGCTCAACAGGTAAGGCATGGGAACAGACTCTTTTAAAAAACCTGTAAATGCTTTCAGGTGTAGATCTACAAATGTTCTGCTCAGAACAGCGGCTATGTTCCTGCATGATTACATATCCTGTTGCCAGTTTATGCTGCATTGATGGGATCTGTTCACATTTCTTTGTTTAACATTAGTACCTTGTCTCTTTTCCAGGTACAACTATATTCAGGGCGTCAAACTGTTGGGTGCATACCTGCACGAAGTTGCCCAGCTGAAGGACTGAATCTGAATGTTGGCCTTGCAAACCAAATACCTGGAGAGGACCTGCAAGTTCTTGCAACATACTTCCTTGCAACTTTAAAAACTGCACAAATTACCTTCCCCCCCCCCTCTTTCTACCAGACTAACTCACACAGAGATGCCTGGCAAAATACTTTTGAACTCCAGACTGAGCACCTTATAAAGTTGGATCTTTGGCCAAAATCACTATCCTGTTCCGGTCAGTTATTGCTGTACTGCAAAGCCCTAACTATAGTTCCAAACCACCATGGGAGTGGGAACACACATGAGGAAAGCTGTATATGGAAAGCCTCTATTTTCCCAATGACGATATGTGTAAACTGGCAGCTAGGGATTTTGTTAATGTCCCATCAGCTTCTCCATAGGTTTTCTGTAATCATCTCTAGATCTTATACAATTCTTGGCGCCAGAATCTGTGGTGAATCCACACCTTTTGCTGGGCAAGAACTGTGTTTGTATTCACAAGTTCAGACAAGGCAACAAAGTCCTCTTTGGAAAGTTCTGAAATTGGAAGATAGGAAGGGGGTGCAGAAGAGGCCAAATGAGGTCTCCGTTCCTCCTCTACCCGTCCTCTGGGCTCTTGCTGTGTCTTTCTAGACAGCTGTGCCTCTTGGCAGTCTCTGTGGACCTTGTTGACACTGCACACTCCAGGTTATTCATAACAAACTGGTATTTTTCTAAAGCATTCTTTGTACTCACGAGTGAAAAGCTGCTAAATAATAATTAAAAGAAATCTGGCTCTACCAACTTTGTGGCAATGTTTCTTCTTAGAAAATGGAAGTGAATGGTGGTTGGTAAGTGTATTAGGAATTTCTCAGGTGTAACTAGATGAGAATTTTTAAAAAATGTGTCTCAGGAGGTTACAACTGTCCTATTGCACTTGGAAGAGGAAAAGAATGTGATCAGATCACTGACGGCATGCCAAGGTTTATGCTTTATAACAGTCCCCTCCATCTGGAACAGTGAGTGTCCAGTGGCAGTTTTCTCTTGCACTTACCGCTTGCTTCGCCGTCCTAGGGGTTGATCTGGAACCCTTAGTAGAAAGCTAGACTGATTGGGCAGCCTAAAGAGGATTAACTTGGAGCTGATTGAGGCCACAAGTAGGAAAGGTAGGACAATATGCAGCCTGATGCTTCTTTTGATATGTTGGCATGAAAGTGCCAGAGCAGCCATGCTTCTTAACAGGTGGGTGATGGATGTGTATTCCTGGAGAAGTGATTTCCTAGAGCTGTTAGTCTAATTTAAGAAAGGTATTTTTTTTTAAAAAAAGTGCAAGCAGCTTTCCCTATTGTTGAATTAACAAGGAAGCTCCTTGCCTTCAGGAGATCATCTGCTGTGACATACGAGAGCCCCAAATCAGAGCTCCCTGTGTATAATTCACATTGATCTTTCTAAATGGTGCACTAAAATATCAGAATGCTAGCTGCCATATGATTGACTTAGATAACTAATCATTCTATGTTCCCCTTGTGGCATGAGCTTAATTTATTTTAATGGGGCTATTAAACTAAATTAAGTGGGCCTAAACTGACTTTAATTTGAAGCCAATGTAAATCCAGGTTCTGAGTTAGAGGTGCTTTTGCTATTTATTATGAAGATAAAAGCAAGTCACCAAGAATAGAACTCAACATGTTTTAGAATATAAATTGGAAAACCCAAACTGAAAATCTGTAACTGAGAAACATTAATATTGACCATGTTTCACCAAATCAGTTCCAAGTTTGACTATCTCATACATCTACAATAGAACATCTGTTTTGTTGACTGTATCCAAAATTTAGTAAACTATTGGTTGGATTTCTGCTTGCTTTTGCTTACAGTAATAGCGTGAATCAGTTCTGAATCTCTAACTTGCATAGACCATAATTATATGGTTTTTAGATTACTTGACAGCTGTTACACAATTTGAAAAAAAGAGAAGGTGATTATAGTCTCACAAAATTGACAGAACAATCCTGGAAAATGAACTAAATCTGCCTCTGTGGAATCAGGTGTTCCATGTGAGGCCCATATACTTTTTCCAAATTATTAGGGGTTAAATACTGTTGTGGATTAGGGGTCGCTTGCCTCAAAGAGAGCATGCCTAGCTATGTGAAAAAGTCATAAACTCCAGTTGTGCTCATACATTGTAGGGAAAGATATTTCAGGAACAACAAACATTCTGGATCCAGCACTATAGGGAGAGGAAGATGGATAGATTCTAATGTCCCCATCTGCAAACCCTAAAGTGGTACATAGCATTGGCCAGCTTTTGACACAACTGCCAAAAGTTAAGAACTGGTCCAAGGAGTGAAAGGATGCAAAATACCTATTCAAGCTAGCTAGTTATTCTGTGTGGGGTGGATTTTCCCAGTCTCTATTCCGGTGCTTGGCTACTTCATCTGTGTTGGTTCCTTTTGTGTAGATTGTATGTCAGTTAAAGAAAATGGATTTTAAAAGGTTTTATATCTACCCCTTTTTTGCTGTCTGTCACTATGCTGGCACCATGAGGAATTTGTAAGCTGAGGATGTGCATCATACTCTATTGCTACCCATTTCTGGCCCCTGTGTTGGTGCAGCTGCTGTGGGACCAGGTTCATATCAATGCAACGTTGATGGGGTGCTAAGCCATGTTAGCTGGGAATCTGGGAATGTCGGCATCCAAGAACCTCGCCCCAGAACCTCAGCAGAACATACCTAATGAAATATAAAAGTTTAGGTTACAGCTGAGATTAAAAAGGAGATGAGAAAGCTTGCTAAATGGCAGTTAACACTGGAGATTGTCTGTTCTTTGAAGATCCCTTATGTAAGTCATCTGGGAGCAAAATATAAGGTGTAGTTAAACTGGCCAGAATTCAGTAGTTCATTCTTGGGGGTCGCTGTATGAATGCCTGAGAAACAGGGATGTAGTTTGGACTGACAACCAGAATGCAGAAGAGAAACTGTTGCTTAAAGCAGTATGCCTAGAACTGAAGAAGATTAAATCATTAGGAATAAAATTTTGTTTAAGCTTTTGCTCACAACATGTGGTTACCATCTGAAGCAGATGTAGCCAGT
Organism: Sphaerodactylus townsendi; assembly: GCF_021028975.2. Taxonomy (NCBI): domain Eukaryota; kingdom Metazoa; phylum Chordata; class Lepidosauria; order Squamata; family Sphaerodactylidae; genus Sphaerodactylus; species Sphaerodactylus townsendi. Next base: position 33,384,337 of record NC_059433.1, on the reverse strand, counting down.
TCATGCAAGGAACAGCCTATTTGAAGAAGGTGGTACAACTGACCTTTTGACTTGGGTATTGAAAGCAGACTGCTTCCCTGCCCAGTACTGAAAGCCTACTTGGCCACTAGAATTCAAAGCACTTCAGAGTGGGAGAAACTCAGTGAAATGCCATACCAAGAAACTGAGCTTATTTGTATGTTCTCCAACATAGCAGGGACACAGCTAGATATGTCAGGTATCAGTCTGCTTCCTTCTTGCCATTCCTGTGAAGACCCAACCTAGTTGTGTTCTCTGCCAGTGAAGCATGTTCTGGTAGTATTGATGTTCATGCATAAGGTTGTATAACATATTTGTATATGCTTTCCTTTTTAAAAAAATTGCTATTACTAAAACAATGGGCTACTGTGCTCAATGGACTGGTTTGATTTGTAAATCTAGCGAAGTAGCCACATGGATGTTCTTGATACCACTTCACATCTTGAAATAAATTCTCAATAATATGACTTAGGTGAGCACAGTATAACAATGGGCATATCGCCACAGTGTGGGATAATGGTTTGAGCATTGTTATAGGATTTGGGGAACCCTGGTCCAAATCCCTACTTTTCCATAATGTTCGTTTGTTCATTTTGGGTCAGTCACACACAGGCTTTTTCTGTACAAGCCAATGAAAACATTTCCAATCTCCCCACCCCCCACCCCCAAGTTTGTTTGCATTCACTTCCTCGAAATGATTGCTGGCCTCCATTTTGTGCTTGTTTTAAAAAAATTCTCCATGGATCTGATGTTTTGATGCTTCAAAGCCTTATGCTGCAATTTCTCACAGTTTGTGTACTCAAAACTTCAAAGATATCACTCCCAAAAATAAAAAAATGATAAAAATAAACAGCTGTGTTGAGAGAGCAAGCTCAAAAAATTGCGTCAAGGAGGAAGTCTGGGGACTGCAGAGAGGTGTGGGAGAAGCAAGCCGAAACATTTTGAAAATGTTTCAACAAAAGAATCGCTAAAATCAGACTGGAATTAAAACATTTTGAGCTAAAAGCATTACTGTTGCGAGATGAGGAGACATAATGCAGGTTCAGTGAGAGAGAGCTCCGCAGAGTGGCTCTGTGAGACTCTGTGTGTGTATCTGTATCGGCGCTCCTGACACTCGTTTATTTAAGGGATTAGCGGAGAAGCAAGACAATGAAAGAGCAGGGTCTTCAAGGTTGCAACATCGATGCCGGTGAGTTGCATGTAGCCACAGTGAGCCAGGGGTAACTAAGAGTCACGGGTTGGTCCAGAATACACATTCGCCTAGGGGAGACGGGTGGCCACAAGGGCGTCTTGTGGTTCAACATGGCTGAGCGGGATGCCATCTCCGGGCCAGGAGTGTGCTCACTGTGGGGAAACTGCCTCCAGATGCCCATGTTTTCCCCACACATTACAGAACTCAACTGAGGAAACATTTTATTTCCTGCCTCAAAACATTTTATTCTGGTTGTGTGGAAAAACACTCAGCCTGACTTCAGCTGCTGTGAGGATAAAATACAAAGTATGCTGCTCGGAGCTCTTTCAAGGAAGTGTGGGATAAAAATGTACATATTTAGAACATTTCTGTGTTACCTTTGCAAGTGCCTGCTTGAGGCAACTTACGAGTAAAATATACAATCTAGGATGCAGTCACACCCCAAGCTTTCTCTTTGAGCATGTCAAGATAGGGATTTGTTGCAAAATTCGAAGAGTTTATTTTATACCTTCTAAGTAATCAATAGTGTTAGAAAAGTGTAACTGTATATAACACTGTACTATCATTTGTCATCAAAAGTGCTAACATGGCATTTGAATTACACCTTTAATCTTCTAACCTCAAGAATGAAAAATAAGAAACAAATATAAAATAGGTTCCTTTACAATTATTGTTGCTAGGTGTTCTATATTTCATTTCTTTAACAAAAGATTAAGGTTTGTATTTTGTGGAGGAATTGTTTATGAAATTGTAAATAGTAAATGGTATATCTTCATACTTTTTTTCTTTACTATTGCCCTGTGTCAATACAGTTATCCCTTCCACATTGCAACTTTCCCTATCATGGTTTTGATATATCTCAGGTTGGCATAAGAAATTGAATGGGAATTTTTTGGGAGTTTTGTAGAAGCCATTGATGACACTCAAAGACCATCAGACAACGCAAAATACTTCAGGATCTCAGAAATGCATTAAATATATGTATAGTACTATATCATATCAACATATTTCAGCTTTAATACCATAAAGATACACAATTTCTTTGTTAAAATTAAAAGAAAAGAAAAAAATTCAGACTTCTGAAGAGGGCCAAAAAATGGTACACGATTTCCAGGTTGTACGATTTCCACGATTTCCAGGCACTGCACCCCTAACCCCTGCAAAGTGGAAGGGTTAACTGTACTATATTTAACAGTCCATTTCAGTAGGAAACAGATTCTTTCACAAATATGTTTTCCCGGGGATAAAAATATCTGGAACTTTAGCCCTCACCCAAGGGATCCCCCTGGCTAAATACAAAAGAGATCCCATTTTCCAAGGTCATTAAAATTCCTCTTTGCAGAGTGGGCATAAGAAAATGTGGCAGTATTGGTGTGTAAGGCGTTTCCCACTGGGACCCTCATGTGGCAGTGACGGATCCACTTCTGAACAACAAATTGTGAGTGGGTAAGGCCAATTCCAGCTCCCATCACTACATTCACCCTACTTTGTTGTGCCCGGTTCATTTCAGTATTTTCTTGAGCTTGTTTGATATTAAAGTCATGGTTCAAATGTGATTGTGCAAAGAAATGAGGTGGATGGAGCAGTTAGCTTCCCTGACCTGTACACTCCATTTCTGTAAGCAAAACTAACAAGAACTACCCAAAGTTTCTATGTGCTTCTACAGAATGGACAAGCCAGTGCACCACTAATGGGATTGATTGAATCTCTGTACACAGCAACTCTAATGGAATTGACCCTTTTCAGTTGAAGTCTACTAACTCTTCTACTTGTGTGATGTCCATGGCACTTGCATATCTTCTGGGTTCACCTGGGCCATCACTGCCCTTCCTGCTGTGTGTAGTGCTGAATCAGTCATGTACCAATATAGGGAGCAGATCTGAATGTTTCCACTTGTTACCATATGACAATATTTTTGTATCAAGTTTACTTATTTCATCATATTCTTAAAATTAGCATTTTTGAGCTGGGTTTTGCTTAATCACAACCTCTGTGCACATCCCTTTAAGACATCCTGCTGTCTTAGGAAACAAACTTTTTGGATTTGTGTTTCTGTTTTTGCCTGGTTTCTAACCTTACACAACAGTTTTTACAAAGAACAAACAACTGATGGATTTTAAAGTTGAGAGATCTGAAAGAATAAGATAACTTGCTTCGAAAAATAATTTGTTTTGGAAGCTTTAAACTCAGTATGTGGAACGTTGGACACTTCCCTGATAAAATAAGGATGTTGACATATCCTTTGTCCTTCGATTCCAGCCTTGAATATTGCCTTCACGACAAAACAAATAAATACGTATCAACAAATAATATCAACAAATACACGGATTTGCTTTTATAGCTACAAATTGAAAGATCTGCAGTGAGAATCAGATCTTCAGATGTAGTTTCATATTCTGTGCTGAATAAGACGCTGAAAATTTAATCCTCTTCCTATCTGGACTTTAATCATGGTAAGCCACTTTTCAGCAACATTTCTTGTGTTTGGGCATAGATCAACCGGCTGGAAAACTTAAATATGGACATTTTCAATAAAGAGGAAGATCCCATATGTACAACCAAACCTTCCTAGGGCAAATTGTCTCCAAATAATCTGTCATCACGCCAAAGTGATAAGGAGATTTTGCTACATATCAAGATGAAATAGTCATCTGTTGAAGACTTAACTCTGGGTTATTCCTTAACTTGGCAGACTTTTAATATGTTGCTTGTATACAAAAACAACTGGCAACTTGGTTTCTTCTACAACAACCTCCCAGAGTTTCTAGAGGTGATCTGTGCCATATGAAACCCTCCGGGAAAGTTAGATTAGTGATTATAAAAAGGATCTTCTCTGGTGGCAATATCAGGTAAGGTGGATAGCAACAGTGTCAGGGCTTTTTCAGCAGTGGAGTCTCAACTGTTGAATGCCCCCTCCCTTGACTCACCTGGATCCTAATATACTCTCTTTGAGATGCCAGGTTTAAAAAAAATTCTTTTCCCCAGGCTTGTAAATAAGGGGGTTCACCTTTTAAAATTGGGTTTACAGTCTGCTTCTAGCCTGACAATTGTTTTAGTAAGAAGATTTTTGGCTGCTAAATGTTTAATGCTGTGTTTATGCTCTGGCTGTTTCTTCTCAAATGTCTGGGTTCTGAACGGTTAATTTTAATGATTTTGATGGTTTGATTGTGTTTTGTTTTCTGAGCATCTCTTGCAGATCTCTGGGGAGTTGAGGGCATGTAATTAAATAAAACTTTCACTCTGCAGTATGTAGCTTTTAAAGCATCAGCGATATTATTCCTCTTCAGTGGTCTGATATGAAACGTAACACTGCAGGAAGGTTTTCAGGATCATATCCGACCCAGGGGTGTTCTGCTGGTGTTATCAAGCAGCCACGAGTGTGGATCCATTCTAAACCTTGTTGCTGCTTCCTTCTACTATCTAACAGATCACCTTACCAGATTCCTATATGGTCCCAGGCACTAGCACCAGAAAAGGAGCATTCTGGTGTGACCTGCTACATGCATAAGAAGAGTATTATGAGACACAAAAACCATTATAAAGTGAATGCTCAGATTAAAACTGAGTTGAAAGGTGTTTTTTCTAACTGAGCGTGAAGTAGAAAAGCGCTGCCTCAATATGTATAAATTCAAGAGTTTTTTTCAGTGGTGGCCATGCAAAGGAATCCTGGTATCAACAAACAGCACAATATTATTATTCGCGTTAAAGAGAGCATGGCGCCTATTTTATTCAGCCAAATATTCAGTGTCCACTCCTCTTGGGATTACTTTAGTGTTAACAATATAGAGGGTGTATATGTGACCCCCTAGATCTGATCTAGCCACCACTCCCTGCCGCCGCTTATCTCCATCTCCATCAAAAAGCGCATCTGGTCCAGCGAAACATACGAATGCCAGGATGCAGATGTGCACCAGTGCCTATACAGTAAATGCTTGCCAGCTGTTGACTGGTTTATCTTAATTTGGTGGTGGAAACCAGATTTAGGCTTCTGGATAGCACAATAGATAGCCTCAAATAAAACCAGAGGAAGAGTAAGCCAGCGGAAACACTCTGTGTTTGGTTGCTGAGTGTTGCTTTTGCACCAGCAAGTTGGTTGGGCTTTATGGTGCCTTTGCTTTGGGTTGGGAATCTGCTGCCCTGGAGACAAGGCCTATACTATAGACGTGACTTTCTAAGTGGATTCCCAACAACTTCATCGACAGATTGTGCAATGGGCTCCTCCATGGGTTGAAACCCAGACTCCTTGACTCCAGTGGTGTATCTGCAGGAAATGCCACCCAGGGTGCTCCCCCCCCACTCCTCAAAGTGTCAGGGTGGGCAGGAGAGCAATAGCAAGCAGCGGTGGGCTTGGGCGAGTGGGAGACAAGCCACAGGGTGGGCGGGAAAGCAGTGGCAGACTGGCAAGCAGGAGAGAAGTGGGAAAGGGGGTGAGCAAGTGGGAGACAAGAGGTGGGGCGTGGGGGAGAGCAGTGGCAAGAGGTGGGGGTAGCTTCCTACACCATTGAACTACTGGCCCCAGTTTCCCCATGTTCTCAGCCCCCAGCCAGTTCCTCTTCTTGGCCTGTGAAGCGAGGGGGTGGCCAAATGCACCCTGCATGTGACCTAGGCATGTGGTGCCTGGGTTGCAAGACCCCCTGTTCTCCCAAGACACACCTTGCTTGCTCTGCAGTGATCACATACCTACAACACGTGCGTCAAAGAAGAAGAAGAGTTTGGATTTATACCCAGCCTTTCTCAACCTTAAGGAAGCTCAAAGTGGCTTAAAAATTCCTTTCCCTTCCTCTCCCCACATCAGCCGCCTTGTGAGGTAGGTGGGGCTGAGAGAGTTCCAAAGAACTGTGACTAGGCCAAAAGTCGCCCAGCAGCACTGCAGCAGCAGGGAAACAAATCCAGTTCACCAGATAAGAGTCCACCGCTCATGTGGAGGGGTGGGGAATCAAAACCGGTCCTCCAGATTAGAGTCAATTGCTCTTAACCACTACACCACACTGGTGACACGCCACAATGTTTTGGTGACATGCTAGCATTCTCCAACACCTGACAATAACTATTCTCTCTATTTCAGTCATTTTTGTAACTATATGATGTTTCTTTAAGTAATACATGATTGGACTGTATTTTAATAAATAAATAAATAAATATGTAAAAAAATTGTTTCTCTTTTGTTCTGGGGTGGGAAGATGAGTGACACGCCAGCAGTGTCTGGTGAGGCATTTTCTGAATTTTCTACACGCTGAGCCCAAATGATTCGCCATCATTGATCTCATGCACGGTATATTATGTAGCTTTTGCTTAGGAAAATACAGGTCTTCTGTGACCTAAAAGCAGGAGACTCCAACCTTTTTAACCCTGTAGTCACATTGGGAATTTTGACATGGCATGGTGGTACAGCAACAAAATGACTGCCCCAAAATTACTGCCACAGAAGGTAGAGCCAGTTACAAAATGGTTGTTCAGATAAGTTTCAGCAACACAAGGCAGCCGCTGGTACATTTTAAAAAATCAGCACAGCCAATCAAATCTCCAAAAGTCAATCTGAAGCCTTGCTAGGAAAAATCCCTATCTGATTTCACCCATTTTCTAAAAACACAATGGGCACCAGAAAAGGTGTTGGTGGGCGCCATGTTGAGGACCCCACCTTAAAAAAATAACAAAGTTTTATTTCACATGATCTTTTGTGGACTTGGCTAGATTACATATCGGTCAGCTGATGAAAGTTTACGCTGAAATAAAACCTTGATAATCTTTAAAGTCCCAGAGGACTCCCATTTATTTTTGCTGCAACAGGCTGATATGGTTACCCCTCTGAAATGGAAGATATACATATGTAGAAATATATCCACTACCTGTCTTTTCTTTCCTGACAATTGCTGCTGAGTAGAACTGACAGAGTACATGGGGTTACTTCAAGAAGACTTTGTAACTCTACAGCGTTGCAATTAAGACAGCAGTTGTTTTTGAAAGAGAGGTTTAACAGGTTGGCTGTGTGCTGGAAAGAGAAGCAGTCGTGACTGATTGGCATCCCTGGTTATGCACTTGCCAAACCTTCCAATCCCCTAACGCAATTTAAAGGAAATCGGGGGGGGAAATCTCCTCAATAAGGTAGGGGAAAATGAGCTTTCTTGTTCTCTGGTTTCTAGGAATTTTGCTTTGCTGAAATCTGTGAGTTGGCTTTGATAGGTTTTCTTTGAGTCAGGGCCAACATGCTGTCAGCTACACATGTAGAACTTTTACACAAACTACTCTCCTTACTACACATGTGAATAGAATAACCATTGAAGACAGAAGCTCTCCCTTAAGGGGTCACTGAGCCAGAGCAATCCTATTTAAAAGAGTTGCCTTATTTTTCCCCTTTCTCCCTTAGAAGTTTCTTGATTCATAAATCTTGAGCAACATAATTCTAAGGGATGTAAAGACTGAAATAAATTTTACCACTGCCAATGTAACCTTAGGATCACTGTCACTTAATAAAATAGGGTTTTTAGCTCAGACACGGAGGTGCTAGCCCAATTTGTTAGAAGAGGAATAAATAATTTGATCCTAGATTCTCATGAAAATTACATTCATGGAACATGAGTGCTAGAGAATCAATAGAACCAGAAGAACTTGAGCAGATCCTTTCCCACTATGATAGGTTCATGTTCCTACCTTGCATAACCATGAAAGGGTTAGAAGCATTTAGCAAAAAAACTCTTAAGAAACAAGGAGCTGTCAAGAAATAGGTATATGCAGGCAAGTAATGTGTGGGAGGCATTCCAAAGAACTGAGATGAGCAAACATACCTGCGGGACCGCATCACCCCTTATGTCCCACATAGGTCGCTGCGCTCGGCAACGGCAGATCTACTGGTGACCCCTGGTCCTGCAATGATACGGCTGGCCTCAACCAGACCCAGAGCCTTCTGACTCCTGGCCCCATCCTGGTGGAATGCCTTGCCTCCGGCTGTGCTTGATCTGCGGAACCTTAATGAGTTCACTTGGGGCCTGCAAGGCAGAGCTTTTCCACCGGGCTTCCAGAGCCCGGCCGTGGATCTACTGCCCCCTATCGACACTGGAATTGAAATCAAAACTGAGACTGCCGTTCCATTCTATTAAAGCTGGGCCTGTCTTACTTATAAATTCCATCCCAGGCCCTACTGCCTCCCTCCCCTTTTGCTTGTGGCCTTCGGCGGGGCGCCTGTCTTAATTAATTTATGAACTGGGTTGCTTAACCTATAGTTCTGTAGTAAACTGCTGCTTAGTTCTTAGGTTTTAATGATTTTAGTATTTTATGTTGTTGATTGCTGTCTATGTAACAGCCATGTTGGAAGCCGCCTTGAGCCCTTCGGGGATAGGCGGCCTATAAGTTTAATAAAATAAATAAATAAATAAATAAACATGATAAGCACGAGATAGTGTGCTAACATAGTCAATCTCTTTAGTATGCTTTTTTGTTTTAGAAAAAGCCTCTGATTTCCCCCTAATCTTTTATCATATCCCATAATATGCCCACTTGTGACAATTCCCATCAAAAACTTTTTACCATGAGGATCTATACAAGTCATGTTTCAAAACCCTAGATATCGTTCAGTGCTAAAACACAGCTTAAACCATAGCTTAATGACAATCAACTATCCCCTCTCTTTGAGAGACATTTGACCAAACTCAGAATGAAGGATAACACCAGCAATGCACCAAAGGGCATTTAACAGCCTCTGTAAAAACTGAAGACAAAAGCTACAAGGTTTCTACAGATCAACATCTATAGATCAAAAGACAGCCTTGTACAATGTGTTAAGCAAACTGTTGAGCAACTTGAAAAGCTGTCTTGTCTGATTTTGGAATATCACATGGTGTGCATGTTTGTGGGAAACAGATAATGTTTCATTTATCTCCCTGAAGTCTTCTGAATCAGCTATTCCAGTTTATACTATCGGCACTCTCTGTGCCATTACTTTTGTGTGCGTTCTTCTAGGTCAGTGATGGTGAACCTTTTTGAGACCGAGTGCCCAAATTGCAACCCAAAACCCACTTATTTATCGCAAAGTGCCAACACGGCAATTTGAGGTTGTAGCGCGTGCACACGCCGCTCTGCCCTGCGCTGCTCCAGTGCCTCCACCCCACCCCTCTGCCTCTGCCCCACCCACTCAAGCAGAGGCCAGCCTGCTCTAGCCTCCAGCTTCCGTCAGCATGCACCACTCTCTTCCTCTCCTGGCAACTCCGGCTATGTTCTCTGCCCCCCCCCCCCCCCGAGCATCAGCCACCCGGAACACAGGCACCAGGCCTGCCAGCCGAGTCCTCCCTGCTTGCTGTGGGGCACTGTGCCCAGTGGCCCAGGCCAGCCTAGATGTGTGTGTGTGTGGGTGATGAACTCTGTGCGCGTGTGCCCACAGAGAGGGCTGTGAGTGCCACCTCTGGCACTCGTGTCATAGGTTCGCCATCACTGTTCTAGGTGGTGACGCAGTACTGTGTTGATAATTCTGACACCCAGGTTGGACCCAGCAGTAATATTTAACCAGTGCATGGGAGTGAGTTTATTCCTATAGTACAAAGTGTGCAACTTCTTACTTAGTACTACAGTAACAGTAGTCCTTTACCAAGCATTGATAACTTGATATTCTCATCAAAGAAAATAAGGTTGCAGGAGAGCAATGTTCTTAATCCCCACATTTTGTTGACAGTCATTTTTCCTAGTCCATAAGTTGCTGCTTTTTGCCATCAAGTCATAAGTGACATGGTGACCCCGTGGGATTTTCAAGACGAGAGACATTAGATTTGGTTTGACATTGCTTCCCTCTGGAGCTTAATTTCCATCCTGTGTATAAATACACACATAAAAACAGTAGTTAAGTTTCTATTATTTTTATATGCATATTTATACACAGAATGGAATATTCTGCCAAAAATTACATTCCTAGAAGTACAAGGATAACAAGACTTCAGAATGGTTCTGCACTGGCATCTGCAGAAAACATTTTACTGCCCAGTATATTTATCTACTGGAAATACCCTTGAAATAAATTGCATTCAAAACACAATTTGAAACGGTTCCCATTTCCTTTTGAAAGTGAAAAGGGAAGTACCTTAAGCTGAGTGGTTTTTAAAAAACAATTTTCCACCTCTGTTTTTCTTGGCAGACCCTGTTTGATGTTATTTCACAACTAAATAGTCAGGAACAACAGATGTCTGTAGAAAGACCAGTACAGATAATTTTGCCCACAAAGTTTTTCTAAATCTTGGGAAACATATTTGCCGGTTATATTTTGCCTTCCTGCCATGTGTATTGAAGTGATTCAGCATTTTACCTCTCTTTGGGCCTCCATGCTTGTGGGATCAGAAGTTGCTTGTGGCTTTCAGGGGACAGTTAACTACAGACAGACTGTATTACAAATGTCTGACAATGCTCTCTAAAATGATGAATGTAATTTAATAATTTGCAGATATTCCTTGTCTGTCTAATCATGCCGCTCCTTGATTTGAGTGAGTCCTCATCAAAACCTTCCGATGATGAGCAAAAGATTTTCCAGTACATCGATCATCATCAAGATATATTTGTTCAGGTAGGGGGGAAAAACCATACAACACATAGATTCTCCTTCAGCTGACAGATGGAGCAGGCCATCCCTTGTAATGTCTACTTGGAAGTCTTACAGGGTTCAGCAGGGAATGTGTGTAAGAGTGCACCATCAACCTGAACCCAGCACATATGATGCTAGAATCAGGGCTAGTCCTGGCTGTGGGACTCCTTCCCCAGCATCTTGTCCAGGATCAGTGTAGGTGATAGAGGGGCATTACTAGAGTGGTTTCCAGTTCACCTTTTGGGCTGGTCCATACAGCAGCACTTTCTTTCAGAAGTCGCGTTGCCAATTTCTGAGTGGTGGCGGAAGATTTCCTGCTATTACAACTGATCTCCAGGTGACAGAGATCAGTTCATCTGAAGAAAATGGATGCTTTGGAAGGTGGACTCTATGCTTTTATTATATTACATTGGAGTCCCTCCCCTCCCTTCTCAGGCTCTAGCACCAAAGTCTCCACCCGGAACTGGCAACCCTGTTCAGTTGTTATTGTGGCCACTAATGCAGTGCATCAGCAACAGGATTTCCAAATGGCAGGGTAGTCTGCATGTTCCCTACTCCTGTCCCCATCCACAATCAGAGCACCCAGCCATGGCTGCGTTTGACCATTGCCCCGAAAGAGGCTTCCCAGCGGCATGGGGAGACTTGACAAGTCAAAAATTCTCCCTGCCGCCAAGAAGTCTCTATGGGCTCCAATGGACTTATGCCACCCAAACAAGTAGCTTAAGTCCAATTTACAGGCTGCCAGCAGAATCCCAGCAAAGGCCAAGAAGGAGCTGACTAACATCAGCTCCATCCTTGGCCACACCCTTGGCTCACCTTAGCTACACTGGCGGCAGCACCAAGAGTGCCACTTTCCAGTGTCAGGGTAGGGGTGCAGCAGTCACATGTCAGTGGAGTGCCCCTCCACTGGGGTAAATGCTCAAGGGAGGGTAGGTCAGCTGGCATGGCAGTGTGCCGCTCCCAAGGACAGATCCCCTCTTTGAATGAGGCTGCCTGTCTCTGAGATCCTGGTCTAAAGTATTACAACCGCTACACCACAATGGCTTTTGTGGGGTGGCTGCTTTGTACAGCAGCAAAAGGGGGAAGGGGGATACCAACTTGAATACAGTAATCTTTTAAAAAGCACCCACAATTTAAAACAGGATGATTTATATCTGTCTCAATTTTTTCAGCTTCCTTGAGAATCACTTTTTGGAATATATGAATAGCTGGTACCTCAGTTTTAGGAACAAAGGTAGTTCTACATCTGAAAATAATACCTGCAATATCTGTTTTATTTTATCTAAAAGACTTTTTAATTTTAACATGTGAATTAACTTTAAAAATCAATATATGTTTGAAGAACGCTATTTGGTATGCATGGTAAAAAATCTCAGCCCTAGGCTCAACGCAGCTCTTCATGGGTGCTTTTTTTGTTGATTAAGGTTCTGCCTCCTCCCTTTGCCTTTTTACTGACAGAAACCAAAGCTTGAGGTCTGGCATTATCATTTAATCCCCATTTTTTTTAAACAGTGTAGATATTTCTTTAAATCTGGATGGATAGACAAGATTTGTCTTGTCTATCCATAGCCCCAATCCCTGGATTTAAGTATCCTGTTGAACATTGGATAAATTGATGTTAGGCAACTGTTGCTAAATATTTCTATGAGCATTCATGGGTTCATGCACTGTGTTTTCTTTCAGAATCTGTCAGACTGGGTGGCTGTGGAGAGTGATTCCATACAACCACACTTAAGAGGAAATATAACTGAAATAGTAAAGATAGCAGCAGATAGTCTCCGGGCTTTAGGAGCTACTGTAGAGTTGAGGAACGTGAGCGCTCAAGATGAGGTACCCACTTGCAATTTCATTTTTTTTATATGAACCAAATGATGCAAAGATGTGCCAAAAATGTATCTGGTTTCTTCCTATTTCTCCTTTCATGTTGCATTGCTCTAGGGTCTCCTGATTCTTTGGATAGAAGGGCTAGTGTAGGAAGAGGGACTGGGAAAGTCATGTTGGAGAAGCAAATTTTCACTGGTAGATCTTTGAATCCAAGCTGTAGTTTTTGAAGTTTTATTTGTGTATGTTAACTGCTGTGGTAATCTGATGGATATCTAAGCGTTAGGACTGAAGAGGTTTATCTTTTTCCAACATAAATCTTAATGCTGGGCAAGGTGACTGATTCTCCTCATATAAATTCTCTTTTGTGCACTGGCAAAATGTGGTCTTGGGTTTTCATTCCCTTGCTCTGCTTCAGCTGCGCAAAAAAGGGTGTTAGTAGTAAATATAATGTATCTTGGGAAGATGTATTATGCCTTATAACTGGCCATTGTTTGTTTAAGTGGTTGTCTGTACAACAAATTTTGGTTAGTGTGTTATTATTTTTACTTGTAAACCATCTCTAGCAGGTTTCAGGAGAGGCGGACTATGAAGTCCCTGAACAAATAAACCCTGGTTTGTCTGCTCTTTCCCAGGCCTAGTGTTGTTAATCAGCGTCATCTGTTAAGACTTATTACTCAGTGAAAGGCCCACAAACTTATTCGCTGCTTCCATCTCTATTGTCAGGCAACCACATGGTGCTGCTACTCCACAAACTGTGGGTTTTTTTTAATTCAGACATTACAACTAACCACAATTAATATAGACTATAAACAAATCAACTAAGTGTCCTTGTTTAAAATCCTAGATTGATGCTGACCTAGGGTTGCCAACTTCCAGGTAAAGTCTGAAGATTTCCTGGCATTACAACTGATCTCCAGACTTTAGAGATTAGAAAATAATGGCTGCTTTGGAGAGTAGCTTTGTATTCTACAGATCTAACCCTCCCTCCCCAAACACTGCTGCCCTTAGGTTCTACCTCCAAATCTCCAGGAATTTCTCAACCTGGAGTTGGCAACCCTATGCCAACCAATAATCTCTGGCTGTTTTCTACTGTCTGAATTGGAGTTGGCACTTAGCCAATTCTGGTAGGCAACTTCCCAGTGACTCCCCATATCCCACTGTCACTCTCTGTAGTAGCAGGAGAAATTGGTGGGAGGGTGGGGGTGGGGGGACTGCATCAATCAGTGCTGATATATCACACTTCTTGTTTTGGAACAGGATTGTAAATAGGCACTGCAATCATTGTAATTGTGAATTGTGTTAGCTATATGTACCAGCTCCTTCACTTGTGTGAGAAATCTTAATGAATACCACTGAGCTGCAAACCCATGGATTCTACACCATCCAAAAAGGGTAGCCACCACAACAATGAAACAGACCATGATTTAAGATTTTAGAAAGTAAATTTCTTATGCTCTGTTTCTCAGAATTGTTCATACAGTTAGGATTGTTCATCCTAAACCAGAGTTATTATTAGATAATGCATTATGGGATATAATTAAAGGGTAACAAATTGTCAGCGATTTAATTGTTGATTATATTGTAACCCCATACCACCATTTGAATTTTTCCCTCAGGCATTTACATGTCTTGGGGTAGTTGGATGAATTTCTTCCCCAAAATTGTATTGATAATAGAAAAATCTGGCTTTTTAATGTCTTTAGAAGTTGGTATCTTTCAGTAGACATGCCCATTCAAGAAAAGAACTTGAAGAGTGGACCTCTCAAGCCCCAGTGAAGTCCAAGTTCATATAAGGTTTTGAATTTCCTTTGACATTATCTAAATATCTTCCTACAGCCCTATGTCCAGAACCTTTCATTACCTCCTGTTATTCTAGCAGAGCTTGGGAATGATACAGAAAAACCCACTGTGTGTTTTTACGGACATTTGGATGTGATGCCTGCCAAAAAGGAAGATGGATGGAAAACAGATCCCTACAGATTGACTGAAGTGGATGGTTTGTATGCCATGCTCATTTTGACACCACGCTTTTGAAGTAGATGTATTCAATGCTTTGCTTCATTTCATAATGTGGGAAAAAAGACTTCCTCATAAAATACCTGTGGAAAAAATGCAGTGAAATAAGACATGATGAGTTTTATTGCTGTTGTCTGTAGCAACAAACACTCATAAACCCATTTAGGGACCTAGCCCAACCAAAATTAGTCATTCTTACACATCATCTGTGAACTTAGTTGTTACTTATTTTAGTTGGATCAGAATTGTGCATGGGCGTCTTTCATTACAGTCTTTATAAAAGCAGAAAATAGGGCTAATTAAAGATTTGTAGCAGACAATGCTATCCTGTTTATTGAGTTTAGAAATGCATAGTAATTCATACAGCCTTTTAGGATTGTACAGCAAGTATTTAAGCTGAAGCTTTTAATGAGTGGAAATAATACTTCACACCCACAGGATATGTTAAGATTTCATGTAGACGTCAATAATTCATTCAAGATTTAACAGTGAAACTTGGGTTTCCTGAGGCAAAAACTATTGTTTTAGCCCACTGGAAATATTTCCAAGCATTGTGTAAGTTATTCTACCTTCTAGCCCTGTGATATGTTCCAAAGCTTAATGTCGGTTTCTTTACCTTAAGGAAAACTTTATGGGCGTGGGACAACCGATAACAAGGGGCCTGTTTTAGCCTGGATAAATGCAGTGAGGACTTTCATAGCGCTAAACATGGTAGGTAAAATGTATATTAATAGAAACTGATTTTTTAAAAAATGTCTTGTGACATTGTGTGGAAGTGACTGGCATGGTGATGTGATCATGATTAATTTTTGCCAGAGAACATCAATGTGATCCAATCAGAAACCCTCCGCAGGTATAATCAGGGGAATTCAAACAAGGTGCGTTCTCCAGAGAAACATATTCATTGCAAAATTTTTAGCATACCTAATATAATGGTTACAAAATCTAGACATGAAAAGCTCTGTTTAGACCAGGGGTAGGGAACCTGCGGCTCTCCAGATGTTCAGGAACTACAATTCCCATCAGCCTCTGTCAGCATGGCCAATTGGCCATGCTGTTGAGAGCCTGATGGGAGATATAGTCTAGTGGCTTCATCTGGAGGTCCTCAGGTTCCCTAGGCCTCCCTACACAGAAAATGAGCAAAGTTAATGCCTGCTACCATCATTTTTCTCTTCCAGTGTTCAGTATCTGAATAATGTTGTGCTAGGCAAATAAATGTTTTTTGCAGGTAAAGTACTGGGAACAAATGCAGTTCATATCATCACTGGATCCAGGCGACTGAATGCTTCAGGATATATTTTATTTTTTCCACTCCATGTGGGTTACAGAGAGCCCATTTCCCAAACCAGTATAGACTGGAGCATTTGATTTTAAGTTTATGTAACCTCATATAGTTGATGGGTTGATTACATTTTCAACAGTATTGAGGAAAGACTATATGTATGGTACAAGCTTTCTATTCAGTCCCTGGTATTTCCAGTTAAAACTAACTTTTGGTAAATCAATGCTTCTGGCCAGAGAACTGCTGTTAAACAATGTATCAATCTAGAGTGCAATGTGACTACCAAGTAACAGAAACGCAAAGCACTCCCTGGCTAGTAAACCTTAGAAAAATGATCAAAATAATATTGTTTCTTTCCAATTCTTATATTAATTCTTAAATGGCTATAACAGGGGTCTGCAACCAATTGGCCATGCTGGCAGGGACTGCTGGGAATTGTAGTCCATGAATATCTGGAGAGTTGCAGGTTGCAGACCCCTGGGCTATAAGCTCTTACCAAATATTACAAACAATATCACCACAGTATTAACATGCCTCATATACACTTCTATGAATCATGTTCAAGTGGATAGCTGCACAACCAATTCATAAATAACTGGTGTAGTCCAAGCCGTTCTCCTCCCTTTTCTTATGAAAGGGAGCGAACAAACACTCATAAAAATATAAGAATGCTCCGCATGCAGCTCTGCGGAGAAAGATGTAAGATGCATATAGCATTTGAAATAGAAAATAGAAGAAGAAGAAGAAGAAGAAGAAATCATATACTAAGTTATGAGATATTATTCTGCATTATATATTTTTACTAGCGGGGCCCGGCCACGCGTTGCTGTGGCAATTGTCCTTCTCATCACAGTCTGCAACCCACACAGATGTCCATGCAGGTCCAATGATCTGCAGCATAGCCTTTTGGGGTGGTCAAATGGAATCCCTCTTTCCCTTTTCAATTCACATTGTTATATGGTAGTGTCTTTTTTTTTTAGTATAAGGTAACCCTTTCCATTCCACAACGCATCTGTCCAGAGTGTGAATCCCGCTGTCCATGAGGCTGGTTGACACACACAGTCCTGGCTTGGGTAAGGCAGAACTGGGGCAAGGAGGCTATCCCAGACAGGCAGCAGAGGCAGGGTGGTGGGGCGCTCAGATCGAGGCCAGCTCCCTGGGTTCTTAAAGGGCCATGTGTAAAAGAAGCCGAGGCCAGTAGTGTTGGTTAAGCCTCCATACGGATTTTCTTAGAAAAGAAAAAAAGGCAAACTCTAGCTTGCTTTTACTAAAAGCGAGCTGGCGAATATGGGTGAGGAAGTGGGTAAGTGGTGGTTGGATGTGAGGGAGGGCAGAGTGAGGTGTGTGAGGATGAGCTGGATGTGTATGAAAGTATGTGTGTTATGTGGTAGTAGTGGGTGAGGCACAGAGAGTGAAAGTTACCTGCGTGTGAGGGGGGGGGAACCCACCTGGTGTCTCACACGACAAAGTGTGTATGTGTTTCACTTCCAATCATATTACCTAACAGTGTTATCTATTTACTGTTTTCAATGCTCTTCTCTGCCCATCTGAAGCCCGAACATTCTAAAGCCCTCAGGCCACAGACAGACAGGCTGCACGAACATTCTAAGGGTGACGGTTAAACACAAACAGCTTCATGGCCTGGTGCGCCAGGAAAAAGACGTTTTACCTGGCTCAGGTATGGACTTTCGGCCATTTGAAGGTCCGATTACCTGCCCGCAACAGGGAGGAACGTCATGTGAAAATTTGGGGTTGATCCGTCCAGCCGTTTTGGCGTTAGGGAGTGACTAACAAAGTCATGGTTAGCTTTTTATATATATAGATTATTTAATAGAATCCCATATATGTTGGACTATTGCAAATATTATGAAACTACTGAAGAAGTTATGATGAAAACGCTTACAACAACATGTGGAGCATTCTAATATTTATTTGATGAACCAGCAGACAGAAGTCCCACCAGAGCAGTGCCTGCCCACAGCATTCCAGCTATAATAGGCGTTGGGAATCTGGACTCTCGTATTAGCAACTGGTTGGTCTCTTACCATTTCAAGTTTGCTGAAAGGACCTGCTTTAGAGGACTTTTTAAGAGGATTACAAGCTGTTACGAAGAGGACTCCCGGTTAGAAGGGAGATTTATGAGTATTTGTTGGCTCCCGTTCATAAGAAAAGGGAGGAGAACGGGCTTGGACCACACCAGTTATTTATGAGTTGGTTGTGTAGCTTGTACATGATTCATAAAGGTGTATATAAGGCATGTTAATACTGCGGTGATATAATATTTGGTAAGAGCTTACAGCCATTTAAGAATTAATATAAGAATTGGAAGGAAACAATATTATTTTGATCATTTTTCTAAGGTTTACTGGCCAGGGAATCCTTTGCGTTTCTGTTACTTGGCAGAATGCTGCTGTTGACATGAACAGACGGTATAGGACCAGACAGACCATTGATTTGACTCAGTTTAAAACAACTTATTATGTTTTGTGCCTAAAATAGTTTTTATTGAAGGTGCTTCAGTGGGTGGTCTTCTGAGATCTATGAAGTTTTTCATGAAGGTGCAAATGAAGGTGCAAATCATGGTTCTGCGTTGGGCTGGTTATAAGGGTGGAGAAACTTCCTCCACACTGTAATAGAACTTGTATTACGGGCAGTAGATTTAACCTAACATTATGGTTTCTTTCTTAGACCTTGCCAGTAAATATCAAGTTTCTTCTTGAAGGCATGGAAGAAGCAGGATCCCTTGGGCTAGAAGACTTACTTAAAGAAGAAAACAAAATATTTTTCTCTAATGTTACATATATTGTAATTTCGGATAACATTTGGCTCAGCAACGAAAAGCCAGCTCTAACATATGGAACTCGGGGAAATGCTGGCTTCTTTGTGGAGGTAAAGGAATGAAGAAGTCATTTGACAGAATGATTCTGAGCATAATTCTTATAGCTTTTCTGTTAGGGTGAAGGGACAGCACATCTAGAGCCTTTGTCATTCTATCTCCCATTTATTCTCCTATTAATTGAGTCTGTCTGTCTGTCTGTCTGTCTGTCTGTCTGTCTGTCTGTCTGTCTGTTTGTTTTCATTTATATCCTGGTTTCCCTGACAGGGCTCAGGACGGCGAACAGTAAAACAGTAAAAACAATCATAAAAACGGTTCAAAACACATAAACCCAAGAAAACAAGCTCAGATGGTGACTTTCCTCCCTCCCCACTGTGCCCATGGAAGGCCAATAAGAATAGCAGTCAGGTCAGGCCGGCTGGCCAGATGGAAATGCCTGGCAGAAAAGCTCCATCTTACAGGCCTTATAGAAACAATTTGGGTCCTGCAGGGTCTTGATCTCACACGGGAACTTATTCCACCATGTAGTGGCCAGGGCCATAAAATCTCTGGCCCTCGTAGTGGCCACTGTGGGCCAGGGACCTCCAACAGATTTCCCTCTGACGAATGGAGGGACATGGCAGGGCAATATGGGGAGACATGGTCCCTCAGGTATGCAGGTCTGAGACCACTCATAGCTTTAAAAGTTAACACCAACATCTTGAATATATATCCCAATATACTCAATCATTTCAGTACTGATAACTCTTTAACTCTCCAGGTGCTTCCACACCAGGGTGATTTTTTGCAGTTGCCTGGTTTCTGATACAATTCTATATCAGCCCAGAGTAACCCATTTCAGTCCATTATAAACCTTTCACACCTGATGGACATTGAATTCCCCTCTGCTCTGTTCTCATGTTACTCTCGGAATCGTCCACCCACCCTGCTTTAGTTTGTTTGTTTGAGTAGTATGGGTTATGCTGCATAGAAATAATGCAATATCTTATATATATTTACAGTGGCGTATCTACCTAAGGACAAGGGGTACCTGTTGTCCCGGGGCACCACTCTTCTGGTCACATGGGGGGTGAAAAATTGGCCCCACACATGACTAGGAAGTTCTGCTGCCTTGTCATTTTCACGTGCCTCGACCCGTCCATGTCAGTTGAGGCATGCAAAAACGACAAGGCAGCAGGACTTCCTGCTGCCTCTAAGCACCCTCAATCCCACCCTGGAATCCCCCTTCCCTTCCTTCCCCCCCTGCCGGCTGGACTCCCAGCCAGCACCCTGCAGTCTCTTCTGACCTCCCCTCTGGGCAGGCCAGAAGAGACTGCAGTCTCGGCCTCAGAGACCTGCTTTTATAAGCACTGAGGTCCCACCCCTTCCTGCTCCCCAAGCCCCACCCCCTGGCCTCAGTGCTTATAAAAGCAGGTCTCCGAGGCTGGGACTGCATCTTTT
This sequence comes from Sphaerodactylus townsendi, assembly GCF_021028975.2. NCBI lineage: Eukaryota > Metazoa > Chordata > Lepidosauria > Squamata > Sphaerodactylidae > Sphaerodactylus > Sphaerodactylus townsendi. Next base: position 33,364,173 of record NC_059433.1, on the reverse strand, counting down.
CTGGCCTGCCCAGAGGGGAGGTCAGAAGAGACTGCAGGCTGCTGGCTGGAAGCCCAGCCGGCAGGGGGAGTCTGGGGGGGAGGTGGGCACCCTAGACCTTGCCCATGTCCATGGTGACATGGATGGGGTCGAGGGCAGTGAGAGGTGGGTCCTGGGGGCATCAGGGGGCAGAGCTGGGGTGGTGGTGGGGCAGAGCCTGGGGAGCGTCCTGGAGACAATTTGTCTCTGGGCGCCATTTACCCCCGGTACATATATATACCCTTGAGCATGAATGACACTGGATAGGAATAATGCAAGGCCTTTACAACATTAAAAAAACCTCCTTGAACATTCCCCTCTGTCTAAAAGGCAGTCAGAACCACTGGTTGATTCCCCACGGACAATTAATGGTGTGGTACTCATGCGAAAAAACAAGGTTTCAGGCCTCCTCACTGCTTGAGCGACAAAGAAGGTTTCTTCCCGGTTCTGTCACTCATCTCCCCCCTTATTCCGCATTTTCGCTATACCTGCTTGGAAGTACAACTTTTTGTTTTGCCACGGTTCTTTCCAGTCTCAAGGGGAGGGGCGGGGGACTAATCTTCACTATTTAAGCAGCCGCTTAAACGATTAAACTTTTTTAAAGTTGCAAAAACACGATAACATGAGAAATTGTTAGGACTCGCAAAAAGAGAACACGAGAAAACAAGAAAACAATAACCAATCAAAAGGCAGGGGTGGACGTACTTACACGTCTATTGTCATGACGTGATCACTATACCTCATATCTCATTTTTTTTGCGGGAAAGAAAAGACCTGCCCAAACACGGCATGGCAGCAAATTGGGAGAGGCAAAAAAAACCGGAGATCAATTTGTTGTGGGGAGCACTGCATTTCTGGAACCCAATGTAGACCTACATGTCTTCGCACAATAAATCAGCAGTGGGGAGGTTGAAACCTCAATGAAAAGGTGCAGTTTATTTTTAAACTTGGTTTAAACTATATTAAATTTCCAGTGGGGAATCGACCACTATTCAGTTTGTTAATTTCTCCAGGGGACTAGTTCACTGCAGTGTTGGTCATATGAAAGTGTAACTGAGTAGCACTCTGTTGTTTCCCCTTCAGACACAAGAGGTCACCTCCTGCCCATAGTGTTTTGCCCAGAAAACATCAGGATTTTTTTTCATATTTAAAACAAAGCAGCTTTTTTGTGTGTGGAAGGAATGGGCTGTTAGAAATCTATGCACAAATAGAGGATGACATCACATAGAACTATGAAAAAAAAACTACTTGGGTTACTGAAACACAGGTAATCTTTGGTGTGGAAACTCTCTCAGTTTAATTATTGGATTGGATCCAGTCAGTTTTTTCACTCAGTTTCATCCAGTTCTCCTTGTTATCTAAGCAATAAACCTCTGAATACTGCTGCTTGGAGGCATCATCAGGGGAAAACCTTAAACTTTATGCCCTGTTGTTGAACCTCCAGAGGAACTGATTGGCCACTGTGAGAGATAGGATAATGGACTAGATGGACCGCTAGTCTGATCCAGTGGGCTTCTTCTTATGTTCTTTTATGCTGCCTTTCTTTCACTCAGGTAGAATGCTGTAAAAAAGATCTCCATTCAGGATCCTTTGGGGGCATCATCCATGAAGCAATGTCTGATTTGGTAGCCCTTCTTGGTAATATTTGCATTCATTTATTTGTCTAAATGATATTTTGTTAGCAAAGGAACTTACTCCAACTAGATCTGTTTCAGATTGGTCTCTAAGATGCTAAGTTTAGTTTTGATAAGAAAGGTTAGAACATGTATGGAAGGGCATAGATCTTGCAAGGAGTCTGTATGATTGGGAAGTATTTCTGGATGTTGCATAATTAGAAAAACAACCCATTTCTGAATTCAAATCCATAGACTACACATAATTAATTTAATAAAATTATATAATAAAATTAATACAATAATAAAATATAAGGTAGACATGGATGGTCAGGAGAGCAAATAGGATCAAGGGCATTGCAAAATGTTCACTTAGATATTTTGTACCGTTAAGGGACAAGGTATATAGTGTATCAGCAAATAGGTGCTAAGTACAGTGCTAAAGCAACAATAGTAAAATACTAATCAGAACATGATATGATTATCTGCAAACTGTTACAAATCACATGATATAGCAACTACAGATTGGTGATTAATTTTACCTTTGTGCCTGTTTTATTTATATATACTTGAAACAACGGTTTTCCTTACTTGTGTTTGTCATGCCTTCTGCACCCTTGATTAATTTGAATGTACATTTTAGGATAGTCCTCCTGTTTTTGTCTCCATGCAAGTTACTCTCACACTTCTTAATACCAATAGCAAAAATCTCCTTAAGTCTCCATCCTTTTTTATTTTGCTAAATGGATCAACAAGAATCTGGAGTAAATTTCATATCATTGGAAATAAGCATTATACATCAGTGTGTGTGTTTGTAATTGTTCCACAGACAGTCTTGTGGATTCATCAGGTCGTATTCTGATCCCTGGAATCTATGAAGATGTCGCTAATATTACAGATGAGGAGATGAAGCTGTATGCACCAATAGATTTCAACTTTGATGAACATAAAATGAATATTGGAGTAAAAGAATTTCTTTATAAAACTAAGGTACAATATTTTTCAATGACTAGTGGAAAACAGAGAAATTAATGGAAAACAAACTGTTTCTTTATGTTTGGTATACACTTCCATGTGCATGCGCACTCCTTCAGATACTGGTGCACGCATGCAAAAACTTATACCAAGAATAAAACTTTGTTGGTCTTAAGATGCCACTGGACCCACACTTTTCTCTGCTGCTTCAGACCAACATGGCTACCCATCTGAATGTTACTGTATATGTTATGTATTAAGTATTTAAGTCCAGCTGGCTTCTACAAGGCCCAGGGCTTTTTTGGCCCTGGCCCCCATGTGGTGGAATTAGCTCCCTAATATGATCAGGGCTCTGCAGGACATAACTGAATTCCGCAGGGCCTGCAAGATGGAGCTCTTCCACCAAGCTTTTATCTGTTGCCAGCTAGGCAGAGTTATACTATTGCTAGCCTCCCATGGGTGTCATGTGTATGTTTTATCGCCATCTGTTTTATTATGCGGTAGGATTTTAAATGGGTCTTTGCTGTTTTAATTGTTTAGCCCATTTTTGTGGTTGTATATGGTTTTACACACTGTTGTTTGCTTGAGCCCCTTTGGGGGAGGCGAGGTATAAATACAATAAATAAATAAATACATTTTGTACCCCCTCTTCCTGTTGTTAGAGGTAACCAAAACATTTTCCTTGCACAATGGCAAGAAAAGTATGGAATGACATGGGACTAAGTTTTTCTTGTTTTCCCAGGATATTCAACCATGGGATAAGGAAGGAGGTCTGTTCCTAATTTTTTTTTTTTTAAAGATACTCAGGCACATGGAGCTGCTTATTCTTGACTAGCTATGTTTTTGTACTTGGAGTGTTTTTCTCTCTCCAGTTCCTTTATTAGAAGTTTACTTGGCTGGGAGAAAAATGTTTCATGCACCAGATAATAATAGGTATTTAAGTGGACATAGTCTGCCCCCCCGCCCCCCCGCATACTAGCTTCTTTTAAAAATAGACATTCATATCTTCTTTACATGTGAATGGTAAATTGCCTATCTAGCTGAGCCAGTGCTGACTAGTGGGCATATGTGTGTGTGATTCCTAGTGGTGAACCACTTTTGCAAAATGCAGAGATTCATGAGATTAATTTGGTAGGACTGTGAGGTAACTCTTTGGGTTAGGTTGAGAGCCCTGCTAGTATGTTTCTAGTGATTCTTTTTCTTCCTTCACATTGCTTGGGAAACTGGAACGAGACGTTGAAGTGCCTGGATAACAGTCCTATGAAAATGTTTCAGTTATTACAAAATGTTAGAAATGACTACAGCTGTATTATATGTCCATCCACCCATCCTGTATTAAGAATTGGTGTAATTCAGTTGCATCTTGATTAGTTCCTGTCTGAATGTCCAGCCCTACCATTTATATTTTATTCATTGGTTTTCATTTATTATAACAGTTATATACCATCTTACCTTGTAGTTCAAGATGGCTTATAATACTAGTAAAAACATTTTGAGTTTAAAAAATCTGAAATCCTCCCTCCACCCTTCAAAGATGCCTGCCAATTCAAACTCCCTCAAAAGCCCTGGCAAATAGGCAGGCCTTGTAGCACCAAGGCAGGCCTTGTAGCACCAAGGAGGACCTCCCCTTACCTTCCATAGAGCCAGTGGTGTAGCACCAAGGGGAAGGGGTGCGCAACGCACCGGGCACGTGCCGTTGCGGGGGAGTTCCAGAGGCATTCCGGGTCATGATGGCCGAGGAGTGAATGGTGGGGATGCAGGGCAAGCATGCCCCAGGCGCAGTTCCCCCTCACTCCGGCCCTGCATAGAACCATAGCCATGTTGAAAAAGGCCCAGACAGGCCTCTCTGAGTTGTGCAATAGGCAACAGATGGCTGCCTGATGTCCATAGTTTGTGCATATGGAAGTAGATGGTTTGTGCGCAAAGACATATGGAAGTAGATGGTTCTTCAAATATGTACGCCATGAAAGACTTTGAATGTCAAAACCAGCACCTTGAATTGAACTTGGCAGCCCGTTAAGCTGTTTCAAAATGGGCAACATATGTTCCCAGCAGATAACCACTGACAGCAGTCAAGCTGCTGCGTTCAGGACCAGTTGTAGTTTCCAGGTTGTCTTCAAAAGCACATACAGCATTTTACAGTAATCCAACAGTTAGGTTATAGGAGCATGGGTCAGAGTGGCCAGTCACCTGATTCTAGTTAATGAGAGAGCTGGTGAATCGGATGCAGCTTGATAGAAGGTTCTCCTGACCACCATACCAGCCTGCTTTTCAAACAGACCACCCACAAAGTCTCAACCTACTCTGAAAAAGCCAACTCAATGAGACTTGCTTCTGAATACACATGCTTAGGATGACACTGCAAGTGAACTACGAGTGGCCAAAACCTGTCTTTGTTTTATTTTATCTCTAAGGATGATATCCTGTTAAACATGTGGCGTAACCCATCTCTCTCTATTCATGGGATAGAAGGAGCTTTTTCTGAACCTGGCATCAAAACAGTCATACCTTCAAAAGTAATAGGGAAATTTTCAATCAGACAAGTTCCTAATATGAACCTTCCTACTGTGGAAAGTCAGGTAATGCCAGTTAAATATTTAATTGATTGTTACTCAGTCTGTTTGCAAATGAATCAACTTGCATGTGGTTTTCAATGCGAAGGCTATACTTATGGAAAGGGCACTTTTGTCCACCCAGAGAACAATGAATAACATCCACATATCCGGAGGTAGAGGGAAAGGCTTCCAGCTGCCTAAACAACTTGCAGGCCATCTTCTGGACAAAAGTAGAGTTGTAGCTTTAAAGTCTTGTTGTGTATATTTTTGATGGCATTGTTTTCTCTTTTTTGTGATCTAGGCTTCTTGTAATGCTTCTTGCCTATATGATTGTATTATATTGTTTTCTAATTTTGTAATCTGGTTGTGATGCATTGTTTGTTACATGTGTTACATCGCATGCTGTTTTTATTGCATTTTAAAACTCTAATCTGCCTTGAGTCTTTGTGAGAAAGGTGGACTAGAAACGAAGAAAATAAATACTTCAGGATTGCCATGTTACAATATTGTAGGGACAGCTGGAAAAATTATTGTCAAAATCTAAACTGCTCTACTCAGTCTGTTTCTTGAATCCCTAGAATCTACTCTCACCTGCCACATGCACATCCAATAGGTATACTGAGACCTTGTCAGAGTGCTTTCGTGTCTCTTGTACGTTCATCAAGACTGCTACCTGTTTGTTCATGAGAGCAAGTCTGATATTGAAACAGTGCTCTTACCAGGGAAAAACCAAAAGAACTTCTGAGGAAGGCCCATTATCCACGGGTCACTTCTCCTGTGGCTGCTTGCTTTGCAATGAGGTTTCCCCGCTGCTTTCTGTCCTGACCTAATCATGCAGCTGCAAAGTGATCTGAGCCAAGCTGAGTCACCATTTCACCCACCCACCACGGATTTCTTTGTTCCCCTCAGAACCACTTTTTGCCTCCACCTCGCATCTCCTGCTCTGCTTCTCACTCTGCTGATGATTGGGAGGTTTTAAAAACAAACAAACAAACAACAACTTTAACCACATGAATCATATTAGATCTATCAAAACAGTTGTTTCCCATATTAGATTCAGCATTATTTTGATAGATCTAATTCAGCCCATGTGCCTAAAGTTTTTTTTTAAAAACCCTCTCGATCATCGGCAAAGGTGCGAACAAAGTGGGGAAGGTGGGGTGGAGCCAAAAAGTTAGAGGAAAGAGCAATGTGTGTGGCGGGGCATCTGTTTTGTCTTCCCTGCGAAGCTGGGGGAAAGGTCACTCCTTGCCTGCTCTCACAGACCACCGAGATTAATGGATCTGCAGTGCAGTAAGTGTGAGAGCTGGAATAAGGCATCTGTAATATAAGCTCTGCCCTGAAGATCTACTTTCACCAATGGGCAAAGCACCTCTATAATTGGCCAAAGGTACAATGAAACAAGCTGTTACCCAGATACATGTCAAGGTTGTTGATCCAGGACTCTGCATTCAATGGATGAAAGAACTTGGCCTTTATCCTGCACTTTATCTTGTTCATTAATTTCTAGTCACTGAGATTGTTGTGTGTCAGTGATATTGTAACAAGCATTTGTAGCCTAATTTCAGAGTGTTTTTGTTTTCCATACAGGCTTAGCCAGTTAGTAGAGGTTTAACTTCTACAGAGGTCATGCAGCATAGATAATATAAAGTCAAAATCATCTTTCTATTTTTTTCTTTTTAGGTGAAAGAGCATTTAAACAACGTATTCTCTAAAAGGAACAGCCCAAACAAATTGACTGTGTCTATGCAAGTGGGTGCAATGCCCTGGATTGCTAATGTTAAGGACCTGCAGTACGAAGCAGCTAGAAGAGCAATCAAAACAGGTTTGAAATATTTTTTGCATGCAAAAACGTTTCTTTTTTTTAAACTTTCCAGACATGCAATTTTTCCCTACTTTTCTTAGCCAGGTTTTGGGACATTTTGGCAAGACAATGATTCTCATGTTTGGCACATTTTGGCAAGGTAGTGATTCTAATGTTTGTAGCTAACAGTAATTTCTGCCATGTCCCCAGATGGTTCTCAAACGATTTCCAAGGTTTTTATGTAGGCTTACTTCACTTAAATGTGAATGCTTCATTGATTAGCTCTTATTTTACTGTCATGGTGTTGACTGACATGTCATGTACCTTGTGGGAAATCTACTGCCCTGGAGGGTTGCCGAGAGTCATCATGGGCCCCTGGACAAAGATTGTAGCTGCCCCCCACCCTCGCATATGACCCAAACTAAATATCATAAAAAACAAATCACCCACACATCTATTATAATAATAAAAGGATCCACATGTCCATCTGTCTGCAAATCTGTCTGCGCAATACAGTTTTATTATGTTCAAACAGGAGCATAGATTTTTGCACGTTCATTTCAGTATTTCAGCAAGATCCAGATATGATTCGGGATGGATCAACAATTCCAGTTGCCAAGATGTTTGAGGATATAACAAAGAAGAGTATAATGATGTTTCCAATTGGAGCAGCCGATGATGGAGAACACTCCCAGAATGAGAAAATAAACAGGTTTATCTATTAAACTTTCCCCATATGTATTATAGGAAACAAGGGGTTCTCGCAATGGTGGGATTCAGCAGGTTCGCACCACTTTGGCAGAACCGGTTGTTAAAATGGTGCTTGTAAACAAACAGTTGTTAAATTACTTGAATCCTACCACCGGAACCGGTTGTTAAATTATTTGAATCCCACTATCTCATTGTTTACATTGCCTGAAAACTATGAAGATGGGTGGGCAAGCTTTTCTGCTGCAGTGGAGATATTAGTTCTATATGTGTACACCCTCCATTGAAGTCAATGGGCATAGAATGATGCTATTCTGCTTAGGGTTGCTTTGTGAATTTCATAAATATTGCAAATTAACTAAGATAAATAATGGGTTAGATCCAGCCAGTTTTTCCACTGTTAAAAAAGGGAGGGAGGAATCCCCTTTAAACATCCAATAGGGATCATGGACAAATGCTACGTGGCATGGGGGCTACTGCAGAAGGGGAATTCACCAACATGCAGCAACAAAGCTGGCTGCATCCAAACTACTTCATTTTATGTCATTGAAGCAGTGAAATAAGTTTGATAAATAAGTACTGCATATATTTCAGTTTCCCCAAATATCCATTTTGGGTGGGTGGGTGAGGGAACAACCTGCAAAATGTTGTCCCTTCCCAAGGTTTCAAAATTTCTGAAAATCTTACATGTATTTCCCTCTCTGTATATTATGTGTATTATGACAGGATTAGCATTGTAATTCCCTAAAGCACGGGACTAGCCATCTAGGTTCCATGTTATATTACTGTTCCTTCTTTAAAAATCCATGTATTTAAACTCCTGCATACATTTAGCTTCTTTTGAAGTTCCCAAGAGTTGAGCATCTTTGGCACTGTACAAAGCAATATAGAATCTTTAACCCTTCAAGCTGTTTGATACCTTCTATTCTTTTTGTTCCCAATCAGGCTCAGTTACATCAATGGAACAAAAGTATTTGCCTCCTTTTTACTGGAGATCTCAAAGCTTCACGGTGCCTCCAAACTGATGACTGCAACTTAACACAAAGGTGGTAAAACAGGCTGGGCATCATTAGTGCTATGCTGCTTTGTCGTCACAGTCCTTGGGTCTAGGGTGCCCCACTAGGATATGCTTTGCCTTCCTCTTCAACTTTTGTGAATTTAATATTCAAGGCTAGGCAAAACTATTATGCATCCACAATCATGAGACTGTTATTTCCCCTGTTTATTCTGCTGTTGTAGCCCTTTATGCATCTAATATATAAAATTGCATCTGTATTATTACTGGTTTCTATCCTTTGTAAATCCTCTAAAATGTAGTGGACGAGAACAATGAATTTTGCCTTGATACTGCTACATAATAAAGTAACAGTCTTCAGCTTCCTCAATATTCTGTTGTGATCTGTAGGTAAAAAGTGTGTGCTCTCTCTTTACATTTAATTTTTTCTTTAAATTTAATTTTGTCTTTAAATAATTTTTTTCTTTGTTTAAATTGCACTGTTGCTCCTAGTAAACCTTAAACCATTTTAGGGCTCTCAGAATACTATTTTTGGCAATTTAATTTTGGCTCCACACAAAGATGAAAGTGAAGTCATTGTTGGACAAGTCACCCATAAAATGAACATCCTTCGAATGAACTTGGTTGATTATATCAACTATTTCTACTTAAAGGGAAGTCTGCTGTTATCTTATCTGCCTCACACATTTGTTTTGATAATGTTCGATAGTACAGACAGCGGTGATGTTTGACATATGCCTGTCTGACTCTTCCCTCTCCAGTCCAACTCTGGCTCCTTCCTTTCAGATTCGATGGGGCTAGTTGTCCTGGGGGGAAAAGCAGAATGAACAAACCTCTTTTTTATTTAGTGGGAGCTGTAACAACAGTTCTATAATGTCTTCAGCTGGTGTTACCTTGTTTGAACTTAGTGTGGTTTTATTCAGTTATTGCTATGAGCTAACTGGTGAGTTTCTTAGTCTGACTCCGACACTGCAAGGTAAAAATTAGACCATGGATATATTCACTGAACTGGCCAAGACAAGGATGAGACTAGAACAAGATAACCTAGGGGCCCATAACAAATTGTGGGATGGCAAATAAATGGCCAGTGCACTCCTACAGCTCAACACGGGATATCCTCTGAGGGCACTGTCCCCTGCTACCACATGTCTCTTTTGACTGTCACCACCCACTTCCTCTGTGCAGAGCGGCTAATGTTCTTTCCCACCTCATTCCCCAGATTAGTGTAACAAGCATGTTAGGACCCCCCCCCCTTTCAAAAAAGAAGATCAGTCTTATAAGAGTTTGAGAATGTTTGTTGGTCACGCTCAGCTTCTGTTGTTAGCCCTGACATAATTATCATCTAACAAATATGAGTACAGAGAGGGACAAATTCCTTTCCCCTCTGAGTTCATCAGAAATAGCCACGAGGGAGTTCTCACATATTAATGTGCTATAATTGTTTTTGCTCTTAGTGTTTGTGCTTTTCCAGTGCCATTAGCATCAGTCCTGTTGATTCTGATGAAATGCTGCAAGCAATGAATGCTTTACAGAGGGCTACACCAGTAAACGTAGAAGTATTGAGAGGTCTTTTAGCAGCTTTAAATTACATATTGACAAAAACATATTCACCAAATGGGAAAGGTGGGGGGAGATCGTTGTCACTTAAAGAAAAACACAGGCAGGGAGCCTTAGTTCTACAAAGCTGCAAGGAGGGATGACTGGCAATAGTGAAAGAGGAGTGATTAACTCTGCCCTCCTTATTTTATTTTATCCTATCTTATTTTAATTTGTACTCCACCTGGCAAAGACCGGGCCCAGGGCAGCTAACACACACCTTTAAGTCACATTGTAAAAACACTACATAGATAAGTTTATAATTAAAAATACTAAAAACAGTCAATACATTACAATTTCTCAGATAATTTCTCACTCACATAGCAAATCAACTCTTGCTCCAATTTGAAAATCTAAGGGCAAGAAAGGAGGGGGCTTTGGGGGCCAGTTGGAGTTTCCAGGTCAGTTTCAAGGGCAACCCAGCACAGAGCAAGTTATAATAGTCCAATCTGGAGGTGACTGTTGCGTGGATCATTGCAGCTAGGTCAGGGTGTGGCAAGTAGTGGCCAAGCAACCTGGCCTAGTGAAGATGGAAAAATGCCAGCTTGGCCACCAGTGTGATTTGCAAGTAGGTATCAACTATCACCTCCAACCCCCTGACAGTCAGTGACAGTGTTAATTGTACCCAATCAAAATTTGGTAGGGGGGCATTCCCCCTTCTCCTGCAAGTCTCCCTGACCCAGCTACAGGACCTCCGTTGTTACTGGATTCAACTTCAACCAGCTGCATTTCAGTCATTTCACCACAGCTTCCGAACAACTGACCAGAATATCTGGGGTGGTATCTAGCCAGTCACCCATCAATAAATATAACTGGATGCCATTGGCATACTGATTATACGTTTCCCTCTGGTTCAGCATTGATTGCTGTTGTGACTGCTGTGTGCACAACTGTCAAGGGCAACTGCTGGATCTTGTCCAATCATCAGGGCCAGTCAGAGGCAGGAGGGTTATTTGACCTGGGTGTAAAGCTCAAAGGGCACTTCATGTTTAGACAGTGGCAAGTGTTTTGGAACTTGACAGCATTCACAGCTTCCTTTTACAGGACTCTAAGAAGGTTTCTCTGTCATTATTAGCAACTAGTGGGGCCCAGCCACGTGTTGCTGTGGCAATTGTCCTTCTCATCACAGTCCGCAACCCACACAGATGTCCATGCAGGTCCAATGATCCGCAGCATAGCCTTTTGAGGTGGTCAAATGGAATCCCTCTTTCCCTTTTCAATTCACATTGTTATATGGTGGTGTCTTGTTTTTTTAGCATAAGATAACCCTTTCCATTCCACAATGGAACTGTCCAGAGTGCGAATCCCACGGTCCATGAGGCTGGTTGCCATGCACAGTCCTGGCTTGGGTAAGGCAGAACTGGGGCAAGGAGGCTATCCCAGTCAGGCAGCAGAGGCAGGGTGGTGAGGCGTTCAGATCGAGACCGAGTGCCCAAAAGAAGCATAGCCAGTAGTGTTGGTTCGCCCCACCCCGCGGATTTTCATTGAAGAAAAGGGCAAGCTCCAGCTCTCTTTTAGTAAAAGAGAGCTGTGGCGAATATGGGTGAGGAAGTGGGTAAGTGGTGGTTGGATGTGAGGGAGGGCAGAGTGAGGTGTATGAGGATGAGCTGGATGTGTATTGTGTGGTAGCAGTGGGTGAGACACAGAGAGTGAAAGTTACCTGTGTGTGGGGGGGGGGAACCCCACCTGACGTCTCACACAGCAAAGTGTGTATGTGTTTCACTTCCACTCGTATTACCTAACAGTATTACCTATTTACTGTTTTCACTGTTCATCTCTGCCCATCTGCGCGAACATTCTAAGCCCTCATACCAACCCATCAGGCCACAGACATGCTGCACTAACATTCTAAAGGTGACAGTTAAACAGAGCCAGCTTCATGGTCTGGTGCGCCAGGAAAAAGACGTTTTACCTGGCTCAGGTATGGACTTTTGGTGATCTGAAGGTCCGATTACCTGCCTGCAACAGGGAGGGATGTTATGTGAAAAATTGGGGGTGATCTGTCCAGCCGTTTCCGCATTAGGGCATGAGTAACAAAGTCACTGTTAGCTTTATATATATATATATATATATATAGATATGCATGTTAATTCCAGTCATCCCTCCCCAATATGTTTGTATCATGTTGTGTATCTTATTTTTCTTAATTCTTTTCCACCCTGAAATTCTGCATTCTCCATGCTGCTATATGTGTGAAATAGATGTGGATTGCTTTCCTCATCTGTTATGTGCAGCTAACTATGATGACCTTGTCATTAGAAAAGGCTTGCAGTAGAAGCACACAACAGGCACCCTGTGCTTGTTGCACTATTATGGTCACACCAAAAGGCTCTGGGTAATGACCACATTCCTGTGGCTCATCCTACCTCCTCTGCAGGAACAGATCTGCCCACTCTACTGTGCCTCTTCTCTTGCAGAATCTCCACCCTTTGGTTTGTAGGAGAAGCTGACCAAAGAATGCCCTGCCTAAATCATTAACAAAAGCTAGTCAAGCCAATGAGAGCAGAAAGGAAAAAGGGGAGGGGAATAACCCTGGGGAAAAGGATCTTCCTGCCTGCAAAAGGGCAGAGAATACTGGTAACTGGAAGTTGAACTATAACAAGACTCAGGCTTGTAGGTTATGGCACACAACTCTTGGAAGAAGGGCATATTATTTTGTAGCAGTTTTTGTAAACCAGCATCTGTTGTCTCCAGGATTTGTTCCTGGTCCTCATATGGTAGAAAATGTGTAGTTTATATATCTGATGTCATTCTTAATTTGGGCTTCTTTTCCAAGTTTTGTTACAAGAAAATGAACTCTATATTCAAGGAAAGCTAATAGCCCTACAGTGTTGCCTGTGTGAATGGCAATAGACCATCTCCTCTGAAAGTACTTCCAGGGGTAAGGTGCCACCACAGAAAATGCCCTGTCTCTAGCTACCACCCACCTCATATCTGAAGGCACAAAGAGGAGGTCTTGAGAAGCAGATCTTAGCTGGTGGGCTTGACAGTATGGGAGGATAGGGTCCTTCGGGTACCCTGGCCTGGAGCAGTTTTGATGCTAGTACAAACTTCCATAGACTAGACCCTATTTCTCCCCATGCAATGTACCCGGTCCTCATTAGGTAGCTCTTTTGTATTCGTGTTGTAAAATCAACACACCCTAATATGGTCAAGGGGCCAAGAAACGCAGGCTCAAATGCAATCAACAGAAGAGCAGAGGTCCCATTAGTTTTGTTAAACTGAGACCTGTAATGGCTTTAGGAGGTTGCTAACAGGCCTGGAGAAAAACCTCTTGCCCTTTAAATGAGAGAGAACGGGCAGTTGAAGAGCAGTTTTCAAGGCGGAGTATTAAAACTTCTTTCCATAAAGCCTTCACTCTATTAAAGGGACAGGACATTTTTTCTCTCTCTCTCGGCTCGCAGTTAGCGCTAAATGGGTAAGAGGTTTGGGGATTGGAAGTGAGCAGGGACGACAGCTTTCTGCTTGCTGAAGCTGGCTTTGGAGAAGAGCGACTGGTAGGGACGGATTGATAGCTTAGTGTTGTCTGTCTTGGAGCTAGACTGGTCTGCCCTCCCCCATATCCAGAACTCAGAAGCACCCCACTACCCGCGAGAAATCCAGGTGATAAGGATCTGGGGCTCCGCCTCTGCTCCAGCCTCCGGCCACGGTGGGATCTCCGGGCAGCGCTGCTTCTGCAAGGCACACGCCGGGAGACGAAACCTCTGCCACCCGCTCCCCACGTTCTTGGCAGCGCCCAGATGCCCCCAGAGACCAAGCTCCGGGCGCCCCTGGGGTGTCCCCTTTTAAGCCCCCCGAGGTGGGGTAAGTGGCGGCTGCCTGCCTGCTTGGGCTTGTGGTTCTTCCTCCAGCTCCCTTTGCTGGGGTCTGGGGCGCGGCTGAGATCCCAAGTGCAAGAGCAGCAGCCCCCGAACACCTTCATTGCCCACTGGGGGGCTGCCCACGGCTTTGCAGACGTGGGGCTTTTGTACAAACTGGAGTCGGGCGCCCCCTACCTGCGTGTGGATGCCAAAACTGGCGACCTCTACACCGGCGACGCCCCCATCGACCGGGAGAGCCTGCAGGAGTGCCTGGTGGTCCTCCCCACCCCCGAGGACCCCTGTTATTTGGAGTTTGCCATTTCCATCACGGATCAGCTGCTCATGCACTCATCCCTGCTGCGGGGGCAGATAGAGGTGCTGGACATCAATGACAACCCCCCCAAGTTTCCATCTCCTGTCATCAGCCTGGCCATCCCTGAAAACATCAACATTGGCTCAGCCTTCCTCATCCCACTGGCTGTGGACCCCGATGCTGGAGACAACAGGGTCGTTTCCTATCAGCTTCTGCCTGGTTCTGATGCCCAGAAGCTTTTTGGCTTGCAGGTGACTGAGGACCAAGAGGAGAAGCAGCTCCAGCTGATTGTCATGGGAAACCTGGACAGGGAGCAGGCTGACTCCTACAACGTCACCATCAAAGCAGAGGACAGGGGGCATCCAACTCTTGCTAGCAGTGCCCTGCTGCACATCACGATTCTGGACATGAATGACAATGCGCCCGTATTTGAGAAGTCCCTGTATGAGACTGAGCTGTTGAAAAATAGTTCTGTGGGCCATTCCGTTCTACAAGTCAAGGCTAAGGATCCTGACCAGGGAGCCAGTGCTGAGATTGATTATTCCTTCCATCGGGCTTCAGATATAGTTCGTCAGCTACTATGGCTGGATAGGAGGACTGGGCTTATCACTGTACATGGCGCTGTTGACCATGAAGATGTCAAGGTCCTCAAGTTTTCGGTGCAGGCCAAGGATAGGGGGGTCAACCCCCAAATTGCCCATGCCCAAGTTATCATCAGCATCAGGGACATGGTGTACGATGCTTCAGCCACTGACATCCACAATAAAGTATTTCACTACATTGATGAACATCAGAATGAATATGTGCAGGTAAATAATGATAAGCCTTTTTGGACAATGTAGGGTTGCCATGAGTCGGAAGGAACTTGATGTCACTAAACACACACAATTGAATTCATTTGGAACATGTGTGTGTGTTGGGGTGGGGGGGTTGTGAAGGAATGCTACTCAAAATGTAGATTTTCACCTCTGTTATCTTCTGCAGAGACTTAAAGACTGGGTGGCCATTGAAAGTGATTCCAGTGACCCTCTGAAGAGGCACCTGTTAACAAACATGATGCATGTAGCAGGTGAACGGATTAAACAGTTAGGAGGAATTGTTGAGTTGGTGGAACTGGGGCAGCAAGAAGTAAGCCATTTCTGTTCTACTTTCAGTTCACAAACACACCTATCATTGAGGTTGTTAACAGCTACAGTTTTTAATGCACCAGATGGATCCCCCTAAGATACTGGCTCCTGTTCTTGCATCTAAAGTGACTATTAAACCTAGACCACATCTGTCCTGTGTGCAAATGATATGCAGACCTCATTAATGGTTTAAATAGGTTTTTGGTCCTTGGTCCAGCAACTCAGTTGTTGCTTGTTCAGGACATTTTTCATAACTTCCTAACAGAGATTTGTGAGACAGTTCATAAAAATGGAAATAATGGAATAAATCAAGTAACGGTTCTAATCACTCTGTTTTCCAAGAAAGCTAACAAATAGTCATAACAATAATAAAAGTCTAAAAATACAATTGTAATAGCAGCAGTTAAAAAGCGACAGCTTTTAAAGAGCAGTTAAAAAGCAGCCAGCTGAAATAATTATTGCCAAATATCTGGGAATATAAAACTTGGTCACTTAGCACCTAAAACTAAAACAGAAGAAGGGAGAATGCAGGTAGAGA
Organism: Sphaerodactylus townsendi; assembly: GCF_021028975.2. Lineage (NCBI taxonomy): Eukaryota > Metazoa > Chordata > Lepidosauria > Squamata > Sphaerodactylidae > Sphaerodactylus > Sphaerodactylus townsendi. Next base: position 33,348,111 of record NC_059433.1, on the reverse strand, counting down.
ATTCCATAGATGTGGTGCTGTCATGGAAAGAGTCCTTTCTTTTATAACCACCAAATTTATACAAATGGATGTAATGTTCAGTGTGTACTTTACAGCCGCAATACCCTGTGTGCCAGAACTCCCCACTCTTTTTGAGCCTGCAGGCACCTTCTAATACAGTGTAGTGGACACAGTCACAAAATGGTTGCCACAAGAGGTGGAGCCAACCACAAAATGCCAGGGATCAAGGCTATATGCAACTCTAATAGCAACTCTTCCACATTTCAGGCAGAAGCTCTATTTAACAGGGTGCCTTTTAACCTGCACATCTAATCAGAAGTCCTGCTATAAGAAAAAGTCCCACCTAGCCCCACTGACTTTGGAGGGCACCAATAAAGGTGTTGCCGGGCATCATTTTGAGGTCCATTGCTTGTAGAAAAATGTACTGAACACACACAGTATGCCCTCCCTCCCATGGTACATGTGAATATTTAATTACTCATAGAAGAGAACCTGACAGTGTTCTCAGTGTACACATATGATACATGTATGCATCAGAGCCACAGTCCCTCACAGATTTTTTGGAGTGTTCTCTGCATGAACAGATTACCTCTAGTTATGAATTAGGGCTGTGAGCCCACAGGACCTCCTTTTTGGAGAAGGGTGTCTGGCCTTCAATCTTCAGCATTGTCTTAGAACCCTTAGCATATTTAATAAGAAATTCACATAGTCTTTTTGGTATAAATGTTGGTCTACATCAGTATGTGGTTAATCTATTTGCAGAAAATTGTTGTCTACCCCTCTGACATCAAAAAGTCTAGTAGTCTATTGAAAACAATAGTAAATGAAAACACAAAGATGTCAGGTTATAAAGTAGATATAGATGATCAATGTATTGTCATGCAACACCATGGGCTATATCCTCTAAAAACGGTTTATTTCAGATGAGACCAATTCATAAGTTTATAACTTATTTAGGAGTTAAGCTTGGTAAAAATCACACAGATCTTTACACAAACAACTTTAAGGAGATTTCAGCTGAAATGAAAAGTAGCTTTAATCTGTGGAAATCATGTAACTTTTGTTATTTGGCTGCATAAAGGTATTGAAAATGAAAATTATACCAAAAATGAATTACTTATTATTCAATGTCCCTATTATGATTCCTAACAAAATTTAAAAGATCGGAAGAATGAATAAATAGTTTTATTTAGGGCTGCAAAAAAACCAGAATTAAATTGTAGGTGGCTCAACTGAAAACAAACAATGGTGCCTTAACTCTCCAAGTATTGTTAGACAGTGAGGCTGCAGCAAGGTTATTGCAAATGGATCAAAAATCAGCCTACTGACCCTCAGACATCCCTGACACTCTTTTTCTCTGTTTTTCAGTATTTGGGGAATGGGGGAGGTAAGCAGGAGAGACAAAGAAAGAGCCTCATTCCCCTCATATTTAAATAATCTTTTCCTGTCAGTATGATTCTGCATCAGTTTGTCACAATCATGTTCTGAGGAGGTCTCACTGAATGCCGAATTGGTTCCTGACCACTGTAACCTCAGCATCCATTGCCACTGTTTGACATGGAGGCAACCGACCACTAAAATTTGTGCTCTAAAAGTCTGAATCTTAACAAAATAATCACTCCCCTCCCCAGTAAACCCTTATGTATATGCATGTGATTTAAACCATTACCTCTGTTTTAGTTACCCAATGGAAATACAACTGACTTACCCCCTGTTATTCTGGCCAGTATTGGAAATGACCCCCAAAAGCCTACAGTTTGCTTTTATGGTCATCTGGATGTACAGCCAGCCAGATTAGAGGATGGATGGTCCACAGAGCCATATGTTTTGACAGAAAGAAATGGTAAGCATTTATGTATTTTAAAGGCGATAGGACTTCCTCGGACTTGTAAAAGAGTGAGGGCTGGGATGTGGGCGAGAGAGCAAGAACAAGCAAGGGGAGAGACAGAGGCAGGAAGCCTAAGAAGCAAAAAACCCCAGCTCTTAAAAAACCTTGAGTTGGCCAAGCACTTATTTGCTGCTCTTTGCTTGTCTCATGATTTCACTTTTGTGTTCAAGGTGGTCTGTATGGACGCGGCACCTCTGATGACAAAGGGCAAATTCTGGCTGTACTGAATGCGGTGGAAGCACTTCAAAGACATGTATACGGTTTCTATCAATCTTTCTCATTTGCAGTCATGTGCCAGATTTTTAAAAATGATATTAACAAAGTGTTTGAAATCAATCTTTAGCAAGAACTCCCTGTGAATGTAAAGTTTCTGCTGGAAGGCATGGAGGAAGTGGGATCCACTGGGCTATTCGATCTGGTGGAGCAGAGAAACAGTACCTTTTTTTCAGATGTCAACTACATTATAGTCACGGATACCTCATGGCTCAGCAACAAACCTGGTATTACATATGGAACAAGGGGGAACTGCTACTTCTTCATTGAGGTATGATGAACAGACCAGCATTTTAATGACCTGATTTTACAGGTACAATTCACAGACATCTAAAATACACAGTGTACTTGTTGAAGAACAAGCAGAGCTGCAACGTTTGAGTTAAATGCAGTGGGCTTGGAAATTTGTACCTGTAAATGTCTGTAAATGTACTGACTGACCAGGATAGTACTGTAAATGTCTTTTTAAGAGTTTATAGAATATTCAGCATAGCCACATCCTTCAGAATTTTGTTGGTCAGGATCCACAAGACCCCATGTGTGTACACAAAAGTTGTGTTGTTGTTCCGTGCATGTACAAGAGATACCAGATGACTATCTTCTCAGTGACAGCTCATAGTGCTGCCTGGAGATGTTAGTCGAAAGGGTCCTTTGGGTGGGTTTTGCAGGTGTACCAGGTACTGCCATTAGAACAGGAAGCTAAAATGCTCCCATTCATACACATAAGATTAGGTACAGCACTTTGGAATCCTATTTTTGAAAGGAGCTTTGATTGAACCCATCGGACATTTAACAATAAGTCTAGATGTACTGCTAAATCATTCTTCTAATAAAGTATCCATTAAATTGTCAGATATCTTCACAGTTATTGCCCAATTAAAAATTTCCTGTACAACTCAAGCCCATAGAAAGATCAGGTTACTGAAGTTCGGCCAATAGGCAAAATTTATCTTTAGTAAGGCTTAAACCGTAATATGTTTCCCAAATAATGTTATGCTAATCTAATGACAACTTACTGGAGATCCCTGGCCCAAAAGTAGTCTGGCTGTCCTTAACCAAGGCCAGAGCTTTTTCAGCTCTGACCTGAGCCTGGGGGAACACTCTGTCAACCAACACCTGAGCCCTGCAAGAACTGGTGCAATTTTGGAATATGAATATTCAGCATAGTGGTTCCACCAGATTTATGGTTGAGGACAGCAATGGTATTCCATCTATTGGCCTCCCCTCTTCCTCTTCCCCTCCCATTTTCCTTCCCTCTACCTTTTCTTTCCTACCTGTGTTCCTAATATTAGTGTGAATTGTGGTTTTAAGGGGTATGGCTATAATTTAACTGTTAAACCCTTAGTGGAGTCTATGGTGCCAAAATACAGTGGGTATTCTAAATACCCTACAAACAGCACAGCAGCTGTGTTCATCCCACAAATGCAGCATCTCAGTAGTGTTCCTAGAGTAGGTGCTTTTGAGGTGTGTCTTCTACAGACCAATCTGGATCACACTCCAAAAAAGGGGGAAACCAGGATCTACTGAAGTTAGTCCCAGAAAGAAACAACTTTTGCTTATTTTGAGGGCAGTTCATCATGACTCTAGCTTTGTATCCAGTGCCATTAAGTAATTGTCAACATCACAATGTATTTTGTTAGCTAACAAAAAAAAATCAGTCTCTATTGATACAGCAGTGATACCAGGTGTTTTTTCCTCAGCTTTTGTACCTCTTTCTGGCAGAAGAAACTTAAGGATGCTTTCTTATATGCCTGTAAATTAAGCAGAAAGTTTGTCTTGACCTGTTCATGTATTGTAGGTAGAATGCGCAAAACAAGACCTGCATTCAGGGACCTTTGGGGGTGTAATTCATGAAGCAACAAATGACTTGGTATTTCTGTTGAGTAAGTATATTTTCCACCTCAGTAGTACTATATCATCCAGTCTGTGTCGGGTTTCAAAACATAATTGATTCTGCTCTTATTGCCATTAATTAAAAGTATAAGTTCGCAGTAGCAAATTCTAACTTATTACATTTTGTATTTACTTCAGTGACTATAAATATAAATATATATATATTGGCTGATCTAATGTTTGACTCAACCAAATTGTTAGAATGGGCACACCAAGTGTCCTGCCAGTGTAACATCCCAAAATATAGTTAAGGCAATATTATTGGGATTCCACTCTTATATTGTAGCCATGTCGATTGGCCAAAATGTTAAAGGGTTGCTGACAACAAGGTTTTCATCTTGCACTCATTGGAACATTGTCTGAAAACAGGTGCTCTTTTTCAAAAAATGGTTCAGACATTGTGTGATCTTTGCAACTGTCCCATAGCTGAAAATTTGAGCTTTGGAATATGAACTCCACTGGTAAAATCAGTGGTCAGAATTTATTGGCTCTTGAAGGAACTAGTAGTGACTACTGCATTGCTTCAAACAATGTAGTCCTAAGAAGAGTTACACTCTTTCTAAATCCAATAAAGTCAATAGACTTAGAAGGGCCGACCTCTGTTTAGAATTACGCTGTTAATCAGATACCTGCAGCATTTAATTGTTTTGTTTTAAAAGTGTTTTAAAAGTTTTGTTTTAAAAGTTTTGTTTTAAAAGTGCATTTAAAGTGAATTTTTAAAACATGCCGCTTTTTAAAATGTAAGGTGCCCAAAAAAATTTCTGGCATGTAAATTACAACAATGTGACCAAGGATACACGAAAGGTAAAATTAACATGTTTCTTGCTCAAGAGTCTATAATTTAATCGTGCCCTGCATTTCTCTGGAGAAGTTCTCTACATCTTTAGTACACCAGTAATAGTCTCTTTGGTCTCCAGGATTCGAATATGTTTGCAACATGACTTGATCTTATCTACTGTCAATATCATGTTTATGGCCCTGAGCAGTTACATCATGAACATTCCATGTGGTTGCTATAGCCTACTTACTGGCTAGAGGTTCATAGGTGACAAATAATTTGTTATCATATTCTAAAACATAGGTTTAGCAAGTTCAGTAAATAATGTCTGTGGGTGGGTGTTTAGAAAACATTGTTCCAATTGCTATTTTTTTTAAAAAAATGAAAGTTGCTGTAGGTTTTTATTATTGATGAATTAGCATCTTCAGAATTCTTATTTGTTTTCAGGTACGCTTGTTAATTCCTCTGGGCATATTCGGATCCCTGGAATCTATGAAGCTGTTGCTCCTCTTACAGAAAAAGAAAAGGGAATTTATGAAAAAACTGAATTTGATGCTGAGAAGATAAAGGCCAAATTTGGAATAAAGAACTTTACATATAATACTAAAGTATATGTCAAATAAGTTTTGTACAGATTTTGAAACTGATTTTTTCTCTCTGATTTTTGGATGTTCAGTTAGGATCACAATTTTTGATGTTTCTTTCAGAACAGGTGTAGTGGTTGGTTCAAAGAGTCTTGGTTCAAAGTACAATTGACCCATCAGAACTACCGCTTGCCAGATTATGTATACCATGAAGTGGGTGGTCTCCTTTGTCGCTTTTCTCTTTTGAACACCATTTCCTTTTCCACATTGGATATTGGAGCCTGGTTGAGGAAAAAGAGACACAGGGAAATGAATGGGCAAATGGTTCAGTAGCATTTGCTCTTAGAACTAAATCTCCTCAATAGGTATTCATGTATGAATTAATTCTGAGTGACAAATTAGAAAATTGCCAGTTTAAACCTTGCCTCTACCATGTACTCACTGTGCAGCCTTAAGTGAGAAACTCTCAGGCTCAACCCATCATCTACAATATATAGATACCAGTACTGACTTACCTTACAGAGTTGTCACAAGGATTACACAAATTATCAGCCCAATCCAAATGGAGGGCTGAATCTGCCACTGGAGTGATAGGGACTGCGCCTGTAAATTTGCCCTCTACTGCTGGTGAATGGGTGGATCCACTAGCGGGTGGCTGCAGCAGCCCTCCACAATGATGGAACATGGTGCTGAATGCTGAGCCACTGTCACTGCACCTCCATTGTTGCTGTGACAGAGGTGGTCTGTGGGCATTGTTGGGGGAGGGGCCTTGTGTCCCTGTAAACCCAGCATGGTACACTGGTTAAGAGTGGTGGATTCTAATCCAGAGAACTGGGTTTGATTCCCCCTCCTCCACATAAAGCCTCCTGGGTGATCTTGGGCTAGTCACATTTCTTTCAAAACTCTCTCAGTCCCACCTACCTTATAAAGTGTCTGTTGTGGGAAGGTGGAAGCAGTGGTGGGATCCAACAATTTTATTAACAGGTTCCCATGGTGGTGGGATTCAAACAGTGGCGTAGCGCCAATGGGGCTGGGAAGGGCATGACGGGGGCATGGCCGGGCATTCCAGGAGTGGTGCATTGCTGTGGCAAGGACGCAGCCGCTGCGCTGGTCCTTGGGCGGGAAACGAATGCACGCAGGCGCAGGCTGCCACGCATGCCGGTGCACCTCCTGCTAGACCGCTTCAAGTTCTGCGCGCTACTGCTGAGGAGCGGAGGAGGGGCGTAATTAAGTAAAAAATCATGTGGCAAAATCACCAATTAGTAACCCCCTCTCGGCACACACAAATAATTAGTAACCTACTCTTGGGAACCTGTGAGAACCTGCTGGATCCCACCTCTGGGTGGAAGGGAAGGCCATTGTAAGCCATTTTGAGACTCCTTACGGTAGAGAAAAATTAGGGTATAAAAGCCAGCTCTTCTCTTCTTCTTCTCTTTCTCCAACTGAGCAAGAACAGAATCTAGCATTATGGAAACTTAAGCCCCTTGCAACTGTGTGTCAGAACAGAGGTGAGCATTTCCCTTTTGCAATGAGAAAGTCCCAAGTCCTCTTCATCACATTATGTAGTAGCGACTTCCACATATTGTCAAATATTACCCTTGGTCTGATCTAAACTGACTCCCAGTCAATTCTGTTGGGTGTTCCCCAGTTTGCTATTATGAGGTAGAAAAATGTTACCCATCTGTATTTTTCAATATAGATGATTTACAGAGTTTGTTCTTTATGATGTATTGCTTCAAAATTGTTTTTTTAAGGAAGAAATATTAATGCATCGCTCACGTTACCCATCTTTGTCCATTCATGGAATTGAAGGAGCTTTCTCTGCATCTGGAACAAAGACTGTAATCCCTGCAAAAGTAACTGGAAAATTTTCAATACGTCTGGTTCCCAATATGGAACCCACAATAGTTATAAAACAGGTAAGAATTCTTTACCCAGGCCTTCAGTGTGTGACCTCCAGGGTCCCCCGAATCAATGCTGGCTGAAGGGGGGAGGGGGGATTTTTAATGGAAGTTTTTATTTACTGTTTTCAAGGGTGTTTTAATGGTGGTTTTTAATGTTTTATGTTTTTAGGATTGCAATTTTTAAACGGGTTTTTTAATACCATTATGTAAGCCGCCCTGGGACTTCAGTGTAGGGTGGGGTATAAATGGAATAAATAAATAAATAAATGCCTTTATCACTTTGTAAGCTGATGATTAATAGGATTTTGTTACTGTGAAATACTTCATTTACTTTAAATTGATTTCAGTTTAATTTTGCTTTAATATTATTTACTTGAGGTGACTGATTATTTGAAGAAAAAAATTGCTGAGTGGAATAGTCCCAACCATATTGAAATAACTGCTGTAATGGCAGCTAAGCCATGGATTTCAGACCCTGATGAACCACTGTATTTGGCTGGAAGAAAGGCAATTAAAAAAGGTTTGGTTGTTTTACAAAAAGGAAAATTAGGGAATTACATGGAAATATTTCAGCATAGTCTGGAGGGTGGGAGTGGGAGCTAGTTGCACTGGGGCTGGCATGTCAATGACACAGCTGAGCCAGCTACTAAGAGATTTGCTGCACTGCAGCCAGTTCTGAGATGGCAGAGTTAAATGCTAATCCATAGACCTGGAATGGTGGCATAGCAGCAGCATGGAGGCAGAGCAGGAGTCCTGATGGATAAATTGGCCACCAGGAGCAGCCGTGGCGTAGGAGGTTAAGAGCTCATGTATCTAATCTGGAGGAACCGGGTTTGATTCCCAGCTCTGCCGCCTGAGCTGTGGAGGCTTATCTGGGGAATTCAGATTAGCCTGTACACTCCCCACACATGCCAGCTGGGTGACCTTGGGCTAGTACAGGGGTAGGGAACCTGCGGCTCTCCAGATGTTCAGGAACTACATTTCCCATCAGCCTCTGTCAGCATGGCCAATTGGCCATGCTGGTAGGGGCTGATAAGGAAATAGTTCTGAGCATCTCAGGCTTTCCTGCCTGGAGCTAGTCTTCTCGGAGCTCTCTCAGCCCCACCCACCTCACAGGGTGTTTGTTGTGCGGGGGGGGGGAGGGCAAGGAGATTGTAAGCCCCTTTCCTGCAGGAGAGAAAGGGGGGATATAAATACAAACTCTTCTTCTTCATCATCCATGGGAGGGGTGGAAGAACAGGGGAAGAGAGAGCCAGTGAAACAAGTCCAGGAGTGAGGAGGGAGTAGGCAGATGAGCTTCCAGTCACTTTCTGACCTCAGACCCCCTGAAAGGGACAATGAGGAGGCCGGGGTGGGGTGGGGGGAGACACTCCAAGACCCAAGCAGGGGGCGGGGGTGAGATGCCAGGTTGACCCCCTTGATAGTTAATCCTCTCTGGGAGGGGCAATCAGTTTCCATCAATTTTCAGTCTTCAGTTGGGTAGGGGTTAAGGACTTCTTTGACTTCTTATTACCACAGGGAACTCTGTAAATGCTCCGAGGAAACGGCTACAGCACACATAACGTGCTCAGTTTAGTTAGTTCTACTGTATTGCTTGTCATTTGAATATCTCTGTTGCTGCTGTGTGCTTTCCCCTGTATTTTGTTTGGCGTTTTCCCACCCCTTTTTCAGTCCAATCACCCTTTTCTTTTTTCCCCTCTCTGATACAATAAAGCTTGTTGTAAAGTCTTGGGGGGTGTGCCTTTGCCTAGTACAGTTTATTTCTCTGGGATATTTCTTTTCCCCATGCTAGATTGCATGAGCACTTTAAGTTACTTTATTATTGCTCCAGCAGTTCACCGGAGGACTGCCTTCACAGCTGGTCAGCATTTTCTCATGAGGTCCTGAGTGATAGCTGCTGGTTACCAAGGTTCTTTATAGGGAACACTGGTCTAAAGGAGTTTCCCAGCAAGCAAAAGTACCATTAACCCACTTGCTACCATAATAGGAAGCAGAGAAGGAAAGGTTGCTAGGGTAAGAGGAAATAATGTAGGAAGGGCAATACATGAAGAAATATGTGCCCCCCTGCAATTCCTTGCAGGTTTCCCAGTGTACAACTGGTTCTGGCCCTGTGGCTGGCCCTGTGTAACTTACCCAAATAGAAGCTACCAGAGAGAGAGATGCAATGTAACCAGGGAGGGGGGAGATAGAGGTAGGTTGGCTGATGGACAAGGACAGAAGGAAGCAGGAAAAGAGGGCTTTCTGGCAAGGAAAGAGGAAATAGTGGGGATGAGGGAAATGAGATGCTCCCCAAGTTGTTGTGGGCCCCCTGCTTTATAAACGTTATTTTCAAGCCATGCGTCACCCATGATCTGAATAGAGCCTTGATATGGCATACCAGTATTTGCAAAACATTTAGGATTTGGCCCATAGAAATAATTTGGTTTTCTTACAATTTTAATTTTGTTTTTAGTATTTCAGGTTGATGCTGACTTGATCCGTACAGGTGGAACAATTCCAATTGGTTCCCAGTTCCAGGAGGTAACTGGAAAGAGAATAATGTTTTTAGGAATAGGAGGGCCAGATGACGCTCCCCATGGTCAGAATGAAAAGATCAACAGGTATTTTGTTGTTCTTAAACTGACATTAATATCTTTTATTACTGGAAAATATTGAGATAATTTAAAATGTAATTCATGGAGTAGAAAAGCATTCTGGATGGAGAAGAAACAAAGACTGCCTACTATCCATTCTAAGAGATAAAAGCTGACAATCTAGAAGGGCTGGTTTGAATAATGGATCCTGATATTGAAATGTCCACTGACTGTTTTCTTTACTTTTTAACCATTCTTTTCCCCTTGAAAAAACTGGATTCCAAATTATAGCCCAATCTAGAACTCCCGCGGCAGGCCACAGAGCCACTTTGGCACTACCCCGCCACCTCCAAGAGGCCTTCTCAACAGCTCAGGCAAGGTTAAAAAAAAAAGATACCCTGCTGCTGAAAACCCCTCTATGAACCCAAATGCCCCTCACTGACATTCCAGTGGGCAAAGCCCAGGAGGAAGCCAACTAATGTTTGCTTCACCCCAGCCTACCCCCAGAATACCCCTGGCCATGCCAACACAGCTTTTTGTGCTGGTGGGCCTAGGCAAGGACAGTGGCTTCTGGGTTAGATGCTGCAGAGTTTTCGTGGTACCCAGCCACTGGGGTAAGTATCCCCTCCCACCGGTATATTTTCTCCTTGCACTGCCAACACAAGGTTTTGCTGGCTCCAGGGGTGGGTCTGTCTTCCCTGGATTGGGCTGCCAGTATCTTACTTCCCATTTGTGTGTATTGTTATATGTACCAATTGTCTGTACTTCTTTTTTTTTATTTTAGGTTCAATTTCATTGAGGGAACCAAACTCTATGCTACCTTACTTCAAGAACTTAATTATTTCTAGAGAAAAATGACACAGCTATCAAACAGTCCAGAGCTATAGCTGCTTGTGTCCTATTCTGAAGAGTTCTTAGAAGCCCACACAAACACATTTCATTAAACTGACATGTTGTTAAATAAAAGAGCAATTTTAGCATGAAGTCACAATTCTACAGCTATATACAAAATGTGCGTAGATATGCAAGCCCTAGGAAAGGCCAATGGAACCACATACTAAAACAATGAACAAAAGCGATATTTCTTATATATTTCTTAAAACAACTTCAGCATGAAAGCCAATATCAGCTGTATTTTATAAATTTGACAAGCTTCTGTTCATCTACTTTGTTTGATATTAGTCGCTACTAAATGATCTATTCCATTCTTAAACACATTTAAAAGAAAATAAAAGCCCTATTCAAGGAATTCTGAATGGGATTGAAAACTAACAAGAAACGGAATACTACAACTATTTCTGTGTTATATGCACCCTCTGCTGGCTAAATTGCTCATATCTTTAAAGTGTCTTCTTAAAACTTCAACAGTAAACTTAACTGGTGTTATGCGTGCACCTGGATGATATCATTTTGTTGGTACCAGAAACAGAAAACTGTGGTTTTGATCTTGGATGTCAGAACTTTATTTCAATTTTTAAAAATTACTGTGAAAGTATATTATTTTGAGAAACAAAGGGCTTTTCCTGAATGGGTTTTTTTTTTGTTCTGGTCTTGTACTGCTTTGATTTGTTCCCTGATGTCCACATGCATTTTTGTACCTTTGATTTTCATTTCCTATTTTTCCTCACCCTGCCTTAGATTTTTCTGGCTCTTTTGAGACCACTTTTATCCTAATGTTTTTCTGGAAGCTGATTTTGAATAAGTTTTTTCTACTGTGTAATGTTTGTCAGTTTTCTTTGTTCCAGACACCTCCAGCTCATGTTCAATTATTGGAACCGGGGTCCTCAATCTGGTGCCCATGGGCACCATATCTTTTCTGGTGCTCACAAAGGGTTTTTAGAGAGTGGGTGGGGCCAGGTATGACTTTTGCCAAGCAAGGCTTCTAGTTGTCTATTGGAAATTTGATTGAGAGTGCAAAAGTTTCAAATGATGCTTGGGCTGCAGCTGATACTACAACACAAGGATCTGCACTGAGTTACTGAAGTCAAGCTGTGGAAATCTTTTTATAGCTGGTCTTGCCTTCTGTGGCAGTCATTTTGTTGCTGTGCCCCCCAGGCCATATCAGAATTCCAAATGTGCCCACAGGATCAAAACAGTTGGGGACCCCTGGACTGGACTGTGGTCATCTTTAAACCATCACCACCACCCCAGCAGATGAGTGATTTCAATTTTTTGAAAGGCCCTAAAACAGTGCTGTAATGCTGCAGTGTTCCAATGACAGTTTAAGCAGATTCTCTGAATTCTGTCCCCCATTCCCCCAAACAAATTCTAGATCCTTCCTATGTGGAGATGTACGAAAAAAGGCATATCCCCATAAGGAAAGAGTCCAGAAACTTACTTTTTAAAAAATGAAAACTGAGGATTCTGAGAACCTGCTTAAACTATAATTGCTGCTCTACAGTGATATATCAATATTTTAGGACCTTTTAAAAATGAGCTTGGACACCACTGATAAGAGCACTGATGACAAAAGCATCCTCCCTTGAAAATTCTCATTGTTTAATCCATGCGCAGAAGAAAATAAGCTGACTCCACAACTGTAAAAATGCACACAGAGAGCCAGGTGTGGAAGAACCTTGCCCAAATCAATTTCAGTGCTTGCAGATCGAGCCCCGAGAAAATCAGGAGTAACTCCCAGCATGTGGAAAGGATTTTTTTTTTAAAAACCAAGTAGCAGTGGTGTAGCTACCATGGGACAGGGGGTGCCCTGCCCTAGGTACACAACATTGGGATCACATGGGGGGCAGAAAATTCCACCCACACACCCTCCCCCCCGCCAGAAGCCCAGAGCAGGTTGGAGTTCAGCTGGTTGCAATGAGCAGCTGGCTGAACTAAAGTAAGTGGGGGGTGGGGGTGGGCAGTGAGGGCACAACCCCACAAGGGGGCAGTCTGGAGCACCTTGTGGGTGTAAGGGCCTGGGCACCCCCCCCCCCACAGCCTAGAAATATTCAACAGGACCTGCAAGACAGAAGTCTGCCAGTCTTATGGGTGAGGACAGCATTAGTTTTAACTTGCTGGCCTCCCTTTCAAGGCAAGAGATGTTCAGAGATGGTTTTGCCACCAGTATTCCTTGGAGGCCTCCCACCTAACTACGTGCCAGGGTCTACTTTGCTTAGCTTCCAAGCTCTAGCAAGATCAGGCTAGTCTGAGCTATCTAGGTTATAACAATATTCAATTTCTGATATTTAAAAAAGGTGTAAGACATTTTAACACAGGTCAGAGCAATTTACAGTAAAATAATCTAAACTGACATTGTACTAAACTTATTAGACAAACAAAACAAAACAGTCACTGTTGTAAGTACATTTTTATTAGTTAAATAGATTTTTCTTTTTTAGTTTAACCAACTTGTGGTTTGATAAAATGGCATGGTTTGGAAGAACAGTATTGATCTTTGTAAAGTGTATGTACATGGCTATATTCTATATTTAATTAAGTTTAAATGAGCACTAAGCAACCCATAACCCTTGAACAACTTTCAACCACCTGTTAAGACAAGAATCTTACTGGAGAAAAGTAAATAAGGCTGCGATCTTTATATTCTTATGTAGAAGTAAGTCCTTTTCTCAACAGGACTAATGTCTGAATAAACATATACAGGTTTGCACTGCATATTTTCCTTGTTGGATCAAAGCAAGCAATTTACTTGGAAACAATCACCAGATTATAGAAACCACCTAAAATGACTCCATTAACTAGAAACCTTTGCTTCTTTAAGCATTAGTCAAAAGAATAGTGTTTCTTCTTAACTTCAAATTTTGTAAATCTACTTTGGTTTACAGTGAAATGCCAGATTACAAACCATATTTTGGAGAAAATGTTTGAGGTAATTGGAGTTCTGGTGTGTAGGGATGATTAATTTTTAGAAATGGAAATCTGTAAACATAACATCTATCATAACAAGGTTGCAATAATTATCTCAGTATTGAAATAATACCCCACCCCCATTTTTCTTCCTGAAGTTCTCCTTTACTAATATAAGATTCAAAGAGGAATTTTAAATAGGCTGATGTTTCCTTTTCCATTTGGGATGTTTCAGATAGGATGCTTACCAGACAAAGCCTGGTTTAATATCATGGACTGAGAATGGCCCCTCCATGAAAAAAATAAATAAATCCAGGATGATGAATTCTGAAGAACTTGACAGTTTGTGTTATTTTGGTTGACTGGAAAAAAATATACATCATGGCCTTTATGAATTGTAAGGGGGGGGTTGCCAACAGACCTGGAGAAAAGTGCTCTTAATGTATGGAAATGGCAGGTGATTTTTTTTTGCGATAAAGACAAATAACATTTAATTCAATTCCCTTTGAAGAGAGAAGTCACTTTTCCTCCAGACTGTTGGCAACCCTATTCCTAAGAAGATAAACAGAAATCTCAAGGCATCTTAAAAGACATTGACCCACAACGATGATAAAATAAAAATAGGTTCGACTACAAAGTGCCACAAGGTTTCCCGTTTATTTTAGTAACAGCAGCAGCCTCCTTCGCTGGAATGCTGATATTCAGCGTTACAAACCGATCGTTAAACCCGTTCACCCAGCCGGTGGGGCGCCCCAAGAATCAACGCTGGGTCCCCGCATGAGATCCCTGTTTTCAGCCCAACTTCCTGTTTCCCTTTTCCTCCTCCCGCCCCACGCACGACGTTCGACGTCGGCGTTCGGCTAGTGACGCAGCAGGGCGCATCTACGGCACGCCACTTGTGACCAAGATCATCACAAGCGCAGGGGGACGGCTGCCCCCGTCAGGTGAGTCAAAACCAACGGCCGACAGTTGCCGCACTTCTTAGGGAGACTCTGGACGAGGACAGTTCTCTGCGGCTGTTCTTCGGAGCGCCGCTGGTTTCCTGACTTTCCCCGGGCCTCTTCGCTTTCCCGAGGGCTTTTTGGGCCTCTCTGCTGCCGTCGTTTTTTTTCCCTTTTTTTCCCTTAATAGTGGGCGGGAGGCCGGGAAACAAGTTTTCAGCCAATGACCGTTCGTTATTAGTATCAGGAGCCTACGAATTGCTTTCTGAGTGGGTTGGGCGCTGAAGGCGGGAAGACTTTCTTGCATGGCGATTGGATAAAGCAGCAAGAGTCCCCGCCCTATTTTGAGGGGAGGGGGAAGAGTTGACGGATGGATGAAAGTGCGCATGCGGTGGTCGTTCGGTCTCTGGCTTCTTGGATTCGCGATGCGCATGTACTGGAAAGTCCTCTTAAATAAACGTTGAGGCGCTTGGGTCGGGGTTCGCGCTTGCGTGACAGCAGATAGATCGGTGCGTGTACGTTAAACTGGAGTTTCCCGTGTGACTCCGATTCATCAAGGAGTATGCACGCGCCCTGTCAGCGTTCGTTAAAGGCAATGAAATAATCTCGTGAGACGGAGAATTTAGCTGTCTTGGGCGGAGCCTGCTTCGTTGCTTTCGGCCTTGTAGGCCGATTATATTCCTGGTGAAGTGGATTTTTTCCCCACATAAATTGTATTAAAAGTCTGTAACAGTACACGGACAGTCTTATGACGCCTTAACAGTCTTGTTGTCTGAACTGAAGTGGGAACTTGCCCAAATAAAACATACGACGAACCTAAAATATTAAAAGTTAATGAAAGCCCAGCTAGCGCATACATCCACTGAGCAGTTTGAAATAAACATAACAGTTTCTAGGCTGCAAACTCTGTCATATGGGGTTTAGAACAGCCACAACAACCCTTAATTAAATACTGTGGGTAAATGGAAATGTTTTGGCCTGGTGCCTAAAGGAGGGTAATGTGCCAGGCAATTTTCAAAGATAAAGGCAGCCCCTGAGCAAAGTGGCATTGCTAAGAAAAGCCCATCTGTGGTTACCATCCATCTCACCTCTGAAGGGAGAGATACGGAGCGCTGGGCTTGTGAAGCAGGTCTTAACTGGTGATCCCAACAACACAGTGAATATTTCCTGGCTCTAACATTGCACTTTGCTTCAGCACTAGCAAAAATGGGGGGTGGGGGTGGGAAATAACTGCCAGTTGTACCCAAAAGTGACATGATGCTTTTGCCACAGAGTTCAGGGAATTCCTGGAGAGCTGTCATTTCACTTCAAGGTGTAATTGAAAGTGACATGCATGATTCCACTGCTGCCTGCTGCACTCCCTGGTCTCCTTTCTGATCACTTTCTACATTAGCTGGGCTGTGTGTGTGTAAAGTGCCATCAAGTCATAACTGACTTGTGGCAATCCTGTAAAGTTTGTAAATGTAACAGAGGTGGTTATGACATCAGTTTGCTCTGCATGGTGACCATGAAATTCCTTGGGTCTTCCATCCAAATACTAACAAGGGCCAGTCCTACTTTGCTTCTGAGATCTGATGAGACTGAGCTAGCCTAAGGGCATTACCTAGGCTACATGCCCTAATGTTTGTGTTTAAAATAGGAATGTATGTAAAATAGGAATATATATATAAGAAAGAAGTGTTCTGTATTGAGTACCAACTAGAACAGGGGTAGGGAACCTTTAACACTCAAAGAGCCATTTGGACCCGTTTTCCACGGGAAAAGAAAACACTTGGAGCCGCAAACAATTTTTGACATTTAAAATAAAGATAACACTGTATATATTGGGTTTTTTAACCTTTTACTCCGCTCATTCTGAGAAGCGCATGGATGCACCCGCCCTGCTGCCTGCAGGGGCGGAGCAAGGCATAAGACCCAGTGGCTCGGCATTGCCACCGACCGCCGAAGAAAGTGCCCGCCCAGCTGAGAACTCCAAAGTGAGAGGGGAAACCAGCGGCGCTGCCCAACTTGACCCGCGCAACGGTGGTGCGCCAGCCCTGCTGCCTGCAGGGTGGGCAAGGACGAAGCCGGCGGCTCAAACGTGGAGTGTAGGGATGAGCCGCTGATTGTAACACCGTGAGGCAGAGCCCTGGCATGCCCGGCCCAACTGCCGACCTTCTGGTCGCAACCACCCCAGCCCCCACCCCCTGGTGAGGCACAGGGCATGAACTACCTGGCTCACAGCCACCAGGTGTCCCAGACAAAGGGATAATGGGGCCCTTGCCCCCAGGTATGGATTAGGCCCAGACACGGACGCTTCCTCCTGCACGTACCAGCCCGATGAGATCATGCATCACCTGACGATCTCCCGGTCTCCCGTTCTCCCGGCCTCCCGCCAATCCACCCCTTTGCCCGCCCCCAGAGAAACCCTAATAAAAGGTGCCAGGAACTAGCACGTGGCAGAGTTGCCAGGATCACGGACCCCGCGCTCCCGCTGCTGGCTCTCTCCACCAGATGATATCTCCGCGTCTCGTCTCGTCATTACGGTGACTCCGCGGGCACGACTACAACGGAGCTGCAGTGCAAGGGCAGAAGAGCCGCATGCGGCTCTTGAGCCGCAGGTTCCCTACCCCTGAACTAGAATAATTGTTCTACAGTATGTGTGCTTTGTGTGTGTGTACCAACTAGAATAATTGTTCTACAGTATGTGTGCTTTGTGTGTGTGTTTACCATTAAACTGAGGTTCAGGCAGTCCTCACTGAATGGCAAGACTGGCAGCTAGTGTACTGGTGATAATGCCTTGCTATGTCAATATGAACCTTAGAATAGCAATGTAGCAAGACTTGCTTAACTGCTCCCCTTTGGATGTTGTTTAAAGTGGTAAGGCTCTTGGGTTCATTTGTACCTGCTGTGAAGGACGACATTGTTTTGGGTACATTATTGGGAAAAATCTAGACACTTTCATCATATCTGTCAGTTGTGTTAGGAGTTCAGTATGAAACATTACTCCTTATCTAGTTTGGTTCCGATTCAGAGAATGTGCTAGAGGTGATAACAGAAAATGCTCCATGAGACTCAAGGCAAGCCATTTGCAATATTCAGATTATCACATAATGGGTTGGATCAAGACTAAATTTTCCAATGTCAGAATGGAAATTTCTACCTTTCTCACTGCCATTGACTGTTCTCCACAGCATTCTGCTCCTGGGGAATAGGGGACCCAGAGGAATGTCAGGAGAGGCTCTGCACTATGAAAGAAAGATTGGTGGTTGCAGTTATAAGGATCATATATGAACTCAGAAGTTCAAATGTGATGTTGTTCTGGATCTACTTCATTTCTTGGTTGCCTTTGTTAATGATCTCTACCGAGAACTGGACTAGGGGGAATGTGACCTTGCAAATTCAGCTGAATCTCTTCTTGGCCTTCAACACAACAGCCATAGTACCCTACTGAGCTGTCCTTTGGCATGGGAACTGGCAGACACTATGTATGATGGTTTGAGGGTTAGTCTCAGAAGCTGGTGGTTTGAGGGTTAGTCTCAGAAGCTGGTGCTGAGGATTTCCTGCTCTGCCTGATGGCTGTTGACTTGTGGGATTCCACAGAGTTCAGTCTTATCCCCCATACTATTTAATATCTATGTGAACCCACTCAGGTCATCAGGAGGTTTGGGCCACAGTGTCATCAATATATGAATGATATACAGCTCTACGGTATGTTTCTTTCCTACTGAAATCAAAGGATATTGTTGAGGATACTATGCTTACAGTCAATAATGGGCTGAATGAGGATGAACAAGATGAAACTTAATCCTGCGAAGACAGGTGTTATCTGCTTTAGTAGAAAGGTAGGCCAGGGACTTGAGATATCTCCTATCTTGGTGGAGTTATATTCCTCTTGAAAAGCCAGGTTGCAGTTTGGGAGTTTCTAGTCCAGACAGTAGTCATCTCAGAAAACCAGACTGCTCTGGTGGTTTGGAGTTCTTTTGCTCAACTTCTGCTGGTGTATCAATTGCATTTGTTCCTGGTTCAGTCAGATCTAGTCACTATGATCATGCCATAGTTACATCTAGAGTGGACAGTTGCTTTATGCTATACTTGGGCCTGCCCTTGAAGAGTGTTTGGTAGCTGCAGCTAATGCAAAACACTGCTGTCAGATTTCTGGTTGGGGCCAGCTATTGGGAGTATATGGAGTGATTTGTCTGGGAAAACTAGGATGTTCGTTCAAGTACACTCTTATGACATGTTTGCCTTAATCTTAGACTTTGGGAAGCACACCATGTGAAAAGACAAGTAATGATAAAAATCTTGAAATCATAGATAGAAATGATTAGATATATTAGAAATGATAGAAGTCTTGAAATCTACCTGATAATTACAGTACAATTATCAGGAAACATATTTTTTATTTTACGTGATGGTGTCAAAATTTGATTGCTTTAAGGCAGTAGCATCAGTTTAAACATAATATTTAGTTATTTTATTTTTAATTTTGTCATATCTGTAGCATATGATTAAAAATGACATGCTGGTTAGTCTTATGTTGAACAGCAGTATGTAATCATTCTTGATTGCTCCCCTATTAAAACTCTGGTTGTCTGGCTGTGCAGTGTGTGACTAGGAAATATTTGGAAACCTGAAAACAGCTTCTGTTAATTTTTTTAAAAGTAATGCTTAACTTTCATGGATTTTGAGAACAGTAAAAAGTAGAACTGTAATGTCTGCTCCTTACTGTTCTGTTCATCGGACCACATATTTTAGGGTTCATATATACAGGTACTTATGACATTGATGGACTATATCTAATGTGACCATGTTTGAGCTGTTCATACATGGGGATTATTCAGAGTACAATATTGACAAAGACAAAGAACTTTGTCTCTAGGGTTGCCATATGCTGCTTGGGAAATTCCTAGTGATTTGGCAACAGAGCTTAGGGAAGGAGTTCCTTGGGGATGTGATGCCAAAGATCTGCTGTCTGAAGCTGCCAGTTTCTCCAGGACAACTAATCTCAGTTGTGGAGACAGATCAGAATGTATAAAATTTGTATTTAATCAAGTGCCTGAACCAAGGATTGATGAATCAAAATGGCTCTGTGTATATAGACCAGCAGGCCTGCATGTAACCAGCTTGCTAGTGAAAATGCAGGCAACTACAGATAACATCTTTTGAGATCTTGTAACTACAGGTTACTATATGACAGAAGCCATATAAATTTATTACCTTGTTTTCTTGGTTAGGACCAGCAATGAGGGATAGCTAAATCAATGTGATTAATTAAATAAGGAAAAAATGTTTTTCTATTTATGTTAAATGAACACAGAAATGATAATGAGTAATTCACATTTACTTGTATTTGATCATAATTCTGTTGTCTTAGAATTGAAGGTATAATTGTTGTTAGAATCAATATTTGTTAACAGGTAAAATCATTGTATTAGAATCGAAGGAAGTTTTATGATCCTACAGTATGTTAGCCTGCATGCCCTAGAGGTATAGCTCTCTCTGAGAGCAAAACAAGTTATTCTTGAAGACAACAAGCTAGTTTTATGGCTGCCCTTTGTCATACGGTAGAGGAGTTGTACTTCAGCTTGTAGCGTTTGAAACGAAGAACAATAATGGCTGGGCTTCATGTGAACCGGAGACAGATCAAGGCAGGTGGGGTTTGAACACACATGCTTGTGGCACGTGAAAGAGGTATGGACTATAATGATTGTGTGACGTTTGTATTTTTGCGTCTATAAAAATTGGTCCCTTTGTATCAAGGGCGTGCCTCTTATCCTTAAGGGGACACCCTGGCCAGATACTTATGCTGTCCAGTAAACTTATCTTCTGTTTCAAAACTGCTTCTTGGGTGTTTGCTAATTCTAAGTCTTTCTTAAACTAATTCAGCTGTGTAGGACCAGAGACGCGGTCCTGGCCCCACACAGTAGTATGGAGATCAGTTATAATTCTGGGAGACCTCCAGGTTCCATGTAGAGATTAATAAGCCTACTTGTTTCTCTTGCTCATCTATTCACAGTGAACTTGCTTGAAAGACTGGAACAAGGAGCTGAGGGAAGGATATAGAGGTATAATTTGAGTTCTGTGTATTAACAGCATGGGTCTCATAAAGTCAGTGAAGGCATGAGAACATTAAAAAGCCTTGGTAAACGTGTAGATGGGTTCATCAAACCCACTACTCTGTTTCTTAACAATGGACATCCATAACATCTAGAAAGCAGGTAATGAAGACCTTTCTTCCTCTGGCCTGGAAGTTATACAGACAGTTTGACATTGTAGCATAGCTGATTTGTATAATTGGCACCTCTGATTTTCATATGCATAAAAATTATAGTGCCTATGATATGACCATTTTTACTGTGCGCTTTACAGTACTCACGCACATATCTTGAAAAGATGGAAAAATAAATATTGCCCTGCCCTTTACTGTCAATTCTCAATCTGATTTTATTATATACTATGTATGTGTTTTCTCACTGAGCACCTTATATTCACAGTATACTCAGAATTTGTACCTGGCTAATGCACCAGTCCTCCATAAGTTTGTTTTTTGGCGATTATCATATCTCATGGCTGAAAATGTGTAGAAATTCTTACCTAGTTGATTTGGGACAAACAAATCAGTGAGTGCTAGTATTATGGGAATTCTAGTATTATGAAAGATTAAGACACTTTCAGTAGCAACTTTTCTACTTTTACTTAATAAACATAAAATAAATAAATTTTGTCCAGTTTATTGGGAGATTCTTTAAAAGGAGCCTCTTTACTTTTTATATCTTACTTGACTAACATTGTTAATCATGCAGGCATTCTAGACTTGGCAGTGCCTTTCCTAACAAGTGGACTGCGTTCTATCTGGACTTCAATCAGTGTGGTTATAAACTTCTTCCAAGCATCCTCTAGGGCAGGGATGTAAAACTCATTTGTTATGAGGGCCAGATATGATATAAATCTGATTTATCTTGGCCCAGGGTATATGTGACTGTCTCAGATGACAAACCTCCAGCAGGCTCACCAGTGCAGATCAGCACTAGGGTGTATGGCTTCCTCAGCTGCTGAACCCCCAGCAGGCTTGCCAGCCTAGATTGGCATGGCGGGTGGCTGCATGGACTGGTGAGCCTGCTGTGGATCAGATCGGTCAGATCGGTAATGGGGTGGGTCAGTGCTTGGACTGGTGAGGCTGCAGCAGGTTTGCTGGGCCAGTACAGGAGTGGTGGGGGGTGATGCCTAGACTGGCAAACCAAGTCTAAGATCACTACCCTTCTCTTTGGCTCTGTTACCAACTGTTCCAGAGCACAGTCATTTATGATGTCTGGGAATCTAATTTCTACTCATCTTGAGCACAGATTTACCTTGTCAGCTTGAGGATACTTGGTGTCTCCCAGCATCATAGTGTTACCTGCTTTAATCACTTCCTTTATTTCCTTTTCCATCTCAAGTTCAGCCTCAAGGGTTTGATCACATGGCTGATAGTACACCCTCACCCTTAGGTAACTCTTAGGGCCCAGTATTTTCACCCCTGTTGCTTCTGTTGGGGCGTTAATTCCCATGGTGTTTTCTAATTTGAGTTTATGCCCCATTTGATGTACAATGCAACACCTCCCCCAACTTGTTCCTTTATGTCCCACCTATTGACTTTATACCCAGGGATGGCCATATCCCATAAATTTTCCTCATTCCACCATGTTTTGGAGACAACTACTTTATTAAAATTCTCAGTGATCACCAAGCACCACAGTTCCCACATCCTGGCTTGGAGACATCTAAGTCTGACAGACAGACTCCTATAACATTTTTCCACCTCCTGTAACAGTGCTCATTTTCCTTGGCTCATTTGTCACCACGCATCAGCCACTTTCACCATACTACCCTCACTCCCAAGTTCTGTTACGCTTTCAGAGAACCGGCATGTTGTAGGGGTTAAGCACAGTGCACTCTAATCTGGAGAACTGAGTTTGATTTGCCACTCCTTTGCATGAAACCCGCTGGGTGACCTGGGCTAGTTACAGTTCTCTCAGAACTCTCTCAGCACCATCTACTTCACAAAGGGAGGGGGAAGAGAAGCCACTTTGAGTCTCCTTATGGTAGAGAAAAGTGGTGTATTAAAACCAACTCTTCTGTTAATATTATAGTGAGTGTTTATCCCTTTGGACTGACAGGACCAGAACCAGTGGCTCCACAGCTCCTGTCAGCTTTTCCTCTGGGATTAGTTTAAAAGCTGCTCTTCCACCTTTTTGATATTAATTACTAGCAGCCTGGTTCCTTTTTGGTTCAAGTAAACCAAAGGTTCAGGTTCAGCTTATCCCAGAAAGTTCCCCAGCGCCTTGCAAATTGAAACTCTTCTTAGCTCAGCTTTCTCATCCACACATCGAGAGCCCTAGTTTGTTCCTATCTAACTGACCCTGTGCAAGGAACTGGTAGCACTTTTGAGAATGCAAC
The DNA here is from genome assembly GCF_021028975.2 of Sphaerodactylus townsendi. Classification (NCBI taxonomy): domain Eukaryota; kingdom Metazoa; phylum Chordata; class Lepidosauria; order Squamata; family Sphaerodactylidae; genus Sphaerodactylus; species Sphaerodactylus townsendi. The sequence continues at coordinate 33,325,055 of NC_059433.1, read as the reverse complement.
TATTGAAGCAATGACCTTTAATCTAGAATTCCCAGTTTTTCCTCCAGGACTACACAAGATTTCCCAACGTCATTGGTGTCAACCTGCACCATGACTGCTGACTCCTCCTCAGCATTGTCAAATTATCTTGACAGCTCTTGCTGGCTGCAACCATTGCACCAGGGAGGCAAGTCACTGTGCAGTTAAAATGCCCGTCTCTATATTCCTAATAATTGAATCACTCACTTCCAAAAGCCCACTTCCCCCCACCCCACTCCATAGGGATGTCCTTGGTATCAGAGAATATTGGTCTGCCTCCCAAGGAAGGGGTCCCTTTTAAAGGATCATATCCCTCTTCTTAGACATCCTCTGACCTCAAGATGCTCACACTCCACAGCAGAAGAGCTGTTCCCACAGGAGTGGGACTTTTCTGTTAAGTCTCTGAAGGTCTTCTCTTTGTCTCATCTTCTCTAGGCTGTCAACCCTAGTTTCAAGGGAATGAACCTGCTTCCTGATAACCCAGAGCTTCATGCATCAGGCATTCTGGCATGATCAGGAGTCAGACAATAGCAGGCAGGTGTCTCACCACACTCAAGCAGAAGCCCCTCCCAGCAAAACCACCTGTACTTCTAGTGCACTCCGCAAAATCTAGGAGATTTTCACGCGGACACACCCTAAACAGCTCAGAAACAGCAGTACCTCAAAGTAGTTCTGAAATAGTTTAATATGGCCAAAGGCTAGTCAAAACAAAACAACAACACACATCCATAACAGCAATTATTAAACAGCTAACTAGTTGAATAAATACTTGACTTTCAGTTCGTTCCCTGGCTTAGTAGGACCTTGCGTTTTTTTATAAGCTAATGCACAAAACTTTGCTACCTGCTGAGAGACAGTTACACTCAAGGTAGTTGATAATTGTTAGTCTGGCTAATTGTTCGTCTAAGATAATTATTTGTCTGACAGTCAACACAATATGCCATTTCAATTATACATATTTTTGAAATATGTTGTATAGAAAGTCCTCCAGATCTTCCTGGCTTCTTGTGTGTTTCCCTTGGTTTTATAGTAACAGAGCCAATCCTCTCATCAACATTATTGTCTGATGTCCACATTGTATTCTTTAAAGTATTTACAGGTTGGTGGCTTGAGACTGATAAGCTAAAGACAGCTCTCTGTTAAAGAAGTCGTTCTGCACTGCTTTGAATTTGTCGCAATGAACCCATCAGTCATGTAGTGATGACAGTGGCAACGATACTTGATGCTATGTGTAAAGAAGGGAAAATTAGACGCAGAGATGCCATTTTTAGTTGAATCTGATAGAACTGCTAGTTCTGCCCCTACTGAAAGCCATTCCTCTACTTTACATATACAAAAGAATGCCTCAGAAGAATAAGTATTCCAAAGGACTGTGTTTTTTCCTTTTTAATATAAATTCTAGAATTCTGCAGTACAAAGCCAGGGTAATGCCAGTCCTATAGCATTCTTTTTTTCAAATATTCAAGCATTTCAGACATATAATAATAAAATTCATGAACCTGGGAAGGTTTATTATCAAACTGTTGCCTTCTATTTGTATAATTTCAGTATTGTTGCCAACTGAAGGGACCAACCATGTGCATTTAAGTCCAGTACAAAGAAGCAAACATGCCCTTTTGAGATTATTTTGATTACAAACTAAAATATTAAAACACTGATGCAAAACATTAGTAAGGCCCTAATTGAGTTGAAAGGCAGGATGAAAATGTTTACAGAAACTATCATTAACATATAAATGGAATCACGCCTCTCCCAATGTAGTTGTATAAGTTTCAGCTCCTAATATTGGGTACTCATGTACTTTGTATTCTCATTTTATTCATTCAGAGCAACTCACAAACATATTTTCCTGTATTAATAACCATATTCCATATACTCACAAAACATTGGACTACTAATATTCTCCCTCTGCTCCCTTTTCCATCATCCCACCTACTATAACATAATGTTACTGTAATCCTGAAGAAATCTAGTGAGAGCCATCTCTCCCCTATTTAATGCATATCAAGGGGGTTTTGTTTTGGGGAGAGGGGTTACCTGCTTAAAAACAATTGATGTTACTTTTTTGCTTTTAGGAAGTTTCAAGGGAACAGCTGCGCCAAACAGCCGATGGTGCTTTTTCTCTTTTCAGATATTTATGCTTCTAAAGCCACCCATTCCGGAGTGCAGGAAAACCCTGGCTTGATCTGGTTGTAAACCTCTGCCTGCCAAAAAAAAAAAAGGAAAGAAAGAAAACAAGAATGAACCAATGAATTCTGTCTCTGAACCTGCCTGAACTACTGGGCTGTTCCCGCTGACCAGCTCTGGGCTTCACTCCACTCCACTTTCCACCAAAGGACCATAATGTCTTGTTGTAAAAGCTGGCAACCCTTCCACAAGTCCAGGCCAATGGCAGCTGCTGTGAGGATGAGATAACAAGCACAAGTCTTTCAGTTTTATGGCAGCAGCACTCCCGACAGTTCTAGCTTGGGTTCGGGCCTCCCAACCCAGCCATGAACCCAAAGAGGCCTTGGATCATGGTTGCTGGGTCACCCACTATGGCCTTTTGCTGGCATCTCAGCAGCAACAGAAGAAAAATAAAAATTGCTGGCATGACACATGATGCTATGTACTTCCAAGGGAAAATTAGATGTGATGGCACATCATTCTAAAATCACTGGAAACTTTGATTTTACCATGGAATTAATGGTAATTCTTAGAGCAGTTTCCCTGGCAATGATGTGGCATGCCACCAGTACCCCCCCATACACACCCTTCCCCCCCCGCCCCTTCCACATATACCCATATATACCGGCTGCCAGCCATTAGCTGCTGCTAATGCAATCTTGGACTACTGATTTCATTGGTTCCCAATCTGTAAAATTAAAATTAAGGACCTGCCTTCCAGTGTGAAAGTGAGGATTAGATGAGGGTTGTAAAGGGTTCATATGTTACGTTAATTACTAGTTTAAGAACTGTAGTGTTCAATGACAACATCACTTTATTTGGTGTATAACTTGCACATATGCAGTTTAAATTCATAAATAGACTATTAGAATTCAGAATTCACAAGAGTTAACTTTTTGTAGAATTTTTTAAACATGAAACCTCTTTTTCTAACCAGGTTTTTGTAATGTGTGTGTGTGTTCAGAGAGTGAGAGAGAGTGAGAGGGTTTTTTTGGGAGGGGGGTTAAATAAGCATCACTAAGCTGTTGAGGAAATGCAGAGATATCTCTGACAGGAGCTTTTCCAGTATGAAGCAGCTCGTGGAATTTTGTTTTATAAAACAAGATCTTCCAAGTGATGTAATTTGTCTAAACCATCAGAATTGCCAAACGTTGGTAATTACATAATTTCACACTTCCAGCCAAGTCAGGCTCTGATTAAGCAGTTGACAGCCTGTGAGAGTTCATTCCTTGACAGTGATGTTCTGTGTTCCCTAAATTTGTGGTGATTGCAATCTGAGCGAAGACATTGAGATTCAAGCCATTTACTTTGGATGAGGCTCCCCTTTGACAAATGGGGAAAGTTCTGTTTTTTGAGATGTGAACATTTTAAATGTATAAATATGTCTGTTCTTCTTTAATCTCCCTTGGTCTCTGCTGAAGCCGGGTCTTCTTGCTGTCTTGGCTCTTGCGGTCTTTCATTGTGCTCAGTGTTCTTCATATTCATTTTATTCTTCTTTGCTAGGCTTCCCCCCCACCTTCTCCCTCCTTCAAACAAAAGGATACTGTCATATAAACCCTAATAGGAAGATGGCACAGTCTAACTCTGCTGGAGTGCTACTAATCCAATTGCCAAACATAACCATGGCGTAGCATGCCTGTTAGTTTTTAAGTAAAATGGAAATTTTGCATTCCAGATTCATGGCAGAAACCACTTGTATGAGAACATGGTGTTTTCTTATGATTTCAACTCACAGTGAGTTACAGAACAGTATGTGTTTTATTTCTAATTTAAAAGAAAGAACTAGCATTGTTTCTGATACCCTACCAGCCACGTTAGAACTCTTGCTTGCTGACCTGAGTCCAGTAGTACTTTGAAGACTATGGCCCCTTCCGCATACACAAAATAATGCGCTTTCAAACCACTTTCACAACTGTTTGCAAGTGGATTTTGCTATTCCGCACAGCTTCAAAGAGCACTGAAAGCAGTTTGAAAGTGCATTATTCTGCATGTGCGGAATGAGCCTGAGATTTATTGTGGCATTTTGGTAGACTATAGAAGCGCTGTAAAGGGCCCATGAAGGAGAGTGATGAGCTGCAGTGCTGTGTCAAACCTCTGTTCACAATTTGAGTTCAATCCTGACAGAAGTTGGTTTCAGGTAGCCAGCTCAAGATTGACTCAGCTCTCCATCCTCCCGAGGTCAGTAAAACGAGTATCCAGGTTGCTGGGGGTAAAATGTAGACAACTGAGGAAGGCAATGGCAAAACACCCCATAAACAAAGTCAATGGCAAACCACCCCACAAACAAAGTCTAGTAAACACTGTGATGTGACGTTACCTATGGATCACTAATGATGTGGTGTTTGCATAGCGGACTACTTTTACCTTTTTACAGTAGCACTGTAGGTTGAAGAGTATGGTCACTCATGCCACAATAAACTTGATAGGTTTTAGAGGTGTCACATATGTTGCCAGCTCAGGTCTGGGAGATTCCTGCAGATTTGGGGGTAAATTCTGAGGAGTGCGGTATGATGCCAGTTATTTATCCCTGTGGCAGAGCTTGTTTCTTTAAGAAGATGGGGGAAATGCTGAAAGTATTAGCATCCTCCTTATGGTGTATGGCAGCTTATACAGTTTGAACACAAAATTACAAACACATCATTCCTGTACCAACATAAATTTAAATGGCCCATCTACACAAACAGACACATGTAAAGTGCTTATGACCTGTCATGCTCCTGACCCAACAAGAGCCAAGACAACTTATACATGTACAATATTACACTTGACTAATCAAGGATTTGAAGCTGGAGAATGGGAGGGTGTGATCTGTAGAAGAAGATGAAATCTGGAACAAGGTGGTTTGAAAGTTAAACTTGAAGGGACTGAGTATAAAACAACAGCATGCAGGTGAAGCCATGTGAAAAAGACCTACTAACTGCTGGTAATTTTCTGTTCTAATAAGAAAAAGCAAATTCTGATACTGTAATTTTTCCAGGCTTGTGAGACTATGAAATGGATGAACCAACAATGAAATATACCAAAATGAATGAACATTCTTGTGACAGAACTGTGGCAGTTTCGAAGAAAGAAAAATACCATTTGGAGTTATTTAGCTTCTGATATTCCCTCTCTTGGACTGATTAAGCAGGGTTGGCCCCAGTTAGTATTTGAATGGATGACTCCAAGGAAGTCCAGGGGCAAGCAATGGCAAGTCACCTCCAAATGTCTCTTGCCTTGAAACCCCATGGGGTCACCACAAGTCGGCTGCGACTTCATGGCATTTTCTGTAACTATTCCTTCTCTTGTCACACCTAGTGAAAGACATCGCCCTTAGAGGGAAGAACAATGTTTGGACCTACGGTAAATGAGATGGGAGATCTGTATTAGTTTGTATATGTACCTGTTGGTTCAAGTCTACAGGATGGGAGGGAAACTAATTTTTTAATGGGAGAAAAAGTCCTTGCAGATGAGGGGAGTAAAACCATGCTTCTTATCTAATATAGTGCTTCAAGAACAGTGGTGGCAAACCTATGGCACGGGTGTTAGAGGTGGCACTCAGAGCCCTCTCTGTGGGCATGCGCAAACAGAGTGCCCCCACACACATCTAGGCTGGCCTGGGATGCTGGGTTCAATAATTAGCATTAAATCTAAGACCTAGTTTTGGGGAAGCAATGTAGGTAACCCTGTTAAGCGCTGTTAAACCCCACTGATTTTCATGCGAAGAACTAAAGCATGATCCTTTACCCGGGAGTAAGCTTGGTTGCTGGCAATGGGACTTGCTTCTGAATAAACCCTCCTAGGGTCATGATTCATTTGTTGGAAGAGTTGTATGGTTGCTTCAAAGCAAAGCCACCGACTACCACCAAGCTTACTTGTGAGTAACGCACGCCTTGGAGCCAACCGGTTTTTCTAAAATAAAACCTCAGTATTCAGGTTAAATAGCCGCGTTGGCACTTTGCGATAAATAAGTGGGTTTTGGGTTGCAATTTGGGCATTCAGTCTCGAAAAGGTTCGCTGTCACTGTTCTAGAGCTTTACTTTCAGTGCAGCTCCATAACCAGAAGCTAGGAGGAATTGTTGAGAGGGATTTCAGCAATCCCTCAGCCCATTGTCCTTTTGATAATTGCCTACATTAAACTTAGTTTTATTTCTACTTTTATAAATCAGAAAAAAAATATCCCTGTTAGAGGCAACTTTCAATGAGAAAAACTACCTGGAAGAATGGTGTTAAGCCTTCTCCCTATTCCTTCAAATCACAGCCCCTTGACTGCTTCTTTTAAATTGCCCCTTTAAAGAATCATGCAGTTTCCCATCATCACCATTTTCATTGACTTAGTGTGTGTGTGTGTTAGGGTAACCAAGAAAGCATTTGAAATGGAAATTTTCTGATAACTATGGCTGTTTCCGCACGGGCAGAATACAGAGTCACAGGGACGCTAAAAACAGCGTCCCTGGGGAGGGGTTCGCACAGCCGCTGCTGCATCGCAGTAGCGCCAGCCTCGCAACCCCCGAGCGGCACGAAGCCAGTTTCCTGAGCGGCACCAGCCTCGCAACCCCCGAGTGGCACAAAGCCGGTTTTTGGAAACAGCGGCTTACGGCAACGGCTGGAAGGCACCATTTCCCCTCCTTTTCCGAACGCCTTACTGTCCCCTCTGGCCTTCCGGAGCATCGCACAGGCCAGGGGACACCCCGCCCCCTCTGTGACTCTAGAGCTGTCACGCAGGGCAGGGGGGCGTGTCCCCTGGCCTGTGCGAACTGCCGGATGCCAGGAGGGGACGGTAAGGTGTTTGGGGGACAGCGCAGCCTTTGCGCAGGCTGTGCCATCTTCCCCACCCCTACTGGGACCGTTCTTGTGAACGGTCCCAGGAGGGTGCGTCGGCGTCATATATGCCGACGCACCCCCGGAGCATGGCTGTGCAGAAACAGCCTTCGTTTCCAAATTCTTCTGAACTCACTCAAAAATGTGGTTCAGTTATAATGGGAAACTGGCAAACATGTTTTTTAAGGGCGTATAGTAATGTTAACAACACTTAAGGTCTTCACATTGCCATCTACTCAGGCTCTTTCCAAGAAGAGCAAGGAGCCCCAGAGAGTCCATCTGCTTGAGTGAAGAAAGCATTTTGGGGAAAGTACTTTAGGCAGGCTGGGAATAAAAATGTAATGGAGCTCAGTGCTGCAAGGTGGGAGAAAAGGACCTTTAGCTTCCTACATCCTTATGCTGCTTTTCATCTAAAACAAAGCAAGATTTTTGCTTTGGGACTGTAGGTGCCCTTTATTCTTTTCTCCGGACAAGATGGCCCACATCCTAAAGCTTGTCATTGGGTAGGAGGAACTATGTAAGTACAGTTAGCTACCAAAAGTGATGCTTCATAAGCTGATCTGCTCCTAAAACAGGCTACGTTTTGTCTAGCCAGGCCAAGCTGTTTCTTAACAGCTAGTTTGGCCTTCTTGGTATAGTATCGAATGATGTTGACAAACTTGCAGCCACTGGTTAAGTGATATGTGTTATTGCATATCAGGTATTTGCAATGCAAGTTTACACTTTGTAGTTTGAGGGGCAATGGCTGGGCGGTGCAGTGATGATTTTTTCCCCCCTAAAACGATTAGAATGTCAAAATCCAGCACATGCTTGCGAAATTATGAGATCCAATTCTCAAGTTAGAAAATGGTGTGCTAATCAAAAAGTGCCTCAAATATTAGGCACATCTGGCATATACTACTTTCCTACACACCATGGGGGAGAAATGGGTATCATACCTATTTAACAGATACATTTTGGAGACTATGCTTCTAATTGCCTTTTGACAGTGTCGTTGCTAGGGTAACACTGTCTTTCTTTCGGTAATGCTCTCCGTGATGTGATTTGCTGTCATTGGAGCAGTATTGCTACCCCACTTGAGTGTGCTAGAGGGCTGCAGTTTGTCCTTTAACCTTACCTTCATGATGATGAATAAAAGGGCACACAGTAGCAGTATACAAAATTGACGTTTTTTTATTTCTGACTTCACTTGTCGTCTTTCTTGTAATTTGATACGTTTGCACTGCTGTGTTTAATGATCCCTTTTCTGGCTATGATGAATTGAAATAGCTTAAACCAAACTGGCCTATTATTCTCCATTAGTTCTTCCTTACTGGTAAGTTAGATGCACCATGGTTTCTTTCATTGGCAGTGAGGTCTTCTGATAATAGAACTATCAGGCACGCAATGTAGGGGTAATCTACATGACCATGTATTTAAAGATTTGTTTGATAGTCTAGTCTTGCCATCCCCTCAGTTTGACAATATTTAAAGATTTGTTTGATATTCTAGCCGTGCCATCCCCTCAATTTGATAGTAGCATTATGTAAACGTATCTTTGTACTTTATATTGCACCTTGGAGCAGGCTCAGAAAACACCCAGCACCTGGTTGCTTCGGTGCCTGTAATGCTTGATTGTAATGCCATGAATCCCTTTATTGTATTGTATTATTTGATTTGTATACCGCCCTCCCCTGAAGGACTCAGGGTGGTGAACAACAACAGCATAATAGCAAACATCAGTAATCATAACATCAAGCAACAAAACATCAATAAACAGAGGATCAATAAACACAACATTACCGGTATAAACATAGCATTATAAACAACAAGAACATCAATAATCATAACACCATAAGTTACCTAGAGGGGCTATTCACATTCTAATTAATGTTATGAAACCTTCTGAGATCTTTAAGATGCTTCAAATGTGTGTAAAGATGTAATAAGTTTTTTTGGGGGGAGTCTCAAGCACTTAAGGAAAAACTGGAGGAGGATCCCAGACTGATGAATCCTCTCCTTGGAGGATATCCAGAGGTAGAGTTTTAAAGTCAGGATGCATGGATTGGTTGTGTTAGAAACTCATAGACTCATGATTGCATTTTTTAATGTTCTCAACACTCCAGTGCACGATTAAGAATATGCTTAAGAATATACCAAAGTCACTCCATAGTTGTTCCCACCAGCCTGTGTCAGAAATCCAGAGGGGCTCATAGATTCAGAAAGGTTGGAGACCTTTTCTGTAGCACCTTCCGCAGAAACCAGGCAATTCTTATCACCATATACCACGTGGTATGGTTAGAGTGTCAGACTAGGATGTAGGACACCCTTCAAATTACCACAGTGGTATGAAGCTTGCTAGGTAACCTTAGCCTAATTACTTTCCTGCAACCTAACTTACCCCAAAAGGTGATTATGAGTTTTGTGATGATAAAATGAAGGCACATAGAGCAATGTATGCTATCCTGAGCTCCTTGCAAGGACAAATTATATAGTAGAAACTCTTATTCCTCTTTAGCTCAGCACCATTATCAAGCCTGATTCACATGCAGAATCAACAACATGGCACCTTCTTAAAAATGTAGAAGTTGGCATGCCAGAGTGGAGTGGCAGGGTGCAGTTTTACTTGTGCACGTGATGGCATTACTTGGATTATCATCCCAATGCCAAACCTTGGTTTCAGCAGTGTTTTCTTTTAAGGTTGTCAGGCCACCAGCAGGGGATGAGGGAGGTAAGGTAGCCAAATCCAGGTTGGGAAACTCCTGGAGATTTGGGAATGGAACCTGTGGAGGACAGTGGGGTCCAATGCTGTAGAGCAGCGTTTCCCAAATGGTGGGTTGTGATCGGCGCCGGGTCATGAAAGCAAAAAGCTGGGTCACCAACCACCCCACCCCCGTCCTTGCTCGGAGGGCACCAGCCGGGATGATACAGCAGTTTCGGGGCTCCTCCCCAGCCAGCCTACCACTCAGAAAGGGGCTGGGGATGGAGCCACAGCTCACGGCAGACACTGGTGCCACGAGGGAGGTGGGGTGGGAAGCAGCACCCTGGAGAGCCTCCCTGATGCCACCGCATGCAGATGATAAACATTTTTGTGGGTCATGGAGGAGAGGTATTAGAATAACCAGGCCATGGGAAAAAAAGTTTGGGAAACACTGCTGTAGAGGCACCTATTTTCTCCAAGGGAGCTGATCTCTGTAGTCTGGACATGAGCTGTAATTCTGAGGGATCCCCAGGTCCCACCTGGAGGCTAGCATCCCTATTTCCTTTATTTGGGCCACTTTGTGCCCTTCTTAACTTTATTCAGTGTTCCTTTATTAGTGTTCAGCCTAGGCAAATGCTGGGGGAATTTGGAGGCAGTACCTGGAGAGGATGCAGCTATGATGTCATTTCTGGTGATGCTCTTGAAATTTCCATTCATTTCTCTGGTAAAGATATGGAGGCACAGGGAATTTTCAAGCAGTTCCAGGAGATTTGGTATCCTAATTTTTTTTGTAAGAATGTTAATGACCTGTTTATTAATAAGTAAATTTTATCGAATTCTTAAGCACCTGCTCTGTAGCACTCATGCCTAGCCGAAAGATGTTAGTGTGATGGCCATTCATCGCTGTTTTCTCTGGTGGTTCTTTGTCCTAGAACAAGATTGATATATAAAAGTATACCAACACTCTGTATGGAGTGGAAATTTTACAGCTGAGTTATAAATTCCAGAAACAGGATGGTTTATAATGGGGAAGCTAGAGGGGAGAGTGGAGGGGGAGTGCAATAATACATACCTAACCTTTCCTCCCTCTTTTTTTTTTTTAGTGAATAGACCATTTAAACTAAATTAAGTAAAGGGTGTAAATCCTATTGTTTCAGTTTTTAATATTTCATGGCTCGTTTTTATAGATAAAAGTTACATTTAACAATAAATATGAAGAAGAATTTATACAACCTGTTCTGGTTTGATATGGAGCAGCAAATCCCATTTCTCTTCAGCTGTAAAGAAAATTCATTATTATGTCTTTGGTTGTAAGAGATGGCTTCATTGTGATTAGTTACACTGAGAGTAAAACAACCTTTTAAAAAATGGCACAAGGTACATGGGGTCTCGTGCGTTTGCTTTTAATGGCACTGAATGGTGGTACTGGCTACCTTTTTTTTCATGAAACCTTTCCCCCCTTCTATCAGAGCCCATTTTAAAGTATGTAAGTTACTTTTTAAAAATTGATGACCTAAAATTAAGTACTTCAAGTTAGAGAGGCAGGATTTTTTACTTCTTGGGAAAGGCAGAACTAGTGCTATGAACTAATCCTAAATGGACCAAGGTAGTTATAACCCTGACTACCTACAAACCATGGTTTACAAGTTAAGAGCAGTCCTTAGGAATGTTCCCTCTCTCCATTGTTAGCTCCTGCCTAACTTCCTTTGTGGGTCTTCTTTTGTAAAGACCTGAAGGCTTGTCTGGCTGTACCATTGTTTTGGTTTTCCAACTTGGCAAGTATGATGAGGAGGAGGGACGTGAACAGCCATTTTATATGAGTTTGGTATATTAGGAGTGATGCATACTGTGTGCATTTGTGCCTGGCAAAGATTTCAGTTCCTGTTGCCACAGAAAGCTCTCCCTGGCCTTTAACACTGGAATCACAGCCAAGGAACTGCTTAGGTACCGTCACTCTGGACACTAAAGGCTTAGGACTCTATCTTCAGTGCCTTCTGAGAAATTTGAGTCTGGCAATGGCTGCATCCATAAAACTGCACCGTGAAAAGCTGAAATACAGAATCTAGAATGCAGCACAATGTCCATTTGGGTTTTGGCAGGGGAAACCAAAGGTAGTTTTGAAGTGCAACTGTGGACTTTAAAGCCTTCATTAGTTAAGCTTTGAAGAACAGGTTGTATTTAAACTGGCTGTAAATGTGAAATATGTTTCTAAGTCCACTGTGGTAAGAAAGGCTTACCTTGAAAGGAATCACTTGCATTCCTCTTGCTTTGGGAACAGTGTTTCAGTTTTAGTTTCTTTGTGTAAAGTGGCCACCAGGTGTCACCAGAATGCTTTTCTTGTTTTGACTTGCTCTGACTTTCAGTGGATTTCTGAAATTCAAACTTCTACAGCTATACTAGTAGTAAATCAAATGTGAAATATTACCTATTCTTCATGAGGGTATCATATCGTCATGGTTCCGCTGACAGAAAATATTAAGGCCTAATAGCCCAATGCTAAAGGTTTCTCTGTGCTGAAGCAACGGTTCATAGGGTACAGGGCAAAGGTGCTAGTGCTTGTATGAGGGGACAGCTTGTTGACCTTCAGCCATGCTTACATCCAGTCACAAATGCACCATGAGTTAGTTGCACTTCTATTCCAGCAGTACCCTCTCTGCTTTGCCCCAGTACAGCTATGTCAGTCAAGGGAAGTTGTGTGCCTAAGAGGCAGGGATTAGGTAGGCACCACTCTTGTGTGCTACACTCTTCAAATGGTTGCCAGAAAAGAAAGAATATAATCCCTGCAGACATAGCACAGATATATATTTTTGGAGCAAAGGACCATATTGGCTGTTAGCATGCTCCAAGTTCAAGAGTTAGCCTTTGGTCTTAATTGTTAAATAAAATTAATATTATTGATGTGTATCTATATGTTCAGTTGCTTCCCATTTATTGCTGCTCACAGCAGCTCATTTAATTTAAAAATAGTACATTAATTTCAATCGGCATAAATTACACAAATAAAACAAGCAAGATGTCAACCATAAACTAAGTTATAGCAGCGAGGTGTGAGCACAGTGTGCTCCGTATCAAAAGTAATTGATAGCAAGCCCATTTTTAAAAGTAAAGGTCTAGAGGATGAATTGAAAAGGGTCTTTGTACTTAAATTTCTTTAGTGGGGGGACTTACCAGACAAAAGGCACCTTGGACTTTTGTTCCAAAGATTTGGCAGTGCTACCCAAAGGGGCCCAACTCTAATTGTCAAATGACTTGCTTCAAAAGATGGAGCATGCCGAGAAGAACCTATGAGGATCAGAGTCAATGGGCAGGTTCATCCAGGACAGGGGTGGAGCGAGGGGGCACGTGTGTGCCCTGTGCCCCTGCTGTGGTGCCACCCGCATGTGCCCTGCCCAGGAATTCCCCCACCACACCTCTTCCACAGCCAGCCACACCCCCGCCGCAGCGGCTCCCGGGGCATTGCCCCCCCCCCAGCATTACACCACTGATCCAGGAACAAACTGTCTATCCTTCAGATAAAGAATATTCAGAGTCTGTTAAACTGTCATTAGGTCTTAAAAATCCTCTTTAATAGTAGGAGAGCACATTTAAACAGACTATCAGTACATTTCTAAGGACTGAAGTTAGTGGACTTAAAGAGTGTTTCTCTGTTTAAGATTACACTGTAACACTAATAAGCCACAGATTAATGTATCTGATTACAGGGAAGGAACTGGTGACGATGTTTCTAGTTAGCGGCAGCGGAGTAACATCTCACTTAGAATCAACTCATGTAGTTGTTAAGAGTGGTGTACCCTAATCTGAAGACCCAGATTTGATTCCCCACTCCTCCACATGAGTGGTGGACTCTAATCCTGGTGGACCGAGTTTGTTTCCCCATTCCTCCATATGAAACCTGCTAGATGACCATGAGCTAGTCACAGTTCTCTCAGAACTCTCTTGGGCCGACCTATCTTACAAGGGGAGGGGGAAGTAATAGTAAACCACTTTGAGACTCCTTAAGCTGGATATAAAAGCCAACTCTTTTAAGTGCTGTCCTCTCTATACACAAGTATTTTAATCTGTGACCAAAGGGCTCTTATCCTTTGGCTCTTAGCTTGAAGATTGGAGCCTGGAGTTTAGCAGAAGATGAACAAGCAGAGAGACGCCTATTTGGCAATCAGAAGCCTCCCTTCCCTTTCTCTTTTGTTTTGCTATATTTTTTTCTCTATACTGTTAGTTGCTTTGGGTCCCCATTGGGGAAAAAACCAGAATACAAATATCCCCCCCCCCCCCCCCCAAGAAAAAGTGGATCACAAAAAAGGCTGGCGGTAACATTGGCCCGTCAGAAGAGAATCCAAACCTTCATAAAACCATGATTGTGATACTCATTTGTCTGCTCTGGAGAATACAATTAACCTTTCCAGCAGATGAATCCTGTACCTAGAAGACCTTCTTGTACTTAATAACGGAGTTTGGCAAACTGCAATCCTTACAATCACAAGGAAATCCTATCCCCTATGGATGCTATACTTAGTGTACCGTCTAAAATTAATCCTTACATTCGCTAATATAAGGACCATTATGTTTTTCTTTACTTCCTGGGAACTTGTGTGTTCTGATTAGTGCTGGAGACAGATCTGAATAATTGCTGGTTTTGAACTTATAAAAGAGAGAGCAGTCACTGTTCCTTCATCCCTCTGTTCCTTGCTGCAACCGAATATCCTTTTGTATCAGGCATGATCTAACCTAATTAAGTCTGCAAAACACCTCCTCCATTCCATTTTAAGACTATTACAAACAGCAGCCTGAGGTTTTTCATTATGCTTGGCTGCATTTCTCCCCCCACTTTTTGTTTTGTTAACATTGCACCTGAAGAACGGTTCTGATGAACTCAAAAGCTTGCTTGTATTTTGTGACTTTTGAAGTTGGTTCCAATAAAGGTGTTAGTAATCTATCATGTATTACAATCATAGACTAGAAGAATAAAACATACATACTCCTGCATATAGTATCTGAACACAGTGATCTTATTCACTTACAATGGAAAATCACACTTTGTGTGAAGATCTACAGCAGGGGCTGGCAACCTTTAACACCCAAAGAGCCATTTGGACCTGTTTTCCACGGAAAAGAAAACACTAAGAGCCGCAAATACTTTTTGACATCTAAAATGAAGATAACACTGTATATATTCTCATGCAGGGAGAAGTTCCCTTCTTTGGGGCCCATTTATACCCATCAAAGCAAAAAGTGGTGTGTGTGTGTGGGGTGTGTGTGTAAAACACCTGTTGTTTTGTACATGATTCAAATGACCAGCAATAGAACCCCTGTTTCACACATTTCTCTTTTCTTGTGTTGAAAGACACTGATTATGCCCCCTCAAAAGAACCCCCTCAAATTCCACTTGGATGGTGGATCAAAATTGGTGCCTTTAATGGGCTTGTCAACTTTCAGGTGGGGGGGTGAACTTCTCCCCCCCTTGAGAAAATGTCTGCCATGGAGGGTGGACTCAACAGACATATTCCTCACTGAGCATGGCCCCTGCCCTGGTCCCAAAAGCCACAGCTTCTGAGAATCTACCCCCAAATGTCCTGCGATTTGCCCGTCGGGAGTTGGCAACCCGTGACAACCATGGCTGAGGATGATCCCGGCCTTCCTCCCTTCTACGATCTACAAGCTTATCCTCCACTGGCTTACTCTGAAGTAAACCTTCCAAGATCCATGTGCAAGGCTTTCCCCATGCGCTCCTGCCCTCCTTGGCAATGCAGAAGCAAACAATTCCCACCTATTCCCGTCTCCCCATCAAACAGCCCCCACAAGTGCAAACAGCCCTGCTCTCTTTCCTTTCTTCCTGGGATGGTTTTTTATTAAGATTTTAAGCTGGATGCCAAATTTATATTTTGTATGATACACTGTTTTATGGGGTTTTAATGTTATGCTCAGTGGAGCTGATATTATATGTGATGTGTTGTTATATGCTCCATTAATGTTGTTTTAGCTATGTTGGACACCGGCCAGAGCCCTTTAAGGGAGGGCTGGTATAAAAAAAAATCTGAAAATAAATAAATAGATAGACAGACAGACAGACAGACCTTGCAGGGCTGCAGGTAATAACTCCTTTAAAACCTGACATCGTATTTCTCACCTGGACTCAGCCAGGCTATCATCTGACAGGAAAGCCCCTGGAGCTCAGTGGGGCTGCTGGGGGGCGGGGGCTGCAACCCAAGGTGGTGCTGCGGGGGTCCCCCATGTGGTCCTGGCCCCCAAGAAGGACCCGGGGGAGGGGGAAATGAGGCCACCCAAAGCAGGGTTGACCCCTGACCCCCCATTCAAGGGGGGTGAACTGAGGTTAAGATTGCGCTGAAAATCTGTGCTCCTGCAACTCCCTTTCGTTTCCCGCCCTTCACTGCTCACCTGTTAAAGAGGATCCACCAGCAGTGCTCTGCGCCTGCCCCGCGCCGTCATCACCAGCATCAGCCAACCAGGCAGCTGGGACAGGGAAGCCGGAAGTGGCTTGGGATAGCCGTCTCAGGCTGTGCCTCTCTAGGAACGGGGACTCTTTCCCATTAACCCATAGGGTGACTGTCCAAAGGAGGCTGAGAGGACCCAAGCTATGCGGAGCCGCAGTGCAAGGACAAAAGAGCCACATGCGGCTCCAGAGCCGAGGGTTGCAGACCCCTGATCTACAGTCTCAAACTTTGTTCTTTTCTCTACCCTTGCTTTCCCCTCATGTTCAGCAATTATTTCCTTATGAGTCTGATTCAAAAGAAGCACTAGTTTGCTGTCTTTGCAAACTTGAAAACAAGTTTCACATCCTCTAAGCCCAGATTTGACTGCCACTATTTTTCAGACTCTTGGAGTCTTTCGTCTTTGGACATCCTCCTTGTCAGCTCTTGCGTGATGGATCTGTCTGCCTGTTGGGGGATTGGCATGTTAGACAAAGTGGGATCCATCACAAGAGAGTCTGGGAGAGAAGGTTTTGGAAACAGGTGTTTTTATTCTATGCTCTTCTTTAGGCCAGTTACATTCATTGCCCCTTACCACCTGCTTTCTGGGGATTATATGGTTGAGATGCTTGGTGGTGCTTAGTGGACTGCCACTGAAGGTTCACATTCTCCTTGTCCCACTGTTTCACTAATTCTTTCTCCCACTACTTTACCTGATGCCTCTGCTCCTTAGGGGATTCTCTCAAGCCATCTGCTGTGCCCCTTCCTCATCCTCCCTCATTTCCACCTGAGTTGCTGCCAAACATCTCCACCTATCATGTCTGTCCATGATCCAACTTTTTAAAACAATCTAGTCCCCATGGATTTTGTATCTGTTTCTTTTAGGGGCTTAATTCATTCTCCCTGTTCATCCAGGGGATCCTCCCCATGTCGTCTGGCCTCTGCCTACAGATGCAAGATACTTCCTTCTTAACCATGGTTAGGTTATGACATTAACACTGCCAGCTGAGGCTCTCTGGATACTTCATTACAACATTTTTCATGTCTTGGGTGGAATCCATTCTATGAAATGGAATGGATTAAGTGATGCTGTTATTGTCATATATTGTTTGCATGTGTGGCTAAAGCATGTGTTGGTATCTTCTATGACATTGTGACGGGAGGGACTCTGGGGGAGTGCCAATCAGTGCTTTTCTTCCATTTTTTTTCTGTTGCTACCATTCTATTTTTGATGGTGGTGATGGGACAGGATAGGATAGCAACCAGTTCCTTCAGTGCAAATAGCTGCCAGTTTCACTGGACCGTAGGATTGCCTGCTTAATCTCATTATTTTGAGCTGTATTGTCTATTGCCACTTCTTCTAAAGGTGTTTCAAAGCAAAGACAGTCAGTTACTTAATTTTGAAACTTCTAATTCAAGAAAGGGTAATTTTCTCCCCCCCCCCTTTCCTGGTTGCCCTTTTAACTGAATGCCGTGCTATCTTAGAGTACTGTGTCAGGGCTGTCCAAAACAAAGGTCAAACTTTTAGACTTGACTTTCCAGATTGGGCACATTATTTATGCCATGACTGTGAAACAACTTGTGTTGGATTAGTTTAATTTAAAATCTACCGTCCTATTAAAGCCAGCAAGTGTTAGAACCAAGCAACAGCTTCATGCTTCAGAGTAATGGACTTCAGGAATGCAGACTCCCTTTCAGAGAGAAAGAGAGAGAATACGTCTATTTCTCACATTGATAGGTGTCCTTTGCTGCTGTGAAGGACCACTTGCACTTTCCAAAGGGTTTAGTTCCCCCAACAGCGGTGTCAGTTTTCTCCAAAGAATTACATCATAATATTTTTTTCAAATGCTCAAATATATTAGCACTCATTTAGATAACACCTCTTTGGCTGCTGTGTTTGAAAATGTTAACCAAAGCTGTTAGATGATAATGCCATCATAGTCTTTCTAAAGTAAGTTAATTTAATGTGTCTCATAACTTTTTGAAGTTAAAGTCCTCCTTTTTGGTGTACATATACAAGAATGTAATAACATCTCTCTCTCTCTCTCTGTCTTCCTCTCTCTCTAGGTAGTCCTACAGCTGATGAACTGAATTGTTTTATTGGAACAGTGTCCTGTATTTATCATTCATTAAGCATGGATGATGTAAAAAGACCAAACCATGATGACGGTGACAAGAATGTACCAAGCAAATCAGCACAAGAGGCAACTAAAAATGTTTTGGCTGAAATGGTTCACAGTGATCCTTTCTCTGACTGCAAAATAAACAGATTTTCAACTGAAGGACAGAAGAACCCTGAGAAAAAAACTGAAGAGAATGGCACACCCAAACGACTGTTACTTGAATCTTCAGATCAAGACCCCGTTGAAACAAATATTCTAGAAAATGAACCTGTCTCAAAACGGTTAAAGCTGACTGTTTCAGAGCACATCAAAGAGAACGAACGCAGGCCACTTAGTGCCCCAATGAACAAAGACTGTGTTGATGAAAGTAGCTGTACTGTTGATGAAACCATTGAAGGATCAGAAGGACACCCCTGTAGTGATGGGTTTATTTCGAAAGCTTCTAGTGTGTTTGAAGGGGATACCCCACAGGAAATACATGTGGAAATGGACCATTCCCGAGACAATGAAACAGTTCATCCTGTGTCTAAATCTTCTTTCCAAGATGATGAAACAAGTGTTAGCTGTGCAACTGGTAGTACTGTAAATGTTTCCAAGTGCAAAACGCCTTTAGAAAAGCCTGTTCAAGAAACCCATCTGAAACAACCTAAAGAGCATGTCAACCCACAGAGGGCTTATAAATCAGAACATACTCCATCTTTCAAAAGGCACATCAAACAGGCTCATGGAAAACGTAAATTATATTTTTGCGATCTCTGTGGTTTTCAGTGTTTTGAGGAGGATCTCTTGCGAGCTCATTTTCTTGGCAAGACCCACCTTCGAAGGCAAAATCTTGCTGCTCGGGGAGGATTTGTAAAGATACTGACAAAAAAATCTTTTCATAAAAAAGAGCAGAACCCACTCCAAGGAAAGAATGCAAGAGTTAAATCTACAGCTAATAAGCCTACAACAAGGAATACATATTCAAATCAACTGAGAACTTCAAATGACAAGGGAAAGAACTTGAAAACAAGCAGCCAACTGTTTGTTGAAATGGTGCCGTCTAAAAATATGTCCGGAAATAGTATTAACAACGACACAGTGTTTTCCTGCAATGTAGATGGAAATCATGATGTCCTGACTGAACAGAGTATTTCAGGGTCTTCAGGCAGCAATCCAGATGTATTGGAGCCTGTTAAGGGTAACCAAGAGACAGTTGTCAATTTAGGCACCATGGGGATGCTGGATAGATTACAACAAATGAGAAATACTTTATCACGAAGAATAACTTTCAAACAAAGTGGTTCTTTCAAACTAAACCAGCAGATTAAAAGACGATATCATTTGTTGGGCATTGGTAAAAGAAGCAAGCCTGATTCTAGCTCGAAGCACAACACTGGGGAAGAGTGCAGTCAGGATGATTTGCCACATATCTCCTTAAAAGGATCAGAAGTGGAAGGTGATGTCAACCCTTTATGCAGAATAGCCTCAGAAAAACAAGAGCTTCGTCCAGATGGAGCAGATGCATGCTGCCTTGCCATGGAACTTGACAGTTCTCCAAAGAAAACTCCAGATATTCAGAAACCGCCACATCCTTGTAATCCCTGTGAGTGTGGTTTGCAGAACCCCAAAGGTTGGACATTACTTGTTGATCAGGAACATGGGAAAGAACTGAAATTTTATTGTCGAACGTGTAGCTATTCTTACACATGTGGAGAGGACTTTGAAGAGTACTGCCAAAAGAATAGCCAGCATATGGGTGACTTCAAGATGAATTGTTGCCATTGTTCATTTCTTGCCCCAAATCACATAAGCCTTGGGAAACACATGCGTGATGAGCATGGCGTGTCCCATTATTGTGTCACCTGCCACCTGTATTTTCTGTCTGAAGATGAAATGGCAGCTCATAATGCAGCTGAGCAGCATGTTGGTTTATTATCTCAAGGAAATATTGTTCAGCTTCCTAACAATGAAGTGGCTATGCAGACAGCATCCTGCATTGTGATGGAATCAGGTTGTATTCCAAAGGCAGATTGTGATGAAGCAAAAATGCAGCCGGAAATCCCTAGATCCTCTGTTGTTCATCCTGGGAATGAGTTCAAGGAATCTATCCTGAGCAGAACCCAGTTTCAGTGTAAAAAATGTTTTTATAAAACGAGATCGCCTTCTGTTCTTACAAGACACATAAAACTTCGACATGCTCAGGAATATCATTTCCTTTGCAAAGCATGCAATCTATATTCATTAAGCAAGGAAGGAATGGAAAAACACATCAAGAGAAGTAAACACCTTGAAAATGCCCGAAAAAATAATATTGGTTTACGCTTTGAGGAATGCATTGAAAGGGTATGTGTAGGTGCAAGCGATGGTAAAAAACTAACAGAACCTTCAGTGTATACAAATTTAAAGACTGGATCTGAAAATGAAAATATGCATATCCCATTTTGCACTTTGGAGAATGTATCAATAAATAAGGAGAGGTTTCCATCAAGTGAAACCATCAAAGGCAGTGTGTTGGTTCTGGATAGTGCTCCAAAGAGAGGGAGACCTAAAGGCACTGTTTCTCGGACATGCCCCCACTGTAGTTTATTGGCTTCCAGTGTAACAAACTTGACTGTCCACATTCGGCGAAAGCACAGCCACCAATACAGCTATTTATGTAAAGTATGCAATTATTATACTGTAACTAAAGGTGACATGGAACGCCATTGTTCTACTAAGAAGCATAAGGGCCGTTTGGAAGCCAATGGAAAACAAAATGTAGAGATCATTGTATGCCCAGAAGGAGGCAGTGTTGAAGTGTGTAGCAAGAAGGTAACTAGTCCTGTGAATGTTTTGAATGAACCTGTTGATCATCACAATCAATCTTCACATTTGGACATTTCTGGTTTGGAAAGCCAGGAAGACGATCAGGGCAGTGCTATTCAAATGAGGGCTGAAAATGTACTTCAGCTTCATGAACTGGATAGAAATCAGGGCTCTGCAGAAATAAAGCAGCAAACAATTGCAGAACTAGGTAATACGAGTCAAGATGGAGACTCATTGAGTCAAACAAGAGCTGCAGCTACAAACGATAATCAATGTGATTATTGTAATTTTGTTGCACATTCTTTTTCTTCTCTGGAAGTTCATGTAAAACGCAAGCACACTAAAGAATTTGAATACTACTGCATGGCTTGTGACTATTATGCAGTTACTCGCCGAGAGATGATAAGGCATGCAGCAACAGAGAAGCATAAAATCAAAAGACAATCTTATTCTTGCGTTTCTGGAGAGGATACAGATGCAGCTGATATTACCAGAAAAAATGCTATAACATCTGAAGAAGAACATCAACCCATGGAAGATTTTCAGATTGTATTGGGTGAAACAAAACACAAAGACAATATTGAAGGGGAAAACACTGGAGAGCAGAAGACTCTGAGAGTGGAGACGTTGCCTAATTCTGTTTCAGAAGACAATGCTGTTTCCAAGTGTAAAGAAGACCATGTATTTGATGCTCTCAATGTTGAGCTTGAAGGCGGACCTGACCAAGGGAAAGAAAATGTAGATGCTGAGGGCCTCCAAAAACCTGTTGAAAAAGATGTTGTAGTTAAGCTTGATAAAACAATTGCATTTAAACAAGGCATTAGTTGTGTTCTGCTAGAAAATGTGGACGGGCAAGCAAAAGTGAATTCAGATTTTACAACAGAATCTGGAAATGACAACAAATCATTGAATTTGAACTTCACAAACAATAGGAATAAGTTAGACGAAGACAGTGAAAAAGAATTTGAAAGCTCTGAGGTACCTGCTGAGGAGGCAAAGGCAGAAGAAGCTCATTCGACTGTTCTTTCAGAAACATGCAACACAGCAGAAGAGCAAAATATGGATGAAAGTACTGAAAAAACTATGCAAAATATGCTTATCTTACAAGGACCAAAAAGCTTTCATGAGGGTTCTGCTGTAGAGGAAGAAGATTCACTGATTGATACACAACATGAAGAAGTGTCTGTTCAAACAGTTTGGGGTGCCGATGGCTCAACAATCGAAGGTATACAAGAGAGTAGCAATGAGGCTATGAACAACTTTGCCAGTGCTTATCATACAGTGAAAGAGGATACAGCAGTACAGAGCAGTGGTCAGTTTGATTCTTCTATTGTAAAGCTAAAAAGCCACGAAGAAGGTTGTGAGCCAATGGATCATTATATGGAAGGACAGAATCTGAGTGGGCTGAAAGTTTGTGGTTTAACCATGAAGGCCGAGGGCTCACAAAATGGTGGAAATAAGAAGAAAGCTGAAGGAAATCCCCCCAAAGAATCTACTCGCATTCGCTGTGATGACTGTGGTTTTTTAGCAGACGGTTTGAGTGGACTAAATGTTCACATAACCATGAAGCATCCTTCAAAAGAGAAACATTTCCACTGTTTACTGTGTGGAAAATCATTTTATACAGAAAGCAACCTTCACCAACACCTGGCTAGTGCCGGCCACATGAGAAATGAAGAAGCCAGCGTCGAGGAACTGCCAGAGGGGGGCACTACCTTTAAATGTGTTAAATGCACAGAACCGTTTGACTCTGAACAAAATCTTTTTCTTCATATCAAAGAACAACATGAAGAACTGCTCCGGGAGGTCAATAAATACATTGTCGAAGACACTGAACAAATCAACCGTGAGCGAGAAGAAAATAAAGGCAATATTTGCAAATATTGTGGAAAGACGTGCCGAAGCAGTCATTCTATGGCTTTCCTAGCTCATATTCGCACGCATACAGGTATGTGTCAATACCTTGCTTTTCCTTTGCCTGTCTTGCCCATTATTATTCATTTAGTTGCAACCATTAACTATGCCAACGTAGTAGGGGATCACCGTGAATGTATTAGTTTTGTGTTGACTGCCTGATATTCCACCCCTGAACTTTCAGAAGTATTGTTAGGTGAACGGAACAATAGAGCCAAAAGCATGATGCTGAAGTGGATTCATGAAACATTCCTATGATTGCCTTGTTACTATTAATACACATTTTACATATTATATCCCCTAGTAGACCCATAGACAATTCATTAATTAGATTACAGCTCATAATAATGTGAACCTTTTTTAAAATTTGGGGAACATTTACATCTTTGTTCTCTAATGATAGGGTGCTTGTTATCTTTTTCCATATTAAAGCATCTGCGTCCCCTCTGCTTCATTCTCTTTTTCTCTCCCCTCCCCAAAAGTTTGGCATTAGAAGATTACTGTCCTTATAAGAATATTGCTTTTGATGTGTTGTGGGAAATGTGCAAGCCGACCCAGCCATAGGAATGAGCAAAGGTAGCAACTAGCAGGGTGCGCGTATTGGAGCTCCCAGAAATTTCAGACATGTGCGCTATTCTGCAGCTTTGTATGCAGGAGCCTGGTCTTCTTGTAGGAAATGTTTTGCAAGTATGGGCAGCCTGTGCCTTTGGAACAGTTGGCAACTGATCCATTTCCTTTATGTGCTGCCTTCCTCTCCTAAATCCTTTTATCATGGGCTTTCTGGAACCCAGTCAGTCACAACATTGTGTTCAGTGGGTGGACAGATCAGGAACTGAGTCAGACTTTGGGGAGGCTATAAAACTAAAAGGGTGGAAGCAAGGAAAGGAGCAGATAGAGAGCAGCACCCAGTTTGGTATGTCTCTTTTGCTAAGGGCCTTCTGGTATGCTCCATAGCCACCAGAGCTTGGCATTCCATCGGTTCATGTAGGTCACGCCCAATTTTTCAAGGGACAAGCAAAATTCGCAGAGTGTAAACAGAAAGTAACTACCTGTCCAAAGACTTCTCTCCACCTCTTTCCCAGTATTTGTTTCCTCTTCAGTTATCATAATCCTATCTGAAGGATGCATTGCCTTTTTAAAGACAAGCGAAGTGGATATTTCACCCAAGCCACTCTGCATTTGTGCTCCAATTGGTTGGATTCCAGGAACATGTAAATGCGTGGTCTTCAGATCCTAAACTCCCATCATCCTTTCCAACTTAGGTTTCCTTAAACAAACTATAAGACCTTTGAACAGCACTTTTACAAAGGAGTCTCCTGAAGCAGAGATTTGCTTGAGGCCCCAACCCCCTCGCCCCTCCCCCCAAGACAAAGGATGTGCCCAGATGAGTTCAGGCATTGCCTTCTGTTTCCGAACAGATCAATGCTATGGCATTGTTCATTTAGCAGCAGAATTGTCACAGGTGTCAATGCTGTTGGCGAAGGGAGTGGAAAGACATGGGAGAGGATAAGAATAAGAAAGAGAGGGAAAGATGATGTGAGCGGAAATTAAATAAATCTGCAAACAGAATGGTTAATTAACACAAAATCTCTGTTGTAACTACAGCAGGTAGCAGGTGGATCCTTTCGTGAACTGTGTTCTCCCCCCTCTCCATTTTCTTCTTTTCCCTGCCTGTAGGCCTTCTCTACCTGCTAGTTTCCCTTTTATTGAAATATGACATTTGTTTAAAAACATTTCCCAAGTCTGTACATTAAAAACAAAACACATCACTTACCATGCAGGGTGTGGTGGCAGTAGCTGGAACCCTGTAAAGGTAATCCCACTCCTAGTTTATAACCACATAGCTTATGGAGCTTCTGACAAGAAATGAGTTTATGTGCTGAATAGTTATCAGGCTGGTAAAATATTCCCATTCTAGCCTAATGCCTTCAGAGGTTTTCCTCTGAAGCCAGTGTGGTGTAGTGGTTGAGAGCAGGAGGAGTCTAATCTGGAGAACTGGGTTTGTTTTCCCACTCCTCCACATGAGTGGTGGACTCTTATCAGGGGAACCAGTTTTGTTTGCCCACTCCTACATTCCTGCTGGGTGATTTTGGGCTAGTCACAGTGTTAGATTTCGTTTAGAGTCATGGATATGCCCAGTAGTGTGTGTGACTGCAGTTTATAGAAAGTTCTCCAGAGACATAAATGTAAAAGGTAAAACTTACATTTATTCAATCATCTTCAGTTCACAACTTTGTTCCAAGAAAAGGTAAATAGAAAGAACCCTATCTAAAGAGATTACTTTCCCTATGACAAGTGGGCACAACTAACGCGCCATCACGTGTGTGGAAGTGAGTGGATGCTGCAGTGGCAAAGGCCCCACTGAGCAGGCTGCCATTGACCATGCGCTCGGTTCAAAGGCTAGAGCAGAAGTGAGGCTAGCATGGGGAAGAAAGGAAGTTAGTGGGCGGTCTCCTGGCCCAGACAAGGAGGGCAAACAAGAGAGGCAACATCACAGTTAGAGTGAGATACATAGCACCCCCCAGTGTCCAGGCATGCAGAAGTCGCTTATTCCAACACTCCCACTCGACACTGCATGCTTTCCCGGTATACAATGTTCCGTTTGTCACGCAGGCTTGGGAACTTGTCTCTTGGCAGTGTGGTTTGGTCAAGATGTCTACTGTCATCATATCAATTGGGACAGTAGCTTGAAGTTTCACAGTTCCTTCTGCCTGTAAAAGAGTCTTACATATTGATCCTTAATTCCAATGTGTTTTGAATGCGTGTACTATTCTTTTCTGAAAGAGAAAGAGCTATACAACTCTGGTTATCTTCTAGCATTTGTACAGGTAAAGGTTCATCAATGCACCAAAATCTTCTAACAACATTAGAAGCCATTGTAATTCTCTGTGCCTCAGAGAGCGAAATTACTAATTCACAGTTCGGTAGATTGGTGAGCAACAACACTTTGTTTACGCGGCTCGTAACTTGCAGCACTTCCCCCATAGAGAAAACACATAGCCACTGGTAGATCTTAGATCTGTTCTTTCTCCAGCCCAATCTGCATCAGCATATCCCAATAGTGTGGGATCTTTGGTTGCTGGCAGTTTCGGTTTAAAGTCTAAAAAAGTACCTCTTAAATTACCTCACCACTTTCGTTTAACAGCAGTCCAGTCTCTTTGTGGAGGGTGTGCTAACCCTTCTGGTTAATATACTCACGGCTGTAGCAATGTCAGGTCTGGTTGTCATTGCTAGAAATTACAAAAAGCTTGCCCTATTACGGTCCCTGTAATCATTGTTTGTCCGGGTAGCAAGTCATCAGGTGAGTACTTGTCTGTAGAAATCAGAACTCATTGGGGTAGGCATTTGGATTGACACCTTCCAGGTTCAGACTCTGTAGCAGTTCCAATATTTTTCACTTCTGGCTAAGAAGATAGCTTCCATCTGGTTCCGCGTTCGATTTGGATCCCCAAGAGTAGAAGCTGGCATCTCCCAGGTTAGCTTGGCTTCTACTTCCTTGTTGAAGTTGGGATATAATCTCAGCACAGTGGTTTTCATTTTTCATGGCAAATAATCAGAGTCATCCAACATATGTCAGGATAAATGTCCATCTCCCATTTCTGTGCCTGCTATAAAGAGACAGGGGGGTCTGCATTGCCTTGTTTGAAGTCCTGACTTAGTAACATCTTGGCTAGCTTATCTGACCAAGCTTTAGCTGCTTGTTTCAATCCATAAAGTCCTTTCTGAAGTTTACAAGACTAAATGTTTATTCTTTTCATCCTATGAACCCTGGTGGTTGCTTCATATAAAGCTCCTACTGAATTTCTCCATGCAAAAGCAGCGGTTTTAACGTCCAAATGCTCAGTTCTCATGTTTCCTAGATGCAGCAATGCTTAAGAGCATTCTAATTGTAGAAGATATTTACAACAGATTACAAGGAAGTCTGATCATAATCTGTTCCATAGATCTGAGAGAATCCTTTAGCAACAAGTCACAGCCTTATATCTCTCAATCTGACCTTCCGCATCTTGTTTTAGCTTTAAAGAAACCATTTTACAACCCGATAGCGTTCTTACCCTTAGGTAGTTCTGTGAGAGTCCATGTTTGGTTTTTATGTAGTGCAGCAATTTCTTCTTATTGCCTGCCTCTTTCCACTTCTTTGCTTCTGGTTCAGGCATTCGCTGTAACTCAGCCCATGAAGCTGGTTCATGCAATTATTGATTGCCCTTACAAGGTAGGTAAGTTTCTCGGCTGGAACTCCCTTGTTAGGCCGCGATGAAGCCTGAGGGCCAAAAGGTCTGTCTGCCTCCGCGGTAGTCTGTGACTCCCTCTGCCTCACCTGTCGGGTCTGGGATTTCCACCGCTGCTCCCTCTTCCAGGTTGAGCATTTGCTGGCATCTGCACGGTGATGTCATCCTGGGACTCCTGGAAGCGATATAGGATCAACTGATTAAGCTATCGCCATCTCCCTCTGAATGGTCATCCATCACAGCAGGCTTGCCATCTCTAGATTAAGCTCGATCAAACTGCACAATAACTCTGCATATAGTAGTTTGGTTAGTTTCTGGATCAAAGGAAATCCTGTATCCTTTACTTTCTGGAGAATGGCCCAAAAATATACCTGCTTGCGTGGTAAGAGGGTCTAGCTTGGATCTCTTTTCTTTTTTTGGTATGTGAGGCACTAAACTTTACGTCCAAAGACTCCTGATAATGTTCTACATTTGGTTTCCCTGCCATGCCATAACTCATATGGAGTTGCTTCTGTGGCTTTGGTTGGCAATCCTATTTTTGTAATAGGTAAACTGCAGTCATTGCTGCCTCTCCCCAGTACTTGCGGGGAAGGCCTGAATCAATGAGCATGCACCCGAATCGCCAATGTCCATTATATAGCGATTTCTTCTTTCAGAAATTCCATTTTTTTGTTCTGGCCGAATGGGCTGGTAAGTCTGTGTTGGATCCCATGTTCCCTCAAGAAATTGTTTGCCAGATATGGAGTTATTATTCACCTCCCATGTCCGTTTAGAAAACTACTTACGGGTTTCCTATTAAAACTTATTAGATACCATATAGCAACACCAGTCTCTTAATTTCTGTTCAGTCTGAGACTTTTCTTTTGGCATAAAATAACACACGAGGTGTATCTCGAGTAGTCATCAATAAAAGACAACAGATAGGTGTTATTACCAGTTGATGCTGGTTTGATTGGTCCACATAGATCAGAGTGAATTAAGTCAAGAGGCTGCTTATAGCATCTTTGGCTTTGCTTTGGGAATGAAGGCCCTAGTTCCCTTTCCTCTTAAACAACAAATCACACAATTGGTTATCATTGGGACAGTCTTTTATAGAAATACCTGTTACCCAAGTCGCCTTTTCAACTTCAGGATGGCCTCTTTATCACGGTGGGCAAACCTCCTATGCCAGAGCTCCAAAGACTGCTGGGTAGAAGTTACCTTGGCTGTGCAGGCTTGTGGTTCCCTCACAGTCCAGTTCAAAGACTCCATTTCTTAGGGGTACCTGTGGAATATAGCTCACCATTACTTGTGAGATAGTGCACACATTATTCTCAAAGTGAACAGCTTCCTTTTTTTTCTGATAGTGTGGGGACACTGATCAGATTAGCCATAAGGTCTGCAATGTGGGACATTTTCAGCCCGCAATCCTCCCAGTTCCATTACCATTTCGTTTGGCAATGTAAAGTAACTTTGCCCTTTCCATTGTTCACTGGAATCTGTTTTCCATTGGCTAAATACACATTGCATCCAGCATCTCTGTCTAATTCATTGAACAAAGCAACATCTGAAGCCATGTGCCTAGAAGCACCGCTATCAATAATCAAAGGCTTATATTTTTCATTAGTTTGTATCATGTGGGTTGTGCAAAAGTTGAACGCAGTTTTAGGAGTAAAATCCCTTTGTCTGTGTGAATAAACAGTGTGAGATGGCTTGCTGCCAGTCTCAGCATTCTTAATGCGTCGACTTACTCCCTCTGGAGGTGACCAGGTTTATTGCCCATGAAACAAATGGGTGGGCTCCTCCCCTTTCCCCACCAATGGGATTGGATTTTCTGTATCCAAATGATTTAGTTCCAGCCCCCTTGCCTCTGGCTTCTTGGGCAATGTAACTTGAGCCATTCTTCCCTCTGCTCTCAGAGAGATATTCTTGCTGCTTGCGAAATTCAGACCCTAGTTAGTCCTAGAATTTCCTCAAATGTGCAGTCTTTGCCATTTACGAGTAGAGACAAAAAAGCTGAATATTTCTCAGACATGAGAGCTTAAAAGCAGTCCAATTTTTCAGTTCTTCCTCCAGAACTGTGCCAGTGGTTGCTAACTTATCAATCAGATTCAGCAATTTCTCTATATGGCAATCAGCATCTCCATTTTCTTGTAATTTGATTGAAAATAGTTGTTTAAATAAACTCACTTTGCTATTTCTGTCTTGCTCTCCAAAGACCCTTTTTAATGCTTCTAGCATGTCTTTGGCAGAATCTTGTCCTTTAACATACACCAGTTGTGAGTTTGTGAGGGTACTAACAATTACGTTCATGGCCTTTTCATCTGCTCTTTGCCATCTAGTCTCTTCATTTCCACTGTTTGGTTTTGGTGTAGTTAAAAACAAAGCCTATGCCCTCTTCAACTACTTGGGATTGAATCCTGTAGAGCCATGAGTTAAAATTCAGGCTTGTAAGCTTCTCAAGAATTGCCTTCACAGCTGAGCCATTTTTAATGCAAAAGTCTTTCTCTACCAATCTCAATGAGTCCCGCACACACAGAAAGAGGAAGCAAACAGGCTAATGCAACCTTTTATTTTCATTTAATATATTAGAGGCCAGGTGAGGCAAAGAAAAAACACAAGGAACCAAGACAATGGCTGCTAAAGCCATGCAAGGGAAAAAAAAATTTGCTCCAACTTTAAAATATCTGGGCTTCAAA
Source organism: Sphaerodactylus townsendi (assembly GCF_021028975.2). Classification (NCBI taxonomy): domain Eukaryota; kingdom Metazoa; phylum Chordata; class Lepidosauria; order Squamata; family Sphaerodactylidae; genus Sphaerodactylus; species Sphaerodactylus townsendi. The sequence goes on along the minus strand of NC_059433.1, from coordinate 33,295,235 downwards.
AAAATAACCATCAATCTCTGCTACCATGTTAGATTTACGTTTAGGATCATGGGATATGCCCAGTAGTGAATGTGGCTACAGTTTATAGAAAGTTCTCCAGAGACGCATAAATGTAAAAGGTAAAACTTACATTTGTTCCAATCATCTTCAGTTCACAACTTTGTTCCAAAGAAAGGTAAATAGAAAGAACCCTATCTAAAGAGATTACTTTCCCTATGACAAGTGGGCACAACTAGCAGCATGCATCATTATTGTGGAAGTGAGTGGATGCTGCAGTGGGAAAGGCCCCACTGAGCAGGCTGCCATTGACCATGCGCTCGGTTCAAAGGCTAGAGCAGAAGTGAGGCTAGCATGGGGAAGAAAGGAAGTTAGTGGGCGGTCTCCTGGCCCAGACAAGGAGGGCAAACAAGAGAGGCAACATCACAGTTAGAGTGAGATACATAGCACCCCCCAGTGTCCAGGCATGCAGAAGTCGCTTATTCCAACACACAGTTCATTCAGAACTTTCTCAGCCCCATCTACCTCACAAGGGCTCATTCCGCACATGCAGAATAATGCACTTTCAAACTGCTTTCAGTGCTCTTTGAAGCTGTGCGGAATAGCAAAATCCACTTTCAAACAATTTTGAAAGTGGTTTGAAAACGCATTATTTTGCATGTGCGGAAGGGGCCTAGGTGTCTGTTGTGTGGAGAGGAAGGGAATGGAGTTTGTAAGCTGCCTTGAGTCTCCTTAACAGGAGAGAAAGGTGGGGTATAAATACAAACACTTTCTTTTTTCTTATTTTGGGAATGAGAGCCTGAAATCTGTGTTTAATAATGGAATGGCAGGTGTTTGTTGCTGCATTATTTGAGGAGAGTACTAATACTGAGAGACAAGGGTATATGATTGGTTGTCATGGAGAAGGCAGTGGTAGCAATAACGTGGTACCTGAGATAGTGGGGCCTGGTGGTTTAAACTCCATGCTATGCCACACTCCCCATTCCTTTTTTATGTTTTATATTAAGGGGAAAAATTTTTAAACAACACTTTTGTCGAAAATGCATAAGCTGCAGTTCTAAATTTATGTAAAAATTCACTGCTATGTTTCTATAAACCTGCCATACATTCTTTATTTTAAATAGACAGCTTTTCTAAATCACTGAGCTCTGCTTAGACAAGTGGTGTCTCTCTGGTTGAATTTATGAGTGGATTTGAATAATAAATTCACATTTCAATGAACATATTTTCATTAAAACTGTAAGGTTTATTTTACTGTACTTTTAAATAATGGCTTATTATAGAAGCTGTAGTTTAAAATCGCACAGTAGTTGAAACTTAGTGCATAGTTTTTACTAGAAAGAGAATGAATAGGTAAGAAATGCAAAACATTATAAACAATATTAATATTCTTGGTGTAATCCTAATACATGATTTTTGTTTGTTTCTTTAGAAGCCAAAGTTGAGTCTAGACAATGTTTTTCAAGTCCAGCCAGGGAGACCTGGTGTTACCTCTAAGCATCACGCGGCGTCTCATTTTAACCACAGCATTATTGCTTAACCGCACGTGGAGGCATTTCAGCCTTCTTTTTAAAGCCTGCCAATAGTATATTTGTGTGTAATGTTTCAGGAAATGTTTTAATTTTGAATCTGCTGATGAGTCTTTAGGACGTACAGTCATGTTCACATGGTCAGAACGGCTTTTATAAGCCCTTAATATGCCCTCTTAAGGCAGATAAAATGGAATAAAACTACAGGGAAGATGCTAATGGAGCTCTCTTTAGAATTCTTTATGCAACTGTCTGGTCAAGACATGTTGCTTATAATTGATGTGTCCATTACTTGAATTCTCTTGTAATTATAGTCAATAAGTCTTGTAAATGTGTTAAAGCTCACTAAAAGCATACAAATTCAAGAACAGAGTAAGGCTAATAATTTAAAATAATCTATGTAGGCATTTCAGCACTTAATTTCCCTTGTGTGTTGATAGCTGATCATTCTTAATCCATTAAGATTTATTTAGTCGTTTACAATGCAAAATAGGTTTGCACTGGTCACTTGTGCCATTTGAAAATGTCCACCAGGTTAAGTGCAGAATGTAGTCCATTAGTCTTCCTTGACTATATGTATTAATTGCATTTAAAATCAAGTTAATGTGGATGTGAAAGTGAGGTAACTATCAATATATGACAAAGCAACCCTACTTACATAAGTTACATCATTGATTGTAACATTTAGTAAAAGTTAGCACACTTTTTAACATCTTGGGTATGTCTTTTCACCCTGTGTATTTTTTATTGTGCTTTGCATTAGATGTGAATGTACGGAAAACCAGGTTTGGGGGTTGACAACACATATCTACCATTTCATTTTGCAAGTCATTTTTTGGGATGAGTTGCAGAACAGTGTTTAATCTATTCCCTTTCTCTGTGCACCTTAAAATGAATTGCTTTTCGGATAACTTTGCTTATGCACATAAAATAGTAATGGTGGTATTTTTTATTAATAGTTAACTGGAAGAGGTTTTTACTCTTCCAATTCCTGGGGTTTTTTTTCTCTTCATACTTTTTGATTTACTGAATGTTTTATGTAATGTTTCTTCCCATCTTCTGTACAATAAAAACAGCTCTGTATGAAATAAATGGGTTTTGGTCATCAAGATTGAGAGGCAGAAGAATAACACCATAATGTATTCTCTCGTGCGGAGAAAAATGGCAGGAGCAAATGACGGTCACATCTGCATTAGTATAATATCAGATTTCCTTATGATATTTATACTCTCTTGAATTCTTCTGATTCCTTTTCATGTGCTGGTGTCTTGAAAGTGTTACTTTCGCCCACATGAGCCCCCTTCACCAGTCACCAGTTGATTCCAAACTGTGGAAAATAAAGGTTTCCTCCAAGCCTTTCTCTAATTTTGAAACTTCTCACGTAGCAAAGGGGAGGTTATGCATGATGTGGGATAGCAAGCAAGTCTATCACACACTGACAAGTGAAAATGAGGAACTGTAAAGAAAAGCAAAAAAAAAGAAATATTTCAGATGGAGGACGTTTCAACTTCCAAATCAAACAGGTCTTGTGTATCTAATTAAGAACCGGACATCTGAAAATATAGTCACCTATCTGGGTGTCTTCCTTGTTCATGATTTCCTCAGAAGCCACAAGCTTAAGACTCTTCTGACTTGAAGATTAACTGCTCAGATGTCCACTTTCCCAGCCTACAGTTTTTGTATGTAGGGGAGGGGCCATAGCTCAGTGGCAGAGCATCTGTTTTGCATGAAGAATAACCCAGGTTCAGTTCCCGGCATCTCCAGTAAAAAGGATCAGGTAGCTGTTGATGGGGAATAATTCTACATGATTTGTTATATATAGGGGTGGCATGCAAGGGAAGGGGAGGGAGGGAGGGGTGGCATGCAAGGGGAGGGGAGGGGAGGGGAGGGAGGGGTGGCATATAATTTTTCCAAATGACATTGCATTTCAATTTTCGCCCATATATCTCTATCTATCTATCTATCTATCTATCTATCTATCTATCTATCTATCTATCTATCTATCTATCTATCTATCTATCTATCTATCTATCTATCTATCTATCTATCTATCTATCTATCTATCTATCTATCTATCTATCTATCTATCTATCTATCTATCTATCTATCTATCTATCTATCTATCTATCTATCTATCTATTTTTTCCAAATAATATTGCATTTCAATTTTATGATCAGAATCACATTGCGTTTCAATCTTACCATGTAATGGGGATGCATTGAGGGAAAAAGTCCATTGTAGGGAAATAAAGTAGAAACAATAGTTTGTTCACACAGCTTGTCTGCTGGTGAAAAGGGAAAGAAGGGATCCTATTAGATCACCAAAAACAGCTATGCTGAGGATCATGGGGCCTGCATATATGAAAGCCATATGGCATGAAGAATGCAGTAAGGAAAGGAGTTAGAGAGACTGAACAGGTTGGCTGGATCCAACCCACTCATTTAAGAGCCAGTAATGTCAAGTAGTGAGTGGCATTGAGAGAATGTTCTTTTGAAGAACTACCATAGATCTAGTTCAATTTTTTAAAATGCAAAGTCTCAATGACTAAAATTGAGAAGCTGGGCCCCCAATCTACATTTTGTATTCTGTGCACTCAACCGTTCATAGACTACCCATTAATTTAGCAGTCATACATTAATTCAGTGTCCCCCCCCCTTTTGTTTAGGAGCAGCAGTGGCGTAGGAGGTTAAGAGCTCATGTATCTAATCTGGAGGAACCGAGTTTGATTCCCAGCTCTGCCGCCTGAGCTGTGGAGGCTTATCTGGGGAATTCAGATTAGCCTGTACACTCCCACACATGCCAGCTGGGTGACCTTGGGCTAGCCACAGCTTCTCGGAGCTCTCTCAGCCCCACCTACCTCACAGGGTGATTGTTGTGAGGGGGGAAGGGCAAGGAGATTGTAAACCCCTTTGAGTCTCCTACAGGAGAGAAAGGGGGGATATAAATCCAAATTCTTCCTCCTCCTCCTCCTCCTCCTCCTCCTCCTCCTCCTCCTCCTCCTCCTCCTCCTCCTCCTCCTCCTCCTCCTCCTCTTCTTCTTCTTCTTCTTCTTCTTCTTCTTCTTCTTCTTCTTCTTCTTCTTCTTCTTCTTCTTCTTCTTCTTCCCTTCTTTTGTTCCGACAGTAGCAAGGGAGCCACTTACGTGAGGCAGAATCTTCCATGAGTGTGGCTATGTTAATAGATAGGAAATGTAGTGGCGGGTCAGTCATGTGGCTTTTTGCTATCAGATGCCACCTGGACAGGAAGAAGGCAGGGTCTCACGTGGAAGAATTCCATGCAACTGGTCTACCTTTTTGTGTATATATTAGAGCCTCATGGGATCTTGCTTTGATAATGTAATTCCTGTGTTGCTAAAATAAAGTGAAGATAGGTTAGGATTGTCACCCTCTAGGTTTACAACTGATCTCCAGATAATGGCTTCTCGAGAGAAAAAGGCTTCTATGAAGTGTGAGCTATACAACATTATACCTTTTCTTCCCCTTGCTCCACCCCTACATTTCCAAGAATGTCTCAACACAAAGCTGACAACCTTAAAAAGGGGCCCTTAGTTGCTATTATCTGGCCTGCCTGGTCTGGCACTTGCACTTCTTGCTGCCTATGCTGGGTTTCATTTATTTATCTATTTGGTCTCTTAAATGCCATTAAGAGGGGATTGTTCCAACACCACTGCTATTTGGGATTTATTCAGCATCAGTTATTTGTATTGTTATATTAAAGTGAAAAGGAAAAAAGAAAATCAGTAGTGAAGAGGAATGGAATGAACTCCTTAGAGCTGAGTTGAGCATGGAAGAGTAAGAGTACCATAGACTAGGGAAGACTTTATGAAAAAGATGTGTGGTACAACAGAGATGCTTTCTGCACAGGAACAGGCTTGTGTAGATTCCCCCCTGCTGCTGCAGCTGTTGAAACAACTTCCACGTATCTGGTCCCATCAACGGGTCAAACCATTCCCCCCACAATAAACAGTAGTGCCTCCTTTTGTCTCAATTAAGCTTCAGTCCCATCCCAACATTGTCTCCCCAGGATCTGGTGAAAGCCTGTTAAATCTTTGGATGACTTCTCCTGGTGGCATTATGTAGGTGTTGCAAAGCATGGGGGGGGGGGGCATAGAACCTTTTGATTACTCTTAAAATTCCAGCCAATATGTTAGAATAACTCAGATCTCATTAGTCATAGAAACTGCTGATATTAATGTTCACATATTGATATCAAAATTACAGTTAACATTCTTTAAACTTTCAGTTTGCCCCCAGATCTCTGAGTGCATCAGACTTTCAAACTGAATTTATCCTGTAATTCGGGTTGAAAAGTATTCATTTGCAGGGGAACAGGAAATAATAAACAGAGCCGAAGGGCCACTAGTAATAATAGAAAAGGAACATGTATTATGTAATCAGTTGAAGAAAGAAACCAAAAGGATAAGGGGTGGAATCTGCAAGATATTTTAGCGTTCATGAAATAAAATAGAAATATAAATATGTCTAGAGAGCTTTACCATAACTGGAAATTGCCTTGACATTATATATGGCATAATTAGTATTTAAACTCATGAGTTAGAACATCAGTTTCAATACTTTGAATTTAATGTGGAGGTAGATTGGCTGTACTCAAATTTATTTTATTTTCATGGGTCTCTTTATAGAATACAGTGTTGATCTGGAATGCCACCAAATTAATAGTTAATTTGGTTTTATCAGGATAATTTAAATAAACTGGAATTTTCCAGGATGATGGATAGAATGTGATCTCTGTTAGCTGCAGTCTCAACCTGCTTTTGACATTTAAACATATAAAGCTGACTAGGTATAACCATTCAGGTGCTAAATATATTTTACATCTACTTCTAACAGTAGAAATGGAAATATTAAGAGATCTAGCTTCATTGTCATTGAACTGTGAAATATTCAACCTTGTCTGCCCGTGCTTAGTACTGTTGACTTTTTTATTTCTGTTGGAAGATTAAAATTAAATGCTTCATTTTTCGTCAGCTTTTGGGAATTAAATTGAAATTTAAGACTCTAAATTTTTTTTTTAGTGAGATCCTCAATTTGAGCAAAGTCTTCTTTGAGCATATTCTGTATTCAAGGGCACACTAGAAAGGTTCATTGATCAAGTATGATGTACTGTAACATTTTTCTTATCTGAACTCTTTTATGTATATTTATTAAAGATCCCATATTTCATATTATGCTTAACTATATTGGAGAAAGTTCTTCACAAAACATATCCCAAATATAATATGAAGTATCTGCAAGCATATTGTACTTACTTTTAACTGCAGTTCTGAGATTTATGGATATAGAGATCTGCTAGTCCTATAAAAGTTGGAAAGGGTCAGAGCATACTTTAAAAGGATGTGTCATCACTTAGATTCCCAGTACTGACACCTGCCAGATTTAATGATTTCATTTTTGTGATAATATAATTGCTTTAATCTGATTGGAAAGTCATCTTTGGTTACAATGTGAAATTTCACTTTTCCTTGGCCTGATTATGTTACTGAAGAACAGGTCATTGCTGCTTTCTTGTGAGGGATGAAGGGGGTTTGGGGAATCTATAATTCTTTGGACTCTTCTAGGCAGTTAAAGTTTGTTCTTGAAATAAATAATAGCCAAAATGTCAATACTTCTAGTTTTCAGAATAATCATAAATTCCTGACCGTAAAACAGTCATAAATGTGCAATATTTTATTCACTGTATATTCATGCACTGCATGTCATGGCAATAGAAGGGCCATGAATCATCCTTTCTGTATGACCAGAAGCGAGAGGGAGAGAAATCTGAAATATCAGATTTAAAGCTATCCATTATCAAATGGAGGAACATGGTGAAAACAGGTAATCTGTCTAACTATATTCACTTTAAATAAAAAGAAAACATTTTAGGTGTGATCCTTTTGACATTTATGAACAAGCCGTACACAAATTTATGTTAGATCTATAAAGGAGCTATTTCTTTAAGCCATGGCCCATTTCAGTGCTGTATTGCACTTGGTTCCTCTCTTCTTGTCTCCTGGGTCATTAAAATATCTCTGGTTCTTAGAGAAAGGGGCTAAAGCATCCCTCCTTCCAGCAGCTGCCATTCCGAATCTGCCAGAGCGACTATTTATTGGCAATGGGATGGGAACAAGTTAATACCTTTTAAAAGTAAGCTGCTTGAAAAACCTTATGATTAAAAAGCAGCATATAAATGGAATAAATAATAAAACAACATCCCTATCCAGGGGCCCCCAAAAGGGTTTGGGGCAGCAGTGTAGCCTTGCTTTCTCTGGGGCACATACCCAGGTGAAGGAGGGGGCAAACGTGCCAGCAAGTGGCCGCTCCTCAGCTCTATGCTGGTAAAACCCAGAGGTCCAGGTCGTCACAGGGCTGTGCTGGCAGCCTAATCAGACAGCACTGAATTGGGGGGGTTGAGCTGGGGTGTTCCCAGGCAGAGCTGATGTTACTTGGCTTCCTCCCAGGGTTTAGGACTGGCAGCATGGTGTTCTGGCCTTTGGACATATGACACCCTTTGGGTGGTGTAAATCCTTTAAGCCCCATAGAGGGCTTTCTGTATGGGGATTCCCACCCCCACTTTTCACTCCTTGTGCTGCTGGGAAGCAGGGCAGCACCATAGGGTGGCTTTCCATGGGTGGAATTTTTTTTGCTTCCGGTGGTTCCAGGACACCCTCGTGGAGATGGCACATCCTGCCACTGAGGGCTGTGGATTGGGCTACTCACAATATAGCCACACCTAAAGACACTGTTATTTGATTTTTAAAAAGCTACTTGCAACATTTGGACATATATTATGTCCCATGAAAACCAAATAGATGCAATCCAGTTTTACTGCATTGTATCTCAAGCCTAAGCAATTTAGGATAAAAGTAACAGAGCAAGTTTTCTGACCTCATTTCAAAGTTCTCCAACTATCTTATCTTTTAATTATCAAAACTGTTTCCATAATAAGTGAGTGCTCATTAATGAAACCCCATTCTTGCCTAACTTTTGTGTTTGAACTTCAGAAAAGTGTCTTTAATGAGAAATATGTGGCAAATACCCTAGCAGTATCCCTGGAGTTATAAATGTATGCAACAGACATCTTTCTTTTTGAGGCTACGTGAGATTCTGAAACAGGTTAAATATTGGATAGTGGTTTGCACACTCACACACTTTTTATTAAAAGGCTATTTTCCTCACAAAATGTGATTTCTTTAACCAAGGGTAATATAATATTCTCATTCAACTCATATCTTATGCTAAATTTTACTTAGGATCAAAGCCATTCAAGTGCAAGATTTGCCACTTTGCAACAGCTCAGCTAGGAGATGCCAGAAACCATGTCAAGAGGCACCTTGGGATGAGGGAATACAAGTGTCATGTCTGTGGGTGAGTAAATTGAAACAGTTCCTCCCATGGTTATCCAGCAAGAAGTGTAGGCTACGCATTGTTTCAGCATTCAAAATGGGGACGTGAGCAAGAGGGGCTAAAATTATGCATGCATATCCTCCTTCCCATTGTTATGGTAAATTCCTTAAATACAGTTATGACATTCTTTTCCTACTTCTAATCCAGCACTGCAGATGAGCAATTTTATGGGCTACAAGGTCAATTTGAACCTGTAATCTGTAAATTGACTAAATTATAGGATGTTCATTCACATTGCCAGGGAGAACTGTAAATTCCTTTTTTACAGGCTTAAAAAATAGTATATAGACTTTAATTTGGTGTGCGTTTTGTGTATATGTTCACATACATGTATTTGTGCTATATTTTGTTTTAATTCTAGCTCTGTGAACAAGCTCTGGTAGGATTTCTGTACTTCTGGGAAAAACAGAAGGAAACTTTCAAAGGATTTTAAATATTGCCACATGCAATGTATCTATTGAAAATGTGGAGGCATTTTGCATATATGCTGGTGTTTGATTCAGGGGGAAAACCTCTCTTGTTTTTCTTTCATTTATAATGGTTATTTCGTCTGAAGGGCCATTTGTAATGTTTAATTGTCCTTCAAATGTGTATCATTTAATAGGGAAGCACTGAGACTCCTTTAACACAAAACTAATTAATTTAACAAAAATGGCTAAAAGGTTTTAAAATGCCACAGCATATAGGGTACATCATAGGACATCCAGAGGTGGGTTTTAGTATTCTACGTCTATTAAAAGTGTGTTGTCATGTGTAAAGCATGAGCAAATGTATGGATCGTACAAAGCACTCCTGAAAAAAACTGACTAAATAATAGTAAAGACTATGAAATGGAACTGGTTGAGTTTGATAATATCATGTATATGTGAATTCTTAGATGGATAGTTAGTGTTATTTTAATTAGGAAATTCTCCTCATCAGTACTTGCCATTAAAACCTTGCAGAATAAAGTTGAGGGGCAAGTCTGTAGTACAAGGGAAATAACTGTGAACCTTATTCAATGTACATTAATTGAGGAGTGCCATTCTGTGCTTTGCTACTTTGGCTATATGTGCCATAGTTGAAGGTTGTATTTAAGTGGCAACTGGTTAAAATATTTGAATCATTCTTTGAGCAAGACTTTATCTGTTTACAAATAGTCCCCCCCGCCGTATTGAACAAATAGCAAGAAATTTAGAAAACAATACTTGCAAACAGAAGGCAGACTTGGCTGTAAGTGGCAAACAACCTTCTTAGCATTAGTAAGCATTCTCAAAATTTATAAGGATATTTGATTTAGTATATTTAGACAGCAGCATAGAAATAGTACCTAAAATTATTATTAACGTACAGTTTACAGGTAAAATACTATAGAAATGGGATTGGTGCACCATTTTAATTACAACTGGCATACCCCTGTATACTTGTGAAGAAAAAGTGGATATGTGTGTTAAAATGGTGTCACTGTGTTTAGGATTGCACTGAAAATAATTGTAGATGTCACACTGAAGACTTCTCAGTGCAATCCTAACCAGGGTTGTACTCTTTTATGCCCTTTGAAGTTCATGGGTTTAAAAGTGTGTAACTCTGTTTAGGAAGGAATACACTGTATTTGCCATGTATTGTTGTTCTTGAATAGCATCCTATCCGTATATCATATTTATTACATGCATCATAATTATGCTTTGTAATTATAGAATGACCTGAGTGAGAGAGAGATAATATGGCTGATAAAAGAGTGACACATACCTACCTCTGTAAAGCAGTAATTCCATTTCAATAGCTTCAGCGGCTTGCTTGTATCTTAAGTGGCTGGCTTGGCCAAAAAAATAAAAAATCCTAACAAACTAGAGGGGAGGGTTTTTTTTAAAAAAAGAACATGGCCAGATCCCTTTGATCAGTCAACCAAAACAGTGAATATGCTAGCCTGTTTGTGTGAGTGTGTGTGCATTGGGTGTCGGGGGTGGAGGTGCGGGAGGGTTGAATAACAGTTTCTTCTGTATTTGTACCATGCTAACCAAAATGCTGCGAGAGTGTAGATTAAAAAGTGAAGTGGCAACATAAAATTACTGGGATTGGCTATTGGATTAGTGGCAATATAGAGCATTGGTACATTAACACCACTGACAATGTCAATTCATTATCATTGATGGCTAAATAATCTTAGAAATGCTCAATGGACCTATTAGCTCCTGAACATAAGCAGCTCATGCTGCATTTCTTCATTAGCTTTAATTGCTATAAATTTACCTTTTTAAAAAATCATGTTTTAAAAGGTGAAGTGATCTTTCAGGAACATTAACTTGGTAATTTTGTCACAAACAGAAGGTCCTGTACTATGTTTTCTTTTCAGTAGTAGTTAAGATTCTGTCCCATGACTTTTAGATTCCAAACAACAAGCTTTCTATTAGTTGGAAGGTTAAATTGTTTTTCAAATTGCTACACAACCTGTTTGGGCATTTTTAAAAGGTGAAATGTCAGCTCAAGGCTGTGGATAATTATGGATGTAAGGTATCACTTGATTACTGAGAACTACAATTTCATTATGAATCAGAAAACGCGGGGGGGGGGGAGGGGAGGAGGAGGGAGAACCTTTTTAAAATAAGGCCAATCTAAGCGCTAACAACGAGCAGAAGATTTTATGTACAGTATCTTACGTACCACAGTCAACACAGAAGAGAAAAAGACAGCAGTGTTTTTACATGTTGCTTTTATTGTTTCAAATCTAAGTTTAATTTTTTCCAGCTGCACAGTAGAAATACCCTGCCATAGAAATTGGAAGTTGCTAATCTCCAGCATTTGAAATAAACCGTCTGCTACTCATTTCCTTATCGGCAGATGTGTGGTGATTGTTTTCCTTTGCGTTATGTTCATGAATGGGAAATGCATCCCTTCTTTGAGAAGGGATCTGTTTTCAGTGAGTATCCAACTGCTACCTATTTAAATTTAATTTTCGAAAGTCTGACTATGAAGTTGTTCATGACATGAAGTTAGATTAGCAAATGTAACTGGTTTCTCAGTATTTAAGGCTTTTCTTTTAAACTTGCACAGTGGAATGTACCAAAAAGGCTTATTGTGCACTTTTGAGATTTTATGCCTCAGGTACGTGAAAAAAATGAATTGTTAGCACTTCAGATTTTGAGCAGAATTTCTAGGGAACATATACATTAAAATACCTCTACTTTTCATCTTCACATGTTTTTGGATACAGAAATTTAAGAAAGCGCACACAACTAACAACTCAAGCCATTCCCTTGGTTTTTTTATTTCCTCCTTTAAATTGGCACAAATAAATAAATAAATGATTGCAGGATGAATCAGGAATGGGGTAGTGTCCTGTGTTTCCAGACATGTTAATAATCCAACTCAGAGATTCTCTTAGACATACTTGCAGTAATTTTAAAAATATATAATGGTTAAAATATACGCATATAATCTTTACCTCTAGTCAGATTTCAAAGCACATTTTGCAATAGACAGTATTTCTCCTCAAATGTTAGCCGTTTGAAGGCTTTCAAATAATTAGTGTGCACATGTGTCTTTTTTTTTGCATTTTTAAGTTTTTTCCAGCATTGTCATTTGCTGAAGTGCTTTGAAACTTCTTTCAGTGTTTATCCCTAGTCTTGTTCCCAACATATTGTGATGACCTTCTTTAATGTTCTATTTATAGTTTCAAAAAGTCATTTGTGAATTTTGAGAATAGCTTGAAAGATACGTAAAGTTACACTGAAGCACCATCTTTATATTATGTAGTGTTCTTGATAGCAGGGTCACAGTGAACGCTTTAAAAAATTTCTGGAAAAAAATGGGAGTCTCAAAATATTTGCAACCCACATATCTGTATTGCTGCTCTTTTATGTGTGTTCCTATCAGGGGGTCCATTTTTTCACATAAGGAAGAGGCTAGGTATATTATGCCTTCTGTTCCTTTTTTAATTAGTTCCAGAATATTTGAATACAGGTACTTCTTCAGCAGATCAATAACTTGTACTTGTGAAGTCTTGCTGGTAGAGAACAAAGAAGATGCATTCTTAAATTTATCTTTAGGAAGAGAGAAAACTGGACATCTAGTTTCCACATGTACCTTAATGTGAACTGTTTGTTCTGTGGCTAGGAAACAATTTAAATAGAAAGTTGAAACTTTCAGTAAAACTATTTTTGTTTGGTGTTACCTATTTTTTGTGCGTTAGAAGGGATCTCTGTGTAGATGATTATAATGTCACTTTCTGACCTTTGCAGCTTGAATAATTGTAAATCATTGCTTCATAACGTGTCAGAGAATGTCTGTACTAGGCAATTAAATGGCAGAATATAATAGACCAAATTATTGCCTGTCATGTTTTCAACAACACAGTTAGTATTTGAGTTACACTTAATCATTACGTGCATTAGCAACTTCATTGGAATCCCGCTTCAGGCTGAGCATGAAATACATTACATTATTTAAACCTTTAATGGTAGAAGTCATTTATTTGTGTTGAAGTGTACAACATGCAGAGTTTCATAAAGCAAGGAACACTTGAGAGCTTAATTTATCCAAATCAAAGTCTAAAGGCAGATAAACACAAGTGGCAAAAATTAGTAATTTTTATAGGCTGGAAATATTTAAAAATACATGGTTGTGAGTAATTGTAGGCAGCAGGAATAAATTAAAATCACTATTTTTAGTCATCTCAGAAAACTAAAAGCTGTTGTATACTTAAATCATCAAATGCACCACAGAATTGCATTTTTTGAGTGAACAATTAATTACAGACATCATATCCACAGCTGTATCCAAGTAAAACAATGCTTGTGTCTGCTGCTCAAATCGTTAGGATTATCTATATGGGAGAGAAGCTGGCCCCAGATATAATGATGCTTCAACCTGTGGGTGTCAGTTAGCAAAGGCAAATATTGTACTAATAGCAATAGAGTTCATTGTCAAGCCACACTTTTGAAATCAAAGTATTTGGAAAATGTTAAAACTACTTGGTGTGAGCAGAAAATGATTCTTGTTCCATTATCTTCTTGCCTGTTACACAGGTGATACCAGTCAGGGTTTATTTCTGATACCCTTTAGACGAATTGCAGTTACATAACACAATATTTTTGCCATCCGATGATTTTATCATGGACTTGCTTGTTTCCTTAATGCAAATCTTGACTCCATACCCAACCTTTCCCCTTAAGTGCTGAGAAAAAAGGAGATTAAAAAAATTTAAAATATTTTTTTAAAAAAGAGATTTTAGGAAAGATTTTTAGTACACAATGTGGTTTGAGTACAGATTGATAAAATATAATTGCTCAAAAATATTGCAATAAAAAGGTGTTTAGAAGCTGATGAGGCTTATATGATCAGGACTCTGAATCTTGTTTTCACAATCTGTTGACAAAGGTGCTCCTGGTGCTGGATAGATAAGAATGTCTTGGTGGGGTTGAGCTCAAAGAACTGAAGGTATTTGCTGTAACATATGAGGTAGACCTAAAAGTAGCGAAAGGATACCGCTGTAGAATAGCTCATAGTATGCTTCAGTAGTGTCCAGCATGGCAAATGAAGCAGAAAAGTCAAGGCCAACTTCTAGTTGTAATGCTGTATGAAAAACGTATTTTTATCCACCTGTGCTTCAGATGAGTTATGGCAGTGCTTTTGTTGGACTTGCTGAAGTGAAAAGATATGAAAAGTACATACTTAGCTGAATATATGTTTGTATTTGAGTTAGGAACACTATCAGTGATTTATGCCTGTACGTCTACTATATATAACTGAATGCAATGCACTTTCAAACTGTAATTATAAAGATACACACAGTTATGTGATATACTGGCCGCACAGAACAAGTACTGCTTCTTTCTTTCTTTCTTTCTTTCTTTCTTTCTTTCTTTCTTTCTTTCTTTCTTTCTTTCTTTCTTTCTTTCTTTCTTTCTTTTTTCTTTCTTTCTTTCTTTCTTTCTTTCTTTCTTTCTTTCTTTCTTTCTTTCTTTCTTTCTTTCTTTCTTTCTTTCTTTCTGCAAAATGATTGTGAATGCTTCATTCTTCTTGATTTATTACAATTAAAGATGCATATGCTAAAAAAGATGGGGTTTCTGAACCCTTTTGAGAGAGAGGTGCATTGTCAATTTAAGGAAGTGCTGCACTGAGGTACACTGTGTCATGAGTTGTCAAATTTGTCTACACGTGTTAAAAAATAGAAGAGGCCCTAGACTAAAAGTGCAAGATGTTCTGGGTAATATTTTCTTAGGCGAGATATAGATTGATTGATATCTGTGTGAGTAGGTCTTGATATGTTTGGTAGAGGCGTAGCATCGCCAGGAAGTTTCCCATTCAGGTGCCTACTTTAAAGAATTTAATTCTGAAGTTTGTCCTGGTATGTCCTGGCCCCACTGGTAATGATGGCTATCAGTTGGCTTCCTTCTTGTAAATATCCAGTTGAGGCTGAAGATAAAAGGCCAGTTCAAGGCCCTTGTAATAGTTAGAATGGTACAAAAGAAACATACGGAAGGTTGTTTGCCCTTCACTCTTCCAAAGCTTAGGTGATCTGTAGGAGTTGCCTTTCCTATCTGTACTGAGGAAAGGTGTTCAGATATCATCTTTGCCATATCCCATCCAGTGTGCCAAGGCCAATACCACCGTGTGTAAGCCCTTTCTGACAAAAAACAGAACTGACCTTCTGACCCCAGGGATAAAATACCAGTCAAGCTTTCCAAATATGTACTCTATTGTGTCTCTATGGTATTCTCAGAGCAAACGTGAAAATAAATTAAGGACATTTTCATCTAATATCTCCTCTGATAAAGAAATCTGATTTATTTCTATATCATTCTTTTAGAGTTATCTCACTTCACCAGTGTGATGTATTGGTTAAGAGTGTCAGATTAGTATCGGGTTTGATTCTCCCATTGTACCACAGAAGCTTGCTGAGACCTTGGGGCAGTAACACACTCTCAACCTAACCTCCCTCACAGAAGTTGTTGTGAAGATAAAATGGAGGAGAGGAGAATTGTGTAAGCCACGTTGGGTCCCCATTGGAAAGAAAGACAGGGTAGAAATATATTTTAAAAATAAACATAAAGAAGGCGTGCCGTTTTATTACAGCTTCTAGGGGGAAAGTGTGCTAACGATTTCCCCAGTCAGTGAAATAAATTTCTGTTGGTGAACTGTTGATATAGTACTGGACAGTGTTAGGGTACTGTATCCTTGATGAAATGTGTAACTTGTTTCCAGAATTCACTGATGTTTGCTGCCTTATAGTAGGAAGCATCAGCTCATAATATTGTGAGATGAGTTCTTGTAAATGACAATAAATACTTTGGAAAACAATTTTCCTAAGCGGAAGCCAGAAAATGCTTCTGTATCATCTTCCGTTTGTTTTTCTACTTGTCAACTATTTGCCCTACAATTTTCCTATCCAGTAGATCTAGATCAAGAGAATCAGGCAGAAGATGAGAAGTAGCGTGTGGAGGAGGGAGCCTCTCTAACCTTCATTTGGTGCTTGTTCCTTGGTCAATTCTGCAGAGCAACTCTCTGGATAACCCAATGAGGAGGACATGGATGTTCTTCATGGGCTTTGCTCACCTCCAGCCACCAACAGTACAGATTGCATTGGTTGTCACCTAGATGAAGATGGTGTGGGAAGGAAGGAGGCAATAAGTATAGCTTGGTTGGGGTGACAAAACTGAATTGTGAACTGGTCATGACTTTAGTTCAGGGCCTACAGCAACTAGACAATTGGGGAGGGGGCTGCACCTCAAAGGCAGAACTGTTTTGCATGCAGAAGGTCCCAGGCTCAGTCTTCAGGTAAAAGGTTTGGTAATGTATTGATATGAAAAACCTCAGCCTAAGTTTCTTGTGGGCTGCTGCCAGTCAGAGGAGACAACATTGACCTTAATAGTCTGATTCAGTATAAAGTGACTTCATGTGTTCTGTTTTCTACCATCCCTTCCCAGCTTTACATAGCCAGTCCACCTGGCTAGACACTAGTCAATTTGGACCAGACACTTTCCTTCCAGAAAAGTACACATAATGTGAACCTTCCCCCAGTAGTGACTGGAACATCAACCAATTCTACTTCCCACCTGAGACTGGCCCACAGGTGAGTGGATGAAAGAGTGGAAAATAAACTAAACCAGAATGTTACTGTAGTAAAGTGAAGGGATCAAGGTCATATTTTGAAATATTCTACTAAGAGTAGTAGAATGCTATTAAAATTGCAAAGAAAAAGGGTATCTTATTTGGATACTTTTGGGTCTTAGCGATATGAAGGCCTTGATCTTATGGCCCAATGCTCCTTAGAAGTTCCACCCGTTTTTAGCCTGGAGTAAGACTTCTATCCACCTTTATTAATTCTTACACCTTCTGGGACTGCAGGGAAGCCTGTACGGCCGTTGGGAGAGTGCAATAAGAACGCCGGGAGAGTGCTATAATATCGTCGGAGAGTGCAATAATATCATAACATAGCAGCCGGGAGCCTGGGATACAGCGAAGTAAGCTGAACTCAGCTGAACTCAATTGGACTTATAGAACTAATCCCCAGAGAATATACCCGGCTGCCGGAATGAGGTACCTGACTCTCCGCTTTTTCCATTTGCCTTGCCTGTGCCCCTGCGAGAGCTTTTATTCCCTTAGCCGGAACCCCTGTGGCGTCCTCCCTCTCAGAGTCAACGGGCCGGTGTTTGGGAGCTAGAGGCCATGAGGAGCAGTCGGATAGAGAGGGGACCTCCACCAATCCCTTGTGAACAGCGGACTTGGCCGAGCCGGGAACCCAGCGGCCAGAGAGAGTTAGGCTGGCACATTTAGTGCACAAGCCGGAGCTTGAGTCGGAGTCTCGGGGCTGACGCTGGGGATCGGTGGCAGAGATTCCCTTTTACTCCATAGAAGTGGGCGTCACCAACTAAGGATCCTTTGTGGCGTGGCGCCTGTAGCGTGGCGTGACACATCGGAGAGGAGCATAACATCAAAAGAGGGCTTCGGAGTCCCACCAGGCCAGCTGGCTTGACGTCAGGAGTTAGTGGCAGTGACTCCCTTCTACTTTCCAACATGGACGCCCGCTAGCCAGAGACTCCCATAGAGAAACAACGTTAGACACGGCGGTGACAGTACCGCACTCTACCACAGGTAGCGAGTAGAGACGCCCGGCCTGGTGGTCCGCGTTTGGTATTGCGGGTGCCACACTTCGCGCTTAGACAGCCCAGGACACTTATTTTACAGCAGAAGGCTGTCATCACGGTTTTATACCCATCCAGAGAGAACTTGGGCGGGCGAGCCAGGAAATTGGGCGCTCTCAATTGGTACAAGTGGTGGAACCTACTG
Organism: Sphaerodactylus townsendi; assembly: GCF_021028975.2. Classification (NCBI taxonomy): domain Eukaryota; kingdom Metazoa; phylum Chordata; class Lepidosauria; order Squamata; family Sphaerodactylidae; genus Sphaerodactylus; species Sphaerodactylus townsendi. The sequence continues at coordinate 33,277,035 of NC_059433.1, read as the reverse complement.
GAAAGGCCAGCTACACGGGCATTTTGTTGACACCATTGCCCTCCCCAGGACATGTGAGCCAGCGAGTGTGAGGGCTGGGTGGGACCATGCCCTGGGAGACTATCTCACTTATTTAATATTTGTCATCTTGGGGCCTTGGCGGGTTAGCCGGTGGCAGGGGCTTTCTGATCATCACCTGGACTATAACCCTAGATTGCAACTTGCAAACCTTCCATTGGACCCAGCGCCTGTCACATTTTAACAGATTGGTGTGAGCCCCGGACCTACCGTTTACTTGAGCAAGAGCGTCCATTATAGTAGGGTTTACTATTACTACCACCATCCCCATTGGGACGCATAAAACTATGGTAACGCCTAGAGACTCCTCTCGTGTCAATTGGCGCCCGGATCTGCAATCTCCTCCCCTCCAACTTTGTGTTTACTGTTGATTAGATTGTATGAACTATATTGTTGGTAGGAATTGTAGGTGGCTATTAGGAATTGAATTGTATAAATTGTGGGTAGTTTATCAAGAGTCGAATTTGTATTTATTTTTGGCTTAACCTGACCTGTCTCTTATTGGGTCCTTAGATTAGATTAGATTAGATTGAATTAAGGTTGATAGGGTGGGGATTGGCTTAATTAGCACAATGTTAGATATTATTCTGTGGGGTGTTAGCCGGGCTTTTTAGACAGAGGGGAGGTTGGCAGAAGTCATGGGGGCACCAACTTTGGGGCTGGGGATCCCTGTATTGATGGAATGAGGGTGGGTATTGCGGTAGGTGACGGCCATATGATAGAAGACACACGAGATATAGTGTAACAAGCCTGCCTTCTGACCTCCGACCTATCCCGAGAAACGATGGTGGCTGGGATCAGGGACACTCTGCTTTGGTGCTAATCAATGCCAGGTCCATCAATAATAGGAACCGCCCAGTGCTCCGAGACTTTCACCGAGGCCCAACAGAGCGGACCTGGCATGTATCACGGGAACCTGGGTGCTTGTGAAGGTGAGACCGTCGCCTTAGGCGAGGTCAGCGCCAATTCGCATGTCTTCACCTGTCGCTTGAACACAGGGCAGTGATTGTAGCACTTTGTTCATCCGATGTGAATCTATTCCCTTTAGGGCAGTCCCCGTCCCGGAGGTCACCGGCATAGAATGTGTCAGCCTGGAGTGGTTGGCCCTGGAGAGGTTGGCCGTTCTCCTAGTGTCCCGGTGCGCCCTAGCGCACCCGAGGCGGTTTTACCACAGCTGCTGGAGGTGGTGTCGGACTGGAAGTTGCTTGGTTCCCCAAGCTTATTGTTGTTTTGAGACTTCAACGCCCATGTGTCTGCGCCCTCATGTACAGCGACTCTTGCGGACCTAGTGTCATCCATGGTGACGCTAGGCTTCTCCCTAATAAATTCTGGCCCCACACCAGCGAAGTGTCTGGAGCACCACGCTGGATTTGGTCTTCGGGTCGGGGATAAATCTGAGTGCAGTATCCTCTACTGAAAGAGTGCCGGGTCCGACCACTATGCCCTGAAGGTCGAGGTGGACATGCAGCGAAAGCCCGTCTAGGCTGACCAGACGAATTTATGCCCGCCAGCGGAGACTTATGGATCCACTTGGTTTCCTGGATGCTCTGCGGGACCCTGAACCCTTTAGCTTGCACGCTCGATGAGCAGGTGGAGGACCAAATTCCCGGCTCTCCGATACCATCGTTACCGTTAACGAAGCCCTCGACGTCCCAGCGTGCGACGCAGCTCCGTGGTATACAGAGGGAGTTGCGTCGCATGAAGCTGAACTTAGGCGTCTAGAGCGAGTGTGGAGAAAAACTCATTATTGAAGCTGCGCGAACACCCTATGGGACGCAACATGAAAGCCTATGGGGTGGCTGAAGAAGGAAGTGAAGGGGGCTTTCTTCTCGCCACTCCCACGCATCCGCTAGCTCTCGTAGCACAATTGTTCCGCATGAATTGGGTCATTGACCTCCTTATCGGAGAGGTCCTTAAATTCTCAATTGAGTATTAGCTGTGAAGGCATTTATGAGCTTTTTTGCGGGATAAGATTACGTCGGCTCCGCCATGACCTTTAATGCACGTTAGCTACAATTGAGTGAACTGGAGACTCCCTTACTTCAGGCCCTTGTTTGAAAGCGGAGTTTTCCCTGCTCTCTGAAGCCTTTAATGTCGACAGAGGGTATAGCTGCTGTTAGAATTTTACTACTTGACCCTCTGGATCCGTGCCCGTCCTGGCTTGTAAAAACCTGCCGGGCGGAGACTGCGACCCACATCTGTTGAAATTGTAATCAGCGGTTCGCCAGAGCAAGGAACCTTCCTGGATGGGTTGGAAAGGAGGCAGTGGATGCCCACTCTTAAAAAAAAGACCATCGTTAGATCCGAGTGATCTGGCCAATTACAGCCCCGTTTCGAATCTTTGGACAGGGGAAGGTAATTGAGAGAGTGGTGTTGGAGCAGCTTCAAGATTTTCTGGATGACGCCTCGGCTTTTGACCCCTTCCGGCTTCCGTGCTGGGCCTGGGGCGGAGACTATTCTCGTCACCGTCACAGATACACTCCATTATTCAACTTGACCGAGGCGGATCGGTAGCTGCTGGTGTTGTTAGATCTTGCAGCGTTTGATATGATCGACCGCGACCTTTTGACCCACATACAGCTGCCTCTGGAGTCACGAGGCACTGTCCTTCAATGGATTATCTCGTTTCTCCGGGGCGAGGAGTCAGCAAGTGAGGTCGCGGGGATCAAGCCTCCTGGAAGTGCCCGCTTCAATGTGAAAGTGTAATGCCCAGAAGGCGCTATTATCCCCGCTGCTATTTAATATTATCTATATGCGACCCCTTGCTCAGCTGGTACGGAGGTTTGGGCTGGTCTGTCATCGGTATGCAGATGACACGCAGCTCGTTCTGTTGATGGAGGGGGGAGCAGCCGCCCAGCCCTGTGGCTCTACAGCACTGTTTGGAGGCGGTCAGCTGGTTGGATTCGCGGCAGAGCAGGTTAAAACTGAATCCATTCCGAGCGACGGAGATCCACTAGCTTGGCCGTGGGGGAGAATTTTCCAGCGCCCGGTGTGGGGAGGGGCCACTTTGGCGTGACCCCCTCCGTCCATGGCCTGGGGGTCCACCTGGATTAGATCTCTGTCAATGGAGACCCAGGTGGCCCATACAACCCGGGCTGCTTTTTCCCACCTAACCGTCCAGGCCCGGCGGCTGGCGCCCTTCCTCTCCCAAGCGGACCTATCCACTGTGATCCATTAGCGGTCATCTCCAGATTAGACTATTGTAACTTCGCTCTACGCGAGACTTCGCTAGCGTTTGATCCGGAGACTAAAACTGGTCCAGCATGCAGCGTAGCGTCTGCTTGCAGGTAAGCGCCACCCTGGCAGCATATTCAACCTATATACTGTGCCAGCTGCACTGGCTCCCGGTGGAATTCCGGATCATCTTCAAGGTGCTGGTATTGACCTTTAAGGCCCTACGTGACCTGGGACCATCATTATCTTCGAGACCGCATCACCCCATGCGTCCCTGCACGGCCTCTCCCGATCGGTTGAGGCCAATTTTCTAGTGGTCCCTGGCCCCTCGATGATACGGCTGGCAGCCTCCACACGACCCAGAAGGCCTGGTGGAACACTCTTCCACTCAGCTGTCGGGCCCCTCACCCGGGACCTGGGTGAGTTCCGCAGGGCCTGTAAGACGGAGTTGTTCCGCCGGGCCTTCGGAGGAACCGGCTGTTGATGGTGCCCCCGGCTCGGCCCCGACACCTGGGCCAATTGTCATCTCAGACTCGCCATCCCCCTCTTTTTAGAGAGGGGAGGGAATTTTTAGATTAGAATGTCGGACGCCTTTCTCCCCCCCTTTGGGAAAGGGAAGGGAATTACAACAGTAGATCACTGAACGCTATTTATTTACTGTAATTTATTACATATTTATTAGGAACGTTGTTATGGTCATCGCTGCTTTTAAATGTTTTAACTGCCTATATTGTTTTATTTCTGCTGTACACCGCCCAGAGCCCTCCGGGGATGGGGCGGTATAAAAGTTTAATAAATAAATAAATAAAATAAAATAAATAATCTGTTCCCCATAGGAGGGAGTACAAATTTTGCAACTTCATTGCAAACAGAATACATAAAGCCAATGATAAAAATAATGTTCTTCCTGCTGGACTGTTGAGCAACAGTCCTGCTATCATCATGCTATCATCATGGTTTAAGAAAGAAACATGACTGTAGGTGAGTAGTTGAGATGTACTGTGCATAGTTGAGGTGTATTGTGCAAAGGCTTTTTAAAATTTGCCTTTCAGATTCTCTTCCTTCTCATCTACACGGTGCCACATTGGCTGCACTAGATAGCTTACATTCTGCAGCCACAAAGACTAATTCTGTGGCGCTAGGATAATTATTTATGTAGTTATCCATACTCTGCTTTTCTCCCCAATGGGGACCCAAAGCAGCTTACAGATTGTTTTCTCCTCCTCTAGTTTATCCTCACAAGAACAGATGAGAGTTAGGACTGGTTGAAATTGATTATTGTCTCATGGTCATTTAATGAGTTTCCATGGCAGAGTGGCAGTCTGAACGTGGGTCTTCATCTTCAGTCTGATGCAGATCAGCCATGGTGAATTGTTGAGTTTTGTACACTAGAGGGTGCCCTGATGGCCCTTGGTCTTGTGCTCATTCCCTTCTTAACCAACAGCCCAGTGGCATACTGACGTAAATGGTGTCTGGGGGCATGACTGGGTCCCCGTGCTCCCCCGCCCCACTTATGGGAGCCAGCAGGGAGGTTGGGGCTTAGGAGGGCGGGTGACTTGGGCAGGCCCTGCGGCAGCACGCTGGCTCCTGCCCTCCCCAGCCTCCCTGTGGCCGTGGTGAACAGCTCATCCGGCAAGCAGTGACCCAGCATGGGGGGAGCCACCAGGCGCCAGCCAGGTCACCACACTGCGGGAGAGGCTGGACGCAGGGATCTGGCCGGTGCCTGGCACCCACCATGTGATGAATAGCATGCGCCCAGGGACATTCGATACCCCATGTTCCCGTTAGCTGTACACCACTGCAACAGCCTGATGCCTTCTTCCTCAGTTCCTTTTTCACTGTGATAGGAAGAAGCTCTATTGAGCTTAATTTTGTAAATTTTTGAGTGTTTGCTGTTTCTCTCTACTCCTTTTGCGAGGCAGTGGGCTAGCAGAGCAATGAGGATGGTCCAACAAGGTTTGTTGAAAAACTGACCATACCGTTTGCTTGATGTGTTTGGGTGAAGGTCATAATGTGGCTGACTGTAAGGTGTGTCAGCAATTTATTTGGAAGGCTTGGGCTTTAAAAGGCTACATTGTATGAGAAAGCACTGTTGGCAGTGGATGCCACAGCAAAAAAAATTGGGATCTGACAAAAGCACCATCAGAGAGGTCAGCTGTATTGATTTCATCGGTTTCAAAGGCAGATCCGAAGGGGACAAGATGTTGATTAAGATCGCCATTGGTGCCAAGGAGCAAATTGGAACTGACTGCGAAAAAAGCAAAAGAGAAGTCTTAACATAAGGAAAATGGGAAGAGCCCTAAATGTGGCTTGGAGGAATTGATCAGAGGGGTATTGCTGCTGCCTAGAACTCCTTCAGTACAGTCATTGTCACCAATAATGTTGTTGTCTGATGAACCCATATTGGAACCCTCATGTCGATACTGTCTACCATAAATAAAGTGGTTTCTTCGCTTCAGTAGCGCTGCCGTTAGGGCCCAAATGCATGATATCCTTGAAATGGATCAGCTCACTCACCTTAACCAGTGCTTATTTGCTTGGTGCTGTGAGAGTGGTGGTGGTAGTGAGGCTTTTCACCCCTTTTTTCCTGCCTTATATGTCCTGTTTCTGCTGAAAATGGAGCAGGAAAGCAACTGAAAGTTCCTTCCCCCCCTCACAGCACTGTCCTGAGGCACTAAATAAGCAAATACTGTTTAAGGCGAGTTCTTCTGATAGACCTATGGGTGCGAATCTGGCCTTGCACCTGTGACTTGACTCATATCAGGCACATCATGTATTTGAGCCCCGAGTTTTGGCTTTTGTGATTTCCCCTTTCTCCCTGGCATTATTCATTCGTTAAAGAATTTTAGTACCACCCTTTCATGAACCGTTTGTACAAACTGGGGTTGCACAAGTGGGGCATGTATATTCTTCTGATACACTGCCTTGTGGGCTCTTCTCTGCCATGATTGGATGGAAGGTTGTATGCAAGAGATATGGAAATTATTATTATGGTTCTCAGCTTTGTAATATGGCATTAGAAAAGGAGTGTCGTTTTCTATTCAACATTGTACTGGTATGGGAGTTCAGCACAACAGTTCTGAGATTCTGACTTGATGTCTGAGAAGGAGGAGGAGCCAAGTGCATCTGTTTTTCCCCCCATGTTGCTGTACAATTGAAATAACTTTTAATTAAGACAAAGTGATTATTTTCTCTGTTGCAGCTTATACCTTGCAGTTTCCCCCTCCTTTTCATGTATCAGAAAACCTAAGTGGTGTTATTCCCAGAAAAGTCTGCCCAGTATCTAATTTCATCCTAGTCTTTTTGCCAACAGTTTGTTGTTTTTCCTCCTATCTGTCTTCCTGAAATTCACACTCCCATTAGCCAGACAGATAACAGTAGTTACGGTCAATATAGTCAGAGAGCGAGAGAAAAAGTGAAATCTGTCGTTAAGGTCTAAAGGCGAAGGATGTGTGCATCAGGGCTTTTTAAAATTGTGCTGTGATTGTCATCTGTCAGCAAGGCAGATATTCTGAGAAGAACAGGCTTCACAGTGATAACAGAGCCATACAAAACTAGTCTGCTACCCTTTTGCTTCGTCATCTTTTAATAGCAACTGTTTCAGCAGCTTGCCATCCCTACAAATGACACAGAGCACATATAAAAGCAAGCTGGCTTGTCAGAAATGGCTCTTGCTTTGCATTAGGAACCAAGTGATCCTCAAAAATATGTTTGTCTGTCATCTCATAT